>NW_027099211.1:0-667457 GCF_037042795.1 Molothrus aeneus | reverse complement strand
ACCCTACCCCTAACCCTAACCCTAACCTAACCCTAACCCCTAACCCTAACTCCTAACCCTAACCCGAAGACCCTAACCCTAATCCCTAAACCCTAACCCTAACCCTAACCCTAACCCTAACCCTAACCCTAACCCTAACCCTAACCCTAACCCTAACCCTAACCCTAACCCTAACCCTAACCCTAACCCTAACCCTAACCCTAACCCTAACCCTAACCCTAACCCTAACTAACCACCTAACCCTAACCCTAACCCTAACCCTAACCCTAACCCTAACCCTAACCCTAACCTAACCCTAACCCTAACCCTAACCCTAACCCTAACCCTAACCCTAACCCTAACCCTAACCCTAACCCTAACCCTAACCCTAACCTAACCCTAACCCTAACCCTAACCCTAACCCTAACCCTAACCCCTAACCCTAACCCTAACCCTAACCCTAACCCTAACCCTAACCCTAACCCTAACCCCTAACCCTAACCCTAACCCTAACCCTAACCCTAACCCTAACCCTAACCCTAACCCTAACCCTAACCCTAACCCTAACCCTAACCCTAACCCTAACCCTAACCCTAACCCTAACCCTAACCCTAACCCTAACCCTAACCCTAACCCTAACCCTAACCCTAACCCTAACCCTAACCCTAACCCTAACCCTAACCCTAACCCTAACCTAACCCTAACCCTAACCCTAACCCTAACCCTAACCCTAACCCTAACCCTAACCCTAACCCTAACCCTAACCCTAACCCTAACCCTAACCCTAACCCTAACCCTAACCTAACCCCTAACCCTAACCCTAACCCTAACCCTAACCCTAACCCTAACCCTAACCCTAACCCCTAACCCTAACCCTAACCCTAACCCTAACCCTAACCCTAACCCTAACCCTAACCCTAACCCTAACCCTAACCCTAACCCTAACCCTAACCCTAACCCTAACCCTAACCCTAACCCTAACCCTAACCCTAACCCTAACCCTAACCCTAACCCTAACCCTAACCCTAACCCTAACCCTAACCCTAACCCTAACCCTAACCCTAACCCTAACCCTAACCCTAACCCTAACCCTAACCCTAACCCTAACCCTAACCCTAACCCTAACCCTAACCCTAACCCTAACCCTAACCCTAACCCTAACCCTAACCCTAACCCTAACCCTAACCCTAACCCTAACCCTAACCCTAACCCTAACCCTAACCCTAACCCTAACCCTAACCCTAACCCTAACCCTAACCCTAACCCTAACCCTAACCCTAACCCTAACCCTAACCCTAACCCTAACCCTAACCCTAACCCTAACCCTAACCCTAACCCTAACCCTAACCCTAACCCTAACCCTAACCCTAACCCTAACCCTAACCCTAACCCTAACCCTAACCCTAACCCTAACCCTAACCCTAACCCTAACCCTAACCCTAACCCTAACCCTAACCCTAACCCTAACCCTAACCCTAACCCTAACCCTAACCCTAACCCTAACCCTAACCCTAACCCTAACCCTAACCCTAACCCTAACCCTAACCCTAACCCTAACCCTAACCCTAACCCTAACCCTAACCCTAACCCTAACCCTAACCCTAACCCTAACCCTAACCCTAACCCTAACCCTAACCCTAACCCTAACCCTAACCCTAACCCTAACCCTAACCCTAACCCTAACCCTAACCCTAACCCTAACCCTAACCCTAACCCTAACCCTAACCCTAACCCTAACCCTAACCCTAACCCTAACCCTAACCCTAACCCTAACCCTAACCCTAACCCTAACCCTAACCCTAACCCTAACCCTAACCCTAACCCTAACCCTAACCCTAACCCTAACCCTAACCCTAACCCTAACCCTAACCCTAACCCTAACCCTAACCCTAACCCTAACCCTAACCCTAACCCTAACCCTAACCCTAACCCTAACCCTAACCCTAACCCTAACCCTAACCCTAACCCTAACCCTAACCCTAACCCTAACCCTAACCCTAACCCTAACCCTAACCCTAACCCTAACCCTAACCCTAACCCTAACCCTAACCCTAACCCTAACCCTAACCCTAACCCTAACCCTAACCCTAACCCTAACCCTAACCCTAACCCTAACCCTAACCCTAACCCTAACCCTAACCCTAACCCTAACCCTAACCCTAACCCTAACCCTAACCCTAACCCTAACCCTAACCCTAACCCTAACCCTAACCCTAACCCTAACCCTAACCCTAACCCTAACCCTAACCCTAACCCTAACCCTAACCCTAACCCTAACCCTAACCCTAACCCTAACCCTAACCCTAACCCTAACCCTAACCCTAACCCTAACCCTAACCCTAACCCTAACCCTAACCCTAACCCTAACCCTAACCCTAACCCTAACCCTAACCCTAACCCTAACCCTAACCCTAACCCTAACCCTAACCCTAACCCTAACCCTAACCCTAACCCTAACCCTAACCCTAACCCTAACCCTAACCCTAACCCTAACCCTAACCCTAACCCTAACCCTAACCCTAACCCTAACCCTAACCCTAACCCTAACCCTAACCCTAACCCTAACCCTAACCCTAACCCTAACCCTAACCCTAACCCTAACCCTAACCCTAACCCTAACCCTAACCCTAACCCTAACCCTAACCCTAACCCTAACCCTAACCCTAACCCTAACCCTAACCCTAACCCTAACCCTAACCCTAACCCTAACCCTAACCCTAACCCTAACCCTAACCCTAACCCTAACCCTAACCCTAACCCTAACCCTAACCCTAACCCTAACCCTAACCCTAACCCTAACCCTAACCCTAACCCTAACCCTAACCCTAACCCTAACCCTAACCCTAACCCTAACCCTAACCCTAACCCTAACCCTAACCCTAACCCTAACCCTAACCCTAACCCTAACCCTAACCCTAACCCTAACCCTAACCCTAACCCTAACCCTAACCCTAACCCTAACCCTAACCCTAACCCTAACCCTAACCCTAACCCTAACCCTAACCCTAACCCTAACCCTAACCCTAACCCTAACCCTAACCCTAACCCTAACCCTAACCCTAACCCTAACCCTAACCCTAACCCTAACCCTAACCCTAACCCTAACCCTAACCCTAACCCTAACCCTAACCCTAACCCTAACCCTAACCCTAACCCTAACCCTAACCCTAACCCTAACCCTAACCCTAACCCTAACCCTAACCCTAACCCTAACCCTAACCCTAACCCTAACCCTAACCCTAACCCTAACCCTAACCCTAACCCTAACCCTAACCCTAACCCTAACCCTAACCCTAACCCTAACCCTAACCCTAACCCTAACCCTAACCCTAACCCTAACCCTAACCCTAACCCTAACCCTAACCCTAACCCTAACCCTAACCCTAACCCTAACCCTAACCCTAACCCTAACCCTAACCCTAACCCTAACCCTAACCCTAACCCTAACCCTAACCCTAACCCTAACCCTAACCCTAACCCTAACCCTAACCCTAACCCTAACCCTAACCCTAACCCTAACCCTAACCCTAACCCTAACCCTAACCCTAACCCTAACCCTAACCCTAACCCTAACCCTAACCCTAACCCTAACCCTAACCCTAACCCTAACCCTAACCCTAACCCTAACCCTAACCCTAACCCTAACCCTAACCCTAACCCTAACCCTAACCCTAACCCTAACCCTAACCCTAACCCTAACCCTAACCCTAACCCTAACCCTAACCCTAACCCTAACCCTAACCCTAACCCTAACCCTAACCCTAACCCTAACCCTAACCCTAACCCTAACCCTAACCCTAACCCTAACCCTAACCCTAACCCTAACCCTAACCCTAACCCTAACCCTAACCCTAACCCTAACCCTAACCCTAACCCTAACCCTAACCCTAACCCTAACCCTAACCCTAACCCTAACCCTAACCCTAACCCTAACCCTAACCCTAACCCTAACCCTAACCCTAACCCTAACCCTAACCCTAACCCTAACCCTAACCCTAACCCTAACCCTAACCCTAACCCTAACCCTAACCCTAACCCTAACCCTAACCCTAACCCTAACCCTAACCCTAACCCTAACCCTAACCCTAACCCTAACCCTAACCCTAACCCTAACCCTAACCCTAACCCTAACCCTAACCCTAACCCTAACCCTAACCCTAACCCTAACCCTAACCCTAACCCTAACCCTAACCCTAACCCTAACCCTAACCCTAACCCTAACCCTAACCCTAACCCTAACCCTAACCCTAACCCTAACCCTAACCCTAACCCTAACCCTAACCCTAACCCTAACCCTAACCCTAACCCTAACCCTAACCCTAACCCTAACCCTAACCCTAACCCTAACCCTAACCCTAACCCTAACCCTAACCCTAACCCTAACCCTAACCCTAACCCTAACCCTAACCCTAACCCTAACCCTAACCCTAACCCTAACCCTAACCCTAACCCTAACCCTAACCCTAACCCTAACCCTAACCCTAACCCTAACCCTAACCCTAACCCTAACCCTAACCCTAACCCTAACCCTAACCCTAACCCTAACCCTAACCCTAACCCTAACCCTAACCCTAACCCTAACCCTAACCCTAACCCTAACCCTAACCCTAACCCTAACCCTAACCCTAACCCTAACCCTAACCCTAACCCTAACCCTAACCCTAACCCTAACCCTAACCCTAACCCTAACCCTAACCCTAACCCTAACCCTAACCCTAACCCTAACCCTAACCCTAACCCTAACCCTAACCCTAACCCTAACCCTAACCCTAACCCTAACCCTAACCCTAACCCTAACCCTAACCCTAACCCTAACCCTAACCCTAACCCTAACCCTAACCCTAACCCTAACCCTAACCCTAACCCTAACCCTAACCCTAACCCTAACCCTAACCCTAACCCTAACCCTAACCCTAACCCTAACCCTAACCCTAACCCTAACCCTAACCCTAACCCTAACCCTAACCCTAACCCTAACCCTAACCCTAACCCTAACCCTAACCCTAACCCTAACCCTAACCCTAACCCTAACCCTAACCCTAACCCTAACCCTAACCCTAACCCTAACCCTAACCCTAACCCTAACCCTAACCCTAACCCTAACCCTAACCCTAACCCTAACCCTAACCCTAACCCTAACCCTAACCCTAACCCTAACCCTAACCCTAACCCTAACCCTAACCCTAACCCTAACCCTAACCCTAACCCTAACCCTAACCCTAACCCTAACCCTAACCCTAACCCTAACCCTAACCCTAACCCTAACCCTAACCCTAACCCTAACCCTAACCCTAACCCTAACCCTAACCCTAACCCTAACCCTAACCCTAACCCTAACCCTAACCCTAACCCTAACCCTAACCCTAACCCTAACCCTAACCCTAACCCTAACCCTAACCCTAACCCTAACCCTAACCCTAACCCTAACCCTAACCCTAACCCTAACCCTAACCCTAACCCTAACCCTAACCCTAACCCTAACCCTAACCCTAACCCTAACCCTAACCCTAACCCTAACCCTAACCCTAACCCTAACCCTAACCCTAACCCTAACCCTAACCCTAACCCTAACCCTAACCCTAACCCTAACCCTAACCCTAACCCTAACCCTAACCCTAACCCTAACCCTAACCCTAACCCTAACCCTAACCCTAACCCTAACCCTAACCCTAACCCTAACCCTAACCCTAACCCTAACCCTAACCCTAACCCTAACCCTAACCCTAACCCTAACCCTAACCCTAACCCTAACCCTAACCCTAACCCTAACCCTAACCCTAACCCTAACCCTAACCCTAACCCTAACCCTAACCCTAACCCTAACCCTAACCCTAACCCTAACCCTAACCCTAACCCTAACCCTAACCCTAACCCTAACCCTAACCCTAACCCTAACCCTAACCCTAACCCTAACCCTAACCCTAACCCTAACCCTAACCCTAACCCTAACCCTAACCCTAACCCTAACCCTAACCCTAACCCTAACCCTAACCCTAACCCTAACCCTAACCCTAACCCTAACCCTAACCCTAACCCTAACCCTAACCCTAACCCTAACCCTAACCCTAACCCTAACCCTAACCCTAACCCTAACCCTAACCCTAACCCTAACCCTAACCCTAACCCTAACCCTAACCCTAACCCTAACCCTAACCCTAACCCTAACCCTAACCCTAACCCTAACCCTAACCCTAACCCTAACCCTAACCCTAACCCTAACCCTAACCCTAACCCTAACCCTAACCCTAACCCTAACCCTAACCCTAACCCTAACCCTAACCCTAACCCTAACCCTAACCCTAACCCTAACCCTAACCCTAACCCTAACCCTAACCCTAACCCTAACCCTAACCCTAACCCTAACCCTAACCCTAACCCTAACCCTAACCCTAACCCTAACCCTAACCCTAACCCTAACCCTAACCCTAACCCTAACCCTAACCCTAACCCTAACCCTAACCCTAACCCTAACCCTAACCCTAACCCTAACCCTAACCCTAACCCTAACCCTAACCCTAACCCTAACCCTAACCCTAACCCTAACCCTAACCCTAACCCTAACCCTAACCCTAACCCTAACCCTAACCCTAACCCTAACCCTAACCCTAACCCTAACCCTAACCCTAACCCTAACCCTAACCCTAACCCTAACCCTAACCCTAACCCTAACCCTAACCCTAACCCTAACCCTAACCCTAACCCTAACCCTAACCCTAACCCTAACCCTAACCCTAACCCTAACCCTAACCCTAACCCTAACCCTAACCCTAACCCTAACCCTAACCCTAACCCTAACCCTAACCCTAACCCTAACCCTAACCCTAACCCTAACCCTAACCCTAACCCTAACCCTAACCCTAACCCTAACCCTAACCCTAACCCTAACCCTAACCCTAACCCTAACCCTAACCCTAACCCTAACCCTAACCCTAACCCTAACCCTAACCCTAACCCTAACCCTAACCCTAACCCTAGAAAATGGCGGCCGCTGTGACGTTGTGATGAGTCATCAAGATGGCGGCCCCCATAGAGTCATGTGATCTGGGAGCCAAGATGGCGGCGCCCAGTAGGTCATGTGATCAGAGAACCAAGATGGCGGCCTCCATGGAGTCATGTGACCCAGGACCAAGATGGCGGCCCCCATACGGTCACGTGGTGCCGTACAAGATGGCGGCGCCCAGGGGGTCACGTGACCCGAGAGGCAAGATGGCGGCGAGTGCTCTGTGACGTCATTTACGGCAAAATGGCGGCCGCGGGGGTGACGTCATTTACGGCAGCAATATGGCGGCCGCGAGGGGGTCACGTGGTGCGGGGGACAAAATGGCGGCCGCGAGGGGGGCTCACGTGGGGTACGGGGACAAAATGGCGGCCGTGCCCCGTGACGTCATTTGGGACAAAATGGCGGCCGCCGGGACCGGGATTTTTTTCTCGGTTTTGGGGGGGTTTTGCGGGCTTTTGGCGGGTCACCCGGGGCCGGAATGGCGTTCCGGTTTGCGCGGGGTCGGCGGTGGCGCGCGCGGGGGTCTGGGGGGCGTGGGGTGGGTGGTGCCGTTTCGATCGGGCGACTGGTGGGGACGCCTGTGCACTGGGGTCCTTTCTGGGGCGGGTCGCGCTGGTGACGTCATTGGGGGCGCGCCGCGGGTGCAGTGCGCCGCGGCAGACGGCAGGGGGTGCTGTGCATGCAGTACCGGTATGCGGACGGCAGGGGGCGCTGTGCGTGCAGTACCGGCCGGCAAACACCAGGTGGCGCTGTGAGTGCAGTACCGGCCGGCAAACACCAGGTGGCGCTGTGAATGCAGTACTTGGGAGTAAACGGCAGGGGGTGCTGTGAGGGCACTGTCTATGGGTGGGGGTGCTGGCTTGCAGGGGGTGGGTCTGGGGAGGGTGGGTGTGTGTGGGTGGACTACTGATTAGTATTGATGGCTGACAGGTGGGATCCCCATATACAGTGTATATAGTAAAAAGAAGAAAAACTATATGTCCGGTGCAGCAGTAGGAAATTTCAGGCTCCCGGGGAGTAAATGGTTTGCTTTTTTAAATTATTTTTTTTTTCTTTTACTCCCAGGGAGCCTGAAAGTTTCTACTGCTGCTTTTTTAAACTAAACTAAAGCTAGAAAACAAAGCTAGAAAGAGGAGGAGAGAGAAAAACAAGAGAAAAGAGAGAGAGAAGGAGAGAGAAAGCAGAGAGAGAGAGAAGGAGACAGAAGCAGAGAGAAAAGCAGAGAGAGAGAAAAGCAGAGAGAGAGAAAAGCAGAGAGAGAGAAAAGCAGAGAGAGAGAAAAGCAGAGAGAGAGAAAAGCAGAGAGAGAGAAAAGCAGAGAGAGAGAAAAGCAGAGAGAGAGAAAAGCAGAGAGAGAGAAAAGCAGAGAGAGAGAAAAGCAGAGAGAGAGAAAAGCAGAGAGAGAGAAAAGCAGAGAGAGAGAAAAGCAGAGAGAGAGAAAAGCAGAGAGAGAGAAAAGCAGAGAGAGAGAAAAGCAGAGAGAGAGAAAAGCAGAGAGAGAGAAAAGCAGAGAGAGAGAAAAGCAGAGAGAGAGAAAAGCAGAGAGAGAGAAAAGCAGAGAGAGAGAAAAGCAGAGAGAGAGAAAAGCAGAGAGAGAGAAAAGCAGAGAGAGAGAAAAGCAGAGAGAGAGAAAAGCAGAGAGAGAGAAAAGCAGAGAGAGAGAAAAGCAGAGAGAGAGAAAAGCAGAGAGAGAGAAAAGCAGAGAGAGAGAAAAGCAGAGAGAGAGAAAAGCAGAGAGAGAGAAAAGCAGAGAGAGAGAAAAGCAGAGAGAAAAGCAGAGAGAAAAGCAGAGAGAAAAGCAGAGAGAAAAGCAGAGAGAAAAGCAGAGAGAAAAGCAGAGAGAAAAGCAGAGAGAAAAGCAGAGAGAAAAGCAGAGAGAAAAGCAGAGAGAAAAGCAGAGAGAAAAGCAGAGAGAAAAGCAGAGAGAAAAGCAGAGAGAAAAGCAGAGAGAAAAGCAGAGAGAAAAGCAGAGAGAAAAGCAGAGAGAAAAGCAGAGAGAAAAGCAGAGAGAAAAGCAGAGAGAAAAGCAGAGAGAAAAGCAGAGAGAAAAGCAGAGAGAAAAGCAGAGAGAAAAGCAGAGAGAAGCGCAGAGAGAAGCGCAGAGAGAAGCGCAGAGAAGAGAGAGAAGCAAAGAGAAGAGAGAAGCACAAAGAGAGAGAGAAGCAAGGAGAAAAGACAGAAACAAAGAAAAAAGGGAGAGAGAAAAGAGTTGGAAAACGGAGAGAAGAAAAAACAGAGAGAATAGAGGACAGAACAAGGACAAAGAGAAAGAAGAGAAGAGGAGAGAACAGAGACAGAGGAGACAGCGTGAGACAGAGAGAGGGAGAAGAGACAGAGAGGAAAAGACAGAGAACTGACAAGAAGACAGAGAAGAAAATAAAACAGGAAGACAGAGTGAAACAGGAAAAGGAGGGTGGGAAAACTGAAGAAGGACAGGACTTGGAAAAGAAAGTGGTTAGGATTAGAGTGAAAGTGAAAACTGAGGAGTGGGGTGAAAAAGGAAAAGACTAAGAGGAAAAAACACAAACCCAGGAAAAGGAGAACACGGAGAGAAAGAGAAGCGAGAAGACTGACATTGGCAGTTAAAAACAAAACAGAAACAAATGGTTAGAGATAGATGGAAGTTAAGTTAGAAATAGAACAGTATAGTGAGGATCAAAAGGAAGAAATACAGTGTAAAGAAATGACAAAACCACACCAAAAAAAGGACAGGAGCCACGGTGGGGGAAGGAAGGGCAGGGGGTATCTTTATTAGGGGTGACTCAACTTTATTAAAATAATGTTTTTATTTATACATCAGCAAAATACATGGAAACAGTATATACAAATGCAAGTGCAGATACAATCCAAAGACGCGCTGGTAAAAGTCTAGATTACATACAGGGCAATGCAGCAGCTACAGCAAAGGCAATACAGCAAAGGCAATACAGCAAAGGCAATACAGCAAAGGCAATACAGCAAAGGCAATACAGCAAAGGCAATACAGCAAAGGCAATACAGCAAAGGCAATACAGCAAAGGCAATACAGCAAAGGCAATACAGCAAAGGCAATACAGCAAAGGCAATACAGCAAAGGCAATACAGCAAAGGCAATACAGCAAAGGCAATACAGCAAAGGCAATACAGCAAAGGCAATACAGCAAAGGCAATACAGCAAAGGCAATACAGCAAAGGCAATACAGCAAAGGCAATACAGCAAAGGCAATACAGCAAAGGCAATACAGCAAAGGCAATACAGCAAAGGCAATACAGCAAAGGCAATACAGCAAAGGCAATACAGCAAAGGCAATACAGCAAAGGCAATACAGCAAAGGCAATACAGCAAAGGCAATACAGCAAAGGCAATACAGCAAAGGCAATACAGCAAAGGCAATACAGCAAAGGCAATACAGCAAAGGCAATACAGCAAAGGCAATACAGCAAAGGCAATACAGCAAAGGCAATACAGCAAAGGCAATACAGCAAAGGCAATACAGCAAAGGCAATACAGCAAAGGCAATACAGCAAAGGCAATACAGCAAAGGCAATACAGCAAAGGCAATACAGCAAAGGCAATACAGCAAAGGCAATACAGCAAAGGCAATACAGCAAAGGCAATACAGCAAAGGCAATACAGCAAAGGCAATACAGCAAAGGCAATACAGCAAAGGCAATACAGCAAAGGCAATACAGCAAAGGCAATACAGCAAAGGCAATACAGCAAAGGCAATACAGCAAAGGCAATACAGCAAAGGCAATACAGCAAAGGCAATACAGCAAAGGCAATACAGCAAAGGCAATACAGCAAAGGCAATACAGCAAAGGCAATACAGCAAAGGCAATACAGCAAAGGCAATACAGCAAAGGCAATACAGCAAAGGCAATACAGCAAAGGCAATACAGCAAAGGCAATACAGCAAAGGCAATACAGCAAAGGCAATACAGCAAAGGCAATACAGCAAAGGCAATACAGCAAAGGCAATACAGCAAAGGCAATACAGCAAAGGCAATACAGCAAAGGCAATACAGCAAAGGCAATACAGCAAAGGCAATACAGCAAAGGCAATACAGCAAAGGCAATACAGCAAAGGCAATACAGCAAAGGCAATACAGCAAAGGCAATACAGCAAAGGCAATACAGCAAAGGCAATACAGCAAAGGCAATACAGCAAAGGCAATACAGCAAAGGCAATACAGCAAAGGCAATACAGCAAAGGCAATACAGCAAAGAAGGCAATACAGCAAAGAAGGCAATACAGCAAAGGCAATACAGCAAAGGCAATACAGCAAAGAAGGCAATACAGCAAAGAAGGCAATACAGCAAAGAAGGCAATACAGCAAAGAAGGCAATACAGCAAAGAAGGCAATACAGCAAAGAAGGCAATACAGCAAAGAAGGCAATACAGCAAAGAAGGCAATACAGCAAAGAAGGCAATACAGCAAAGAAGGCAATACAGCAAAGAAGGCAATACAGCAAAGAAGGCAATACAGCAAAGAAGGCAATACAGCAAAGAAGGCAATACAGCAAAGAAGGCAATACAGCAAAGAAGGCAATACAGCAAAGAAGGCAATACAGCAAAGAAGGCAATACAGCAAAGAAGGCAATACAGCAAAGAAGGCAATACAGCAAAGGCAATACAGCAAAGGCAATACAGCAAAGGCAATACAGCAAAGGCAATACAGCAGTTAATGCAAATGCAATACAGAGCAATACAACACATACTAACACAAGATGATAACCTTTTTCTATTTTCATTACAGGTTGATTCATTGTTACAGGACGGCCAAAGCAACAAAAGCACACAGAAAACAAGACTCATCTACCATTAACACCCCCGTCACATTACACACAAACTCACCGTCACTGCCATCACAACTGCTAAATTACACCCCAGCAATCCTTGGTCCTCAGGAACATGGTTCCCGGGAGCCTCAAAAAATATCCTCCTGCCTGACGAAAACCCCGGTCCCTGGAGGGTCCGCGCCCAAACTTTGGCGATGAACGTCGCCTCGCAGACCGACTGGGACCGGGGAAAAAAAAACCCAGCCGGGGGGAAAAAAAAAAACCCCCCCGGCTGGGGATTTTTTATTCTAAATTTAAAAATTAGTTGAAAAACCTGAAAAGCAAAAGTCATACAAGGTGACAACCCTAGAACCCTTCAACACACACAATTCCTTCAGCTTACACACAAACCCACACTAAATCACACCTCGACTGCTCTGCTAACCCTCAGCACACGCTCACACCACTCCTCGGGAACGTGGTTCCCAGGAGCCTCCAAAAAATCCTCCTGCCTGACGAAAACCCCGGTCCCTGGAGGGTCCGCGCCCAAACTTTGGCAATGGACGTCGCCTCGCAGACCGACCGGGACCGGGGAAAAAAAAACCCAGCCGGGGGGAAAAAAAAAAAACCCCCCGGCTGGGGATTTTTTATTCTAAATTTAAAAATGAGTTGAAAAACCTGAAAAGCAAAAGTCATACAAGGTGACAACCCTAGAACCCTTCAACACACACACAATTCCTTCAGCTTACACACAAACCCACACTAAATCACACCTCAACTGCTCTGCTAACCCTCAGCACACGCTCACGCCCCTCCTCGGGAACGTGGTTCCCGGGAGCCTCCAAAAAATCCTCCTGCCTGACGAAAACCCCGGTCCCTGGAGGGTCCGCGCCCAAACTTTGGCGATGGCCATCGCCTCGCAGACCGACCGGGACTGGGGAAAAAAAAACCCAGCCGGGGGGGAAAAAAAAAACCCCCCGGCTGGGGATTTTTTATTCTAAATTTAAAAATGACTTGAAAAACCTGAAAGGCAAAAGTCACACACACAAGGTTAAATCCAGTCAGCATGCACTCACACACGCAGACAGACATATGCTGTCACTCACGCTCTTCCCATTTACATGCTTGGTGTGGCCCTTACTCGAGACGCTGAAGAACGCGCTTCCACGCTTCTTCTGGCTGCTGCTCCTTGACATCAAATGGTAGATTCGGGGGAAATCGGTAGCCTCGGGGACCTGTGAGACAACAGGAAGCAGTCAATGAGTGGCTATCTGACAGCTAGGACTTGTCCCTGCTCTGACCGATAAATTTTCTACCCAAAACCCCATTAAAGACAGATGAACAGTAAAGTTTTTAAAACTCTTCTACCTAACTGTGACTACATGCCAGGGCAGGGCAGCTCCAAGCATAAGTGGTACAGTGTAAGTACATACAGTATAAACCAGCATAGGCACATGCAATATAAGTACATACAGTATAAGCCAGCATAGGTACACACAGTGTAAGTACATACAGTATAAGTACATACAGTATAAACCAGCATAGGCACATGCAATATAAGTACATACAGTATAAGCCAGCATAGGTACACACAGCGTAAGTAGATACAGTACAAGTACATACAGTATAAGCCAGCATAGGTACACACAGCGTAAGTAGATACAGTACAAGTACATACAGTATAAGCCAGCATAGGTACACACAGCGTAAGTAGATACAGTACAAGTACATACAGTATAAGCCAGCACACATACACACAGTGTAAGTACATACAGTACAAGTACATACAGTATAAGCCAGCAGAGGTACACACAGTGTAAGTACATACAGTAAAAGTACATACAGTATAAACCAGCATAGGCACACACAATATAAGTACATACAGTATAAGCCAACACAGGTACACACAATGTAAGTACATACAGTATAAGCCAGCATAGGTACACACAATATAAGTACATACAGTATAAGCCAACATAGGTACACACAATATAAGTACATACAGTATAAGCCAACATAGGTACATGCAATGTAAGCCAGGACTTGAGATAGCTCTCTGGAAGATGAATTCTTGAGCCCTATACCCCTTAGGAGGATGGAACCTATCGAACTCCTGCGGTCACATGAGGAGGGTGTAAGACGCTCCCTCGGGAAGTCCAAGAGAACGGCGTGGAAAAAAAGGCACTACCAAAGCCGGTAGTGAGAAGGAAGACGGATGAGAACATTTTGTCCCTTTGAGGATCTTGTCCCTTCCTGTCTCAAAGAGTAAAAATGTAAAGATGCCGGAATAAGGGATATCCGGAAAGGAACATGAGTAGAATATGGCCTACATGGCATGGAATAGTGCCGATAAAGCGTCGAGACGAGACAAGGACCTGTGACATGGAAGATGACAGACACAGACTACATAACACAGACACAGACGACATAACATAGACACAGATGACATAACACAGAGACGAGTGGCAACTGCCTGGCACTGTCCCCTTAGGGACCCAAGATGCATAGCCCAAGATGAGCCAGAGGCTGATGATGCCAAAGGAAAGGAAGCCCTATGACGATGGCACGTGATGATGAAATGTAACTCGTCAAAACAAGTTAGTGCCAAAGCACTTAAGAGGATGCTCGAGAGGCTCGGCGAGCCTAGAGAAGGAAGCCGACTGCCGGGTGACCGTGGCCGTAGCTCCGGACGTGAAGGCGAGCTCCTCGGGGGAAAGATCCCTGACGACGTCGAGTCGAGGGAGGCAGACGACACAAAGTACGCGAAGATGTGGAGATGGGTCGGAACTGCCCTGCCCGGCAAAGGCTCTGGCGAGGCTGAGGGGAAACCCTCTCCCTTTACTTCCAGAGAGCCCGCCCCACTACAGACCTCTCCACTAAGCTGACATCAAATTGCCTCCTGTGAGAGTAAAGGCTATTCCCCTTGTCCCAGCCACTGGCCCCCGACACTTAGCTTTTGGAAGAGGAGAGGGCAAAATCCATCCTCGGTCAGACGTGGACGTTGAGATGCTCTCCGTGTGTGCTTCGGTGCTGCCGTTTCCAAGCTTTGGCTACGAGCCTCCTCAGGGTACCTAAGACAAAACAGAAAACCTGACTATTGCCCTCAAAAACAGTAATCCCCGGGACTCCTCCGCACCGCTGCCCCCGCTCACCTCAAATCTTGATTTGACTCCGGAGGGTGCCCAGAAGAGACCTGCAAAGAGAAAAGGGACACGCTTCACATGCTGCTGTGTAACGCTCACCTAGGAGTCAGCCTGCCTAAACTCCGACTCACCTGCCCTCCTCTGATCCACGGCGTGCCTAGGGCAGCGACAGCACCTGCAAAGAAACAAAGCAGAAAAGCATGCTGAGATACTGTGAAAACGCAACCTCCCAAATCTGACAAGGATGCCACACCAATACCTTAAGCTCTCACCCACCTGGCATAGGCCTGCTCGGCCAGGAGAGATGGCAAGTGGACCACCTAAAATAAAAAAAAATGGAGATGCTTAGAGCTGCACCAAAACTGAGACCTCAGCAATAACAACTGCTTCTGTACGCTATTCAATGCTCACCTCACCCACTCGGCCTTGACTGCTGCTCTCAGCCTTGAGTTTCTAAAAAGAAAGACAAAGAACAATGCTGTAACAGCCACCATTTATGCTTCCTCTGCAGAGACAAACAGTGACTGACCTGCTCAGGGCAATCCCCGCACCTGGGATGGGGGGCTCTGCCCTGGATTTTATCCTTCTGCATCTGAAAGAAAGTTAGGACAAGAGTCAAACTGTTGCAGGATAACTTAAGAGCTCCAGATATCCTGTGTCCATCTACAAATCCCACCTAGAGTCCAACTACAGCCCACATTACAAACTTCAAGTCCCCAGGACTTGTCCTCTTGCAGCAGGCTATGCGGCAGGACAGAGCAGCTCCGGCACAAATGTGTGCTGACACCTGTGACACAGGACAGGACGTGACAGACAACGGGGACACGACACAGACAGAAATCTCGAGACAAGAAGCATGACTACAAGGAGCACAAGGACAGAAAATTAGATGACTGAGGTAAGACCGATGGCGAGCTGATGAGGCTCAGAGAAACCTGGAGGAACAAGATGCTAAACTGAATGATTTAGTCCAAAAACTGCAAAGATGGATGCCAGAGAATCCTACGGCCAGAAGCCTCTACCTGCCCTCACGTTCTTTCAAGTCCTAGTCCGCCATAATGGATCCTGGCGGGGCAGAGCTGTCCATACAGGTCAGAACAAGACCTGAAAAGACATCTGACCGGATGCTTCTAAAGAGACAAGAGAGTCTGATGCCTGTCTGAGCTCCTGAGGCAAAAGTTCTATGGCCTGGGTTCCAGGCCAAGAAATGCAGAGATCGCAGATGCTAACAATGATGCCAGGGTTTCTGACAGGCCCCTCAAAGGCCTAAGGTAAAGGACATGACATATCCAAACAACACATAATACACAAAAGACAAGTGACACAATACACACCAGGACTGCTCTGCCCTGCGCACCTCAGCACTGTGATCAAAAGTCAGGCTTTGCTTTTATGGGGCCTAAGGGGTCGCCCAATGGACAGCCCCTATCACCAAAGTGGACTCAAAAACCCCTCCCAGTAATTCCCAAACCAGCCCCCTGCTTTCATCCCCTCTGTGGGTCGTGGCCCTCTACTTATCTCTCGCACATCTGGGGATGCCGGTCTCGGGTGTGAAGAAAGGCCACCTCGTCAGCCGGGAAGGTCCTGCTGGCACCGGGCTGGTGTCTCTCAGACAGCTGTATTAAAGAAAACCAAACATCAGTGCCCGATATTGGCAGCCCCTCGGCCAAAACCCCACAAGTCTGCTACTCACCCTTCTCCTAAGAACACTCAGATCCTCGGGCCGCATGCTTCGGGCACGCTCGGAGACCGAGGCCGTCGTCACAGGGGGTGCCTGGGTTAAGAGGAGATGAGGTGACTGGGCATGGCTGATAACTGAGGGGACCCTCGCTCCTCCTCCCTACTTCCCCGACTCACCCCAACTCCTTGGCAGCTGCTGAAGGCCACCTGGATGGCACCTTGAAATAGAAGAGTTCTGGGCTTCATCACCAGGTCCTCTAACGCATCCACAGGGCTCACACGGGCAGGGAACCTGGTGCATCGGCCGGCTGGTGACGGGGGCTTGGCAGGCTCCGAGTGGATTGCCTAAATCACAAAAATGAGAATGGAAGCTTAGAGCAGCACCAGAAACTGAGACCTGAGCAATAACAGCTACTTCTCTCCACTGCTCACCTTGACTGCTGGTATCCAGATTTACTTCCTAAAAAGAAAGACAAAGAACAGAGCTGTAACAGAGTCACCACATACACTTCTGCTGCAGAGACAAATGGTGCCTCACCTGCTCGGGGGAAACCACTCACCCGGGATGGGGCCCTCTGGCACACATTTAATCCATCTGAACCTGAAAAAAAAGTTAGGACAAGAGTCAAACTGTTGCAGGATAACTTAAGAGCTCCAGATATCCTGTGTCCATCTACAAATCCCACCTAGAGTCCAACTACACCCCACATTACAAACTTCAAGTCCCCGGGACTTCTCCTATTGCACCACGCTATGCGGCAGGGCAGAGCAGCTCCGGCACAAATGTGTGTGCAGACACCCGTGACACGGGACAGGACGTGACAGACAACGGGGACACAACACGGACAGAAATCTCCTGGCAAGGAAAATGGCTGCAAGGACTGAGAGAATGCAAAAGGAGATGACCGAGGGGAGACCGATGGTGAGCTGATGAGGCTCAGAGAAACCTGGAGGAACAAGATGCTAACCGAATGATTTATTCCAAGAACTGCATACATGGATGCCTGAGAATCCTATGGCCAGAAGCCTCTACCTGCCCTCACGTTCTTTCCAGTCCTAGTCCACCATAATGGATCCTGGCGGGGCAGAGCTGTCCACACAGCTCAGAACAAGACCTGAAAGGACATCTGACCAGATGCTTCTAAAGAGAAAAGAGAGTCTGATGCCTGAGCTCCCAAGCCAAAAGTTCCATTGCTTGGCTGCCAGGCCAAGGAATGCAGAGAGCACAGATGCTAACAATGATGCCAGGGTTTCTGACAGGCCCCTCAAAGGCCTAAGGTAAAGGACATGACATATGCAAACAACACATAATACACAAAAGACAAGTGACACGATACACACCGGGACTGCTCTGCCCTGCGCACCTCAGCACTGTGATCCAAAGTCAGGCTTTGCTTTTATGGGGCCTAAGGGGTTGCCCCATGGACACCCCCCACCTCCAAAGTGGACTGAAAAACCCCTCCCAGTAATTCCCAAACCAGCCCCCTGCTTTCATCCCCTCTGTGGGTCGTGGCCCTCTACTTATCTCTCGCACAGCTGGGGATGCCGGTCTCGGGTGCGAAGAAAGACCACCTCGTCAGCTGGGAAGGTCCTGCTGGCACCAGGCTGGTGTCTCTCAGACAACTGTATTACAGAAAACCAAACATCAGCGCCTGATCTTGGCAGCCCATCGGCCAAAACCCCACAAGTCTGCTACTCACCGTGCTCCTAAGAACGCTCAGCTCCTCGGGCCGCACGCTTCGGGCACGCTCGGAGACCGAGGCCGTCGTCACAGGGGGTGCCTGGGTTAAGAGGAGATGACGTGATTGGGCATAGCTGAAAACTGAGGGGACCCTCGCTCCTCCTCCCTACTTCCCCGACTCACCCCAACTCCTTGGCAGGTGCCCAAGGCCACCTGGATGGCACCTTTAAATAGAAGAGTTCAGGGCTTCATCACCAGGTCCTGTAATGCATCCACAGGGCTCACACAGGCAGGGAACCCGGTGCATCGGCCGGCTGGTGACGGGGGCTTGGCAGGCTCCGAGTGGATTGCCTAAATCACAAAAAAGAGAATGGAAGCTTAGAGCAGCACCAGAAACTGAGACCTGAGCAATAACAGCTACTTCTCTCCATTGCTCACCTTGACTGCTGGTATCCAGATTTACTTCCTAAAAAGAAAGACAAAGAACAGAGCTGTAACAGAGTCACCACAAACACTTCTGCTGCAGAGATAAACGGTGCCTCACCTGGTTGGGGGAAACCACTCACCCGGGATGGGGCCCTCTGGCACATATTTAATCCATCTGAATCTGAAAAAAAAGTTAGGACAAGAGTCAAACTGTTACAGGATAACTTAAGAGCTCCAGATATCCTGTGTCCATCTACAAATCCCACCTAGAGTCCAACTACACCCCACATTACAAACTTCAAGTCCCCGGGACTTCTCCTATTGCACCACGCTATGCGGCAGGGCAGAGCAGCTCCGGCACAAATGTGTGTGCAGACACCCGTGACACGGGACAGGACATGACAGACAACGGGGACACGACACAGACAGAAAGCTCCTGGCAAGGAAAATGGCTGCGAGGACTGAGAGAATGCAAAAGGAGATGACCGAGGAGAGACCGATGGTGAGCTGATGAGGCTCAGAGAAACCTGGAGGAAGAAGATACTAACTGAATGATTTAGTCCAAAAACTGCAAAGATGGATGCCCGAGAATCCTACGGCCAGAAGCCTCTACCTGCCCTCATATTCTTTCAAGTCCTAGTCCACCATAATGGATCCTGGCAGGGCAGAGCTGTCCATACAGCTCAGAACAAGACCTGAAAAGACATCTGACCGGATGCTTCTAAAGAGACAAGAGAGTCTGATGCCTGTCTGAGCTCCTGAATCCAAAGGTCTATGGCATTGGTGCCAGGCCGAAGAATGCAGAGATCACAGATGCAAACAATGATGCCAGGGTTTCTGACAGGCCCCTCCAAGGCCTAAGGTAAAGGACATGACATATCCAAACACACATAATACACAAAAGACAAGTGACACGATACACACCGGGACTGCTCTGCCCTGCGCACCTCAGCACTGTGATGAAAAGTCAGGCTTTGCTTTTATGGGGCCTAAGGGGCCGCTTCATGGACGCCCCCATCTCCAAAGGAGACTCAAAAATCCCTCCCGGTGGGTCCCTACCCTGCGCCCCGCTTTCATCCCCTCTGTGGGTTGTACCCCTCTACTTATCTCTCAGACATCTGGGGATGCAGGTCTGTGTCAGGTGCAACAGAAGGCTGCCTCAACATCTGGGAAGTTCCTGCTGGCACTGTTGTTCAACAACTTCCTGTTGTTTCTTAGTCAGCTACATGAAAGAAATGCAAATATTAATGCATGATCAATGCAGCACACTGGCCAAAACCCAACAATTCTGCCACTCACCATTCTCCTAAGAATGCCCGGCTCCTGGGGCCGCACCCTTCGGCCGCCCTCCGAGGCTGATGCCGTTGTCACGGGGTAAGCCTGGGGTAAAAGGAGACGAGGTGATGTGGAATTGCTGAAACCTGAGCAGACCCTAGCTCTGCCTCCCTACTTCCCCGACTCACTGCGACTCCTCATCCAGTGCCCAAGGCTACCCTGGTGACACTTTTAAATAGAAAAGGCAGAGGCTTCATCAACGAGTCCCCTGATTCCTCCGCAGGGCTCGGGAGAGCGGCGCACCCGGTGCGTAGGCCGGTGGGTGACGGGGGCTCGGCATACTCCGAGTTGATTGCCTAAAGCACAGAAACAGGAATGGATACTTAGAGTTGCACTGGAAAGTGAGACTGGAGCATTAACAACAAGGTGAGCTACTCAATGCTCACCTTGCCCACCTCACCTTGACTGCTGATATCCAGCTTTACTTCCTAAAAAGAAAAAGAACAGAGCTGCAACAGAGTCACACTTTACACTCCCCCTGCAGAGAGAAGCGGTGACTGACCTGCTCGGAGGAACCTCCTCACTGGGGATGGGTGGATGGATTTTGTCCTGGATTTTATCCTTCTGCGTCTGAAAGAAAGTGAGGACAAAAGTCAAAGGGCTGCAGGATGACTTCACAGCTCCAAACATCTTCTATCTATCTAGGAATATCATCTAGAGTCTGGCAACACCCCACAAACTGCGAGTCCCTGGGACTTGTCCTCTTGCAGCAGGCTATGCGGCAGGGCAGAGCAGCTCTGGCACAAATATGTGCGGACACCCGTGACACAGAACGTGACAAACAGGGGGACGATAAACACAACACATTATGCTTGTGGTGAGGGTCTTGAGGGGAAAAGGCAAAAGGGACCCCAAAGACACACTAGGTAACACGGTACGCCGGACAACACGACGGGGACCGGAACTGCTCTGCCCTGCCCACCTGCACGCTGCCATCAAATGTGGAGTCTCTCCCTTGAGCTGTCCTAAGAGGCCTTTTGGAGAAGATTGCTTTTCCCTCTGCTAATTTTTCAATCTATCCCAAGAACTCCCAACCCGCTACTCTCCCATCTCCGGGCCGTGGCCCCTGACTTATCTTTTGGATGATCGGTGATGAGGATCTACGTTGCACCTGAAATGAGTCTGCCTCGGAGGGCCCCGTGATCGCCTGTTAGCCTCTCGGTCAGCTACAATAAAGAAAAACAAAACCAAAGTATGAGTACAGAGTTATGTGGGCCAAATCCCAGCGAGTCAGCTACTTGCCCTCTCCTGAGTGTGCCTGGCTCCTTCAGGCTCCAGCTTCATCCTGATTCCAAGGCTGTGGCCATTATTGTGAGTGGCACCTGGGTTAGAAAAAGGCAAAGTTAAATGGCATTCCTGTGAGTGCAGTGGATGACCTTGTGTGCTGCAAGACGTGTGAATGCCTCTGCCATGCTTCTGAAAAGCCTTGGGGTGGGGGGGCCTCAAATAAACACCCTTTCTCACCCTGCTGCCTTCAAAATCACCCCCCCAACAATAACTCCTAACCGGATACCTGCTCACCCTCCCTCTCCTAGTCACAATCCTCAGCTCACCTGAAGCCTCAGTCTCAAACATCATTTTTGACACTGGGCAGATGCCTCTTGTGACACGATGAATCTGCTGAAAAAAGTGTTGTAGCTGACACAACCTGGAGTCTCTGGAAGCTGCACTTCTCCTAAAAAAAATACAAAACAATATAAGAACAAAACCAGAAATTACAAATGCACTTTACCACCCCTAAACACAAAACCCAAAATTGTGAACTTAAATACTCGCTGTATTCCAGGCTGTTTTCTTCACAGTATCTTCAAAGCCTCTGTTGCTTTAGATGCCCAGAAACACCTGCTGAAAACAAGCTGTGATAAGCTGAAAGAGCTTCTTCACTGAAATGAGAGGAGAGCTCTTATCCCAGCAACTCCCAGAGGGGGAATGAAGGCCCTGAGCCAAGGCTGGGGTTAATATACCCCTGATGGTGCCCGCCTCTCGTTCCCGTGGCACCTGGGAAAAGGGAGGGGGCGAATCCCACCGGGTATAAAAACCCTCAGAGCAGCTGCTGCTGTTTGGCTCCTCTGACTCGAGTTCAAGGGGAGTAAAGGGCTTGTTATAGAAGAAAACTCTTCTGAAAAATAACAGCACTTTCTTTTTTTGCAACAACTACTTGGAGTTAATGGGCAGAAAACTGGTAAGAAATAAAAGTTTCTGTTTAGGCAGCATATCTAGATAAATTGGGTGATTTGCTGTTAACTTTCCTAATCATTCCTTAGTGGCTACTAAGTAGTACTTCATATGTAACTATGCTGGGTGGAAAAGAATGCTTATGATATGAATAGTCAAAGTCTCCTTGGGACCTCTAATTAGGTCTATCAACATTATAAGTAAAAATAAGATAAATAAAAGCTTCCCAGGCAGTGTAAGGGTTAAGTGCATGCCAGGTGCCAGGCTCACCCTGCTCTGAGATACTTGGTCCTATGGCACAGAAAGAAGGACCGTGAAATGCAGTTTTAAACCCTTAAAATGCTGAAAAAGGCAGAGCTTCCTTCCAGTGAACCCCTTAAACAGAGGCAATGGGGCAGTTACCTCTACTGAAACGAATACAATAGCAAATAAATAGTTTCTGCCCTTTAATTTATTCTCCTTAATACTGGGAAAAGAGGGATTTGCCTCACTTTAGATCTCTCCAGTGATGAAAAAAAGAGGGATTTTTTCCTCAGTTTAAACTCTTATGGAGAGATAGCTGGGCTTCTCCCTCAATTTAGGCGTGAGGACAACAAAAAGGGGGTGGCTGCCCTTAATTCAAATCCATAAGAAACATTTCCAAGATTTTCCCCTTCTACTTAAACAGGAAAATAATAGAAAATGAGGACTCCCTGTCAATTAACACCCCGAACAGCATAGAAAAGGCAGGGATTCTTTCAACTGAGACCATTAAAATTGCAGGGGAAGCAGACTTCCTCCCAGTTTGAACACAAAAAATAAAGGAAAAGGATGCTTTTTCCCTTTTTTCTAAACCCTTTTTCTCCTAATAACCCCTCTCCTTTCTGGGAGTGCTGTGGAGGGTCTGGGGGCTCTGGGGAGGGACTGGCACAGTAAAAGGGGAAAGTTGAAAGCCCTCTCCTGGAACCCCACATGCTGCCTGGCCCGCTCAGATGCTGCCCCTTGGCAAAAGGGCTCTTCCCTTGGCATTTTCTCAAAGTGTTGCTCCGTGCCCGGGTGGGTCCGGCCGCTCCCTAGTCCGTGCTGGATGCTCCGCCCGTAGTTCCTGGAGGGACCCTTGGGATGCCCCTGTTACCCTGTGTTTCCTCCGACCCTGACCGTAATCTTCCAAATATGCTAAAGACTCATAAAATGGCTTTGAAAAAGCCCCAACAATACCCTAAGAAGTCCCAGAAAAGTCCCTTCCAAAATCCCCTAAATACCTGTAAAAGTCCTGGAAAAAAAGCCTCACAAAGACATGCTCAGTCTCCAAACTCTACCTCGTGCTGTCTAGCCCACAGATGTCATCCCTACCTTACTGCAGTGGGTCTGTTGTCCTCTGAGGGTTCTGTCATTGTGCTGCTGTGTGAGGGTTGCTGTCTGGTCTCGCTGTTAGGGTTGCTGCGTTGTGCTGCTGTTGGGGGAAAAGGCTGTTTTTAGGGGGGCTGCTTAGGCTGAGGTTAGGGCTGGGGTGAGGGGTGGTACAGCTGTACCCTGTACCCCTGATCTCCACTGGACTGTCCAGCCCTCAAGCCCTCTCTCTTTACCCCTCAACCGGTCCCTCTGCCCCCCAGCCCTCAGCTCATGTGTGTCACCCTTGACCCCTCTCCTTTGCCCCTCAGCCCCCAGCTTCTCTGTGTCACCCTACAGCTGCCCCTGCCACCCTCAGCATCTCTGTGTGTCACCCGCTGTCCCCTCTCCCTGTTCCTCCCTCAGCTCCCAGCCTCTGTCACCCTCAAGCCCCCACAGTGCCCCTCAAGCTGCCCCTCAGCCTCCATGTGTTGTGCCATAAAAAACCCTAAAAAAACCTAAAAATTCCCTGAAAAACTCCTAATCTTCAAAATGTCCTAAAAACCCCATGAAAACCTAAAAACAGCCTCAGAATGCTGTTAGAATACACTGGAAATACCCTACTTTTAAAAAACCCCTAAAAATCCCCAAAGAACCTTTAGAAATCCGTAAATATACCCTAAATAGTCCAAAAAGAGCTCTAAAAGTACCCCAAAAATCCTTAAAATGCCCTGATAAGACCCTAAAAAAGCCTAAAAATTCCCTCAAAAACCCTAAAAATACCCAAGCCCTGAAAAGTCCTCCACATCCCCTCAATAGTCCTAAAAAAGCCCCAAGAGCACACAAAGCCCCCCCCAAACAATTCTTAAAAGTACTAAGAAAGCCCTTAAAATACCCTAACAAAATCTTTTTAAAGCCCTGAAAAAGCCCTAAAAGTATCCTAAATGTTCCCAGAAATTTCCTGGAAAACTCCTCCATAAAAAGCCCTAAAATATCCTTTGAAAGCCATGAGAAAAACCCTAAAAAAAACCCTAAAAAACTGCTCAGCCCCCAACTCCTACCTCTCACTCTCTAGACCACAAACATCATTGCTACCTTTTTATTAGGGTTGCTGCCTGCAGGTGCTGGGAGACTTCTGGGGCTGTCCCAGCATTGGGGTTATTGCCTTGTGCTGCTGTTGGGGAAAACTGGGGTCCTAGGGGTGCTCTTTAGGGTTACCTTGGGGTTGGGTTGAGGGCTGCTGCACCTGTACCCTAACCCTACCTGGTACCCTGTGTCCTTTGTACCCCTAACCCTCGGTGTGAGCTCTCCGTCTGTCAAGCCTCCCCCTCCTTGCCCCTCAGCCCGCAATGTCTGCGTGCCACTCCGAGACCTCTGACATTGTCCCTTGGCCCCCTGGCCTCCACCGTGCACTCTCCGCCTGGTTAGGGGTGGTGTGAGGGCTGGTTCACCTGTCACCCTCAAGCAGCCCCCACTTTGCCCCTCAAGGCATCTGCTCCCCCTCACCCTTTTCTTGTCACCCTCAAGTTCCCCACTCCCGCATCTCTGTGCCACCCTGGAGCCCCCCAATTGCTCCTAACGCCCCCTTCTGCCTCTCAGCTCCCCCCATCCTCTGTGTCACTCTCCAGCCCCCTCCCCTCAGCCCGCAGCCCCTTGTGACACCCTGCAGCCCACAGACGTTGTCCCTGCCTGTCTCGCCTGGGTGTTGTCCTGCTGCGAGAGCTGCGCCGTCCTCCGAGGGTTCGGGCTCCTGCGTGCTGCTGGAGGGGACTCACGGGTGGGCGGTGGGTGAAGTAATGGATGGAGCGGGAGGTGTGGTGGGACGGGTTAAGGGCGGAGTGAGGGATGGAGCAAGGGCGGGCTGGAAAATAGAGTAGGGTTAGGGGCGGAGAAGGGGACGCAGCAGCAGGGGGCTGAGGTGGGGAGGTGAGTGTTAGGAGGAAGCGTAACTCCGTAACTCCAAGACCGAGTCTGCGGCCAACGAAAACTCTGAGTGACCTGGGAGTGCCGAACGTCTTCGGCAAACTGATGTAAGGAAACTGGGGTGATGAGTTTTGTTTCCCTTGGAAAAGGGATGGGATTTGTGTCCCTGGGTCTGCACCCTGCCCAGGACCTTTGATCTCGAGTGGGCTGCCACCTCCTAAAATTCCAAACATCGCAGGTGAGACAGGGGGTTGGAAATTTTACTTGGGGTAGAAACCAATTTTGGATTTAGCTGAAGTCTGCTGGTGAAACTTCTGTAGTCTGTTAATCGGTGTGCTAGCAAAAAGGCCTGCAGAGAGAACAAAGGAAGTTCGAGGCTACTGCTGGAAAAAGAGAATCTGGGTTACGACCGAGTGCACGGCCTCGTCCCTGTGTGAGTAAAAGTTTGAGGTTTTGCCGGCAGTGTCACTGAGTGCTGAGGGGTCCCCTGGTCGATAGGGCAACTTGGGAGGGTTTGCTTCAGGCTTTGCTTGTGAAAGGTGTGAGAAAAGCAAGCAGCTCTGAAGCAGATGAGCCCCCTCTTGCCTGTTGAAGTGTTGCATAAATCAAAGATAAACCTCAAGGTCCCTTCCCACCCAAGCCATTCCGTGATTCTTTGCCCTGGAGGCAAGGGTGCACCTGGCACCGCATTTCTCTTCACAGAGAAAAGCAAGGCACAAGTCTTCCCAAGAATATTTCTGGGATTCACATTCTCTGAACCTCAGAGGAAGGAAAAACAATTCTTATCTCATTTGCTGTGCCTGTGTTTGTGCTGAAGTAGAATGCAGCGTGGAGATTGTTTACCCAAAGTGATGGTGTTTTGTTTCCTTGGCCTGTCAGGGCCAAGTGTGTATGTGTGTCGGGACTGTTGGGTGACAGTCATGAGTTGTGTGCGGTGTGTGTGGGGTTGAGTACTTGGCAGATTCGGTTTAGATGTAATGTAATATAGTATGATAAAACAATTAATTAGCCTTCTGATAAGGCAGAATGCAGATGGGAAATATTTGCACATATGATATTAAAGGACACGTGAACCACCTTTCTGTGAGACAAAGACACGAGACTTGGCCCATCCCTAACTTAGGACAGAGCTAAAAAATAATAGATAAAATAATTTTTAACCTATTTTTGAAGAACTCTCTAAAACTAATGGCAGATGATATAGCTATTTTATCTGGCAAGCTTCCGTGCAAAGTTTCCTGCTGATGCTGGCTCAGACGGATGGAGATTTGGGAGGAGGGGGAAGAACAAAGTGCCACGAGGCTTTATTGGATGAGCCTTGAAAGGTTTCTGCAAGTTTCTATTGCAAGGCTGATGAACCTTGTGTTTGTTAACTTCAGTTTTGCTCAGTGTTTTAACCCTGCTTTATCTCCTGTGGTCCAGATGACACATTCACACATCTTTAGAAAATTCAGTGGGATGCTCTTCAAACAACATGTGACTTTGCACCAGTGAGGGCAGAAACTTGATGCTTTTACCTCAATCTATAGTTTTTCAATATTCCTATAGAAAGTGCTTTTCTGTGAAATGTCTACTTTGGTTAGGGAAGAGAGAGGGCAAAAGGGACCCAAGGCTGCCCCCAGGGTCCCCATGCCCCTGGCTGCCCTCCCCTGCTCCGGCCCTGCAACGAAGTGGCAGCACAGCATTGACAGCAAGGCCGTGAAAAGAGCGGGAGGGGTGCTAGCACTAAAAGATAAAATCAAAGCAGAGATTGCTGACTCTCCAAACCTCACAAAGTGGGTTGTTGTTCTTAAGTAAGAAGGTTTTTGGTTTTTTCTTTTGTGTGTTTTGTTTGCTGTTAAAAAGAAGTTTTTTTGTTTTTGTTTTTTTTTCCTGAAGAATGGGTTTGTAAGGCTAAAACAATTAAATGCTGCCCAAAAAGTAAAAAGCAATAGATGTGATACATCTCGTGTTAAAATTGGTCTAGCTTTTCTTATTTAACTAACTGTAACTCACAGAAAGAAGAATTTGCCTCTGCAGCTATTAGCACAGCTGGATAGAAGAAGAAGAGGCTGCTGTGGAAAAAGCTTTTAGCTAAACCCAGAAAGTTTGGAAGAAAAGTGAATGGTAAAAGTTAATGCAGTATTGTCTTTCTTTTATTACTATGCTATTAAGAAGTCCTTTCCAGGTACTACTGAAGCAACAATCAGAATCACAGAAAGAGGGTGAATTCATGCCAGCAGAATCAAAGGACTATCACATTTAAACCGGGTGATACCAAACTGACTTTCCAATGGGGACTGAGTGGTAATAGTTTGGGAAAAGCCAAATGATCCAAGAAATGTACAAAGAATAACACTGAATTCAGAAGTAAGACAATGCTTATACCACTAGGTTCAAGCACTGCCTGAATAAAACATCTCCTTAGGGGAGGAATACTCCAGATAGAAGGATCAAGACTGTTTTTGTGTTCTGACCTTAGCCTGAGAATTGTACAGGGGAGAAGGGAAATTACCATTTCCATCAGTAAACTTTATTTGATTCATTCCAATACTGGACATGCTAGCTGGGTTATAAGTAAATGCTTGAATTGTGAGAATAATTAGTATTGTAGTTCACAAAATTTATGCTTTTATTGCAAAAAGTGTTAAAGTAATAACTTAGCTTTGTGGATGGGAATTATTAGTGCCTGGTGAATGAGAGATACCTGAAGAACCGTAAGAGACCACAGTTAAAGGGTGTCCAAACCAATTTGCCTGGAAATTAGTTAAGAGAAAGTGACAAGGAAATAGAGGGCAAGTGCAGATTGGCCTCTGTATTTCGCCACCGAGAAGATCAAATACACCTGCTGTGGGTTGCAACCTCACAGGCCTGGGAGGTGGGAGTATAAGCCATACTGGACCTCTGTTATTCCTGTTTCTGGCACTCATTTGTTCTCTTTTCCCTTTCGGGATACCAGCAAGATTGTGTCACAAATGCTGCAGAAAGCATCACGTGGAAAGAAACCAAAGTTCCTCTTTAATTACACACACCTACGTCAACAGCCACTGTTATAACACGTCCAAATTAAGAACCTGTAAGCAAAATGGAGTAAATTATTGGATTACAAGAAACTTAGGAAAAAGTGGTAATATATTTGGAATTGAATGTCCAAAAGGAGAGAGATGGATTTGTTTTACATTTAATCTTGAAGATACGGTTCGAGATTTGGTAAAAAAACAAATAATAAAGGAAAAGGTAAAACCAGCACAGCAACTTAACTCTGTATTGACCCCAAATTATCTATTGAGTCGTATTACAAGACTCCAAGCAGTTATAGAAATGATAGCAAATGGAGCTGCCCAGGCATTGGAGTTAATACCAAGTCAGCTAAGCCAAACAAAAACTGTAGTGTATCAGAATAGGTTGGCTTTACACTATTTATTGGCCAAAGAAGGGGGTGTTTTTTGGAAAGTTTAATATATCAAATTGTAGAAAATTGATGAGCACAGAAAAGTCATTCTAAAAAAAGCAAAAGAAATCAAAGAAGAAAAAAATACATATGTATATAATAACCGAGGTACCGGTCCAAAAATTAGAAAACAATGTTAAAACCTAGCTGGTAGGTAATGTATTAGAAGAAATTAAGATCTTTCATTTTATGTGTTGCAACTATTTTTATATTTCTTCCTTGTGTAATCCCCTGTTTTATTTTGCCCGCATAGTCCAGAAGGTGCAAGTAGATAAGAAATATTGCTCAAGCCAAAGGATTTACAAAGAATAAGAGTGGGGATTGTGAAAAATGCGTGTATTTTATGATTGGCTTTTTGGAAATATTAAAATGAATATTATATGTGTTGTGTTAGAAAGTAATGCTGTATTAATTCTCTTAAGTAGCGTGTTAAGTATAGGTTACAAAAACTGTTAAAATAGAAACGATGCTATGTAAGATACTTTTTTTAAAGAAAGGACTTGCAGCGAGATAGCGGCCACAGGACACCTGGATCTTTCAGAGAAAAAGAATTTATTGCCCTCTTATCAGAAGAAACAAACTTGTTCCCGCCTCCAAAGCGCTGTTAGGATTAGAAGGAAGAAGTGGATGATGACCAGACAGAATCCTGTGTTTGAATGGAATTTATGCACCATGTATGAAGTGTATGACTATGCAACAGGCTATTGCTTTTAAGGGTTAATCCTTTGTTAACAGGGGTCCTTTTTCGGGCTCATGCTGCCCAGAAAAAGGTACCCCGATGTCCATAACTCTTTGTTTTTGTTGTCTCATATTGTCCTAATTCAAATTGTCCAAATTATTATTACTCGAATTGTATGACTATTTTTATAACCATTTTATTACTATTAAACTTTCAAAAATTTTAAAAGCAAGTGATTGGCGTTTTTCACACCAGTCTGTTAGGTGAAAATTATCAAAAGATTTTTGTGAGTTTTCTAATTTTGGCATTAATGCTGGCAAATTTTCAGGGTTTACTATCTCATTTTGGGTCGAGAAATCTGTCCCAAACACTGAAGGGAGTCTGGAGCTATTTGGGAACAGTTCTTTTTCGAAATTCTTTGGTATTGGGATCAAAGGGCTGGCATTTGCAGGGGCAAAATAATTCTCTGTCCTGTATTTATTAAAGCAGCTGTCATATTCCAGCCTCCTCTTCCTCCTCCTCCTCCTCGCACGGTTTGTGTGCATGGATGTGGCTGTGCAGACAAATCGTTACACAAAGTAGTCCCACTGGGTGCTAGGAGTGTGGAAGGCAGCGGAGCTACGGAAACGGGGCTGCGGCTGCGGCCGTGGAAGGGAACGCCGGGACGTCCGTGGTTGCAGGAGGCGGCGGAGCCGTGCCAGCCAGCAGCTCTGAAGCGGGAGGGTGCGGTGGGGAAGGCGCGGCTTGGCCCGCCATGCAGCGGCGGCGGCAGGAGAGGGGAAGCGACCACGGGCGGCGCTGACGGGAGCCTGGGCTGGAGCGCCGCGGCGCTGGCATGGGGTGCCTTGGGTGGCTGGGGCGCCCGGGTAAAACAGTCATTAAAACACCCTAAAAATTATTGAAAAAGCCCTAAAGGTATCCTAAACATTTCCAGAGAATTCCTAAAAAACTCCTGCAAAAAAAACCCTGAAATATCCCTAAAAATCCCTGAAAAATCACCTGAAAGACCCTAAAAAACAGTTTAACCCCTACCTGTAACACTGTGGCCTCCAAACACCATCTCTACCTATTAATCGGGGTAACTGCAAGACCCTCAAACACCACCACAATCACCAGCTTGAGCTGGTCTGGGCAGCACCAAATAAAATAAAAAAAAAAGCTTTAAAAATAGAAAAATTAAAAATAAAAATCAAATAAAAAATAAAATAAAAAAAATAAAATAAATGCTTTAAAACTGGGAAAATAAAAAAAAATAGAAAATTTAAAAAATAAAAAGATTTAAAAACAGAAAAATTAAAACTAAAAATTAAAAAAAAATTTTAAAAATAAAAGAAATGCTTTAAAAATAGAAAAATTAAAACTAAAAATGAAATAAAAATGAAATTAAAAAAATTAAAAAATGTTTTAAAAATAAAAAAATCAAAACTAAAAATTAAATAAAAAATAAAATTAAAAAAATAAAATAAAAGCTTTAAAAATAGAAAAAGCAAAAAAAAATTTAAAAATAAAATTAAAAAGATAAAATAAATAGTTTAAAAATAAAAAATTAAAACTAAAAATGAAATATAAAATAAAATTAAAAAATAAAAAAAGCTTTAAAAATAGAAAAATTTTTAAAAATTAAATAAAAAATAAAAAAATCTTTAAAACCAGAAAGATCAAAAATAAAAATTAAATAAAAAATAATAAAAAAAATGCTTTAAAAATAAAAAAATCAAAACTAAAAATTAAATACAAAAGAAAAATAAAAAGATGAAATAAATAGTTTAAAAATAAAAAAATTAAAACTAAAAATGAAATAAAAAATAAAATTAAAAAATAAAAAAAAGCTTTAAAGATCGAAAAATTTAAAAAAATTAAATAAAAAATAAAAAAATCTTTAAAAACAGAAAGATCAAAAATAAAAATTAAATAAAAAATAATGAAAAAATGCTTTAAAAATAAAAAAATCAAAACTAAAAATTAAATAAAAAAGAAAATTAAAAAAATAAAATAAATAGTTTAAAAATAAAAATTAAAACTAAAAATGAAATAAAAAATAAAATTAAAAAATAAAATAAATGTTTAAAAATAAAAAAATTAAAACTAAAAATTAAAAAAAAATTTTAAAAGCTTTAAAAATAGAAAGATCAAAAATAAAAATTAAATTTAAAAAAATGCCTTAAAAATGAAAAAATCAAAACTAAAAATTAAATAAAAAATAAAATTAAAAAAATAAAATAAATGCTTTAAAAATAGAAAAAGCAAAACATAAAAATGAAAGAAAATATAAAATTTAAAAAATAAAATAAATAGTTTAAAAATAAAAAAGTAAAACTAAAAATGAAATAAAAAATTAAATAGAAAAATTTTAAAAAGCTTTAAAAACAGAAAGATCAAAAATTAAAATTAACTAAAAAATTAAAAAAAGCTTTAAAAATAAAAAAATCAAAACTAAAAATTAAATAAATAATAATTTTTTTAAAAGCTTTAAAAATAGAAAAAAGCAAAAAATAAAAATGAAATAAAAAATAAAATTAAAAAATAAATGATTTAAAAATAAAAAAATTGAAACAAAAAATGAAATAAAAAATAAAATTAAAAGATAAAATAAAAAGCTTTAAAAATAGAAAAATCAAAAATAAAAACTAAATAAAAAATCAAAAATAAAATAAATGCTTTAAAAATAAAAAAATCAAATCTAAAAATAAATAAAAACTAAAAAAATAAAATAAATTATTTAAAAATAGATAAAGCAAAAATAAATATGAAATAAAAAATAAAATTTAAAAAATAAAATAAATAGTTTATAAATAAAAAATGAAAACTAAAAACTCAAAAATAAAATTAAAAAATAAATGCTTTAAAAAAATAAAACAAAAATTAAATAAAAAAAATTTAAAAAGAAAATAAAAAGCTTTAAAAATAGATAAATCAATAGATAAATCAATAGATAAATCAATAAATCAAAAATAATAGATAAATCAATAAATCAAAATAGATAAATCAATAAATCAAAAATAATAAGAAAAAAAGCTTTAAAAATAAAGACCTCAAAACTAAAAATTAAGAAAAAAATAAAAATAGAAAAAATTTTTAAATGCTTTAAAAATATAAAAATTTAAACTAAAAATTAAAAAAAAAGGAAAATTAAAAAATAAAATAAATGCTTAAAAATAGAAAAATTAAAACTAAAAAAAAGCTTTAAAAATAGGAAAATTTTAAAAAATTAAATAAAAATTAAATTTAAAAAAAAATAATTAAAAATAATTAAAAAAACCAAATAAAATCCGTAAAGTACTGTAAAGTACCGTAAAAGTTCCATAAAAGGTAGTGTCGTAAAGCGCGACTGTCGAAAAAACGCACCTTTTACGACAGTCGCGCTTTACGGCGCCTTTTGCGGCAGTCGTGCTTTACGGCAGTTTTACGACGTTTATGGAAATTTTACGGCACTTTACAGAACTTTAGCATTTTTATTTTGTTTTTCATGTATTTTTAATTAATTTTATTTTATTAATTTTGGGGTTTTTTTTAATTTTTCTATTTTTAAAGCTTTTTATTTTATTTTTTTAATTTTTTATTTGTTTTTATTTTTAATTTTCCTATTTTTAAAGCTTTTTATTTTATTTTTAAATTTTTTTAAATTTAATTTTTAAATTTAATTTTTCTTTTTTTAAAGCATTTATTTTTTTAATTTTGTTTTTTATTTAATTTTTATTTTTCTATTTTTAAGGCTTTGTATTTTTTTATTTTTTATCTCTTTTAATTTTTAAACCTTTTTATTTTTTAATTTTTTTTTATTTAATTTTTTTTATTTTTAAAGCATTTATTTTATTTTTTAAATATTTATATTTAATTTTTAATTTTTCTATTATTAAAGGGTTTTTGTTTATAATTTTATTTTTAATTTTCTTTAATTTTTCTCTTTTTAAACTATTGTTTTAAATTTTATTTTTCATTTTTCTATATTTAAAGATTTTTATTTGTTAATTTTTATTTAATTTTATATTTCATTTTTTTATTTTAAAGGATTTATTATATTTTTTAATTTTGTTTTTTATTGAATGTTTATTTTTCTATTTTTAAAGCAATTATTTGATTTTTAAAATTTTTTTATTTAAGTTTTAATTTTTCTATTTTTAAAGCCTTTTTAAAATTTTTTAAATTCGTTTTTATTTTTAATTTTTCTATTTTAAAAGCTTTAAAAGCTTTTTATTTTATTAATTTTTTATTTAATTTTTATATTTAATTCTTTTATTTTTAAAGCATTTATTATATTTTTTAAATTTGTTTTTTATAAATGTTTATTTTTAATTTTTCTATTTTAAAAGCATTTATTTGATTTTTAAATTTTTTTATTTATTTTTAATTTTTCTATTTTTTAACCTTTTTTAAAATTTTTTTATTTGCTTTTATTTTTAATTTTTCTATTTTTAAAGCTTTTAATTTTTTTCAATTTTATTTTTAATTTTTTTATTTTTAAGTTTTCTATTTTTAAAGCATTTATTTTTTTAATTTCGTTTTTTATTTATTTTTCTATTTTTAATTTTTGTATTTTTAAAGCATTTATTTTTTAATTTTGGGGTTTTTTTAATTTTTATATTTATTTTTTCTATTTTTAAAGCATTTATTTTTTAATTTTGTTTTTTATTTAATTTTATTTTTAAAATTTTCTAATTTCAAAGTTTTTGATCTTTTAAATTTTATTTTTTATTTATTTTTATTCTTAATTTTTTTTATTTTTAAAGCATTTATTTTTTTAATTTTATTTTTTATTTAATTTTTATTTTTAATTTTTCTATTTTCAAAGCATTTTATTACATTTTATTTGGTGCTGCCCAAACCTGCTGTAGTGCATTTTTATACTTTGTAATACTTTGAAGTAATTTTGTTTTGTATCCTCATATTTTTCCCAAATGGTTTATCCCAAACTGTACCCCCCTCCCTTTACCTGTGTTATCCCTCTCCCGGGATGAGATCATCCCCAAACCCCCACCCTGGCTCTCTGTCAATCACTCAGCCTCCCATTCCCTCCATCCAGAAGTTTCGGTCCAAGTCCTCGAGTGATTAGCCACAGGCTAGGGGTCAGCCCCCCAGGCCTTGCCCCATACGCTGTCCTATATGTCTATCCCCCAGCATCCATCCCTTAGGGTCACTTAATGGTTCGTAGGATGTTATCTACTGTCGGTTTCCACCTCCCTTCAAATGTAACCTTGGCACATCTCCCGGGACTCTCGGCAGGAGCCCCCTGAGGTGCAGGAGCTCCTATGGGACTCCTAATAAAACCTTGCATTAACCCCTGCTAAGAGTCGGCCCTTTATCATCTACCGCTGTCTCTGGTGTCTCTTGTGCTGCAAAGGCGACCAGCCCAGGTGCCCTCAGCACCCTCGGGGCACAGAGAGTGTCTCCCCCCAGCCCAGGTGCCCTCAGCACCCTCGGGGCACACACAGAGAGTGTCTCCCCCCAGCCCAGGTGCCCTCAGTACCCTCGGGGCACAGAGAGTGTCTCCCCGCTCTCGGCCGTGCCGGGGCTGCCGACTCAGGACCGGCCGAGGGTTCCTGAGGGGCTCGGCCGCTGATTGTGGTGGTGTTTGAGGGTCCTCCAGGACAAGGGAGGAGATAAGAATCTTGACTCCCCCTTTCAGAAGGCTGAAATATTATTTTATGATCTCTATTATATTAAAAGAAAATGAGATATTAGAACTACACTAAAAGAGCAAGGAGACATCAGAAAGCTGGAAAGGAATGAATAATAAAAACCTGGGACTGCTCACAGCCCCGACGCAGCTGGACCATGATTGGTCATCAAGTAGAAACAATGCACAGGAGACCAACCCAAGATGCCCCTGGTTGCTAAACCATCTCCAGCCCACACTCCACAGCCACCAGATTGTTATTGGTTCCATTTCTGTTCTGAGGCTTCTCAGGAGAAAAATCCCAGCGAAAGGATTTTCATCAAACACGTCAGTGCCAGGTGATGGCACAGGCAGCATGGGCTGGCAGAGGTCACTGTGTCATCCCTGCCAGCCCAGGTGTCACAGCAAGGAGGAGAGAGTTCACCCTGTGCTCACACTGCAATACAGAGCAATACAACACAACACACACATTAACACAAGATTATAACCTTTTTCTATTTTCATTACTTGTGGATTTATTGTTACAGGACACCCAAAACAACAAAAGCACACAAAAAACAGCACTCATCTACCATTAACACCCCCGTCACATTACACACAAACTCACCGTCCCTCCCCTCACAACTGCTAAATTACACCCCAGCAATCCTTGGTCCTCAGGAACATGGATCCCAGGAGCCTCCAAAAAATCCTCCTGCCTGACGAAATACCCAGTCCCTGGACGGTGCGCGCCCAAACTTTGGCGATGAACGTCGCCTCGCAGACCGACCGGGACCGGGGAAAAAAACCCAGCCGGGGGGCAAAAAAAAAAGAAAAAAAAAACCCAGCAGGGGGTAGCGTTGGGGAACCAGGCTAGGGATTTTTTACTCTAAATTTACAAATGAGTTGAAAAACCTGAAAAGCAAAAGTCACACGGTTAAATCCAGTCAGCATGTGCTCACACACTCAGAGATGAGCAGACAGACAGACACATGCTCACGCACTCCTCCCATTTAAACGTTCCCTGTGGCTCTTACTCGAGACGCTGAAGAACGCGCTTCCACGCTTCTTCTGGCTGCCGCTCCTCGACGTCAAATGGTAGATTCTGGGGAAATCGGCAGCCTCAGGGACCTGTGAGACGACAGGAAGCGGTCGATGAGTGGCTGACAGCTAGGACTTGTCCCCGCTCTGGACCAATAAATTTTCTACCCAAAATCCCATAAAAGACAGATGAACAGTCAAGTTTTTATAACTGTTCTACCTAACTGTGACTATGTGCCAGGGCAGGGCAGCTCCGACCATAAGTGGTACAACGTAAGTACACACGATATAAGCCGACGCATACAGTGCAAGTGTACATGGAGTGTAAGTACATACAGTATAAGCCAACATAGGTACACACAATATAAGTACATACAGTATAAGCCAGCATAGGTACAAGCAATGTAAGCACATACAGTATAAGCCAGGACTTGAGGTAACTCTCTGGAAGATACTAATTCTTGAGCCCTATACCCTTTGTGAAGATAGAACCTATAGAACTTCTGCAGTCACGTGAGGAGGGTGTAAGACGCTTCCTCCAGAAGTCCAAGAGAATGGCGTGGAAAAAAAGGCACTACCAAAGCCGGTAGTGAGAAGGAAGACGGATGAGAACATCTTGTCCCTTTGAGACATTCCTGTCTCAAAGAGTAAAAATGTAAAGATGCCGGAATAAGGGATATCCGGAAAGGAACGTGACTAGAATATGGGCAATGTGGCACGGAATAGTGCCAATAAAGCATCGAGACGTGACAAAGGCCTGTGACACGTAAGACAATGGACACAGACTACATAACACAGACACAGACGACATAACATAGACACAGACGACATAACACAGAGACGAGTGACAACTGCCTGGCACTGTCCCCGTAGGGACCCGAGATTCCTAACGCAAGATGAGCCAGAGGCTGATGATGCCAAAGGAAAGGAAGCCCTATGATGAGAGCACGTGATGATGAAACGGAACTCGTTAAAACAAGTTAGTGCCACAGCAATTAAGAGGATGCTCGAGAGGCTCGGCGAGCCTAGAGAAGGAAGCCGACTGCCGGGTGACCGTGGCCGTAGCTCCGGACGTGAAGGCGAGCTCCTCGGGGGAAAGATCCGTGACGACGTCAAGTCGAGGAAGGCGGACGACACAAAGTACGCGAAAATGTGGAGATGGGTCGGAACTGCCCTGCCCGGCAAAGGCTCTGGCAAGGCTGAGGGGAAACCCTCTCCCTTTACTTCCAGAGAGCCCGCCCCCCTACAGACCTGTCCCCTAAGCTGACATCTGATGGCCTCCTGTGAGAGTAAAGGTTTTTACCCTTCTCCCAGCCACTGTCCCCGACACTTAGCTTTTGGAAGAGGAGCGGACAAAATCCATCCTCGGTCGGACGTGGACGTTGAGATGCTCTCCGTGTGTGCTTCGGTGCTGCCGTTTCCAAGCTTTGGCTACGAGCCTCCTCAGGGTACCTAAGACAAAACAGAAAACCTGACTATTGCCCTCAAAAACAGTAATCCCCGGGACTCCTCCGCACCACTGCCCCGGCTCACCTCAAATCTTGATTTGACTCCAGAGGGTGCCCGGAAGATACCGGCGAAAAGAAAAGGTACACGCTTAGCATGCTGCTGTGTAACGCTCACCTAGGAGTCAGCCTGCCTAAACTCCAACTCACCTGCCCTCCTCTGTTCCTTGGCGTGCCTAGGGCAGCGACAGCACCTGCAAAGAAACAAAGCAGAAAATTTGCTGAGATACTGTGAAAACACAACCTCCCAAATCTGACAAGGATGCCACAACAATACCTTAAGCCTGCACACACCTGGCACGGATATGCTCGGCCAGGATAGATGGCAAGTGGACCAGCTAAAAGACAAAAAAAACAAGAGGAGATGCTTACTACTGCACAAAAACTGAGACATCAGCAATAACAACTGCTTCTGTACGCTACTCAATGCTCACCTCACCCACTCGGCCTTGACTTCCTAAAAAGAGAGACAAAGAACACTGCTGTAACAGCCACCATTTATGCTCCCTCTGCAGAAACAAACAGTGACTGACCTGCTCAGGGCAATCCCCTCACCTGGGATGGGGGGCTCTGCCCTGGATTTTATCCATCTGCATCTGAAAGAAAGTTAGGACTAAAGTCAAAGGGCTGCAGGATAACTTAAGAGCTCCAGATAACTTGTGTCCATCGACACATCGCACCTAGAGTTCAACCACACCCCACATTACAAACTTCAAGTCCCCAGGACTTCTCATATTGCACCAGGCTATGCGGCAGGGCAGAGCAGCTCCGGCACAAATGTGTGTGCAGACACCCGTGACACAGGACAGGACGTGACAAACAACGGGGACACAACATGGACAGAAATCTCCTGGCAAGGAAAATGGCTACGAGGACTGAGAGAATGCAAAAGGAGATGACCGAGGGGAGACCGATGGTGAGCTGATGAGGCTCAGAGAAACCTGGAGGAACAAGATACTAACTGAATGATTTATTCCAAGAACTGCAAAGATGGATGCCCGAGAATCCTACGGCCAGAAGCCACTACCTGTACTCACGTTCTTTCAAGTCCAAGTCCGCCATAATGGATCCTGGCGGGGCATAGCTGTCCATACAGCACAGAACAAGACCTGAAAAGACATCCGACCGGATGCTTCTAAAGAGACAAGAGAGTCTGATGCCTGTCTGAGATCCCGAGTCAAAAGTTCTATGGCCTGGGTGCCAGGCCGAGGAATGCAGAGAGCACAGATGCTAACAATGATGCCAGGGTTTCTGACAGGCCCCTCAAAGGCCTAAGGTAAAAGACATGACATATGCAAACAACACATAAAACACAAAAGACAAGTGACACAATACACACCAGGACTGCTCTGCCCTGCGCACCTCAGCACTGTGATCCAAAGTCAGGCTTTGCTTTTATGGGGCCTAAGGGGCCGCTTCAGGGACACCGCCACCTCCAAAGGGGAAACAAAAACCCCTCCCAGTAATTCCCAAACCAGCACCCTGCTTTCATCCCCTCTGTGGGTCGTGGCCCTCTACTTATCTCTCGCACATCTGGGGATGCCAGTCTCGGGTGCGAAGAAAGGCCACCTCGTCAGCCGGGAAGCTCCTGCTGGCACCGGGCTGGTGTCTCTTAGACAGCTGTATTAAAGAAAACCAAACATCAGTGCCCAATCTCGGCAGCCCATCAGCCAAAACCCCACAAGTCTGCTACTCACCCTTCTCCGAAGAACGCTCAGCTGCTTGGGCCGCATGCTTCGGGCACGCTCGGAGACCGAAGCCGTCGTCAAAGAGGGTGCCTGGGTTAAGAGGAGATGAGGTGATTTGGCATGGCTGAAACCTGAGGGGACCATCACTCCTCCTCCCTACTTCCCCGACTCACCCCAACTCCTTGGCAGGTGCCCAAGGCCACCTGGATGGCACCTTTAAATAGAAAAGTTCTGGGCTTCATCACCAGGTCCTGTAATGCATCCACAGGGCTCACACGTGCAGGGAACCCGGTGCATCGGCCGGCTGGTGACGGGGGCTCGGCAGGCTCCGAGTGGATTGCCTAAACCCCAAAAAAAGAGAATGGAAACTTAGAGCTGCACCAGACACTGAGAGCTGAGCAATAACAACTACTTCTCTCCACTGCTCACCTTGACTGCTGGTATCCAGATTTACTTCCTAAAAAGAAAGACAAAGAACAGAGCTGTAACAGAGTCACCACATACACTTCTCCTGCAGAGATAAACGGTGCCTCACCTGGTTGGGGGAAACCACTCACCCAGGATGGGGCCCTCTGGCACACATTTAAGCCATCTGAATCTGAAAAAAAAGTTAGGACAAGTTATCCTGACACAGTCTGGCTCTTAAGAGCTCCAGATATCCTGTGTCCATCTACAAATCCCACCTAGAGTCCAACTACACCCCACATTACAAAGTCCAGGTCCCCGGGACTTCTCCTATTGCACCACGCTATGCGGCAGGGCAGAGCAGCTCCGGCACAAATGTGTGTGCGCACACCCGTGACACAGAACAGGACGTGACAGACAACGGGGACACAACACGGACAGAAATCTCCTGGCAAGGAAAATGGCTGCGAGGACTGAGAGAATGCAAAAGGAGATGACCGAGGGGAGACCGATGGTGAGCTGATGAGGCTCAGAGAAACCTGGAGGAAGAAGATGCTAACTGAATGATTTATTCCAAGAACTGCAAAGATGGATGCCCGAGAATCCTACGGCCAGAAGCCTCTACCTGCCCTCACGTTCTTTCAAGTCCAAGTCCGCCATAATGGATGCCGGTGGGGCAGAGCTGTCCATACAGCTCAGAACAAGACCTGAAAAGACATCCGACCGGATGCTTCTAAAGAGACAAGAGAGTCTGATGCCTGTCTGAGATCCCGAGTCCAAAGTTCTATGGCCTGGGTGCCAGGCCGAGGAATGCAGAGAGCACAGATGCTAACAATGATGCCAGGGTTTCGGACAGGCCCCTCAAAGGCCTAAGGTAAAAGACATGACATATGCAAACAACACATAAAACACAAAAGACAAGTGACACAATACACACCAGGACTGCTCTGCCCTGCGCACCTCAGCACTGTGATCCAAAGTCAGGCTTTGCTTTTATGGGGCCTATGGGGCCGCTTCAGGGACACCGCCACCTCCAAAGGGGAAACAAAAACCCCTCCCAGTAATTCCCAAACCAGCACCCTGCTTTCATCCCCTCTGTGGGTCGTGGCCCTCTACTTATCTCTCGCACATCTGGGGATGCCGGTCTCGGGTGCGAAGAAAGGCCACCTCGTCAGCCGGGAAGGTCCTGCTGGCACCGGGCTGGTGTCTCTCAGACAGCTGTATTAAAGAAAACCAAACATCAGTGCCCAATCTCGGCAGCCCATCGGCCAAAACCCCACAAGTCTGCTACTCACCCTTCTCCGAAGAACGCTCAGCTGCTTGGGCCGCATGCTTCCGGCACGCTTGGAGACCGAGGCCGTCGTCACAGGGGGTGCCTGGGTTAAGAGGAGATGAGGTGATTTGGCATGGCTGAAACCTGAGGGGACCATCACTCCTCCTCCCTACTTCCCCGACTCACCCCAACTCCTTGGCAGGTGCCCAAGGCCACCTGGATGGCACCTTTAAATAGAAAAGTTCTGGGCTTCATCACCAGGTCCTGTAATGCATCCACAGGGCTCACACGTGCAGGGAACCCGGTGCATCGGCCGGCTGGTGACGGGGGCTCGGCAGGCTCCGAGTGGATTGCCTAAACCCCAAAAAAAGAGAATGGAAACTTAGAGCTGCACCAGACACTGAGAGCTGAGCAATAACAACTACTTCTCTCCACTGCTCACCTTGACTGCTGGTACCCAGATTTACTTCCTAAAAAGAAAGACAAAGAACAGAGCTGTAACAGAGTCACCACATACACTTCTCCTGCAGAGATAAACGGTGCCTCACCTGGTTGGGGGAAACCACTCACCCAGGATGGGGCCCTCTGGCACACATTTAAGCCATCTGAATCTGAAAAAAAAGTTAGGACAAGTTATCCTGACACAGTCTGGCTCTTAAGAGCTCCAGATATCCTGTGTCCATCTACAAATCCCACCTAGAGTCCAACTACACCCCACATTACAAAGTCCAGGTCCCCGGGACTTCTCCTATTGCACCACGCTATGCGGCAGGGCAGAGCAGCTCCGGCACAAATGTGTGTGCGCACACCCGTGACACAGGACAGACAGGACATGACAAACAACGGGGACACAACACGGACAGAAATCTCCTGGCAAGGAAAATGGCTGCGAGGACTGAGAGAATGCAAAAGGAGATGACCGAGGGGAGACCGATGGTGAGCTGATGAGGCTCAGAGAAACCTGGAGGAAGAAGATGCTAACTGAATGATTTATTCCAAGAACTGCAAAGATGGATGCCCGAGAATCCTACGGCCAGAAGCCACTACCTGTACTCACGTTCTTTCAAGTCCTTGTCCGCCATAATGGATCCTGGCGGGGCATAGCTGTCCATACAGCACAGAACAAGACCTGAAAAGACATCCGACCGGATGCTTCTAAAGAGACAAGAGAGTCTGATGCCTGTCTGAGATCCCGAGTCAAAAGTTCTATGGCCTGGGTGCCAGGCCGAGGAATGCAGAGATCACAGATGCTAACAAGATACCAGGGTTTCTGACAGGCCCCTCAAAGGGCTCAGGGAAAAGACATGACATATGCAAACAACACATAAAACACAAAAGACAAGTGACACAATACACGCCGGGACTGCTCTGCCCTGCGCACCTCAGCACTGTGATCCAAAGTCAGGCTTTGCTTTTATGGGGCCTAAGGGGCCGCTTCATGGACACCGCCACCTCCGAAGTGGACTGAAAAACCCCTCCCAGTAATTCCCAAACCAGCACCCTGCTTTCATCCCCTCTGTGGGTCGTGGCCCTCTACTTATCTCTCGCACATCTGGGGATGCCAGTCTCGGGTGCGAAGAAAGGCCACCTCGTCAGCCGGGAAGCTCCTGCTGGCACCGGGCTGGTGTCTCTTAGACAGCTGTATTAAAGAAAACCAAACATCAGTGCCCAATCTCGGCAGCCCATCGGCCAAAACCCACAAGTCTGCTACTCACCCTTCTCCTAAGAACGCTCAGCTGCTCGGGCCGCATGCTTCGGGCACGCTCGGAGACCGAAGCCGTCGTCAAAGAGGGTGCCTGGGTTAAGAGGAGATGAGGTGATTTGGCATGGCTGAAACCTGAGGGGACCATCACTCCTCCTCCCTACTTCCCCGACTCACCCCAACTCCTTGGCAGGTGCCCAAGGCCACCTGGATGGCACCATTAAATAGAAAAGTTCTGGGCTTCATCACCAGGTCCTGTAATGCATCCACAGGGCTCACACGTGCAGGGAACCCGGTGCATCGGCCGGCTGGTGACGGGGGCTCGGCAGGCTCCGAGTGGATTGCCTAAACCCCAAAAAAAGAGAATGGAAACTTAGAGCTGCACCAGACACTGAGAGCTGAGCAATAACAACTACTTCTCTCCACTGCTCACCTTGACTGCTGGTACCCAGATTTACTTCCTAAAAAGAAAGACAAAGAACAGAGCTGTAACAGAGTCACCACATACACTTCTGCTGCTGAGATAAACGGTGCCTCACCTGGTTGGGGGAAACCACTCACCCAGGATGGGGCCCTCTGGCACACATTTAAGCCATCTGAATCTGAAAGAAAAGTTAGGACAAGACTCAAACTGATGCAGGATAACTTAAGAGCTCCTGATATCCTGTGTCCATCTACAAATCCCACCTAGACTCCAACTACACCCCACATTACAAACTTCAAGTCCCCGGGACTTCTCCTATTGCACCAGGCTATGCGGCAGGGCAGAGCAGCTCCGGCACAAATGTGTGTGCGCACACCCGTGACACAGAACAGGACGTGACAGACAACGGGGACACAACACGGACAGAAATCTCCTGGCAAGGAAAATGGCTGCGAGGACTGAGAGAATGCAAAAGGAGATGACCGAGGGGAGACCGATGGTGAGCTGATGAGGCTCAGAGAAACCTGGAGGAAGAAGATGCTAACTGAATGATTTATTCCAAGAACTGCAAAGATGGATGCCCGAGAATCCTACGGCCAGAAGCCTCTACCTGCCCTCACGTTCTTTCAAGTCCAAGTCCGCCATAATGGATGCTGGTGGGGCAGAGCTGTCCATACAGCTCAGAACAAGACCTGAAAAGACATCCAACCGGATGCTTCTAAAGAGACAAGAGAGTCTGATGCCTGTCTGAGATCCCGAGTCAAAAGTTCTATGGCCTGGGTGCCAGGCCGAGGAATGCAGAGAGCACAGATGCTAACAATGATGCCAGGGTTTCGGACAGGCCCCTCAAAGGCCTAAGGTAAAAGACATGACATATGCAAACAACACATAAAACACAAAAGACAAGTGACACAATACACACCAGGACTGCTCTGCCCTGCGCACCTCAGCACTGTGATCCAAAGTCAGGCTTTGCTTTTATGGGGCCTATGGGGCCGCTTCAGGGACACCGCCACCTCCAAAGGGGAAACAAAAACCCCTCCCAGTAATTCCCAAACCAGCCCCCTGCTTTCATCCCCTCTGTGGGTCGTGGCCCTCTACTTATCTCTCGCACATCTGGGGATGCCGGTCTCGGGTGCGAAGAAAGGCCACCTCGTCAGCCGGGAAGCTCCTGCTGGCACCGGGCTGGTGTCTCTTAGACAGCTGTATTAAAGAAAACCAAACATCAGTGCCCAATCTCGGCAGCCCATCGGCCAAAACCCCACAAGTCTGCTACTCACCCTTCTCCGAAGAACGCTCAGCTGCTTGGGCCGCATGCTTCCGGCACGCTCGGAGACCGAGGCCGTCGTCACAGGGGGTGCCTGGGTTAAGAGGAGATGAGGTGATTTGGCATGGCTGAAACCTGAGGGGACCATCACTCCTCCTCCCTACTTCCCCGACTCACCCCAACTCCTTGGCAGGTGCCCAAGGCCACCTGGATGGCACCTTTAAATAGAAAAGTTCTGGGCTTCATCACCAGGTCCTGTAACGCATCCACAGGGCTCACACGTGCAGGGAACCCGGTGCATCGGCCGGCTGGTGACGGGGGCTCGGCAGGCTCCGAGTGGATTGCCTAAACCACAAAAAAAGAGAATGGAAACTTAGAGCTGCACCAGAAACTGAGACCGGAGCAATAACAACTACTTCTCTCCACTGCTCACCTTGACTACTGGTGTCTGGACTTACTTCCTAAAAAGAAAGACAAAGAACAGAGCTGTAACACAATCACCATTTACACTTCCTCAGCAGAGACAAATGGTGCCTCACCTGCTCAGGGGAATCCCCTCACCCGGGATGGGGGGTTCTGCCCTGGATTTTATCCTTCTGCACCTGAATGAAAGTTAGGACGAAAGTCAAAGAGCTGCAGGATAACTTAAGAGCTCCAGATATCTTGCGTCCATCTACAAATCCCACCTAGACTCCAACTACACCCCACATTACAAACATCAAGTCCCCGGGACTTCTCCTACTGCACCAGGCTATGCGGCCGGGCAGAGCAGCTCCGGCACAAATGCGTGCGTACACCGGTGACGCGGGACAGACGGGACGTGACAAACAATGGGCACGAGACACGGACGGAAATCCCTTGGAGAGGAAAATGGCTGCAAGGACTGAGAGAATGCAAAAGGAGATGATCGAGGTGAGACCGATGGTGAGCTGATGAGGGTCAGAGAAACCTGGAGGAAGAAGATCCTAACTGAATGATTTATTTCAAGAACTGCAAAGATGAATGCCCAGGAATCCTATGGTCAGAATCCTCTCCCTAACCTCAGATTCTTACAAGTCCTAATCCACCATAATGGATCCTGGCAGGGCATAGCTATCCATACAGCTCAGAAAAAGACCTGACAAGACAAGACATCTGACTGGATGCTTCCAAAGAGAGAACTTTTGATTGCGGAGCTCAGACAGGTATCAGAATCGCATCTATGGCCTGGGTGCCGGGGCAAGGAATGCTGAGATCACAGATGCTAAGAATGATGCCAGGGTTTCTGCTAGGCCCCTCAAAGGCCTAAGGTAAAAGACCCGAGATATGCAAACAACACATAATGCACGATAGACAAGTGACACGATACACGTCGGGATTGCTCTGCCCTGTGCACCTCCGCACTGTGATCAAAAGTGAGACTTTCCTTTTATGGGCCTAAGGGCCCACTTCTTGGCTACCCTCATCTCCAGAGCTGACTCAACACCCCCCCCCCAGAGAGTCCCAACCCAGCACCCCACTTTCAGCCCCTATGTGGGTTGCAGCCCTCTACTTATCTCTCGGACGGGTGGGTGTGCCAATGCATGTCAGCTTCGATAGGAAGCGGATGCACCGTCTGGGAAGTCCCTGCTGACACGGGCTATTGTTCTCTTAGTCTGCCAAGAGAAAGGAAACCAAACGTGAGTGCACGATCTTAGCAACATGGCAGCCAAAACACGACAAGTCTGCTACTCACCCTTCTCCTAAGAATGCTCGGCTCCTCGGGCTGCACGCTTCGGGCTCGCTTGGAGGCCGACGCCGTTGTCGCAGGGTGCGCCTGGGTAAAGTGGAGACGAGGTGATTTGCCATTGCTGTGACCTGAGTTGAGCCTCCCCCCTCCTCCCTACCTCCTCCGCTCACCGCAACTCCTCGGCCGCTCCCGAGGGCTCCTCGGATGGGACCGTGAAATAGAAAATTTGAAGGCTTCATCATCACGGAGTCCTGTAATACTTCCATGGAGCTCATATTTGCAGGAAACCCGGTGCATCGGCCGGTTGGTGACAGGGGCCGGACATACGCCGAGTCGATTGCCTAAATCGCACAAACGAGAATGGATGCTTGTAGTTGCACCAGAGAGTGAGACTTGAGCAATAACCACTGCTTCTGTACGCTACTCAATGCTCACCTTGCCCACTCAGCCTTGACTGCTGCTCTCTGCTTTGACTTCCTAAAAAGAAAGACAAAGAACAGTGCTGTAACACAGACACCATTTACACTTCCTCGGCAGAGACAAATGGTGCCTCACCTGCTTGGGAGAAACCCCTCACCCGGGATGGGTACCTCTGGCATAGATTTAATCTATCTGAATCTGAAAAAGAGTTAGGACAAAAGTCAAAGGGCTGCGGGATAACTTAAGAGCTCCAGATATCTTGTGTCCATCGACAAATCCCACCTAGAGTCCAACTACACCCCACATTACAAATTCCAAGTCCCCGGGACTTCTCCTGTTGCAGCAGGTTATGCGGCAGGGCAGAGCAGCTCCGGCACAAACGCGTGCAGACACCCATGACACCGAACGCGACAAACCGGGGGACGTTAAACATGACACATTAGGCTTGTGGTGAGAGCCTCGAGGGGAAAAGGGAGAGATATCTGACCAAAGGGACCCCAAAGACACACTAGGTAACACGGTACACTGGACAACATGACGTGGACCGGAACTGCTCTGCCCTGCCCACCTGCACGCTGCCATCAAATGTGGAGTCTCTCCCTTGAGCTGTCCTAAGAGGCCTTTTGGAGAAGATTGCTTTTCCCTCTGCTAATTTTTCAATCTATCCCAAGAACTCCCAACCCGCTACTCTCCCATCTCCGGGCCGTGGCCCCTGACTTATCTTTTGGATGATTGGTGATGTGAATCCACGTTGCACCTGAAATGAGTCTGCCTCGGAGGGCCCCGTGATCGCCTCTTAGCCTCTCTCGGTCAGCTACAATAAAGAAAACCAAAACCAATGTATGAGTTATGTGGGCCAAATCCCAGCAAGTCAGCTACTTGCCCTCTCCTGAGTGTGCCTGGCTCCTTCAGGCTCCAGCTTCATCCTGATTCCAAGGGTGTGACCTTTATTATCAGTGGCACCTGGGTTAGAGAAAAGCAAAGTTAAATGGCATTCCTGTGAGTGCAGTGGATGACCTTGTGTGAGGAAAACATGGGAATGCCTCTGCTATGCTTCTGAAAAGCCTTGTGTGGGGGGGCCCTCAAATAAACACCCTTTCTCACCCTGCTGCCTGCAAACCCCCCTGCCCCCCAATAACTCCTAACTGGATACCTGCTCACCCTCCCTCTCCTAGTCACAACTCTCAACTCATCTGAAGCCTCACTCTCAAACATCATTTTTGACACTGGGCAGATGCCTCTTGTGACACGATGAATCTGCTGAAAGAAGTGCTATGCTTGGCACAACCTGGAATCTCTGAAAGCTATGCTCCTCCTAAAAATAATAAAAAAACCAAAATAAGAACAAAACCAGAAATTGCAAATGCATTTTACCACCCCTAAATGCAATACCCAAAATCATGAACTTAAATACTCCCTGTATTCCATGCTGTTTTCTTCACAGTATCTTCCAAGCTTCTGTTGCTTCAGATGCCCAGAAACACCTGCTGAAAACAGGCTGAGATAAGCTGAAAGAGCCTCTTCACTGAAGTAACAGGAGAGCTGTTATCCCAGCACACCCCAGAAAGGGACTGAAGCCCCTCAGCAAAAGCTGGGGTTAATATACCCCTGATGGTGCCCGCCTCTCGTTCCCATGATGCCCGGGAAAAGGGAGGGGGCTAATCCCACCGGGTATAAAAGCCCTCAGAGCAGCTACAGCTGTTTGGCTCCTCTGACTCAAATTCAAGGGGAGTAAAGGGTTTGTTATAGAAGAAAACTCTTCAGAAAAATAGCAGTGCTTTCTTTTTTGCAGCAACTACTCAGAGGAGAAGAACAGAAAACTGGTAAGACATAAAACTTTGTGTTAAAGTTACATAGCTAGATAAATTGAGTTATTTGCTGTTAACTCACATAATTATTCCTTGGTGATTACTAAGTAGAACATCAAGTGTGACTAAGTAGGGAGGAGAAGAACACTAATGATATAAATAGTCTAAGTCTCCTTGGGACTCCTACTTAGGCCTATCTACATTAGAAACAAAAATAAGAAAAAGAAAAAAAACCTCCTTGGCAGTGTATGGGTTAAGTACATGCCAGGCTCACCCTTCTCTGAGATAGCTGGTCCAAAGGCACAGAAAGAAGTGCCCAGAAATGAATATTTACATCCTAAAAAATGCTGAAAAAGACAGAGCTTCCTTCAAGTGAACCTGTAAAAATGAGAAACCAGGGCAGTTAGGTCCACTGAAACTGATAAAATGACAAATAAACAAATTCTGCCCTTTAATTTATTCTGCAAAGATATTGTGAAAAGAAGGGTTCTCCTCAATTTCAATCCCTCCAGCGATGAAAAAAACAGAAATTTTTCCCTCAATCAAAACCCTTAACAAGGAGGGACAACTGGGGAAGGTTTGCAGGAGGCACTTAAGACTCACAAGGCAAGCCTGACTTTGCGATGGTGGCAGCTTGTGTCTGGGAGATATTTGGCGCAATGCACGGTTTTTAGCGTGCAGCTGGCCGCTCTGGGCCACAGGCCTCTGAACACCAGTGCTGGCCCTTTTCCCTGGCAAACAAAACTAACTACTCCAGGTTCCTGAAGGCAGATTGCAAGAGGCACTTGGCACTACCAAAGTACCTTGAGTTGGCACTGGTGCCAGCTTGGCTCTGAGAGGCATATTTCGCAAAGTAGAATTTCACCAGGCAGCCGGCCGCTCCGGGCCACAGGCCTGTGAACACAAACACCGGCCCTTTTCCCTGGCAAACAAAACTGACCGGACTAGGTTCCTGATGGCAGATTGCAGGAGACACTTGGCACTGACTACGCAGCCTGATTTTGCAGTGGTGGCAGCATGGGCTTGAGAGGCATCCTGCGCAATGCTGAATTTCAGAAGCCGGCCGGCCGCTCGTGGCACCTGGGCCCTTAACAAAAACGCTGGCCCTTTTCCTATGTTAACAAATCTAACCAGCCCCAGTTCCTGGTGCTGGTTTCAGGTGGCACTTGGAACTGTTAATGCAGGCCGAGTTTTCACTGGTGCCAGCTTGGGTCTGTAAGACATCTCGCACAATGCGGAATTTAAGGATCCGGACGGCCGCTCCGGACCACAAGCCCCCATAGACCAAAGCCAGCTCTTTTCCCTGGAAAACAAAACTCACCAGACCAGGTTCCTGATGGCAAATTGCAGGAACACCTTAAGACACACAAACCAGCCGGAGCTGCAAGTGGTGCCAGCTTAGGTCCTGGAGGCATCCTGCGCAATGCGGAATTTCAGCAGGCGGCCGGACGCTCCGGGCCTGAGGGACCTGAAAAAAAACGCTGGCCCAATTCCCTGGCAAACAACATTCACGAGCCTGGGGTCCTAAGGTCCACTTGAAGGAGGCCCTTCGTACCGTCAAAGCAGCCTGACTTTGCGGTGGTGGCAGCTTGGGTCTGGGAGGCATCCTGCACAATGCAGAATTTCAGGAGCCAGCCGGCCGCTCTGGGCCACAGGCCCCCAAAAAACAACGCCGGCCCTTTCCCGGGAGAAGAAAACTCCCCAGCCCAGGTTCCTGGTGGCAGTTTGAAGCAGGCACTTAGCACTGTCAAAGCAGCCTGACTTTGTGGTGGTGGCAGCTTAGGTCTGTGAGGCGTCTTGCGCAATGCGGAATTTCAGGAGCCAGACGGCCGTTCCAGCCACAGGCCCCCAAACATCAAAGCCAGGCCTTTTCCCTGGAAAACAAAACTCATTGTCCCATGTTCCTGATGTCAGATTACAGGAGCCACTTGGCACTGTCAAACCACCTCGAGTTGCAAGCGGTGCCAGCTTAGGTGTTGGAGGCATCCTGTGCAACAGGGAATTACAGCAAGCAGTGGGCCACACCAGGCCTTAGTGCCCATGAAACCAAATGCTGGCCCTTTTCTCCAGCAAACAAAACTGACCATCCCAGGTTCCTGATGGCAGATTGCAGGATGCGCTTGGGACTCTCAAATCAGCTCGAGTTGGCAGAGATTCCAGCTGAGATCGAGGAGGCATGCTGTGCAATGCGCAATTTCAGCAGCCAGACGGCCGCTCGGGCCCACAGAGCCCCAGAACAAAAACGCCGGCCCTTTTCCCTGAGAAACAAAACTCACCAGACCAGATTCGTTAGGTCAGCTTGCAGGAGGCAGTTAGAACTGTTAAACCAGCCTGACTTTGCGGTGGTGGCAGCTTGGGTCTGGGAGGCATCCTGCGCAATGTGGAACTTCAGCGGTCAGACTGTCGCTTCAGGCCAGAGGCCCCCGAATAACAATGCCGTCCATTTTCCCAGGTACGCAAAATTCACTGGCCCAGGTTAGCGATGTCAGTTTGAAGGAGGGACTTGGCACTGTCAAAGCAGCCTGACTTTGCGGCGGTGGCAGCTTGGGTCTGGGAGGCATCCTGCGCAATGTGGAACTTCAGCAGGCGGCCGGCCGCTCCGGGCCTTAGGTCCCTGAAACCAACGCTGACCCTTTTCCCTGGCAAACAAAACTGACCGGCCCAGGTTCCTGATGGCAGATTACAGGAGACACTTGGCTCTCTAAATGCAGCTCGAGTGGGCACTGGGACCAGCTTGGGTCTGGGAGGCATCCCGCGCAATGCGGAATTTCAGCAGAGAGCCCGCCTCTCTGGACCGCTGGCCCCTGAACACCCGCACTAGCCCTTTTCCCTGGGAATTAAGACTCACCGTCCCAGGTTTCAGATGGCAGATTGCAGAAACCACTTGGCGCTGTCAAGCCAGCTCGAGTGGGCACTGGTTCCAGCTCAGGTCTAGGAGGCACCTGCGCAATGCAGAATGTCAGCCAGCCGGCCCGTGAGCCCTGAACACAAATGCCAGCCCTTTACACAGGTAAGCATAACTCAGCAGTCAAGGTTCCTGATGGAAGATTGCTGGAGCCACTTGGAACCCTCAAACCAGTCTGACTTTGGGGTGGTGGCAGCTTGGGTCTGGGAGGCATCCTGCGCAATGCTGGAATTTCAGGAGCCGGCCGGCCTCTCCAGGCCACGGGCCTCTGAATGCTAGCGCTGACGCTTTTCCCAAGTAAGCAAAACACGGCTGCCCAGGCTCCTGATGGCAGATTGCAGGAGGTGCTTGGGACTCTCAAACCAGCTCGACTGGGCACAGGTGGCACCTTGGTTCTGGGAGGCATCCTGCGAAATGCGGAATTTCAGGAGCCAGCCGGCCGCTAGGGGGCCCTGGCCCTGAACACCGATGCCGGTAAGCGTAACTCACCAACCCAGGTTCCTGATGGGAGATTTCAGGAGACACGTGCCATTGTCAAAGCAGCAGGAGTTGGCACTGGTGCCAGCTTGGGTCTGGGAGGCATATTTGGCAATGCAGACTTTCAGCAGGCAGCCTGGCACTCTGGGCCGCAGGCCCCCGAACAATAACTCCGTCCCTTTTCCCTGGAAAACAAAACTTACCAGTCCAGGTTCCTGAAGTCAGTTTGCAGGAGGTACATGGCACTGCCTACGCAGCCTGACTTTGCAGTGGTGGCAGCTTGGGTCTGGGAGGCATTCTGCGCAATGCTGAATTTCAGCAGGCGGCCGGCCGCTCCGGGCCGCAGGCCCCCAAACAACAACGCCGGCATATTCTCAGAGAAGAAACTCACCGGGCCAGGTTCCTGATGGCAGATTGCAGGAGGCGCTTGGCACTGTCTACGCAGCCTGACTTAGCGGTCGTGGCAGCTTGAGTCTCGGAGGCATCCTGCGCAATGTGGAATTTCAGCAGCTAGAAGGCCACTCAAGGCCTTAGGCCCCAAAAAAACCCACTGGTCCTTTTCCCTGGCAAACAAAACTCAGCAGTCCAGGTTCCTGATATCAGATTGCAGGAGGTACTTGGCCCTCTAAAAGTAGCCCGAATCGGCACAGGTGGCAGCTTGGGTCTGGGAGGCATATTTCACAGTGCGGAATTTAAGCAGGCAGCAGGCCACTTCCAACCACAGGCCTTCCGAAAAAAACACCAGCCCTTTCCTAGAATAGGAAAACTCACCATCCCAGGTTCCTGGTGGCAGATTGCAGAGACGCTTGGCACTGTCAAACCGTCCTGACTTTGCGGTGGTGGCGGCTTGGGCCTAGGAGGCATCCTGCGCGATGCGGAATTTACGGAGCTGGCCGGCCGCACCAGACCGTGGCCCCTGAACGACAAGGCTGGCCCTTTCCCAGAAGAAGAAAACTCACCAGGCCAGGTTCCTGGTGACAAATTGCAGGAGGCGCTTGGGACTCTAAAACCAGCTTGAGTTGGCACAGATTCCAGCTCGGGTCTGGGAGGCATCCTGCGCAATGCACAATTTCAGGAGTCTGCTGGCCACTAAGGGCCCCTGAGCCATGAACACCAATGTCAGCCCTTTACACAGGTAAGCATAACTCACCAGGCCAGGTTCATGATGGCAGATGGCAGGAGGCACTTGGCCCTCTAAATGCAGCTCAAGTGGGCACTGGGACCAGCTTGGGTCTGGGAGGCATCCTGCGCAATGCGGAAGTTCAGGACCCAGCCGGCCGCTCAGGGCCGCCCCCCTGAACACCAACGCTGCCCCTTTCCCAGGTAAACGAAACTCACCAGGGCAGGTTCCTGATGGCAGATTGCAGGAGGCGCTTGGGACTCTCAAACCAGCTCGACTTGGCACAGGTGGCAGCTTGGATCTCGGAGGCATCCTGCGCAATATGAAATTTCAGGAGCCTGCCGGCCGCTCGGGGGCACGGGCTGCTGAACGCCGGTGTTTTGCGGAGATAATCAAAACTCCACAACTTTGGTGAAAGTTGTAAAGCCTGTATGTTTATTACAGCCCTGGACGCATATGAGTATCGTTCCCCTAAAATGACATGTGTACCTCGGGGAACTTCAGGTCTCTTTTTATCCCCCTCTCAAATACATATGCATACAATTTCACAATAGGTTCGTATGTATTAATTTTTACGAATTTTGCGTTATATTTTCTGCTAGTTTTTCTTTATCGGAAAGAATTCCTAGGTCAGGTTGACCTGCTCTCACAGCAGTCTCTCTGTCTCTCTCTATCACCTTCTGTCTCCCCCACCCCTTATCTCTGTCCTTCTCTGAAGTAGTTTCTCTGAGCCTCAGCTTTGCAGTCAGGCTAAATGGCTATGTTTTCTAAGCACAGACTCAACTCAAAAATGTACATTTGATCTAAATCAAAATGGATTTCTACCCTGGAAAATTTCCACTCTGCCTCATTCCCCCCTTTCCTAAAAGGAAGAAGTAAATTCTTTTACTTCATGCAAATTCCTATGACAATAAGTGTACTTTAGTGCTTTACCGTGTACGTTTGATAAGGAGGTTAACGCAGCTACTCGCTGTAGCGTTCTCTAATTCCAAATTAGCTGTATAATGGATAATCTTAAACTTCTTCTAACTAATATTAACAAAACTACAATGGGATGACACAACTTATTAAAGATTGCATTTGCAGTTGGTGACCACCCAAAGATCACATGCCACCGGTGATGATCTGCATTTTGTTTTATTCTTTGCAGAATTCCGGTTATTTCCTTTTGTATCGTGTTGGACGGTTCTCTCCGCTTTCTTGCGTTTTTCTTCAAGATCCCCAGTAGGTCTTGGTGCTTAATTAATTGTTGTACCAATGTAAGGTCCATTCCAATAGGAGTAAATGATAGTCTGTGATACATTGTGTAATTGGTTTTAATCAACTGGTGGGATGTCACTCGGGCCAAGTACGAAAACCGCACTCGGTAATCTTAACGAATTACAAAGACAAAAATTAAAATGATTTCTGCTAGACAAAATAACATCGTTGTTATCAATTTTTACAGCGGCACGAGCAGTTCTCGGGCACACGCAACCTTTATCGGTATATACGAGCACAGTTTTCTGGTCAGTGACTGGATGAATTTCAAAGTGTTAAATACTCTGTTCAGTGTCTAGACACACATCTTGGGCATTCATAGTATTGCTTTAACAAATTAATCCCAGCTGTTCTCTAGTAATGCAGGATTTTAAGTTTACTTGTTCTAAAGGGTAGAGCGCTGTTTATTTCATGATTTAATCTTAGCGCAATGACGGGATGGATAACGTAAACAATGGCATTACATATGGTAAGCACAAAGGCAGTGGCCACATTAGAAGCAGGATAATAGGTGAAATTTACCATAGTCCACGGGGATTGAAACTTCTTTTCAAAATCAATTGCATTATCTCAGACAACTTTCCAAATTTCAGCTGGAAAATTACCTTCACCTCTTTCCCATATGATCAGAGCTGCTGTTGCTTGCATCTATAACAGTGCTTGTATACAACTGAAAGCTAAAGACACATTATCCTGAACTGTACTAAGCGCTTCTTCTATTAACTTGTGGTCTTGGTACCTGGCCTTTTCTCACTTGGGTAGGACTTTTGAAATCTGCCACTGGCTAGTTCCTAATGCCGATAGAGATGACTGTAAAGGCTGCTTCAATTTTGCTAGGCTACCTGCTGCAGTGGCCAGCTTATTCATTAGTATTTCTGAATCAATTCCATTTAAAAATCTCAATCCTGTCCTTAATATCTCAGTTAGATCCTTTCTTATTCTGCTCTTGGGGTATACTTATTTTTGTAACCATGTTGTCTAGCTCTTAAAGGATGTTCTTAGGAAAGAGCAGCAGGCTGGTTGGATTTTTGAGATGTTAATTTGCATTAGCAACTCAACACGTTTGAGAGGCCATTCTGGATTGAAGAACGGTTGTTGTTCGCCCTCATTCCTCACTACGTAAGGGCCTATTTCATATGCTTCAGGTTCACGTTTGGGTTGCGTCTGAACTATTTGATTAGTAGTGTGGGTTGTATAAGGTCCTGCTGTTGCATAAAGTGCAGTGTCTATTTTAAACTGAAATGAGAGCCTGATAGCATCCTGAGCCTAAAGGCAGGTCACTTCTACAGGCTGTATCAAGGTGAAATTACACCAACGGTATGATTCGCTTAGGCTATCGCAAACTTCCTGGTGCCTCTATACCGGAGAGGTTGAGACACTAATTGCATCTGGTCTCTCATAAGCCATCCGATTGACCACCCAGCACCCTACTTTGATTTCTTCTCTGCTGATCTCTTGAAGTGTCCACAGTTCTCGTTCCTGCCGCTCCTGCTCCTCATATACCTGATCTTCATGAATTACTACAGTGGATAGGTTTAGATCTTTTATCTCAGCAAGTTCTCCCATGGATCTAGTATACTGATTAAAAGCCTGGGACCAAGGCCATTCAGCATCGCTTTGGATAGAGGCACTCTCTAATTCTAAGACTCCGGTTATAATTATATACAAAACAATTCTGTAAATGAAATTACAAACTACCCCTGGCCACAATATACTCATTTTGTCCGAGTAAGCTTAATCTCAGTTCGTTGCCTCCTGATGTCACTCTCTGAGGGGCTCCTGGGGCCTTCTTCACTCAAGAGTGATGGATCTAGGCATTCTGCTCTTTGATCTTGATTGTGGTGAAGGTGGTGAGAAGCACTTGGAAGGGTCCCTCCCACTGTGGTTCCAAAGTCTTTTCTGCAAGAGGCTTAACATATACATAATCTCCAGACTGTATGTTATGTACTGGTCTATCTAGCTCTCTGCTCTGAGTTCCAGCCACGTGTTTCTCAATTTCTCTAAGCTGTTTGCTTAAAGCCACTGTGTAGGTGGCCAGTGTTATCTCCCCTGTGTGGGTGGACATTCCCTTTTGTATTCCATATGGTCTTCCATAAAGCATTTCAAAAGGACTCAGCTTTCCTTTAGCCCGAGGTTTAGTTCAAATTTGCAATAGTGTCGGTGGAAGATCTTCGGGCCAGGGTAGATTAACTTCCTGCCCCAGTCTTACAATCTGCTGCTTAATCAAATGATTCATTTTCTCTACCTGGCTGTTTTACCGGGGGCGGTATGGAGTGTGAAGTTCCCAATCTATGCCCAGGTGGCTACTAATCTGTTGCGCTACTTTGGAGAATAAATGTGATCCTCTAGCCGAGGATATTGTGGCTGGAACTCTGAAGCGTGGTATTATTTCTTGTAATAATACCCTGGTCACCTCTTGAGCTTTGACAGTTCTGGTGGGGAATGCCTCTGGCCACCCGGAAAATGTATCTGTTAATACCAATAAATACTGATACCACCCCTTTCCTTGGGAGTTCTGAAAAGTCAATTTGCTGCTGCTGTCCAGCCCGTGGTCTCTCCCGGTCTGACCGAGTTTCGGCCTGGGGGTATTTTTGGGGTTAGTCTGGAGGCGAGGATCACGCTGTCGGTTTACCTGAGTAACAGTGGCATATAAATTCCTGGCAACGATTCTTTCAATCAGATACGTGTCCTAGAAAGCCTGTGGAAACTACTACTTAAAAGTCAACACTTCATTTCAATGCACTCTGTATCACTGGGAGCCTTGGTCATTCTGGGAAAGGAGCCACACTTTATAAAAGCTTTTAACTAGTTAGGCCCTAGTGTGTTTTCTAGTGCTCCTCCTTCGCTAGTGACCACAAAAATGGGAAGGGATTACCAGCTCTCTTTCAATGGTAGCCCACCCCTTGTGGTTGCATGTCTCTTTTGATTAGTATTATTATATTCTGGCTTACCTTCAAGGAAAATCTGTCCATAATTACCTCACCTTTTGCTTTCTTTGCCTCTCCATCCACCAGCTCGTTTCCTTCCTCCAATTCTGAGCTCACTCTCTGGTGTGCCTTAATATGCCTTTTCAGGCAGTTGAACCGCTTCCAGCAGCCGGATTGTCTCTTCTTTCCTTGTGAGGTTAGCAGTCCCCTCTCCTTCCAGATGGCTCCATGTGCATGCCCAGCTCTGAATGCATACCTCGAGTCTGTATAGATGTTTATTTTCTTTTCTATTTCTAAGGCATGGGTCAGGGCATTTATCTCGCCCTTCTGTGCAGAGGCACTTGTCGGTATGGGTCCAGACTCTATTACTTTATTACCTCTCTGCAGGTAGTCACCGTGTACTTAGCATGTAGCTTTCCACTGGCAACGTAGCTGCTCCCGTCAGTGAACTAGGTCTCTGCATCGTCCAGAGGAGCGTCTTTCAAGTCTGAGTTGCTGGAGTAAGTAGATTCAGTGGTGTCTAGGCAATCGTGCCGTACTGCTTCTCCTTGATTCCACTGAGAGAAGAAGCTGGGTTGACAATATCAGTCACTACTATCTCTACATCACTTTGCTCTACCATGATGGCCTGGTATTTCAGGAACTTCTGTGGTGAGAACCAGTGGCTGCCCTTTACTGCCAGTACTGCGGACACCGTGTGGGACATTAGCGCGGTCATTTTTGTCCCAGGGTAAACTTGCGTGCCTCTTAAATGCTCAGCACGACTGCTGCTACGGCCTGAGGCAACCTGACCATCCCTTTGCTGTTGCATCTAGTTGCTTAGAGAAGTAAGCAACTGCCCTCTGGTATGGACCCAAGTCCTGAGCCAGTATTCCCAGGGCAATTCCTTATCTTTCATGGGAAAATAGAAAGAATGGTGTACTTACATCTGGAAGTCCCAAAGCTGGAGCTGACATGAGGGCACTCTTTAGCTGGTGAAAGGCCCGTGTGGCTTCTTTTGGCCACTGGAGATCTCTGTTTCCAGTGGCAATAAGAGCATAGAGGGGTCTGACGAGCGGTCTATAATTATAAACTCACAGCTGGCACTACCTTGCCGTGCCTAAGAAGGTTCGGAGTTCCTTCGTTGTCTGGGCTTTTGGGGTTTGGCTTATGGCTTCCCTGCCCTAAAGTCCGCTGCTCGGCACTCGCTCCGTACCCCAGGTAGATTACTTTCTGTTTTGCTACCTGTGCCTTTTTCTTTGATACTCTGTATCCTTGGAGTCCTAGGAAATTTGAAAGGCTTACCGTCTAGGCCACACGTGCTTCCTTTGTCCGAGTGGCTACTAGAAGATCATCTGTGTACTGCAACAGCCTCCCTTCTTCTTGTGGAGCTTACCAGGACTCTGGATCTTTGCAAGTTGTTCTCCAATCAGAGTGGGGGAATTTTTGAAGCCTTCAGGCACATGGACCATGTGAGCTGTGTTTTGCACTGCTTCTAGGGCTTTCTCACGCGAACGCAAAAATTTTCTGGCTGGCTTCGTGGATGGGGAGGCAAAAGAAGGCATCTCTCAGGTCTAAAACAGTAAACCAGGTTAACTCAGGTGTTAAACAAGTTAGTAAAGTATATGGATTTGCTACCACAGGGTATAAATTCTTGGTTATCTTATTGACAGCCCTCAATCCAGTACTATCAATTATTGGGCTGATTTCTTTCCTATCTTCTTTTGAGGGGGTACGCTTAATTCTTACTGGTTGTGTTCCTTCCTTAAGCCTGATTACCATGGGGGGCATTTTTCACTCTCCCTGGTACAGCAGAGGAACATACCCCAAAAATACTTATTTACTTATTCTAATATCTCTTTCCTAATGTCTTTCTTAATTTCAATGGCTGTTAATGTTAAGCCTAACATCTTTATATCATTTGCCTCCAGAATAACCTACTCATTTGAGATTGTTTAGTGAATTGAGCGTATACAAAAGCTTCTAAGTACACATGTTACTTTAAAGGTTTGCAAAAGTATGCCTTCTCAGACTGGCCAGTTGTTCACCACACTACAACATAAACATTCTCCACAGGTACTAAAGCTTTATTTAAAACTGAATATATGGCCCCTGTATCAACTAAAATTCCACCCTTTTCTTTCTTCTGATCTCACTGCCTCTTGCAGAGGGGTCTGTTACCTCCTAGTTCTGGATGAAATCGGACTGCCAGGAGGGGGATGAGTGCGAATGGGTATACCTTTGGAGCCTGAGTCCTCTTCCCTTTTGGGGAGGTCATCCTTATCCTTCCTCCCTTACCTCATGAGGAGCCTTCAACAAATCATATGTACTCATTTTGCGAACTGTAATCTCTTTGCATTTCAGCATGATAATCTTTGTCTGACTTCATACATTGCTATCTTATGCTGCATACTGAACAACATGTTTGATTTGCCTTCTCTTTCCTTTGTTTTTTTCTTTTTTTTTTTTTTGTTCAAGAGCTACACCAGTAGGTCAGAGGGAGCTCTGACCCCACAGTTAATCCACCATTCTGGGTGATTTCTTAAAGCAAAAAAAACACATCAGCATACGGGGCCTTATCCCGTTTACTTTTCCATTTTAAAACAGCTTTAACTGCAATGAGGTATTATAAATATTTTTATTTTCTGAGCTGCCCCTACTGACAGCCTTGTCCCAGCCAGCCCATCCCAAAAGGGGCTGGTTCAGGAACCTCTTTGCTCTGGTTAGTTCTCATTATCTCCTTCTCCTTATGCTATCTTGTTTCCCCCCAAGCCTCACAGTGTCTTTTCTCAGTTTTTCCTCACACACAGATCTCCAGGTGGCAGGTATCAGATGTGATTGTTCACACAGAAGCTTTAAGATCTCAGGTTCTGAATTGGCTTCATCAGGAACCTTTAATGTACGCTTAAGACACAGTACAGCAATACTAGTGCCTCTCACAAACTCTTGCACATAAGGTGCCAGCCTCTCAATGCACCAAAAACTCCCGGGAATTGCCTGCAGGCTATTCCGTTTATCACTTCGGCATTTATTACTTAACCTCTATGGCGGGTTGTTCTCAGTCTAAGCTTACTGTATTACACACTGAAGTCCCATAAATTCATTCATCTCTTCTATCTAAACTCTATTTTACAAAATCTCAGTCTATTTTAGTTCTCTTCTTGCACAATCTAATTAAAGCATTGCTTCTACTGACATTCACTTTACTGCCTTGCAAAAGGCTGTGCCTGTTACAGCAAAAACTCTGATATGCTCACACACACACACCACTGATCACAAATTCACTAGAGCCAGGCCGTGCCAAATTGCCCGTGTGCCTCGGCAACTGCCCAGGCCGTGCCAGGAGGGCTCCTGAGCGGGAATGTTCCAGGCCAGGCCACAGGCACAAGAAGCGCCCTCAAATGCAGCGGCACAGCCCCGACTGCAGCCCTGCAAATGCTGCCAGAGCTGCGGCTTCCCGCAACTGAACCCCGAAACTGACGCCGCGGATGGGGCTCACCTTGCTTCAACAAGGGCAAAGAAATGTGTTCTCCCCTTCAAGTTCATCGCCTAGGAGAGCAGAAAAGAAGGGGCTTTCCTCCAATGAAATCCTTCAAGCCATGTGGAAAGGGGGATTTGGACCTCAATTCAAACCCTTGCAAAGGAGGGACACCAGCGCTGTCCCCTCCATTTAAATCTTAGGATGATGAAAATGGGTTGGCTGCCTTCAAATCAAACCTGCCACTGGCAACTATTTACAGACTCGAACAGGACGGGCCACTCAAAAATCAGTGTCTTGAGCTGGTATATTTCAACATCAGTCTCAACACTTAACAATGGAGACACTCGATGTGAACAGCTCACTGATTTAAACAGAATGCCAAAGAAACATAATGTTACAACACAGCATAAAGCAAAATCTTCCCAAGTTTCAGCCAATCACACATAGAGCAAAAGCATATTCACATTACTTCTACCCAATTACATGGAGAATACATAGCTTTGGTTAAAACAATAGCGGCATATTTTCTAACACAATGGCTAACAAACTAACATATTCATGTAAGCCTTCTAAAATATACATCAAGTAAATTTGTTGCAACCAAAAAGGACAAACCACATAGGCTTATTATTCTATTTCTCATGTCTAAGCTGCAGCATAAAACTCATTCTGCTATCCTGGCATTTCTCTGTCTTTGCTAGGTTTTTGGGGCCTGCTTTTTTACCATTTTCTCAAAACCCTTTAACTTTATGGATTCCAGCAAAACCCATAATATGACAACAATACTTTGCCCATTCCCGTTCAAATGGAACGCAGGGATTCCCTGTCACCCCTGGGATACCCCTAACAGCCTGGAAAAGACAGGTTTTCTTTCAATCAACACCCATAAAACGGCAAGTGAAGGCGGATCCCTCCCAGTGGCGCTGATGCCACTCTCCAACAGCGCCTCTCCCCGTCCAGCACACAGCCCGCTTCTCACAGACACAGAGCCAACAGAAATCTGCTCCGGGTGCTGGCTGTTCTTAGTCCATCTGCTTCCACAATTCCACAGTCCGGATAGACACACCGGGGTCCTCCGGTTTCCCGCCCTTTAGGCCGCCGTTTTTAGAAGGTCAAACAAACTCCGCCACGCGCCACGCCCAAGAGGGCTGCCTGGCGGCGGCGGGCTGCAGTACCGCGCTCTGCCCACAAGGCGGCAGCACTGCCGCCCACCCCAGCCGGGGGCGCCGCGCGCCTTGGGGCTGCGGGCAGCCAAGGCGGCAAAAAAGAACAGGGGCGATTCCCCCCCGCAAAAAACTCCTCTAAAAATAAATGCCAAAAACCTGCCTCTTACCAAACAAGAACCAAATAAGCCCCCTTTCTTTCAAGCCTTCTTGAAATAAATTTTATAGTTCTAGTTTTCCTAGTTCTAGTCACACGCATATTTATACCGGACATTGATGTGTTACGTCGTTTATACAATCTATTATGCCTATTCCTATTATCTGTATTTATTCATATTTTGTGGTTTTATCAATATCATTATATATTGATTGCATATTTCTATACTTTGATTTAGATTTCTATCATACTTTTATTATTCCAAAAAAAATCCCATCTCTAACCAAACAAATACCAAAAAACCCTTCTTTTAAACTATATTGAAATAGTTTTATATTTATAGCTTGCATAATTATATTCACTTTTATAGTCACAGTTTATACTGATGCATTCTCTTCATAATTACATATCACATATATATTATTCACATCATATAGATAAATTATTATTTTTATTATGTACCAAATCTACTGCTACAACTTCTTTTTTCTAATATTTTCAATTTTTATATCCATCTTGATGTATTCATGAGATATTTTTACAAGTAGATTTCTACCTTTCTATCATTTGTATTTGTAGTTTTTATCATAAAACCCCTGCTTTTGCCAAGTAAAAAACAAAACCTTCCTTTCTTTTAAACTACTTTTAATAATATTGTTGTATTTACATTTACCATATCTATAATGTTTTAGATATTATATCATAGTGATGTACTAGATTTATGGCTATTTCCTATAATAGATCATAATAAGATATATACAGTATCACTTGTATTACGTGTTGTATGGATTTATGTCACTTTAGATTTACAATCCTTTAATAATTTTATATATATATATATCTGCATAGATTCGCAACACATTTCTATATTTAAAATTTCCTTTGAGCTGTGTTTATATTTATCATCTCTATTGATATATCTATAAACATACACAACGCTCTATTAAAAAATACAATATCTTATTTGAATATATCATGACTTATGTTACCTGTTAAATTTTAAATATAGATCGAATAGATCAAAATAAAAGTTTATTCCCATTTCTGCACATCTACTTGTTTTGTTTAAAGATAGCTATCCTTAGAATTTTACATTTAAAATCCAATTCCTAAATACAAGGACAAAACAAACAGCATCGAATTCCCACCAATGTCTTCCAAAACCATCAAGATACCTCCACCAGCCAAACAACTGCCAGCGAAAAAAACACACAACACTCTTTTCACTGACAGTTCTCATCACATCAGAAAAATGGAACCAAACGAAAAGAAAACCCTGGAGAAACACACGCAGCAAATCACAAAAGCCTCTAAAAAAACCCAAACCAACTCGCTCAACTCCAATCAGTGCCACTGACCCTGAACGTCATTTTAAAAACTAACCAAAATTCTACATCTACACTAACTCAAAGAATAACCAATACTCTGTCAAAAGAACTTTAGAAAGCGAACTAATGAACGAAATAGAAAAAAAACCCCAAAAAATCTCAACCACTAAAAAATAAGAAAATAACTACCCAAATTAAAAAAAAAAAAAACCAACAAAAACAAACAACTACTTAAAAAGACCCACCATATAAATACCCACGTTCCCAAAAATAAAACTGATCAACAACCACCAAATACGTCGAAGGACAACAAAAAACGAAAAGAAAAAAAAAAGAAAGGAAAAAACCAAAAGAAAATACATTTGTAAAACAAAAGTCCCCCAAACCAAATCAACTTTAATTTACAACAAAAAAATTATTCCCAGCTGAAGAATAAACGCATAGAGCCTCATTCGATCAAAATAAAAATACCACCCAGAAATAAACACAAAGCCTAAAGAGAAACGTAACCATTAACAATATCTCCCAAATGATCCCGTAACAATACAACATACACTACAATCAAACAAACCAAATCAATAAAAGCCCTGGAAGACGATAAACACGAACGCAATTAGAGAGATTTTAAAAACCCCGCTGCTATTAACGACACGACGCCACCTCGAACCCACCGAAACAAACGCTACACGCCCACGCTAATAAAAGCCACCGCGACAGAATTAAAATCCGAGCCGCTGCTTCGCGCAACGACCCGTAGAAACCATTGCACGCCTTTAAAAACAGAATAGCCCGGCAAAAAAAATATCCGACTACAGAACTCGATTCAAACCAAACCTTTATCGTCACCACCTGAACCGAGAACCGTACCGGTCAGGAAGAACGCCAGAGCCCTTAGCGCACACCCACTGCGACCCACACAAAACCGTGCGATCGATCCCTACAGAGCACCTCCGAACCACGACACCCAAGAACTCGCGGCAGCCGAACCCCGCGCTGCCGGCCCCGGACGGAGCGCGGCTCCCGGCGGCAAAGCGGCTCCTCCGGCGCGCAGGGGCGGTGCCGCCCCGGAGACCCCCCCGCCCCCGCCCGCTCCCCCTGCCCGGGGGACCCCGGCGGCGCCCGAGCCCCGCGCCCGGAGCGGACAGAGCGGCGGGCACCGGCCGGGCCGGCGCAGCAGCGCCCGCGCCGCCTCTGCCGCCCTCGGCCGGCCCGGCGCCAGCCGCCCTCGGCTCCGCACGGCGGCTCGCACCGGCAGAGCGGCTCCGCCGCTGCCGCGCCAAATTCCCCGTGCGCCTCGGCAACCGCCCGGCCCGGGCCGGCAGCGCTCCCGAGCGGCAACGCTCCGGCCCGGGCCGCGGCCACAAGAAGCGCCCTCAAATGCAGCGGCACAGCCCCGACTGCAGCCCTGCAAACGCTGCCAGAGCTGCGGCTTCCCGCAACTGAACCCCGAAACTGACGCCGCGGGCGGCGCTCACCTCGCTTCAACAAGGGCAAAGAAATGGGTTCTCCCCTTCAAGTTCATCCCCTGGGAGAGCAGAAAAGAAGGGGCTTTCCTCCAATGAAATCCTTCAAGCCGTGTGGAAAGGGGGATTTGGACCTCAATTCAAACCCTTGCAAAGGAGGGACACCAGCGCTGTCCCCTCCATTTAAACCTTAGGATGATGAAAATGGGCTGGCTGCCTTCAAATCAAACCCATCAGATGACAACAATACTTTGCCCATTCCCGTTCAAATGGAACGCAGGGATTCCCTGTCACCCCTGGGATACCCCTAACAGCCGGGAAAAGGCAGATTTTCCTTCAATCAACACCCTTCGAACCGCAGGTGAAGGCGGATCCCTCCCAGTTCGAACACAGACAATATTAGAAGAGTAGCTGCTTGCCTCTCCTTCTTTTGTCTTCACAAGCTCCGTTTTTGGTCCTGGGGAACCGGGGAGGGGGGACTGCCAAGATCAAATCGAAAAGGGAAAGGACCAAAGTCCCCGCTCCAAATCCACACGCGCTCACCCGTTCGGCTGCTGCTTCCCGGCACAAAGATTCGTCCCTCGGCACCTCCTTGAAGCGATGCTCCGCGTCTCCAAGCGCGCATCCAGGTGTTCGCCCAGACGCTGCGAGAAGCTCTCGCAGTCCTTCCATGAGACAGCCCCGGGAGCCCCCCATGAACCCCTCTTCTCAGCAGCTCCATGCAAAAGGGAGCTGAGGCGAAGCCTCCCCCTAAAACAGCCTCGCCCCCCCAGCCCCGCCCCGGCAGGAGCCGGCCCCTCATCATCCTCACAGCTCACACCTGGGGCTGCTCCGAGCCCCCCATCATCCTCACAGCTCACACCTGGCGCTGATGCCACTCTCCAACAGCGCCTCTCCCCGTCCAGCACACAGCCCGCTTCTCACAGACACAGAGCCAGCAGACATCTGCTCCGGGTGCTGGCTGTTCTTAGTCCGTCTGCTTCCACAATTCAGACACGGACGTGCGCTGATGGCACTGAGGGAAAGCTTTCCAGTGCACAAGACTGTCATTCTGGTAGCACGCTTTGAGACGCCTTCAGAAAAAGCAGAATCAGCGCCACCTCCTAAGAGCCCTGCTGAGGAACCCCGCCCTCCTTGGGACACCCAATGCAGCAGAGCTCGAAAAACAAAGGGAAAAGTCAAGCTTGGAGTGGAAAAAGACAATAGAAATACAGCAGCCTTTCAAGAAAGCCTTCACACAGTAATAGTGGGACCCGGTCACATTTCTTCTTTCCTTGCTCTCTGGAACGACATCAATACGAAGTACAAAAGCCACACGAAACCCAAGGCAGAGCTGGGATTTTACACGTCTTCCTTTTGGCTCTCGGGATGACAAGCGCCTCTTCCGGGACTGCGACACGATTTGGGCGCTGGCAGAGAACGGAGGCAAAAGGTGCCAGAGAGCCCCTTCTATCGCCTTCAGCCCCTGCAGCTGTTCTGAGGGTTCCAGGGCACAGCTCGGTCCGTTCCTAGATCAAAACCTCACGGCAATATCTTCAGAACTACTACCCATCTCCAGTCGGAACCTTCTACATTCCTGGAAACAAATGAGTGCGTAGAGAGGGTTTCTCCCCAGCTGAGTTTAGAGACCAATTCCTATTCTTTAGCAATACCTAGAAAACCGAACGCCTTGCCAGGTTTTAGCATCCTACACCCACTCACCCCTCCCTGTGCATTTGGTGGCAGCTTTGGGTCCCTCTGGGGGACGGCACCCAGCGTGACCCCCGCCCCTCGCCCGCCCCCCACCTGCTCCTGCACCGCAGTGGGGCTCCCTCTCCTGGGCACCTCGGGGTGCCCCCAACGGCATCAGAGCCCCGAGTCTTCACCCCCCCCCCCCTTTTCCTGACCCCCAAAGAAGGCTCAGAACGAATCCGACTGCCCTGGACAGCAGCGCAGCGCTTCCCCCAAGCCCTTCCCACACGTGCATGGCCCCAGCAAGGGATTCTGCTGCAACAAGAAAGCGGGGGCAGCCCCCAGAAGGCTTGAGGTTCCTGCCCAGCCTCGCTGTCACGGGCCGGGGGCAGCGAGAGAGGGAGCGGCACAGACGGCGGGGACGGCCCGGCACAGGGCGGGGGCCGCTCTCAGCGCGATGCCGGCAAAGCCGCAGCTCCGGCGCTGTCGGCCGGGCTGCTTGAGCGGCACGGGGGGATCCGCCGAGAGCCTCCGGCCCCGCGCGGGGACTCCTGCAAGGGCCCAGGGGCGCCGGGCTCCGGCCCTCGGGCCTTTATTCTCCGGCAGCCCGAGCCCCGCGGCTGCGGGGCAAAGAAGGTAAGGGGGCACGGGAAGAGAGGAGCGAGAGCAGGGCATGAGAAAGGGCGGCGAGGGAGCTCGGGCTGCGCAGGAAAGCGGGACGGGAAGGGAAAGCCCGGGACGAGGGTACAGGGAGGCTGGGCAGAGGAAGGAGAGAGGGGGAACAGAAGGGAGTAGCGGGCTAGGGACAGGACAGGAAGGAGCCGGGTTTGTGGGGGGAGAGGGAATGGGGGAAAGGGAGCGAGAGAAGGCGAATACGGGGAGAAGGAAGGAGGGCTAGAGAGAGGGACAGGCGGGGAAGCCCCCCAGAGCCCCGGCTGCACCCCGAGCCCGGCCCGGCGCCTCGCCCTGCCCGGGATGCTGCGCTCGGCGGAGCTCGGCTCGCTCCGGAGACGCTCGGCTCGAGTCGGCTCTTGTCGCCTCAACTCGGCTCTTGGCGCCTGCATTCGCCTCTTCGGCAGAGCTCGCCTCGCTTCGGCCCAACTCCCAGCCGCTCTGTGCCTTCGGCGCGCCTCGGCTCCGCTCGCCTCGGTTCGCTCGAGGCCGTCAGGGTCGGCCGCTCTCGCCTTGCTTCGGCCGAGCTCGTGCGATTCCCCCGAAGGCGGCGTCGTTCGGTTGTGTTTTTAGAAATATCTCTTTCTCTATCGATTGTATCTTTCTATAGTTAGATTTATATTTCTAGAATACTTCTATTAATCCAAATAAAAACCCCATCTCTAACCAAAAAAATACACGAAAACACCTTCTTTTAAACGGTATCGAAATATTTTTATACTTTGTATAGTTATACTCACATTTATATATATGGTTTCTTTTGATGCAATCTATTAATAATTATCTATAATATCTATAAAATTCTAGACATGTATTTAAAGTATTATTTATATTATGTATCGTATCTACTGCTGCAACTGATTTTTTCTTCTAGTTTTAAACTTTATCTGTACGTATTTATGATATATTTCTAGACTTAGATTTCTACCTTCATATTCTTTGTATTTATCATTTTTATCATCAAAACCCTGCCTACTGGCAAGTAAAAAAAACCGCTTTCTTTAACGATTTAAAAAATATTTTTATATTTATAATTTTCCTATTTCTATTTATCATTTGCTCTCTAGTACGTGATAACATACCTGCTCCTGCACTGCAGTGGGGCTCCCTCTCCTGGGCACCTCGGGGTGCCCCCAACGGCATCAGAGCCCCGAGTCTTCACCCCCCCTTTTCCTCTAGTTAGAAACTACACTGGAACTTTTTTCTGGAAACAAAGACACGACCTAAATCCTCTCCCCATGTCCTAGACAGATAGATGTTCAGTTCTTAGCTCTCGGCCGTGTCGGGGCTGCCCCCCCGGTGTCTGCCGACTCGGGACCAGCCGAGGGTTACTGAGAGGCTCGCACAAACCCGCTCGGCCGCTGATTGTGGTGATGAGGGTCCCCAGGACGAGGGAAGAGACGAGAATCTTGACTCCACCTTTCAGAAGGCTGAAATATTATTTTATGATCTCTATTATATTAAAAGAAAATGAGATAGTAGAACTATACTAAAAGAGCAAGGAGACATCAGAGAGCTGGAAAGGAATGAATAATAAAAACCTGGGACTGCTCACAGCCCCGACGCAGCTGGACCATGATTGGTCATCAAGTAGAAACAATGCACAGGAGACTAATCTAAGATGCCCCTGTTGCTAAACCATCTCCAGGCCACACTCCACAGCCAGCAGATTGTTACTGGTTCCATTTCTGTTCTGAGGCTTCTCAGGAGAAAAATCCCAGCAAAAGGATTTTCAAACACGTCAGTGCCAGGTGATGGCACAGGCAGCATCGGCCGGCCGAGGTCACTGTGTCATCCCTGCCAGCCCAGGTGTCACAGCAAGGAGGAAAGAGTTCACCCTGTGCTCACCCTGCAATACAGAGCAATACAACAAAACACACATATTAACACAAGATGATAACCTTTTTCTATTTTCATTACATGTGGATTTATTGTTATAGGAAACCCAAACCAACAAAAGCACACAAAAAACAACACTCATCTACCATTAACACCCCCTTCAAATGACACACGAAGTCACCATCCCTCTCATCACAACTGCTAAATTACACCCTAGCAATCATTGGTCCTCAGGAACGTGGTTCCCGGGAGCCTCAAAAAAATCCTCCCGCTTGACAAAAAAACCCCGGTCCCTGGACGGTCCACACCCAAACTTTGGTGATGAACGTCGCCTCACAGACTGACCGGGACCGAGGAAAAAAAAAAAAAAAAACAGCCGGGGGGGGGGGGGGGGAACCCAGCTGGGGATTTTTTATTCTAAATTTAAAAATGAGTTGAAAAACTTGAAAAGCAAAAGTCACACACACAAGGTTAAATCCAGTCAGCATGCGCTGACACATGCAGAGACGAGCAGACGCAGACAGACACGTGCTCTCACACACGCTCACACACTCTTCCCACTTACACGCTCGCTGCGGCCCTTACTTGAGACGCTGAAGAACGTGCTGCTACACATCTTCTGGCTGCGCTCCTTGACGTCAAATGGTAGATTCTGGGGAAATCGGCAGCCTCAGGGACCTGTGAGACGACAGGAAGCGGTCAACGAGTGGCTATCTGACAGCTAGGACTTGTCTCCACTCTGGACCAGTAAGTTTTCTACCTAAAATCCCATAAAAGACAGATGAACAGTAAAGTTTTTATAACTCTTCTACCTAACTGTGACTATGTGCCCCGGCAGGGCAGCTCCAACCATAAGTGGTACAATATAAGTACACACAACAATGTAAGTCGATGCATACAGTGCAAGTGTACATAGAGTGTAGGTACATACAGTATAAGCCAGCACAGGTACACACAATATAAAAGCCAGGACTTGAGATAACTTGCTGGAAGATGAATTCTTGAGTCCTATATCCTTGAGAAGATGGAACCTATAGAAGTACTGCAGTCACATGAGGAGGGTGTAAGACACTCCCTCTAGCAGTCCAAGAGAATGGCATGGAAAAAAAGGCACTACCAAAGCTGGTAGTGAGAAGGAAGATGGATGAGAACATCTTGTCCGTTTGAGACATTCCTGTCTCAAAGAGTAAAAATGTAAAGATGCCAGAATAAGGGATATCCAGAAAGGAACGTGAGTAGAATACGGCCTATATGGCACAGAATAGTGCCGATAAAGCATCGAGATGTAACAAAGGCCTATGACATGGAAGACAACGGACACAGACACGGACAACATAACATAGACATGGGTGACATAACACAGAGACAAGTGGCAACTGCCTGGCACTGTCCCCTTAGGGACCCAAGATTCCTAGAGCAAGATGAGCCAGAGGCTGATGATGCCAAAGGAAAGGAAGCCCTATGACGATGGCACGCGATGATGAAATGTAGCTCGTTAAAACAAGTTAGTGCCACAGCAGTTAAGAGGATGCTCGAGAGGCTCGGCGAGCCTAGAGAAGGAAGCGGACTGCTGGGTGACCGTGGAGATAGCTCTGGACCTGAAGGCGAGCTCCTCAGGGGAAAGATCCGTGACGATGTTGAGTTGAGGAAGGCGGACGACACAAAGTTCACGAGAATCCTGAGATGGGTCGGAACTGCCCTGCCCGGCAAAGGCTCTGGTCAGGCTGAGGAGAAACCCTCTCCCTTTACTTCCAGAGAGCCTGTCCCACTACAGACCTCTCCACCAAGCTGACATCAAATTGCCCTCTGCGACAGTAAAGGTTTTTCCCCTTCTCCCAACCACTGGCCCCGACACTTAGCTTTTGGAAAAGGAGCAGACAAAATCCATCCTCAGTCGGACGTGGATGATGAAACGTGCTCCGTGTGTGCCTTGGTGCTGTCCTTCCCAACCTTTGGCTACGAGGCTCCTCAGGGTACCTAAGACAAAACAGAAAAGGTGACTATTGCCATCAAAAACAGTAACCCCCAGGGCTCCTCCGCACCCCTGCCCCGGCTCACCTCAAATCTTGATTTGACTCCAGAGGGTGTTGTGGTTTGTGTTTGGTTTGTTCCGTTCCCCCCTCTCCTAGCTTGGCAAGTTGGTCTGGCTCAAACCCCCAGTTATGTCAATCACGGTTTTCCCCTCCTCATTTTCCCTCATTATCCCTTATTTGTCCTTGTATCCCCTCCCCAGGCCTTCTGCCAATCACCGACATCCTGGTGTGTGCCCCGACCGCTGACATACTTGGCCACGCCCTTGACCTGACAGTTGATGCGCTGGTTGCTGCAGGGTTCGAGCTCCAGCAGGAAAAAATTCAAAGGGTGCCGCCTTGGAAGTATCTGGGTCTGGAGATTACTAAGAGGACCATTGTTCCTCAGAAATTGGCTATCATAACAACTATTAAAACCTTGGCGGATGTCCACCAGCTGTGTGGATCTTTGAATTGGGTAAGACCTTGGCTGGGCATACCAACAGAAGACCTGGCCCCCCTTTTCAATTTATTGAAAGGGGGAGAGGAGCTAAGTTCTCCCAGGACCCTTACCCCAGAGGCAAGGGTTGCACTGGAGAAAATCCAGAGACTCATTTCGGCTAGGCAGGCCCACCGTTGTCATCCGGGCCTGCCATTTAAATTCATTATTTGCGGCAAACTGCCACACCTCCACGGGGTGATTTTTCAGTGGGACGACGCCATCAAAGGCAGGGACCGAGGCTCAAGTGACCCCCTCTTAATCATAGAGTGGGTGTTCCTCAGCCACCATCGGTCCAAGAGAATGACACAGCCCGCTGAACTGGTGGCAGAGTTGATCCGGAAAGCTAGGCTGAGGATCAGAGAGCTGGCAGGCGTTGATCTTGCGTGCATACACATTCCTCTTAAATTAAATTCGGGCCACCTAAAACAAAAGGTAATTGACAGCCTCCTGCAAACGAATACATCTTTGCAGTTCGCTCTGGACAGCTACCCCGGCCAAATTAGTGTTGATCGGCCGGCCCATAAATTATTCAATCAGGAATTTGTGTTATCTACAAAATCGATCCAGAGTAGAACCCCTCTAAAGGCAATGACCATTTTTACTGACGCGTCCGGAAGATCCCACAAGTCAGTCATGACTTGGAGGAATCCCCAAACTCGGGAGTGGGAGTCCGATGTCACCGAGGTTGAAGGTTCACCTCAAATTGCCGAGTTGGACGCAGTCGTCAGAGCCTTTGAGAGGTTCCCTGGACCTTTCAATTTAGTTACGGATTCAGCCTATGTAGCGGGTGTAGTGTCCAAAGCTGAAAATGCTGTGCTGCAGGAGGTGTCAAACCCAAAATTGTACGACTTGCTCTCCAAATTGGTTCAATTGGTCTCCCACCGAGAGCAACCCTTTTATGTCATGCACGTGAGATCACACACCGATTTGCCGGGGTTCATAGCGGAGGGCAACCGGCGTGCCGATGCCCTTGCCGCCCCTGTTCAAGCGGCCCCGCTCCCTGATCTCTTCAGTCAAGCCAAGATCAGCCACCAGTTGTTCCATCAGAATGCGCCTGGCCTGGTTCGGCAGTTCCATCTGACGCGCGAACAGGCCAAGGCCATTGTGGCTACATGTCCTCACTGCCAGTCCCACCAGCTCCCTTCCGTCCCTCTCGGAGCTAACCCCCGTGGTTTGTCCAGCTGCGAGGTGTGGCAGATGGACGTGACCCATTATCCATCATTCGGCCGCTTTAAGTTTGTACATGTCTCGGTGGATACTTTCTCTGGTGCTGTCTTTGCCTCTGCCCACACAGGTGAGAGGGCTGCGGATTGCAGGAAGCATATGCTTCAGGCATTCGCGGTCCTGGGCATCCCTAAGGTAATCAAAACAGATAACGGCCCAGCTTACAAATCCAAGGAACTGCGGAGCTTCCTGCAGCAATGGGGAATAGAACACAAGACCGGCATCCCCTATTCCCCGACAGGCCAAGCCGTGGTGGAGAGGACCCACCAGAGCCTTAAAAGGGTTTTGGAGCAACAGCATTCGGCAGTGAAGGTGGAGTCCCCTCACATCCGTCTCGCACGGGCGTTGTATACTATCAACTTTCTAAATTGCTCCTTTGAAAATCTCAACCCGCCCATAGTGCGACACTTCGGGAAGCACGAGGAGCTGCGACCTAGGGCCAGGCCCCCGGTCCTCATTAAGGATCCGGAGACCTGGAAAACGGAAGGGCCATTTGATCTCGTGACCTGGGGTAGGGGATACGCTTGCGTGTCCACTCCCTCAGGTCCGAGATGGATTCCATCAAAGTGGGTCAAGCCCTTCCGCCCTAAGCGGGGTGCAAGACCAGAACCGGTCCCACAGGTAGCAGAGGCGTGTTGGCGGCGGAAACGGAGGAACTGGTGGGCGAGCCACCATTGACCACGGTCCTGACCCCCCCCCTCAAGCCAGACCTTCTTAATTTATATTTCTGTTTCTTTTTAGTTGATCTCCCGCCTGCATGGATCCGATGCCATAGTTCGGTCCGTTTTATATTTTGTTTTAGTTATATTCGTAATTGTCATCGCCTGCTCCCTAATGTGGGGATTGGTTAAGAGACTTCTGCTGAATGCCTCAGCGGCCAACATAAACCATCTGGAGCTTTCAGATGTCGAGGAGGACCCTGCCTCGACTTCAGACTCTGAAAGCATGAGCGGTGGAAGCCTGGACTTTAAAACAGCACAAGAGACAACTGCCGCCTGATTATAAGGGACTGTTTGTTTTCTCCCTTCCTTTTCTTTTTAAAACAAAAAAGGGGGAGATGTTGTGGTTTGTGTTTGGTTTGTTCCGTTCCCCCCTCTCCTAGCTTGGCAAGTTGGTCTGGCTCAAACCCCCAGTTATGTCAATCACGGTTTTCCCCTCCTCATTTTCCCTCATTATCCCTTATTTGTCCTTGTATCCCCTCCCCAGGCCTTCTGCCAATCACCGGCACCCCGCCCCAAGTTCCAGAATCTTCCAGCTAGGGTGTCGAGTGATTGGCTGGTAGGCCTGGGCTCCTCCCCTGACCTATCCCCCTTGATCCACACCACCCATCAGTCTTCAATGTATGCAAATTTTCGTTCTGTGATTGGTTTCTTGTGTACCCACCCCTTCCCTGTAAAACCCGGTCCCCGGAGGGGCCCGGGGCTCCTCCTCCGCTCGCCACCTTTGGGTGGCCACCCTGTACTTCCCCTACCCTGGATTAAACCAAGTTAATTCACCCAGCAGAGGAGGGCCGTCTCTTTTCTTCACTCCTGCAGCGTGGTTGCTTCAATATCGGTGACTGTTTCCTCTCACCCCACCCACGGTCGGCACATGCCACTGGCTTCGTGCCAGGGGAGTGCCGGTGTAACTGAAGATGGCTGGACTCTCTAAATCCCTTCAGCCGGGCCCCCCTTAAAAACAGCCACAGCTTCAAGAGGATGCCCAGAAGATACCTGCAAAAAGAAAAGGTACACCCTTAGCATGCTGCTGTGTAACGCTCACCTATGAGTCAGCCTGCCTAAACCCCGACTCACCTGCCCTCCTCCGTTCCTTGGCATGCCTAGGGCAGTGACAGCACCTGCAAAGAAACAAAGCAGAAAAGCATGCTGAGACACTGAAAACACAACCTCCCAAATCTGACAAGGATGCCACACCGATACCTGAAGCTGCACACACCTGGAATGGGCATGCTCGGCCAGGAGAGATGGCAAGCGGACCACCTAAAATAAAAAAGTGGAGATGCTTAGAGCTGCACCAGAAACTGAGACATCAGCAAAAACAACTGCTTCTGTACACTACTCAATGCTCACCTCGCTCACTCGGCCTTGACTGCTGCTCTCTGCTTTGACTTCCTAAAAAGTGAGACAAAGAAGACTGCTGTAACAGCCATCATTTATGCTCCCTCTACAGAGACAAACAGTGACTGACCTGCTCGGGGGAATCCCCTCACCCGAGATGGGGGGCTCTGCCCTGGATTTTATCCTTCTGCACCTGAAAGAAAGGACAAAAATCAAAGAGCTGCAGGATAACTTAAGAGCACCAGACATCTTGTGCCCATCTACAAATCCCACCTAGAGTCCCACTACACCCCACATTACAAACATCGAGTCCCCGGGACTTCGCCTATTGCACCAGGCTATGCAGCAGGGCAGAGCAGCTCCAGCACAAATGTGTGCGCAGATACCCATGACACAGGACAGGACAAACAACGGGGACACAACAGGAACAGAAATCTCTGGGTAAGGAAAATGACAGCGAGCACCGAGAGGAAACCCGGTGCATCAGCCGGCTGATGACGGGGGCTTGGCATACTCCGAGTGGATTGCCTAAAGCGCACAAACGAGAATGGAAGCTTAGAGCTGCACCAGAAATTGAGACCTGAGCAATAACAACTACTTCTCTCCACTGCTCACCTTGACTGCTGGCATCCACATTTGCTTCCTAAAAAGAAAGACAAAGAACAGTGCTGTAACAGAGGCATCATTTACACTTCTGCTGCAGAGACAAACGGGGCCTCACCTGCGCGGGGGAAACCCCTCACCCGGGATGGGGCCCTCTGGCACACATTTAATCCATCTGAATCTGAAAAAAAAGTTAGGACAAGACTCAAACTGTTGCAGGATAACTTAGGAGCTCCAGACATCTTGTGTCCATCTACAAATCCCATCTAGAGTCCAACTACACCTCACATTACAAGCTCCCAGGGACTTCCCCTATTGCGCCGGGCTATGCGGCAGGGCAGAGCAGCTCTAGCACAATTGTGTGCGCTGACACCCGTGACACGGGACAGGACGTGACAGACAGGGGGGACACAACAGGGACAGAAAGCTCCTGGCAAGGAAAGTGGCTGCAAGGACTGAGAGAATGCAAAAGGAGATGACCGAGGTGAGACAGATGGCAAACTGATGAGGCTCAGAGAACCCTGGAGGAAGATGCTGGCTGAAGGATTTATTCCAAGAACTGCAAAGATGGATACCCAGGAATCCTACGGTCAGAATCCTCTCCCTAACCTCGCATTCTTACAAAGCCTAATCCGTTGAAATGGAGCATTGAGGAGCACGGCTGTCCGTGCAGCTCAGAACAAGACCTGAAAAGCCACCTGACTGGATGCTTCCAAAGAGAGATGCAATTCTGATGCCTGTCGGAGCTCCCGAGTCAAAAGGTCAATGGCCTGGGTACCAGGCCAAGGAATGCAGAGACTACAGATGCTAACAATGATGCCAGGGTTTCTGCTAGGCTCCTCAAAGGCCTAAGGTAAAGGACATGACACATCCAACCACACAGAACACTCAATAGACAATTGACACAATACACACCGGCACTGCTCTACCCTGCGCACCTCAGCACTGAGATCAAAAGTGAGACTTTGCCTTTATTTCCCCCCCAAGCCTAAGGGGCCGCTTCGTGGACACCCCCGTCTCCAAAGCGGACTCAGAAACCCCTCCCGGTGGGTCCCTGCACTGCGCCCTGGTTTCATCCCCTCTGTGGGTCGTAGCCCTCTACTTATCTCTCAGGCATCTGGGGATGCCGGTCTGTGTCAGGTGCAAAGGAAGGCTGCCTCGACAGCTGGGAAGGTCCTGCTGGCACTGTTGTTAAACAGCTTCCTGTTGTTTCTTCATCTGCTCCAATAAAGTAAACAAAATATCAATGCATAACCTCAGCAGCACATTGGCCAAAACCCAACAATTCTGCCACTCACTCTTTTCCCAAGAATGCCCGGCTCCTGGGGCCACACGCTTCAGCCACACTCGGAGGCTGACGCCATCGTCGTGGGTACGCCTGGGCTAAGAGGAGACGAGGTGATGTGGCGCTGCTGAAACTGAGCGGAGCCTCACTCCTCCTCCCTACTTCCCTGACTCACCGCAACTCCTCGGCCATTGCTGAAGGCTACCCTGGTGACACCTTTAAACAGAAAAGGCAGAGGCTTCATTGCCAAGTCCCGCGATACTTCCCCAGGGCTCGGGAGAGCGGCACACCCGGTGCGTCGGCCGGTTGGTGACTGGGGCTCGGTGTACTCCGAGTGGATTGCCTAAAGCGCAGAAACAGGAACAGATGCTTAGAGCTGCACCGGAAAGTGAGACTTGAGCAATAACAACTGCTTCTGTACTCTACTCAATGCTCACCTTGCCCACCTCACCGTGACTGCTGATGTCCAGCTTTACTTCCTAAAAAGAAAAAGAACAGAGCTGTAACAGAGTCACACTTTACACTCCCCCTGCAGAGACAAATGGTGACTGACCTGCTCGGGGGAACCTCCTCTCCCGGGATGGGTGGATGGATTTTGCCCTGGATTTTATCCTCCTGCATCTGAAAGAAAGCGAGGACAAACGTCAAAGGGCTGCAGGATATCTTCACAGCTCCAAACATCTTCTGTCTATCTAGGAATATCATCTAGAGTCCGGCGACACCCCACAAACTGCCTGTCCCTGAGCCTTGTCCTATTGCAGCAGCCTCTGCGGCAGGGCAGAGCAGCTCCGGCACAAACATGTGCAGACACCCGTGACACAGAATGTGACAAATGGGGGGACGTTAAACACGACACATGATGCTTGTGGTGAGGGCCTCGAGGGGAAAAGGCAAAAGGGACCCCAAAGACACAGTAGGTAACACGGTACACCGGACAACACGACGTGGACCGGAACTGCTCTGCCCTGCCCGCCTGCACGCTGCCATCAAATGTGGACTCTCTCCCTTTAGCTGTCCTAAGAGGCCCCTTGGAAAAGATTGCTTTTCCCTCTGCTAATTTTAAATCTGTCCCAAGAACTCGCAACCCGCTACTCTCCCTTCTCCAGGCCGTGGCCCCCGACTTATCTTTTGGATGATCGGCGATGTGAATCCACGTTGCACCTGAAATGAGTCTGCCTCGGAGGGCCCCGTGATCACCTGTTAGCCTCTCGGTCAGCTACAATAAAGAAAACCAAAACCAACGTATGAGTTCAGAGTTATGTGGGCCAAATCCCAGCAAGTCAGCTACTTGCCCTCTCCTGAGTGTGCCTGGCTCCTTCAGGCTCCACCTTCATCCTGATTCCAAGGGTGTGACCTTTATTATCAGTGGCACCTGGGTTAGAGAAAAGCAAAGTTAAATGGCATTCCTGTGAGTGCAGTGGATGACCTTGTGTGAGGAAGACATGGGAATGCCTCTGCTATGCTTCTGAAAAGCCTTGTGTGGGGGGGCCCTCAGATAAACACCCTTTCTCACCCTGCTGCCTGCAAACCCCCCTGCCCCCCAATAACTCCTAACTGGATACCTGCTCACCCTCCCTCTCCTAGTCACAACTCTCAACTCATCTGAAGCCTCACTCTCAAACATCATTTTTGACACTGGGCAGATGCCTCCTGTGATATGATGAATCTGCTGAAAGAAGTGCTGTGCTTGACACAACCTGGGATCTCTGGAAGCTGTGCACCTCCTAAAAACAATAAAAACACAAAACAAGAACAAAACCAGTAATTGCAAATGCGCTTTATCACCCCTAAACACAAAATCCAAAATCGTCACCTTAAATACTCCCTGTATTCCATGCCATTTTCTTCACAGGATCTTCCAAGCCTCTGTTGCTTTAGATGCCCAGAAACACCTGCTGAAAGCAAGCTGAGATAAGCTGAAAGAGCCTCTTCACTGAAATGACAGGAGAGCCCTTACCCCAGCACATCCCAGAGAGGGAATGAAGCCCCTCAGCAAAGGCTGGGGTTAATATACCCCGATGGTGCCCGCCTCCCATTCCCATGATGCCTGGGAAAAGGGAGGGGGCTAATCCCACCAAATATAAAAGCCCCCAGAGCAGCTGCAGCTGTTTGGCTCCTCTGACTCAAATTCAAAGGGAGGAAAGGCCTTGTTATAGAAGAAAGCTCTTCAGAAAAATAGCAGTGCTTTCTTTTTTGACACAACTACTTGGACCAGAAGAATAGAAAAATGGTAAGATATAAAGCATTGTGTTTAGGTAGCATACCTAGATAAATTGGGTAATTTGCTGTTAACTTACATAATTATTCTGTGTTTAACAAAAGCCATCTAATAAATTAACACCCAAAACTCCAGCAGCCCAGCTGGCCCTACCAAATCTCTCTGTTGATACATACAGTAAACAAAACCAAAATCCCAGGAATACCTACCAGAAGTCTAGGAAAGAAACCTCTTGAAATTAATCCTACCTCAAATACAAACCAACCCATCCAGAAAGGTAGCTTCACTCAAAAAACTATTTACACAGAGTTAATAAGACCAAGAAATAAAACAACACACCATCTACCACCAACAAATACAACAGTGAAGGAAAAAACCCACGTTTTTTTCTTTTTTTTATTTCAACTAACTTCCTTTATTAGCTCGAACCAAAGATTTTGCCAGGGCTGTAACAACAACAACTTCTTTTTCTTCTTTTCCTTCTGGAATGTCCCTTCTCCTTCCCAAATTCCTTACAACTTCTGAGTTTAAATCCAAGCCAAAAGCAAAATGCGTGCACTTGTGAGTCCGGTGCTCCTGTCAGATTCTCTGTCTCACTCCACATCTTCTCACACTTTCAGTCTGAACGCTGTCCTGCCCTGATGAGTTTGACAGAAGCATTGGCACATGTTAAGAGAGCATTTCCCTCCCTCCCTGCCTCCCTCGCCAGAGCTGGTTTCCTTAGCGCATTTCAATCGATCCCAAGCCCGCAATGATGCGCGCTCACCCTCAAGGCTCACAGCAAGCACGGAGCAGCTCAGGCTGACTTGGCTCCAGGGCTCCGTGCCTTGGATAGCTGAGAAAACTTCCCATGAGCCTCTGTCCCAAGACATTGGAATGCAATTTCCCTGCGCATTTGGTGGCAGCTTTGGGTCCCTCTGGGGGACGGCACCCAGCGTGACCCCCGCCCCTCGCCCGCCCCCCACCTGCTCCTGCACCGCAGTGGGGCTCCCTCTCCTGGGCACCTTGGGGTGCCCCCAACGGCATCAGAGCCCCGAGTCTTCACCCCCCCCCCCTTTTCCTGACCCCCAAAGAAGGCTCAGAACGAGTCCGACTGCCCTGGACAGCAGCGCAGCGCTTCCCCCAAGCCCTTTCCCAGATGATGAAATCTCCATGTGATTCAATCTCTCCTAGGAAAATTCAGTCAAGGGTTTAATATCTGAAAGCTTTACTCTCAAGAAGAATTATTTAAATTTGCCATCCTTGACAGGAGTTGTGATTGTGAGACCAAGTAGAGGAAGTCATGCTACGGAACAATAAAATGATTTAAATATGAACTGGTTCAAGCCTGAACTGACACTTTGAACGCTTCTGTCTCTCTGCTAAAAAAAACTGGGTGTAAGAGAGGGGTTTTTCTTTAACTTTGTTCATTGCTAAATACACAGAAATCTAACATTGAAGTGCCTAGGCACAATACACACAGGTTAGAAAAATGGAGGTGGTACACATTGCATTCAGCTGCAGGCAAAAGGATTAGCTATCTCACACATACCCAATGTGCCTTCCAAGATATTCAACTGAACTTTGGACTCTGATTTCTAAGAACAGGAAAGTGAGGCAGATTAGGAAAGTGATGCCTGCCAGAAATGTAAAGCTAGCTTTGATACAGGTTTGGTGGTTTTGTGGTGTTTTTTTCCCTCCTGCAATGCATGCCCAGGTAAAAGGTGTTCAATAGCAAAGCATGTGAGGCACACTAAAAGTCAAGGCAATTCACTTCTTTAGTGTGATGATCTTTCTTCATCTCTTAATAAAAGAAGCTCTCTCTGAATGGCTGCCAGATCTGATGAGATATGGTCAGCAAAAATGCCTAAAGCACGAGACCTGTTTTGGAAAGTGCTGCCCATGCACAGCTTTTGATTCTTGTCTTTGCACTGCTTGTGTTGTACTTTTTCTACTGTTTAGAAAGGTCTCAGCATCCAATATTGGTGGCAAGGTCCTTTTTGTGCAACAGGATGCTTTTTGTGGTTGTCAGTGCTTCTTCAAGGTGATCTGTCCACAAGTTTGGGACATATTTTTAGAATCTCCTCTTTAATTGTGAGCATTTCCAGAGCATTTAACTCAAGTGATACTTCTTGTGTTAACAGCTGAACAATGTCTATGAGAATACAGAAAACTATAAAATAATGGTAAATCACAAAAATATGATGCACAGAAAACCCTTATTAACAGATGCTGAAAATAAGAATGTAACCTTTGGTGGCTTGTTTTGAATTTGAACGAGTGCTCTTGTCATCTGCAGCAAAATATTCCTAACTGGTATGAGAATAACTGGCATTTATGGGCACTTAAATATGGTTATTTACTATCTGTGTTTGCAGAAAATGGGCAGATCTTCCTGAGGTTACCTGTTGGTATGCCACTTCTAGAGCAGATGGGGAAATAAAACACTGAAATCAAGTGATTTTAGCAATGAGAGAAAGTAAGGGACTATCAGTCCAAATGACAAGCTGGAGCTCACAACATTCTTTGTGTGTGCTTACAGGAGCTTTGGTTCTCTAGGAGTAAGAAAGAGTCTCTACATTAAAATGTTTGCCTGCTATTGTTCGTTAAAGAAACCCCAAAACTGCCACCCACACAGACTTCTGATCAAGAATGTCAGCAGAGTTTAAAGGCTGAACTCTTCATACTTTTAGGCCTGAGCAGTCACCACCTTCTAAACTGTGGTCTAGTTTATTTAGACTACTCAGTTTCTTTCCTTTTAAAATTTGAATTAAAATTTCATGCACCTTTGGCCTTTTGAACTAATATATATTTGTTGTTTTCATATCCTAAGATTATATTCTTCAATTGAAAAACTATCCTATCATATATGCACCTCAAATGAGACTACTTCACTGGAAACAATATATTATCATGAAAAGTATGTTTTTGTAGTGCTAAACAGTTTTCAGCTGGTTTATCACAAAAATCCCCTCAGACTGTTCAGAACAAGACTGAATTCAGGTAAAACTGTCATTTCATGTGACAATGCAAAGCTCATGTTAGCCAGTAAACAACAATACATTGCTTTGCTGTTAAAATGTAGCCATGAAGGACAGACCTGAGACTCAACTTTTGCACTTTTAAGTATTTTTAAAGCAAGGTGTGCAGCAGGGGGAAAATTTAGAAAATCAGTAGAAAATGCACTGTTAGATAAAAGCCTTGCTAATTGCCTCCAGAGCCTCTGTGTGAACACATATTTTGTATTCTGGTTGGAGAAGTTATTGTGGAAAACTTCTAACATTCACTTGAAAAAATGTTGAAAAAGGATCACGTGTTCTGCGTTTTTTGTCAGCATTAAAGATAGCTGCAGTGCAGAAGGTGATCTGTGTAGCAGTGATGTACTTGTGAACCAAAGCTGACATTTTGGTCTCTTATCTGCACGTCTCAAAAGGCTGTAGTTGGAGAAAGTGCACTTTAATGTAATTCTGCTTCTGTTGTGGTTGGCCAGTGAGCTGTCTGTGTACATGCATGCTGATGTTTTAAATATAAATTTACACGTATTTGATGATGTAGAGATATACACACACAAATACACATAATTTAGGTCTGCAAGCAAAATTGTGCAATCAAAATGATGCTTACAGACACATTTTTACATTGATTGTAAAATGTAAGTATGACCTTCTAAAATCTGTTTCCCTTTATATCTCCAGCTAAATAAGTATTCAGTGCTGCCCAGTATAAAATGACATATGACAGCTACTTGCTTAATTATAATTTTTGCAACTACCTCTTGATTACCATACACAAAAAGGCTCAGTGATTAGTTTTGACTGATTAACTTCTGTTTATAAAAGACACAGAAAAAGACACATGGTGTTGGAGGATGAAATTCTGGTCCTTCAGAAAGATGAAGCCAAAGAACCTTCCCCAGCAAAAGAGGACAATCCTAAACCATGCCCTGCACAGTCACTCCCAGCAGATGTTGGCCAGCCTGGAAAGATCAGGCAGGCAAGGATAATCAGGAATTCTCCTGTCAGAGTTCCAGCTGGGAATGACTGGGTATGGTGTCAGGAATCTGTGCTCCTGAAACCTGTAGCTTTGTAAAAGTAAGTATATAAACATATCAATGAATAAATTCCTGGAACCTGGATCCCTTCTGAACAGCCCATCTTCAAAAGTATTACCCAGGGTCTCTGATAGCAACCAAGCCCTAACAGCTTTTCCCTGAGGATGTGGAGATGCTCTGCAGGCTCTCCTCACATCACCAGCACAACTTTTTCCTCCTTGGTGCTGGTGGCTTGCCCCAAGTGCAAATGTGGTGAGAGAACACACAGTGGGAGACCTTGGGAAAGCACCCTAGGTGATATCCTGGCACAAGGGATGATACCTGACAAGATATTTGCTGTCCATAAATATTTAAGCAAGTACCGTAGGAAGGCGGCTTGGGGTGTCTTGCCATGTTCTATTTCCTTTAATTGTCAGTATCTCCTTATCAGCTGGTAGATGTGGTAGGTGTACTGTTATTGTCAAGAAAAACTGATCAAAATATGGGGGAATTTACATACAAATAAAAGCTGCTGGAAATGAACTCTAGTAATCCCAGTGCTCTGGTTTACCTCATCAAATTTCCTCTCCTCACCAGTCTGAGAAGAGATGAAGTGATATGGAATTGCATTCACACCTCCTTCAAGGCAGGAAGAAAAGCAGAGTGAATTCATCCCTTTTTCTCTTGGATGGAGCCACTTTTGCCCAAGTCTGCAGCACCCAGGGAACAACTGCATTAAAAAAAAAAAGACTTGTAAGAACAATGAAGAATTGGAAGGAAGGTTCAGCCACTGAAATGGAGACCAGCCCACTGTGAAATGTCAGGGTTTATATTTTACTTTCCTTCCAGTAGCTGCTGCTTTTCTCTTGGGATATTTTTTCCCTTCTTTTTAATAAATTCTCTTCCCTGCCTCACTTGAGCCCTGGAGCTTTCTCTGGGGTTTTATTAAGTGGTACTGGAGAGGAAAAATACTTGGGGACATAACACCTCCACACCCCAGACCTTTCCCCTGTATTTGCACACCGGTACCTACCGTGGCCTAGACAGATCTCTGGAGGGAGAATGGAGAAAATCCTCCCTTGCTGTAGCTGTTGGTGTGCAGGTAGAACTCTTTATCCAAAGTCTGCAGAATTCTGATGCTCTGCAGCAACATGCCAGGATCAGGCTTGGGTTAATGAAGCAATGAAACCAGCACTTAGCTTCCAAATTGATTTCCATGGAGACACCTACCCAGTAACAGTGTTTGGGCTTTTTTATTCAATAAAAGTTTGAGATATAAATATTCTCCATTTGCTTAATATTTACAGTTGTGAAATATTTTAGGATAGCCTACCCATCACCTGTCATTCAGCATCTCTATAAATGTCGTGAAAACATCATTGTGAAATAAAAACTTCTTATTTCCAGCCCACAAACCCTATTTCCACACACTCACAAAATCAAATCAGAGACAAAAAGGGGAGAGAAGGAGCTGGGGGGACGGGGAGCGGGAGGGATACAGTACAGCAGGCGACAATGCAGTACTTGCTACACAGTAGCAAAAGAAATGGGTACAAAATTTAGTCTGCTATAATGACAAGCTTCTCAGGACATTTGTTATGGACCAGCGTTGTCCAGTGCACTTGTGAAGGACCACTTGAAATCCAAATTCATTTTCATTGTTCTCCTGCAATTCCAGGCAGCGCTTGGATTTTCGGTTCTGGATAGGACCTCCCTGTAGAGATTGGGGCAAAAAGAAAAAGAAGAAGAAAAAGAGGGGTTTGTGTTAAACACTGACCTTGTTACATTGCTCCTGCGGGGTAACAGAAGTTATAGAACATTCCAGTGTCCATCTACTGTGAAAACCTTTACAGTTAGAGACAAGGTAAGGATTTGCTGGATTTGGAATAAGGTTCCTTTGTTGCAGGCTGCTTTAATCTCTGATGCAGTTTGCAATAGTCTCAATTGCCTGGTTTCCATTTCAGCAAATGGGATTTCTGGAATTGAGCTGTTTTTCTACCCATGCATTTTAACCATAAAAAAGCCAAAAGCTTTCTTGTTTGCTTGAGTTCCCTGATTTTGTGGTTCTGCTGCACTTCTGAACACCAAAATAAGGCAAAACACAGCTATGGTATGCTGTGTAAATGATAAAATGCAAAAACTCTTTTTTCCTTGAATACTGAAATGTCTTTTATAATCTTTTCTTGCTAATTCTCAGTATTGATTCTGTTCAATTCCCAGCTTAATGCTGCCTTATTAAAGCCTTGCCTTCATTTTTGAGTTGCATCAAGCTTTAAATCTCTGCTATCACACAAAAACCTATAGACCTCAATTACAATTAAATTGTCATGCAGGTGACATAAATTACATTTCCCCCTCTTTAAATCTATTTTCAGTTGGTTGTCTCCTCCTCTCTCCTGTCTAAGGAAGGCAACAGATAGATAGATAGATAGATAGATAGATAGATAGATAGATAGATAGATAGATAGATAGATAGAGTAGAGTAAATTGCACACAGGTCTGAAAGTGGCTTTCTCTAAAAAGGACCTTGGGCTTGTGTAGAGAATCACTGGCTGAATCTGTAAATCAAAGAAAGGATTTGGTGCAGATTAGTACACCTGAAGTATGGAAGGAGCAGAAGCATTCAAATCGCTTATAGGTACGATGGGAAAAAAGAGTTTCTGTAAAAAACCCAAACTGAATACCCAATTCCATACAAAAGCCCACCACCTCATAGCTCTGTTCAAGTCTGTGTTGTACCTTGTATTATAAAGTCATTACAAAGCAGAAGGACATTGGCACAAACCCCACAGAAAGGCTGTGTGCTGTTCCCCAGCCAGGGGCAGCTTGTGCCACTCAGGGCAGGTTCTGCTTCATGCACACAGGTGGCTGAGGGTCCCCTCCTATCCCACCAGTAATGCTTAGCGAGAACCTTCTCTGAGATGGGACTTCTAAAATAGCATTTTGGACCTGGTTAATGAAATACAGAATTAGGTTTGAAAGCTCCACATTTTAAATATAGCTTTGGACAAGAGGGAAATTTCTAGAATAATCCACAAAAATTTGAAACATGTGGCTTCCATAAATCCTCCTGGTAGGCCTATGTGCAGCCTTGATAAAACTCCCACTGATTACTTTACCAGACAGACAGGCTTGCAGAGGCATTTTAATACGCCTCCATAATGAAATGCTGAATGAACTGTATTTTCCCACTGCTGTGTAACTGTTATTGACATTTGTATTAATAACAGTAGTTAAATTTGGCTTCCTGGTGGGAAAATAAACTCCAAACTATCCAAAAGTAATAACACTGCATGACATACAAGAAATTTGAAGAAACTAGGATGAAAATTTTTTCAGTTCTGTATTAGATGCCATTTCTTGTCTTATCCTAGACACTCACACTTTATCCCTGCCCCTCCACTCATCTCATTCCCCCATTCCCTTTGTTACTTTGGCCTTCTGGAGATGACTGTAGTGAGGTCGATTTTTTTTTCTCCAAGTTAATTTAATGAGCTCTGAACCAGATTATTCACATGTGAAACTCTGAGGTAATGGATATTTTCTCACTGTGAAAGGAACAGTTATCCTGTTTTCTTCCAGAATAACATTTCCATCCTTGATGAAAGCTGTAGAGTGTGGTTTTCCACTGGGGAGACTCAGTGTTGCATGGCACCCAGGCTCAGCTCTCTTGGCTTAAACTGGCAGTTGGGAATTACACCTTACAAGTGTTTCTGCCTAAAGCCAAAATCAAGATGAACTTCCCTGTGTTCTCAGCTGATGCTGGAGGTGCTTGTGTCGCTGTTAGCTATGTAAAGCAGTTTTGCATCTTCCATTTATTGGTTGTCTCTCATCCGACTTCTGGTGCTTGAGACATTCTCAGCTTGGAACCTGCACTGGAAGCTGAGGAAAGTTGTCCCAGTTTGTCTTGTTAGAAAACTACCTTAGTTGGGGTCCATTATTTGCCTGATTTCTGGACTTGGGATATGACTCTGTGCATGGCACTCTTAGGCTTCTCCTGTAATTTCTAATTTACTGGCGTAAGAACAGGAACAGAATTCCTTCTCTCCATGTTTTTGTGAAGTAGAGCACTTGGAGCTCTGTTAGGTAGAGGAAGGCACAGGGTTAAAACTTAAAGACTGCCATGAGAAGTTGGAATTTTTCTGCTTAATTCCCATTTGTGTCAGTGGTTAAGGGTTTCTTTCACTTGAATGGGCTGAAATGCCATGTGGATTTGGGGGTGGAGGAAGGAGGATGTTCACTGTGGAGACAACGTTTTTTCCTTTTTTCTAAATTTTGTAGAGCAGACCTAGGTGTTATAGTAAATGTGTTCATGAGAAACACTAATACAGGCAGCTACACAAACTAAGTGTAAACCATTCCTAAGGAAAAACAAAACAAACAAGCAACCAAAAAACCATATTAAAAGCCCCCTCACACTCCTTCACTCTCTCTGAAGTGCCCTCATGTAAAATCTGGCTTTTATTTAACAGAAACAAGTGAGGTGGGAGATAAAAAGCCAAGGAAGCTCTTTTTGATGTGGGGAAAGTGCTCTGCATTGGCTACTGAAAACCAGCCTGCTGAGTACATTGGAGCTGCTGTATGGAATACACAGAGACACCAAAATTAAGTAGTGGTTCATGTGTGTGAATTGAGTATTGCAGGGAGCACAGATGCTTCTAGCAAGATGTGCCTTTTTTAACCACAAAAGGGAAATGTGAAGGCTCAAGCCCTGTGAGGAGCTAAGCTGTTCTGTTTCCAAGAGATGAGAGGCCTGTGCAGAGCCACTGCCTCAGCCTTCAGAGTGGGTGCAGTGCACACTTTACTCAGAGTCATTAAGAAAATTCAATCCTCCCCAAAGAGTTAGGCCCAAACATTCTGCAAGTGTTTTGAAAGCCAGTGGCTGCACTCTGCCCCGGGGGCTCTGGTGAAATCTAGCTGTGGTGAACGTGTGAGGACGGGGCTGCAGCACAGCTGGATGAGCACTCCCAGCTCACCTGCACCGCAGCTCTTCAGGGAACTGGGCAGATCATTTAAACCCCCACAGAGCCACTTGTTCTCCTCTGCACGGGGCCTTGAATGTGTCCTACAGCAATGGCCTGGGGTGCAGCAAGGAAGAAAGGCAGGATGAGCACTGCTGGCTCTCAGACCCACAGAGACAGGGAGGAACAAGAGCAGAGCCTGGTTCAGCTCTGCCTCTGCTTTGGCTTTAGAACTGCTCTGAAGTACAGGGAGGAAGGTTTCTATACTCAATTCACACACATTACTTAAAATTTCCTGTTATTTTTCTACTTACTGTGTTTGTTTTCACCCCTTCATATGCCCAATCCAAGCCTGGGACAGTGGTACTGTCCTGTCAGCTCTGGACTGCTGACAGTGCACCTAATACAGGTTGCAAAGCCTGAACTAGTGAGCTGTATAAGGATTAAAGCACACAAACCGAGTAACTCCAGAAAAAAAATGAGCAGGCAGGACTGAGGCATCAAAAGCTAACACTGTCTTGTGCTCCTCTAACTGGCCTGGCCTCCAAATTCCAGCATTCCTGAATGGTTTCTGCAGTCTGTTGTCATCATTAGCATTTGGAACCCTAAAGCCAAATGCAGGCAAAGGTGCCCTTTAAGTTAATTATTTTTTTGCCTTTTTTTATAGTAAGCAGTTATCCAAACTTGTATAAAACTCTCATAATTGGATTTACTGCATGCTTGGCAAAAGGGTTTATTGTGTTACTACACTTCATGCTCACTGAAAGGAGAGATGCCCATCTGGGTTCCTTCCCCCATTCCAGGCAAGATCTCTACTTTCCAATTTAAAGGCAAAAATTGATAGCCTAGAGTAATGTCTTTAATCATGAAACATTAAACACAATTCTGTAGACTGAAAGAAGTTTCAAGAGGCATTGTGGGCAATTGAACAGAATTAGGATTAAGATCACTGATGATGAGAGACAGCTCAATGGCAGTAGGAGTCTCAAGAGGATAAATAAGCATCCAGGTCAACTCTTCTGTAAAAAATGGACTGAACGTGTCAGCACTAACAGGTTTGACTGGGAACTGCATGGTTTTTGCAAAGCAAATTGAAGCAATTCCTGTGAGAAACACAAATGCTCTCAGCTCCTGCTGGTACCCAGACACACAGAAGGCTGACTGGGTGATTTGTAAGTGTACTGTTAATGCCAACACTGTCCCAAGTCAACATCCTGGTACACAGAGTGGAAAGCAACGCTTCTGACTTCCTTCAGAGTTACTGCACTTTCTGCATTTCTACTGGATGGAAGGGGTTTCCTTCCCAGTCCTTCACTAAAGCAGAATTTATCCAGTACCATGGCATTTAAGGACACCATCTGCTGTGCCTGCAAACCCTTGCAGTACAAAGTTGTGCAAAGCAATCAGACAGTTTAGACATGCTAGTTTTTGCTGAACTGTTCTATGGGATCTTTTTTGGTTTACTGGGGGTGGTGGATGCACAGTTACCAAACCTGATCACTCTGTCAGACCCGGTCACTTGCAGAGAAGAAGGATGAGGGCTGGAGGTTGTCAGCACTACTGCAAATCAGACTGAGGCTGTTTTTAAGGACTTACTCTAAAGCGAACACTTTTCCTTTCAGAGTTTACACCTGCTTTTTGCTCATCATATTAAAGCTCCTGTTATTCTGCCTGAAAGAGAAAAAACATGCTTGCCTAAACATGGATTTTTCAGAAAAAGGTCCTTAAAGGTTAATAAGTATATCCAGCCTCCTATCACATACACTGTATAGATCACTGCATTCTCTAGTCTATTAATTTTCTATGTGGACCTCAACCAGTGACCTCAAATATTTACATGTTCACTCTGCCTTTGAGGCAGAAACTCTAATCTTTGCTGTTGCTTTGATACATTTGAATCAAAGAATTATGGTGAGGTGTATGAGACAATCTCCACTTCAAACAGAACACTTGATCTCCTTGTGCATTTCCCAGGAATACTGGGCTACATTTTCAGTGACTCTTAGTACACCAAATTTAAACCTAAAGAAAATTACTCAAATTATACAAAATATATATATATATTTTTTTTCCTCCGTGTGATTCACCTCTGTATGGATGTGGAAGCAATAAGAAAATGTTCACAGGAAGAAGGGAATAATTTATCCCATCCAGTAATTTATGCATTTTCAGTATTGCCCATTTCTTAGAAATATTGGCTGATGTTATTCAGTTTAAATTTTCTGCTTTTTAGCTGTATAAAGGACACAGATATATATAACATAGAGGAAATGAATTAACTTCTTCTTGAATGCAAAGAAATATGACAAATTTTCCAACTCTTTGTCTAACAGGTGTGCTGGAAGTAAAGCAGGCTCTTTAACATATCTTTTCCTGTTCAAATGTTTCATCAATTAACTTGAACTATTTTAATTCAAATATTTCTCACTGAAGTATATTGATAGCTGCCCTTACTCAAACACAGGCTTCCTAATATATTTTAGATGAGTACTGTGAAAATGAGGTGCATTTAACTGCTTTTATGTATATGAAGTATCATATACAGCAGGTTCATATATTAAAAATATATTGTTATCTGTTCAGCTATTTGGATCTTTATTTAAAGGGTAGCTAAGCACATGAGAATTTTTACAAGACTCACTTAAAATCTGAATTCATTTTTCCAGTACTAAACAAAACTAATTATGATGTACAATGAAAACTTAAGTAGTGTTATAGTAGGGATCAGCCAAACCATTTCTTAAGGGAAATGTAAACTCTTTCCCTCCTCCTGCACTCAAGTTCTGTTGTCAGGTAGCCACCCAAGCGCTGACATCCACTTGCTGGTACTCAGTGTGTAAATACTGTGAAACATCCTCTGACAGAGGGATCAGGCACACCATTCAACAGTTACACAGCTTCAATGTCTACATCACAATTTTGTCTCATTCCTTTCCCAAGACATCTGAGTGTTCAGGTTTTACATGATCATAAATGCTACATTTTCCTAATGCTGCACTAAATTTTTAATACTGCAGCTGTGACAAATCAAATGAAGCAGCCTCATCTGCATGTCCAGAGCAGGATTTAATAACTAGACATCTGTGCAATCATTTTCTGTTTTCTTTACTCTAGATTGGATGGTCTGATTTGCTTACTCTCTCCAGGATGTAGAAATACACTATACTGTTAATTGAGGTATTAAAATAAAAGCAATTAAACCTGGTACAAGGAAATGCAGCTTCATTCAGAGAATGTAATTGGAATAGAAAAAAAATTAGAGAGATGCGGCATAAAAATCAGAAATGGAACACGTGGATCTATACCTATCACTAACATTTCTCCACATATAAAAAAAAATATCACAGATTTCTAACAGGTTGCAGTCCTGGTAATAGCAAGATTAGGAAAATAATAACTTGGAAATAATTAAATTCAAGCCTTTACTGAAATACCAAGAAGCTCTTCAGGATATCACAGCTGGAAATGTGTTTCACTACAGAAAATTGGGATAAGACTACAAAACGAGAAGTTTTGGAGAAGAATACATTAGCCAGACTAAGATATTTTACAGAAAGTAAACATGAATTATTATTCTATCAGCAGTGGCCAGGAAATCTTCCTGACATGCTAGAAAAACACGCAGAAACAGCTATTCTAGGTCTATGATGAGATTTTTGTAATTAATTATTGAACACTGTCTCAGGGCTGGGGGGTGGCTGTGGCAGAGTGGAAAGCAGATTAAAAAGGGAATCCTTTATCCCTACATGGCCCTGATAACGATGGGAAATGCAGAACTTAGAGCTGCATGCATTGTTTGGTTTTTATGTGGCAGCAAACCCAGATGATGCTGTGTTGTGTTGATGTTCTGAGAGCCAGGGTTACCTGGCAAGCCATTTCTGAAAAGGAAGGACTGGCTTGATGCCCTGCAGCTGAGGATGCTGTGCTGGGCTTTTCTGACCACAGCTGTCCTGAGTAACCCCTACCAGCACTCAGGAAGAACTGCCTGTTTGGGAACTTGAAGGAGTAAGCTGCAGAGATGCATGCTGATGAGGGATGATTCACAGATGGGTATTTCTGATTTTATTTTCCTCATCACTAAAGGGGATGATGTTCACACTTGTCTTTTGTGTCTTCCCTTGCCCTAATCTGCCTGCTTATGCTACTGGGCAGCACTCAGAAACCTCCATATGCAGAACCCACCACATTCAGTGCTCACTGGCTACTTCGTGCTCCAGCTCTGACACTCAAGCACTAAACGAGAACTTAAGATGTGTTTCTAAACCATGTCAGCTCACAGCAACAACTGCTACATTTTATACTCCCTCTAGTACAAGAGTTGGATATAGGCAAATCCTGCATTTTAAACACTTCTGGAGTCATATCTGAGACTTAACCTATGGAAAATATCCAAAGTTAATGCTTTGCCCAATGTTTTCTGCAGGGTAATTCTTCTCTAACTAAATCCAGAATTCTTTCCTATCTTTTCATTTATTGTGCCATGCAACAGCTGCTTTTGTAGTGAAACAATACCTTGATACAACCAAGAAAAAAACAGGAGTGCTGGAGACATTTGCTTTATTTGTTTTAGTACTGCATTTTGTGAAACTCTCAGAAAAGTTACCTTTTTCATTCTGAGATTACACAAATTATTTCTGCAAACAACTCAGGCTTGATTTATCTGCTGTGATCTAAGCTGGCTTCAAGATGTTCAAAGTGTAAGCCAGAGGAAGGCAACAAAGCTGTTTTGAAGTGTGATGGACTGTTCAGATGGTGGGGAATTACAAAATACAGTAACATGAAATAAAACCAGGACTTTGCTTAGTAGGGGAATGGACATTAGTGGGACCTGCCTTTAGTGTTCCAAAGTATGCATACCTGTGAATAGCAGTGAGGAACTGGTGAACAAAGCTTCTAAGGAAAAAATAAGTGTTAGGTTAAAAATTTGCTACAGCTATGGTGATTTATCAGAGTACAGGAAACCTGTTGAATTCCCTGTCTCAGACATCAGTGCTCAGTGACTGACTAGATGTTTTTGATGGCTGAGTTAATTTTAAGAGTGCTGATAACTCTTTTTAGGCATGCTGAGATGATCATTCAGACAAACCAAGCCTCAATCTTCTCGAAGAGAGCAAATCAGGGGTCAAGAAGGAAATCCTCCTCTTGGACTTACAGTGACTTGCTGGCTCACAACAGCTCATTTCTGTGAAACAGCAAGCACTGCCCATTGCCTGGGACAGTCTTCTGGAGTAGGTAAATAATCCACTTAATTAATTTTGTGATCTGTGATGCAGCAAATTGTATATTCCTAGGTTTTGCCTTCCTATTTGGTTTTAATAAAAGTAATATCACTGTGGTACCTGGAATTACAGAAGTGTCCTTTTAGATCACTGAGTTCAACTATTAATTCAACACTATCAATTTCATAACCAAACCAAACCATGTCCCTAAGTGCCACTTTTAGGTGTCTTTTCAATATCCAGGAATGGGGACTGCACCACTTCCCTGGGCAGCCTATTCCCCTGCCTGACAACCCTTCCCTGATATCCAATCTAAACCTCCTCTGGCACAGCTCGAGGCCATTTCCTCTCCTCCTAGCACTGAGAAAAGATACCAACACCCACCTGGCTACAGCCTCCACTCACAAAGAGCAATGAGGGCCCCAGGAGCCTCCTTTTCTTCTGACTATACACCCCCATGCCACCATGGCATTTTTTGAAAAATCCTCTTTGCCCAGGATTTTCTCCTGGGAAGCTGAGAAGCCTCAGGGAGGAATGAAAACAATAATTATCTGATGGCTGCTCCTGTGTTTGCTGCTTTGGAATGTGGCTTGGGCATTGTTTACCAACAGGTGAATGTTTGACTAGTTCCATGTGAATTGTTTTAATTTAATGACCAATCATGGTCCAGCTGTGTTGAGGCTCTGAGGAGTCTCAAGATTTTATTATTATTCATTCTTGTGAAGCCTTCTGATGTATCCTTTCTCTTTCTTTAGTATAGTTTTAGTATAGCATTCTAGAATAGAATAGAGTAGAATAGAGTAACAGCATAGCATATCATAATAAATCAGCCCTCTGAGAACATGGAGTCAGATTTTCATCTCTCACCTCGTCCTGGGGACCCTCACAAACACCACATCCCCATCTCCCTCAGCCTCGTGCTCCAGACCTGTCACCAGCTCTGCTGCCCTTCTCTGGACACCTCCCAGCATCTCAGTGTCCTGCTGACAGTGAGGGGTCCAAACCTATTCACATTCACATCTTGCAGCTGCAGCTCATGCCTAGGAGCACCTCACTGCCTTGTTCTTTCTCTTTTTCTCTCCATGGATGAAAATATTGTTCTAATATAGCACAAGTGATGTGAAGAACACAACTTCACATTGCTATTTACCAGCCTTAGCATAGGTTATACCTAGTTACTCTTCTTCAGCCAGATAAATGAGAAACTCCTTTCAGCACAACTAGGAAACCCAAGATTTTTATATTTTTCCCAGACATGTTAACGGACTTGCAAAGGTTTATGGGGTTTAGATGAGATTATTTGTGAGAAATAACTCCCTTGGAAAACAAAAATACTGAATGAGGATTTTATTTCCTTTGTGTGGGTGTTGTATTTAATTAATCTAAGTTTTCTAATCTGAATGCTTCATAAGAAGGAGGCTTAATGCATTTTAACCCAGAAACTGAACTACTTGCAAAGATTCAAACTTTCTGCTAGAAAATTACTCCAAATAGAAAACTGAACTGATACAATGAAATTTGGGTTACCACTAGCTATGGCAATAATTAACAAGTAAATTTAGCATCAGTTGGTAATAACTGCCAAGCAAATCTAACATCAGTTTTTAAAACACAATATTGTATAGTGATATTTCTATTCCATATTTTTTGCATGTTTTTAGCATTTACATTTGCAGTCAAGTACTGGTCAAATTGCAGTCAAAATGGAGAAAGCCTGTATGCATTTAAATTTTTGTACTTCTCCATTCCATTCTGCATAAATGGTACTAAAAATGTTTATAGGTTTTTAGTAAGACATAGTCCATGATGAATAAAAAAGAAATATTTTAATGCACCTTTTTTAAAATTCATATTGTCATATTGAAATATGACAAGAATATTAAGTTACACATTTAGGGACCAATTTATGAGAGAAAAATGCAAATTGAAATATGAACTACAGTTTTGTCATGTCTAAGCAGAACAATGGTTCAGCTTCCTCATCCTCCAGCCATCATTCCTTCTGCTGTTATCCAGTTAGTTCAAATATGAAGTACAGGCAAGCTGGGGTAGTATTTGAGAAAAAAAATCAGCAAAGAAGACCTAAATTTAGAAATGCTGCTGATGCACTGGACCTCTACACCAACGCTGAGCCATGGGGTTTGTGGAAGTGCTCTTTTATGTCTGAGGTTCAAAACTCCACACTTGGCAACACTGGTTACTTAAAAATCAGATTGCCTCACTAAAATACAGGGCTTAACCTGGTCTGTTGGCTCATTGAATGGAATAATTAGGTTCTGTTTTTCTTTATATTTCTCCTGCAGGATCCAAGTCTGAATTTCTTTTAACAGGATCACCATCCCTTTCTGTTCTGAGCTGCCAGGCAAACAGCACTGCCTAATCACACAGCTCTGTAGCAGTACAGCATGGCTTAAGCTACAGAGACATACTGAGAGTATTAGAAATACCACATTAATACAGATTCCTTGTAAATCAATGATGCTGCTTTGCCAGCCTGTGGCTCTCATAGTGGAAGAATCTGATGAAGGGGATGGGGGCCACTGTTCCCTTAGACACACAGAGCTCTGCTGAGATGAATCCCTCTTGTATGCTGGTGTCCTTGGCTAATGGATGGGATGCAAACAGGAGTGGACATCACAATTTGGCTGCTCTGTAATGGTGTTGGGCTCTGCTTCTGCATGCTGTGTGCTCAGCAAGGGGGCATCTGAAATTGGTACAGAGATCCTCTGCTTGCTCCCCAGCCCACCAGATTCATCTGGCTGTGCAGCTGCATTCCTCTGCTTCTCTGGGCTGTGGCACTGGGTAACCTAGCGCTGCACTACCTTTATTTTCATTAGATAAAGGTGGGTAAGAGAAATTTAAAGGCAAAAGCCTTTAGGAGGAACGAGACGTAAATTCAGTCATTTTAAGGTCTATTGTTTCTTTATACAGCTAAACAGACCTCCTTATCTAACACCTATTTAAGTAAGATCTAAATCATCATATTTATCTGAGGAATACCTGTAACAACTCAGTAATTAATATGCTTGTCTGTCTTCCCTTTTCCTTCATAAGCAATTCCTACTATGACATTTAGGAAATACATTTTGTAACTACAGCCATCAGCAACTAATTTCATTTACAATTTCTGGCCATAGCATAAACCACTCCCTCCAGGCATTTATGAATGGGAAGACATCCTGTGGAAACCTTCAGCAGTGACTAGAATCACAGTCCTCCACACCATGCACAAGCAATGTTATCAGAAGATATGGGAACAGGAGGGTGCTGAGAGCAGGCCCTGCACATCTTCTCCCTCCCAGGAGGGATGTGGTGAGTGCCCATCCCTAGAGATGCAGATTCTTCCTACCTTTCTATGGCAACCACACTGGAAGTGGAATTACTGAAATTAACTAAGTATGAAACAGCTGTATAGGATTGACCCCAAGTTTGTAGCTCAGCCTGGTGTCCTTTCTTTTGCCTCTTTTTACACAGAGCTCTCCCCTGTTGCATTTCTCACAACAGCAGAAAGTGAGAGCGTGGCTTGTCTGGTTAGAATGGAATGGTCACATCCCTGTCCAACTGAACAGAAACAGGACAGCTCATGATAAAGAGTAATTAAAGAAAAACTTCCCCTTTTGCCTTTGCTATGCCTCTGGAGGAGCCCTAACGAGGTAAATGAACTTTCCAACTAATCTACTGCCACCCAGGTGAGGTACATAGAGACAAATTTCACTTGTAGGGCAGGCAACTGACTCTGCATCAGCAACAAAGCTGGAAAATCAGATTGGAGACTGAGAGACTTCTTAAAATCCTGCAAATTTGGGATTTGTTCTCTGAAAAACCTGGCTGCAGCACTGAGAATGTACTGCTTCTCCAGAACATCAACAAACCTAATCCTATCAGAGGACTGATATGATGGCCACAAGCAGTTTCTACCAACAGATGTCCTGAGGCCTCACCTGTCCAGGTGCTCTGGCCTTCATTTCCCACAGCCCCTTCTCTGCCACCGACCAGACCCTGTAGCACCATCACTGCAGCAGTCCCAGCAGCTTCACTGAGCTCTGGGGACAGTGACACTGAGCACTGGGCACTGGGCACAGTGACACTGAGCACTGGGGACAGTGACACTGAGCTCTGGGCACTGGGCACAGTGACACTGAGCACTGGGCTCTGGGGACAGCGACACTGAGCACTGGGCTCTGGGGACAGTGACACTGAGCTCTGGGGACAGAGACACTGAGCACTGGGCACTGGGGACAGTGACACTGAGCTCTGGGGACAATGACACTGAGCTCTGGGCACTGGGGACAGTGACACTGAGCTCTGGGCTCTGGGGACAGCGACACTGAGCACTGAGCTCTGGGGACAGTGACACTGAGCTCTGGGCTCTGGGGACAGTGACACTGAGCACTGAGCTCTGGGGACAGTGACACTGAGCACTGGGCACTGGGCACAGTGACACTGAGCACTGGGGACAGTGACACTGAGCACTGAGCTCTGGGGACAGTGACACTGAGCACTGGGGACAGTGACACTGTACAATGGGTACAGAGACACTGCACAATGGGTACAGCTTCACTGAGCTCTGGGGACAGCGACACTGAGCTCTGGGCTCTGGGGACAGTGACACTGAGCTCTGGGGACAGAGACACTGAGCACTGGGCACTGGGGACAGAGACACTGAGCACTGGGGACAGAGACACTGAGCACTGGGGACAGCTTCACTGAGCACTGGGGAGAGTGACACTGCACAATGGGTACAGAGACACTGTACAATGGGTACAGCTTCACTGAGCTCTGGGGACAGTGACACTGAGCACTGGGGACAGTGACACAGCTCTGGGCACTGGGGACAGAGACACTGAGCACTGGGCACTGGGGACAGTGACACTGAGCTCTGGGGACAGTGACACTGAGCTCTGGGCACTGGGGACAGAGACACTGAGCACTGGGCACTGGGGACAGTGACACTGAGCACTGGGCACTGGGGACAGTGACACTGAGCTCTGGGGACAGTGACACTGAGCACTGGGGACAGTGACACTGAGCTCTGGGGACAGTGACACTGAGCACTGGGCACTGGGGACAGTGACACTGAGCTCTGGGCACTGGGGACAGTGACACTGAGCACTGGGGACAGTGACACTGAGCTCTGGGCACAGTGACACTGAGCACTGGGGACAGTGACACTGAGCTCTGGGCACTGGGCACAGTGACACTGAGCACTGGGGACAGTGACACTGAGCTCTGGGCTCTGGGGACAGTGACACTGAGCTCTGGGCACTGGGGACAGTGACACTGAGCTCTGGGGACAGTGACACTGAGCACTGAGCTCTGGGGACAGTGACACTGAGCTCTGGGCACTGGGGACAGTGACACTGAGCACTGGGGACAGTGACACTGAGCAATGGGTACAGAGACACTGTACAATGGGTACAGCTTCACTGAGCTCTGGGGACAGTGACACTGAGCACTGGGGACAGTGACACTGAGCTCTGGGCACTGGGCACAGTGAGAAATGCTGCTGAGCTGGTGCTTTGTCCCAGCCCTTGGTTCCATGGGAGCTGCTGCTGCTGCCAGCAGTGGCTGCACCTGCTCCTGGCCAAAACCAGCTGACAGCCTGAGGTTTTGCTTTCCTCATGCTTCATGATGCCAAAGCAGCTTCCTTGAGACCATGTTTCGAATAATATTTTACTAAAATTCTGACCTTTTTCTACCAAATAATTCTTGCCTCTATCTCCTCTGCCTTATGTAATTTCTGATCACTTACTGGGCTTTTTGCTGGAAGCTCTGGTTTGGTTCTGATTAAATGAAAAAGTGATGAGACAGACTGAACTAGGTGAGCTATCAAACACCTAGAAAACATTCCAGCATAAAAGTATTTCCAAAACAAACATTTCTCTAAGAGAAGACTTGACAAACAGCCTGAACAATCAAATTCTTGAACACCACCCAGTTGATGGGACTCTTTTCTGGGCTAATTTACATAATTTGACATAATTACTGTTGTAAACACTTGAAGATGCTTTGCAAGCAAGAATGCCACCAAAGCCTGCATTTTATTGGGTCTCATTGCATTTGGCAGCTGTACAAAACTGTGGAGTATGGAAATGTGCTCAGAGAGATCCTGATTATACAAACACACACTACAAGCTTTGAATGCTCAATGCAAGTTTCTGTACAGGACAAAGACACCAGAGGCAGTGATTCCCTCCAAGTGCCTGCCCATCAAACCACAGTTTTGTCCACAAAGTAGCAGTGGACACCTGGCTGCCTGACTCCAACTGCCTGCAACTGAGGATAGCCAGGGAATTTAAAATTTTAAAACCAAAGTAAAAGATAAAATAATAAAAAAAAAATTGATATATATGCACAACATATATATATGTAGGTGTGTATACACATACTTCTGATCTAAAAGATGTGACTTAATAATTAATTAAATAGTTCTGTAATAGATCTACAGAAGCAAGGAGTCCCCTAACTGAGGGTAACCCATCTTCTACTTTTGCCATATGGAATTCACTCATCATAACATAGTACAAAGGAGGATCAAAGTGTTACCTGAAGGATATTTTTTTTTAAAAGCTGTGCAGTTTTCTATCAACCAGACTGCTGTACATGTCCCATCACAGATTGTTGTGGGGCCTCTCAGACTGTAGTGCTTCCTCATTCAAACTAATTTACCATAAATGTCTGTCAGGAAAAATGCAGTTTTTTGTGCTGGTCAGGGAAATCTAGTTCAGCTGGTTTATCCTACTTTGGGTGCTCAGTCTGTTTCCTGTTCCCCTTCTCACACAGTTCCCCACTTGCCCTGCTGTATTTTTACTTACCTACACCATCAGACATTCCCATGGAATGGCCCAAGAGCCCAGAGAAGTCAAAGCACAGCTCCAGCTAAAACAAAGTGCTACAAAAGGCTACAACCAGCATCTACATTTTAATTAATGGTTCACAAATTTCAAGGCAATATAAGCATCAGTATGATACTCACAGTAGTCCTGCTCACTGCACATATGGATAAGAAAAACCAGAACTTTAAAGATGTAATGAAAAGTCTTTTTAGAGAGAACTTCCAAGATGGCCACACAAATACATCTGTTCACCAGGCTAAATGGGTGCACTGCAAATGGAGTTCATCAGTGATCTTGGCAAGCCCTGATTACATTCATTAACTTTCTTCTAACTTACAGAAGGTACCCCATTGAGCAATAATGACATTTTAATTGCATTGGGCTTAGCAAAATCCTTTCTGAACAGAAAACTTTTAATTCTTTCATTTGTCTCTTAATTTATCATGAACAAACAACTAACTAGCTTTCACTTCTCTCAGGGAGATGTTCCTTTGCAGAAGGAAGAGGGAGGCCACAGAGTTGAGTTTACCAGTGCTGCACCTTCCTTGAGAGACTGTAGCTGGAACAGGGAATTGCAACAGTCCTGATACTGCTGAATCCCATTTTTAAAGATTTTAACAGCTAAATTATCAAGGCCTTCTGCTGCTGTCCCCTGCCCCCACAGTAAGATCTAACACAATCAGTATTATGAAATAGCAGTAGTATCCTGGAGTAGAAACCATTAATTGTCACCAAAACCTTGGGGTATACAGTGCAATCACTGGAGAGGTGAACCATGCTAAAATGTTACTGAAATACTCTTCAATTTTAATTATACTTTTTAGAATTGGTATAAAAAAATCAAGTGCAGAGATGGATACAGTGAGGCTCCCCTCATGAAAAGACTAGTGTTAAAATTTGTGACAAAATATAATTGAAACTTTGCCCTTGAGTGGCCAACTTAGGGATTTAAGATCTATTGCTTGAGAGTTACCTCCTACAGACCTAGACAACTTTCAAGTATAAATACAAAATAAGCTAATACTATGCTTTAATGATTAATGTCCAGATGCTTTCTGCACCAAGATTGATACTAACTGTATTACAAATGTCCTAAAGGATATGGATAATGGCTATTAAAGAAATTATTGAGTTGACAGAAAAGATATTTGCAAATCCACATGGATGTTACAGAAAAATTAAATGTAGGAAAAAAAATTGCTTTTAATGGTGAGCCTCAGCCTGTGGGCTGGAGTACCCAACTAGATTTGTTGACTCAAAACTGCAGAGGAGCAACTATGATACCAGCAAACTCACACTAGACATGTAATGACTTAGTAATGTCATTTCATTTCATTGAGTCACCAGCATGCCAGCACCTGACATGGCAAAGTTCCACTGTGTTAAACTTACCTTAGGAAAAACTCATCTTTCTTTGAAAAACAGAATTTGACTGTCTTTGGCTTCCAACCATTGGAACCTGTTTTGTCCTCAGGGTTAGCCTGAAGCCAAAACAGGTTCCAGTGGTTGGAAGTGTTCCACTGTGGAAGCACTGAGATGCCTTGAGTCACCCTGCTGTTTCCTCTTAGCTAAACCAGAGTGATCTCCCTAAGTGTTGGAGCACCTTTTCCAGCCCCAGAACTTCTGGGGCTTGTTTATTCTCCCTCATGTTTCTAAATCAATTAGGAATGCAGACACCAGGCCCGGCCTTAGTGTCCTATCAGCATTCTCATCCCTGTGAAAGCACCTCTCAGCCTTTCCTCGAGCCTCTTTCTGCCTCTCTCACACTCATGTGTAAAAGCCTAAGCCTTTTTACAAAAGAAACTGCAGAACTAGCTCATTATGAGGCTGTTAGCACCAATGATCCACTACCACCATTTGTGACAGCTACTTCTAAAAGAAAACCATACAGATTTCTGTTCCTCTTTCTGAAATAGGTTACTTTGCATTTGACTCCACTGAAATAACCTTTTTTTCCCACTCCCCATAACAGTACTCTGCCTTAGAAGTTATTCATGGTGAACTCAGAAAATATAATACAAGTTTTGTACCCTACTGAGGTAGCTGACATTGGGATCAAAACTAAACCTGCACAGAGCTTCCTGGCTCTGTGCAAAGCAAGCGAGGATAAATCTGGTTCTGTTCTGCTAATAAACAGATTACTCACACTTCAACACAGAAACAGAGCTTTAAAACTTTCTGAAATGGCTGCTGGGCAAAAATTACCTGAGTAAATTGCCAGTAAAGCTTCATTCTCTTGGCTTTGGCATAATTGCATTCAATGAGCCTGGGCCTGCTGTTGACATCCACCAGGCATCTGTTGTCATCGTCGCCGATGGTGGGGCTCAGAACACCCACGTGGAGCTGCTGACTGCTTGTGTAATGAACATTCTGCAACAGGAAGCACAAACAGGATTTGTGGCCTCTACACAGAAGCAGCACTTTCACCCAAAAGCTAATGGCAAAGATAAATATGCTGAATAGGCTGACCCCATGGTGGCTTTGAAAGGATCTCCTTTCATGCAGGAAGCAACACAACATTTTAAAAGTTGGTCTAAATTAACAATTAATTGCTTAAATATTGGTTAAGTATTGAAGAGGAAATATGCAAATACAACTGATTATTGTCTCATGTGACTTTTTCCTTCTGTTTTTCCTTCTGTTTCTGAGGGTCTTCAAAGAGGAAGATAGACACCCTGGGATTGGCTTGAATATGGCCATCAGCTCTGATTAGACTGTTTCATCTGTGGATAACACCTCACTGGAGAGCTAAAAAAAGAGAACAGCAGCACAGGAGTTCAGAGCATCTCAGTCTTTTATAGGACAGATAGAAAGATAAATGAAGGTTTTCTGCAAACAAATGATAAAATCCACACTTGAAGCAGATGCTATATAGAAAGAAAAAGTTGTTAGCAACTGGTGACAGATACAGGCATGAGAGAGAACAGAATGGCCACATTGCAAGGCATTTGTTCTCATTTTACATTTCCTAAGTCAATACACACAGATACAAGAGACAAAGAAGAGGGACAGACACTGGCTGCTCTGTATTTCTAGCAGAGAAGGGCCCTCAAAGGCCTCAGGGATTACACCTGGGACCAAAGACATGAGTTTATTATGTTATACAAATTCTTTCTACTCTGTTTGACTACAAAGATATGTGGAAGGTTTCTCTGGAAGAAAGGAAAGAAGGGGAAGGATGGAGGGGATATGTCCCCTTTCAGATTGGCAGGTTACGTGTAAGCCCAGGAAGGTAACACAGGATTATACCAGGATTGCCTGATTGCTAATCACAAATAGAATTTATTTTGCTACAATCAGACCTTTTTCTTGGAAGGACCATGAGAAAGATTAAAGGGAAACATCGTGCTCCAGGTTTTAAGTCTGTGGTAACTCAGTGGTGGCAGAGTCACAACAGACAAGAGTGGACAGAAGCACCAAATTAATGCCCCTGCCATTTACTGTAACTATTCTATTTGTCTGTAACAAAAGGGAAACTGGAAATTCTGCTGGGTGTATTTGGGAATCTTTTTGGTGCCCAGATTTTCCTGGTATTTGTTCATTGTTGGTGTTGTGAACTGTTTTATGTGTGAGTGTTCTCCTTTGTGAACACTCTGGTAAAATAAGAGAGAAAGCAGAAAAGCAGAACAAGCCAGGTCTGATGAAAGATTTTGGAGCTTCATGTAATAAATAAAATTAAAAAAAAAAATGGAATGCTGTAAGTAGTCAATTCGGGGATTGAATACAACCACAACAAATGGTGGTGTTCTGGGCAAGACTGTGTCCCCAGTTTACCCTCCTGTAGCACTGCCAGGGCAGATGTAACCTGCCAGAGCTGCACTAAAGTTAATTACGTTACCATTAATGGTTTAGACTAAGCCAAGGTTTTGCCCCCTTAATGAAGTTTCATTGTTTTCACCCCACAGAAACAGTAACAAGCTTGAGCTGGCTGAAGTGAGGTGAGTGGAAGTTTTAAGAGGTTGAACAGAGAAAAGCTCAATAGTTTAGTTATGCCCTACAGGAGGAGAGCAGGGTAATAAAGGAACTGGCAGAGCACGTTTCCAGAATGGATGGTTACGACTGAAGTAAACTCTAAGAACTATAACAAGATCACTCTGCATCCACAAGTCAGGTTATTAACATTCCTGCAAACAAAACTGATGCCTTAGAAAACTGTTAAACGTTAAGAATGCACTTTCTAGACAGGCCCAGAGCAACTATTTTAGACATGTATATGATCTATTTAGACATTTTTTTTGGAGAAACTGAGGTAGTGACCGAGCAAGGCTAAAAGATCAAGATGATCTTACAAAGGGATTGTTAGGACACCCTACAGATGAACTTTTTGTCGCAGCTCGTTTACCTCTTACCTGAAATTACGACTAGAAAACATAAAGGGAAATTGTTGGTTATTTAAATTTTTAACTAACAGGAAGGGATATTCCATTTCAGCATGTTGTCACTACAGAAAACATGATGTAAGAACATAAAGGGGGGTTGCATTTTTTTCTTATTTACACGTATCAGTGGCTGGAAACCGATGAGCAGGCTTGGCTGTAACTCTGAGAAGTGCATTCTGTGGCCTGAGGTCTGCACAGAGAAGGCAGTGTGCCTGCAAACCCTCGTGGCTGAGCTGTTTTTATCAGCTCACACACCTCAGCCTTTGGCAGCAAAGGCTGCAGGTAATCATTTCATCTTCTGGAGGGACAGAACCAACCCAGTTCACACTACAGCTCTGCCAGCTGCTTCTGGTGTCAATGCAGCCATGGCTCAGCCTGAGCCTCCTTCTGGGCAGGAGCAGAACCATGGCTCTGGCTGGAGGAACTGCTCAATTGCTTGTTGGCAACACTGTACAGAAGCAGAACAATCAAACACAGAGTTAATTAGCAGGCTGCTAATTGAAATATAACTGCGTTTTTCATTGTGGGCCAGGTGGAAACAGAGGTGAGAAATCCTGAATTCTCACCCAGTGTTGGAAAGGCACCTTTCAGCTTGGTAAGTGGCACAAGCTCAAACTAAAACAGAACGTGGGAGGGGGGCAGCCTGTCCAGCAAGGCTCTTCCAAGATGTTGCTTTGCTTATCCAGTAATGTGGACAATATTTAACTGTTCTGTGTATCATTACAAACATTTTAGTCTCTTATACAATAAATCCATTTCTTATTTCCCTTCAGAATTTAACACGTTGCACAACCTCGCAGCTTGACTGCTGTCCTTTTCTACTGGAGGAATCAAATTAAAACCACACAACTTCTAAAAATTCAATTTGAGCAGCATGTTAGCCAATAGGAAGGCATTGGTTTATGTTGCACTCAGCCAGAAAACTTTTCTTAAAACCTACCAACAGCCCCTGGTTCCTGTCCCCCACTCTGAGACTTGAACAGCGCCTGCACAGAGAGAACACAGTAATAACCCTGTTGGGATGAAGGGAGGAGATCCATTTGGTAAAAGAAAGTTCACTATCACTGATTACTGTTCCAGTCTGAAACCTAAAGCTACTAAACATGAAACCATGGTAAAGCATCCCTTTAAACAGTTTCATATATTCAAAATACTTTAATTGCTTTCATACAAGACCTTCCTGTTTCTATTTGCTTATTTGCATTTTCCAAAATACTTTTTGAAGGCTTGTTTTGTTTTGGGGTTTTGTTTGGTTTTTTGGGGTTTGTTTTGTTTTGTTTGAGGTTTTTTTGTTTAAGGATGGTACACAAATTAGTTGTCTGGAGCAGGCCATAGGAGATGACCTGAGTTACATGAACTGAATTACCCTCTCAAAATGTACATGTCAGCCATGCACACTCTGCCTTTTTTTTGAACATATTTTAACTTGACCTGCAGGTAAAGTTTGGCCTTACAGATTAAAACCATGCTCATGCTTTAAGATCCTGCAGCTGTATAAACACACAGCTTGCACTTGTCACTTAAACAAGCTGTTACATACATCCTCCTTCCTTAGGAGGATGCTTTTAAGAAGCATCAACAAGCACACAAGCTGTTTTGCAGTGCACTTCAGCACAAAATGGACAACTGAGGCACTCTCGTTTAAAACACTTGAAAAGATACAGGTGAAATGCATTTCACTGGCACATTTGTTCTACAATACTGCAAACATCGCCATCAACCAACACAACAGGACAGAAATTCTGCAGTAATTCAGGGCAGTGATTTGTTGAACAACCACTCCAGTACTGCCCTGGAAGTCCAAATGACTGAACACTAAATATGAGCTTCTGAATTGTTGCGTTAACTGTGAAATTTTTACTTGGAACTTGGAGTTTTCATTTGAGCTACAACAGCAAATGTCACAGCAGTGTTTGTTCAAGGGACTAAGCCTTAGACAAAAATTTATTTTGATCCACTGCAGTCAAGACACTTGCTGTATGCTGATTTACAGCATTCATTCCAAGTTCCTTAGCAAAACAAGCACAGATTTTCACATCACCATCAAACACATACTCCTGGAGGAGCTACTGAATTTCCACAGGAAGAATCCTGCTTGAATATTGGTACCAAAGCACCAGGTAACAACTCTCTTTGTCTGTAACAAAATAAGCCTCCTTACATTTCATTAGTCTGTTCTAGCCCACAGCATTTTACCATCTTGTTTTCTCACTACAGCAGCATTGACGTACAACTGTGTCTCCTGGGCACCTGGCAGGGAGCACTTCTGTTCAGGAAATCACTTAGGTTTGACAAAAGGCACTCACCTTCTCAACAAGTGAAGGTGCAAGGACTCAGCATTGCTGTCAGTGAGAAACTCTGTGAAACCTTGGGTAGGATTTGTGACCCACAAAGTGTCAATGTGTGCCCTGAGCCTTTGGCACTGCCCCTCTCCTCCCAGCACTGTCCCAGCAGGTGGGTGAGTGCCCCGCACACAGGGACAGGATGACTGGAGGCTGCCTCCCTTCCCTGCAGGTCCAGCTGCATTCAGGGACCTCAGGAAACGCTCCCTGCAGGCCTGGGGCTCGCAGCAGACTGAAGGGATGGGAAAGGAATTCTTCAAAACAAAACCCTGGGTTATCAACCTAAAGGTTTGCAGCAAGCAAACAAATAAATAACAGAGGTTTCCTCCCTGGGTGTGAAGAGAAGCACACTGGCTGCCTCAAAGCAGGACAGAGGTGTCTGCCACGAGGCTTCTGCTCCAGTCTCTCTTGTGTTCTCAAAGACCAGCCTCATAACTAAACTCTTCATAGATAATCTTCCCCCAGACTGTAAAACGTGGGGGTTTCTTGTAAACTGTTGCCAGTATTTTTAATATCTGCTGAGAAACTTGGCTTGCAAATACCCTTTTATCCAACCGAAGGAACAATCAGTCTGCAGCTTTCTTGAATTTATTTTACTAGAAGTGTCCTATCCAAAGCCATCACTTAACTTCCGTTTGCTCTACCCAATAATCTGTCTATTCACATTAGGACAAGCAAAGTGAGATTGGTATCACATAATTAAAACTAATTAAATGGTTCCCCAAATCCTCATATGAGGTGACAATGTGTGGTTTAGTCAAGGCATACTTGTTTTCGTTAAACAATTTATCTTTTTTTCTTAAGAAAAACATTTATTTGTCCTGAAAAAAGATAGCTAAAGGATATTGAAAGGATTCATGAGAACATGAATGAGTGGTAGTTGAGAACTGCACAGGATTCTCAGGAAATCATCATAATGACTAGGAACTATTAGAGAAAATTGGGTGTTTTAAATGTTCTTCAGACATGCATTTCAGATGAACTTTTGCTAAATGTTATTTTTTTCTATTTAATATTCTAAGCTTAACATTTTCTAAGAGTTTGCTGCACTATCAAGAAAGCTTACAATATTGCCAAGAGCTGTATTCAGTACTGCTACTCAGACCAACTCCAGAAGTAAGGAGAAGCAGCTTCACTCTTTATTTGTCATTGCACCAAGACACACCCTTGCTCATTTTTGGGGAATGCCAGGACTCCCCTCTCTCCTGATGCAATCTCATGTAGCAAATCAGCAGGGAAGAGGGAAAATTGAGAGTTCATGCTTGGAGTCACAGTCTCCTCTAAATCTCAGTAGTTAAATTCAGAACAAAGGGTCTTTTGATCCTTCTTTCCCACCCATCTCCTCCGAGACAAATTCTGCTTTCAGCTGTAATCTTGAACTATCACTTGCACAGCCCTCTCACTGCCAAAGAGCTCATTCTCTGCTCAGCTGCTGCTCCCTGAAAAGCCCTGCAGAGTGCACCCACAGGTGCCAGGGGGCAGGGAAGGAGCACAGCACAGAGCAGAGCTGAGCAAGGAGGCCCAAAATCAGCAAATAACAGTTAGGGATGTAGAAAGGTTTAGAGCTGAGACAATGTAAATGGAACTACACATGCATGTAGAGTACTTCCTTGCTGATATTAAAGATCTGTGACAAGGTTTGGTTGCCTCTGTTTCACACAGGGGGATGATGCTAAGCACCATCCACAGAACGTCCTCCTGTACTTCAGCTCTGGCCCAGCCTGGTCAGACAGAGCCAGACCAGAAGGCTGGGCCAGACCTCACTGTACAGATCAGCCACTCAGTCAGGGCCTGCCAAAGTGAAAGGTGCTGCTGCTCTTTCTGAAAATCACCAACTCAATCACCTTGGCAGGCTTCCTGAGGGCTGGAAGGATAATCTTGGTGCAACACTCACATTTCGTGTAGCTGCGTTGCAGTGGCACAGTGCAGAACACACCTAAGCCTGCCATGGCAGAAATTACACCCAAGGTAATCCAGCCAACATTTTTTTGCCCAGTGAAAATATTTCAAACACTTACCCAAGATAAAATCTGCACAACCCCCCATGATGCTGTAGAGTACCGGGAAGGGTAAATGAGCTCTGCTTACTTGGACACAAATGCACAGCTTTGGCCTTTTCAATGCTGTCATGCAGAACTTCTGTCCTTGAGAAGTTTGCCCTGAAAGGTCAAATTGTGATTCCCGTTGCAATTAACACTGAAATTCCACTGACTTTGAGTGTGATGGGAGTCTTGGATCCAAGTTTGTTATTAAACTTTGAAAAGCCACCAGACTTCATAAAGACTTCAGAGCTGAAGTGGGTTGCCAGTTGCAGTAAATTATTCATGGGAGCTGGTTTATCATGTTGCAAAAAATTACACTTAGATGTTCAACTTAACACAAGATGATTATCTGAAGGATAAATTGCCAACTCCCCACTGTAAGCTTAGAGCAATACATACCAATTTTCAGGCTGAAAGCCATTTGTAATCCTTGTGGCAACGTTCCCAGATGAAATCACGCTGGAGACTGGGACACGTCTCTGCATTTATAATGAGCAAACTTAATGCTCACCACCAGCAGTATTTATTTGCTACTTTGCCTTTGGCATAGTAACTGAGGGATAAGAAGCCTGATTCACCACTGCTTTATTCCATCTTTGAACCATATTTTTTTCCAAATGAATCCATGAAGTCATTTATTGTCAGGATTAATATATTAACATACTAGGTCCAAAGTCTCAAAGCAGATTCATACTTGACTGTAACTCCAGCCAAGGAGCAGTCTGATGGATTCCAGTAAATCCAGACTTAGCTCCCATTGCCTTTATTTGGCTGTTTGTATTGTTCCTAATTCCTATTCTGGCACTTCTTGCTCCATAAATACATCAGAAAGAAAGAGCTTTCCAACCCTGATTAGAAAATGCCCAACAGAATCCAAGGTCATTCTGAACAACACAAACATATACATCACTAAGATGAAAATCAAGTGTTTTCCCATTTATTATTCATGTAGGAAGTGGCAGAGGAGAGAGGCTGTGCTGTCCTGTAGCAACAGCATCTCTGTGTCCTGTGCTGCCCTAAAACACTGCTGAGGAAGGAAATACATGAGAACATGGGCTGAGAATTACAGAAAGTTATTCCCAAGCCACAGGTCAACCCTCAGAAGATTCATGCTGCTTTTGGAGGCAGGTTTTCAGCCTGATGGTTCAACTTTAGAACCATTATGATGATACTGTACCCATGCTGAGGATCAATTAACTTGGAATCTTGCCTTCGTGAAGAGCTGACAGACAGCTCTGGTACATCAAGTGTAGCCACACCTTAACTTGGATTTTAATGGTAATAAAGTGAGATTCACTATTTCACTTCAGTGTTTAGATTTGAATCTACTGAATTAAGGCACCAGCATACTGATTATTTGACCTACTTGCTCTTCTTCATGTCCATGCACTAATTAGGACCTGAAATCCAAGCAACAATATTTGATAGTAGTAAAACCAAGGTGCTCAGAAACCTTCAATAATACACTGTGGTGCTAGAAATACATGCTTAAAATCACAAATATGTTAACATTTTGATAGAAAATAGACAGGTACTAAATGCCAGATCTTTTCTTTTGAATTTAAATTCATGAACTCATATTGCAGTGGAATACTTAATTCTGGTTTTGCCTACTTTGGTATTCTGCATTGGTTTTATTTTAAACAAGCAGACAAAAATCCTATTAACTTAAGCTCTGCTTTTTAAATTGAATAAAGCTGTCAATCATGGGTTTTATATATGCTCTCAGTATTTACTGCCATAGTTCTCCTAATTCTGGTAAGTACTGAATGTTTATTGGCACATCGTTATAGCTGTGGCCCTAAATCTGGGAGTATTTCTGTTTACCAAGGTTCGAGCAGCACCTCAGAGCAACAGAAAACAGGGGCTCCACACTGGGAGAGTCAGGAGAGCAACTTAGAACCACGGAGAGGACACAGGTGGTGGCACACCTGTGCTGGAGGGGGACAGGAGCTGAGCACGGGGCAGTGCAGGGGGATGGCTGGCACAGGGGAGGCAGCTACAGGGGCAGGAGCACACCGAGTGGCTGCTCAGAGCAACTCGTGAAGTCCTGAAACCCCTGTCAGCCCTCACTCGCTCCCACCAGGCATCCCACAGCACTGCAGAGCCACGTGTCACTCACACTTCCTTACAAATACCCACATCCATCTGCTAACAAGGTGTTTTAAGCAAATTCCATTCACATCTGGAAAACATCTTGCACTACATTATTTAGTAAATCCTCTCCAATTTCATTTAAATGTATTTGAATTTGCATATTTAATCCAAACAATTGCAACTCAGAAGTTGATCCCTTTCTCAAATATTTAATATATACTTCATTATAAAATGATATAACACTTCTTCATTAGAAGTTTCTTTTTATCTCTTTAATCACTGAGTGTTCTTTTTATGTTCTAGAACCTTAATCTAATAACAAAACCAAAAACCTACAAGTCACGGAGCAGTTGATTAGCATGCACTGCATTCATTAAATTTACACAGAGCGTGCAGCTCCTCCAAGAGCTGATGTGACCTTGTTTGATACCATCACCTCATTTGGACTGCAAACAAAAACCTCTTCATAATTAAGTGATTTCTCAAAAAGCTGAAGTAATTTCTAGCTTCTGTGAAGGTTGCAAACTACAAAATTAGAAGTACTCATTAAAGATGCCCCAAAGTTAAAAAAACAGTCAGTGTAAATTAATTACTACTGTGGATACAAACTAATTAGTTACCAGTATCTTTGAAATATATTTTTGGGAACAATTTATTGTAAAAACTACTTGCAAATCTTGTCATCCTTTGTCATTACCATTAATTGTTTACTGATAAAAGTAATGAGCCTGATGTTCTACAGACAAGTATGAATAAGCTATTTGCATTTAATACCATAATCATTTTGAATCTGCATTTTTATTTTGGTATCTGGACAGGTGACTGCAGAAAGGACAGAGTGTCAGACACAAAGATCACTGAAATCAAGGTTCATATTTCTAGTTGCTATCAGTGGCTTTTCTATCACACCCTGGAAGTTTTTGGATTGTTGTGCACATTTGTTGGGTATCTGCCTCTGCAAAGCTAGAAACTATACCCACTGGATGGAATATGTTAATATTTATTTAGGTAATATCTCCACTGAATTCAGATAACCTTTACTAAATATGTCTGATCATCACACAATCCGGTCATACTTTCATGACCGGTAAACTTATTTATTTGTATGGAAGAACAGCCTTTTTCATAACCAAGCTGATAGATTAATGTGAAACTCTAAGTAACCGACAAAAACACCCCCTCACAATCTAAAAGGCTTTTTTAAAGAAAAATAAAAGACTTGAACATAACTAGAGCTGCTCTTCAGTTTTAATATGTAAATTATCCCTTAAATCTAACTTTTGAAGTCATCATTAATTGCCTCACAGGCCTCATTTTACATTAATTGTGCCTTCATAGAACACTCTTATTGAAAACCTAATACATGTAAAGATTCTTCACAAATTAAATTGTCATTACTTTTCTTCCTCTTTTAGCTAATTGCTTCATTATGTACTTTTTAAATTGTTTTGTTCTGCAGGGATTAATTTTGCATGTATCTTCATGAGCTGTGAAACTGTTAGAGTGTACTGTTAAACTATGCATGGTGTGCTGCTGCTTTGAACTGCAGGAACCACTCTCCACCTGTGTTACTTGGAGGTAACACATGGCAAGGGTCACTTATGGCCCCATCCAGTTCTCTGCCAAGTGTGTCCATCTCATTGCCAGGCACAGATAATAACCCACACATCAATCACTGCGTTGCCAAGTTGATGTTATCAACAGGAAGTAAAAGAAATCACTTTTTGTCTTAAAAAGCACAAAAGGAGACTGAAAAACAGGATTGCCACTGGTTTAGTATTCATGGAGCAATGTACTGTGCTGGCCATCTTTTATGGCTTTACCTTTCTCTCCTTACCACAGCTACACTTAGCCTGATCAGTCTTGTTAATCTTGCACTGTGCCTAAAGCCTGATCATAGAATACAACATGCTGGGGTGGGAGGGACCCACAAGGATCATCAAAGTTCAATCACTGGCCCTGCACAGGACACCACAAGAGTCACACCACGTGTCTGAGAGCATTGCCCAAACACTTCCTCAACTCTGTCAGACTCGGTGTGGTGGCCACTTCCCTGGGGAGCCTGTTCCAGTGCCCAGCCACCTCTGTTGTCACGGTTATATTTTATGAAACATCCCTTCACCAGGATTTTCTCCTGAGAAGCTGAGAAGCCTCAGAAAAGAAATGCAAACAATAATTATCTGATTGCTTGGAATGTGGTCTGGAGGTTGCTTATCAACAAGTGCATCTTTGATTGGTGCCATGTGAATTGTTTTTAATTAATGACCAATCACAGCCAGCTGTGTCAAGACTCTAGTCAGTCATGGTTTTTTATTATTCATTCTTTGCTAGCCTTCTGATGTCTTTCTCTTTCTTTAGTATAGTTTTAATATATCATTCTCATATCACATAACATAACATCATAATATAATAAATCAACCTTCTAAAATATATAGAGTCAGATTAATGTCTCACCTCATCCTGGAAACCCTCACACCTGATGCCCTCAGGACAGGCCTGGCCCTCCTGGCTGTGCCTGATGCCTTCAGGACAGGCCTGGCCCTACTGGCTGTGCCTCATGTCCTCAGGACAGGCCTGGCCCTCCTGGCTGTGCCTGATATCCCCAGGACAGGCCTGGCTCTCCTGGCTGTGCCTCAGGACAGGCCTGGCCCTCCTGGCTGTGCCTGATGCCCTCAGGACAGGCCTGGCCCTCCTGGCTGTGCCTGATGCCCTCAGGACAGGCCTGGCTCTCCTGGCTGTGCCTGATATCCCCAGGACAGGCCTGGCCCTCCTGGCTGTGCCTGTGCCTCAGGACAGGCCTGGCCCTCCTGGCTGTGCCTGATATCCCCAGGACAGGCCTGGCCCTCCTGGCTGTGCCTGATGTCCCCAGGACAGGCCTGGCTCTCCTGGCTGTGCCTCAGGACAGGCCTGGCCCTCCTGGCTGTGCCTCAGGACAGGCCTGGCCCTCCTGCCTGTGCCTGATGTCCTCAGGACAGGCCTGGCTCTCCTGCCTGTGCCTCAGGACAGGCCTGGCCCTCCTGCCTGTGCCTGATGCCCTCAGGACAGGCCTGGCCCTCCTGGCTGTGCCTGATGTCCTCAGGACAGGCCTGGCCCTCCTGGCTGTGCCTCAGGACAGGCCTGGCCCTCCTGCCTGTGCCTTAGGACAGGCCTGGCCCTCCTGCCTGTGCCTGATGCCCTCAGGACAGGCCTGGCTCTCCTGGCTGTGCCTCAGGACAGGCCTGGCTCTCCTGGCTGTGCCTCAGGACAGGCCTGGCCCTCCTGGCTGCAGGGCACTGCTGACCCACATTCAGTTTGCTGTTGGCAGGACCCCCAGGTCCCTTTCCACAGCACAGTAGCCCAAATTCTATCAGTACTATTAAAGACTGAGGCAAGAGCTCCTGAAGAATTCCCTGTTCAGCCAGGCTGGTCTTTTGTCTCACTGCCTTGCCTTACAATATAAGGTGCTGTCACACACATAAAGGTGTCTGGCCTTCACACCTGTGACCTGAACATGCTGCATCCATCCTGGTGAACCCATCTCAGTCATCTACTCACTTCTGTACTACCACAACAACCCCTTGCTCTCCCTCACTGGTCTTCCTCTAATCTTTGTTAGATTACTAAATCAGTCTTGCAATATTAAAATATCTCAATGAAATTAAATACTAGAGGAAAGCCACAAATATGGAATCTTCCCAGCTTAGGCCGTGAAGACTTGGAATATAAGAAGGTACAATGGCAATTACACTATGACTTGAAAGTGCAGGAGAGCATTAAACATGAGGCTAATAATGCACTAATTAACTTGCATCTCACCTGAGTCCATTGATGTGTAAGTGTATATTGAGTTAAACTGTTTTACTATTTCCCATACCACTCTAAATAACACTTTCCTCTCATAAAACATAAATATATCTATATTACTTCCCAGTTGGTAATGTGCAACTACACATGCACAGTTGGTGAAAAAACACTTGTGAGAAATCTCCAAGTGCCTCCTCATCCTTCCTTGTAGGGTATAGTGATGGCCCATGTTAGCTGCTGCTGTAATACTTTTCTTTCCTGTGGGAGCAGCTAATAAAATGTTCTCTCCCCAGAAATAGCAAAACCACAAAACTGATTCACTAGTAATGTATAATTACACACGCTGTAGCTGCAGATTACCTGCTGAGGCATTCATAAGAACAGAGGGAAAAACAATTATTCCAATGTAGGAGTGACTGAAACCAGACCAAGCCAAAAAACTCAGTAGCGTCATGACTGGCAGAATTTGGAGGCATGGCAATTACTTGTTTTGTTCTCAATAGAGCCTTTCTTTTTTTAACCTGTTGGAATTACAATCCTGTAAATAGAGAATTTTAGCCTGTGTCATCTTGGGATTCAAATTGTTGACACAGTGAGGTACTTTGCAAAACAAAATTAACCTCAGGAATAATCCTGTGCACACAGATAAGCCACTGCTGGTTACACAGGGTGCTAGGCAAGTGCTTATGCCACACTTGCACTGCTAAGGAATTATTTTCGTCTTGGTGAAAGTGTGAGCTATGAAAATCATTGGCTACATCTTGTAAGAAGCAACATTTGGTCAATCTTTACAATCTTTTTCTTTCAGGCTTCAATCTAGAAATTGTCTCCTCTTAATTTCACAAAATGGATAAAAGCAAAATAAACTTCTCTCTATTTAAAGCTTTAATGCAAATTTAAAGAGAAATCATTATATGAAAAAGCAGTATTTAAAAGTTACCTCAGAGTAACAACTAAGGCTATTTCTATTTTTGGACTTCTCAGCCCTTTGCCTTTACACATCACCAACCTTGTACTGTTGAGCAGCACTTGTGATCACGTACTGAGGATGTTTTCTGGAGAGCAAATCATTCCCTAGTGGCAAAGGATATTGGCCTTCTTACTGAAAACAAGCTAAAAACATGGCTTTAAGACTACAAGAAGTGATGATAGCTGCAAGTGCGAAAATGGGGAACATCTTGATTAATTTTCCTGAGGCATATTTGGGGAAGATCTCCATTGCTCAGTGGAGTGCAAGGGAGGTAAGCCCAGCAACAAGGACAGAAAGGGACACCAGGCACACATGGCACAGCCCACTACTCCCTCTCCATGCAAACAGTCCCACAACACAGCAGTTTGGTGAAAAATCCCTTCATCTTCTTTGTTCCTTTGCTGACATTTCTTCTACCTCTTGGTGTGAGAAATGAAACCCTGGAGATGAGAGCTCTTTTTCAGAGAAGTAATTGCTAGTTGATGTTAATGACGTTGATAGGGTCTTAATTTGAAGTGTCGGTCTGTTGTTAAACATTGAATGTTAGAGTTCTAGGACTTGCCTTGAGTTGCTGTTGTTCTATGTTACCATTTTACCCTGTATTTGTATCTCTCTCTGTCATACTCTGTATTTGTGCCCCTTTCCATCTCACCTTAGATTTGTATCCATTCCTGTCAGGAACCACTTCCCCTGCTCCCAGGAGGCCTTGCATCTGGACTGAATTTAAATGAGAGGCCATGGGAACTATATGAACCCTCTCAAAACAACCAACATGAACTCTGACTTTAACCCACCAGAACCACACTAAATCACCCACCCTTGACCAGAGCCGGATTCCGTCCTGCCACCATAATTTTAATAGTGCTCAGCTTGGATGATACCCCTGGACTACAAGCCAACATCATCTTCCTAAGGACTCTCTTGAGGGTGGAAGCCCCAGCTCTGCCAAGAGACAAAGCTGCACGCACCCTCCTGCTGCACTCCTCCTCCTCCTCCTCAGCATCGTGCTGTGGGAGCAGCGGCGCTGTGCGCGACCCCTCGGGTAATAAAGGCCTTTTTAAAGGAGTCTCCTGGCCATATTTATCACACTGGCACGCCAGCCTGTCAATCTGCCTAACAAAACAGTTTGTGAGGCAGCAGGGCAAATCACTAACTGATTAGCATTAAAATTAACCCTGTATTTGAAAGACAATAAAAGTTTACTGAAGCAGAGGTGTTCAGAGGCAGCAGTGTGGGGCAGACCACTGTGCTGGCAGGGCCAAAGCACTGGTGAGCTGCTGCAGGAACTAGAACAAGAGCATGGCAAGGAGAAGGAGAAAATGTAACCCAGTGTAGCCTATGTGCTGTGAAACTTCACTTGAGCTTGAACACTGTTGGTGCAGTTTAACATTATCCTCATCCTAAACCCAAAACACAGCACTGTACCAGCTTCTAGGAACGAAATTATCTCCACTCCAGCCATGGCCAGGACAGCTGTGCAAAGGCTTTCCTTAATTAAGTCAGACATCTATTTACATGCAATATAGTCCCAGTTTCGTGTCATTTATGGCCTGTGTTAGGAACACCGACAGGTAAAATTGCTGGAAACTTCCAGGTAAAGAGGAAAAAGGGTGAAATGTTTCCCCATAAATATGGAGATTTGGGGCCAAGTGTAAGTACCTTCACTTGCCTGTGATTAACAAAAAGAACACTATCCCAAGGGCAATATTGTAAGAAAGATCTCAGGTGAGAAACAATCAGGATACACACACACTGTGGACTGGAAATGGCTGGAACATGTAAGCAGCCATCAGTTTCTAGGTACCAAATGGGAGAGACTCACTTAACTAAGAAGCAGTGAAAAATCACGATCCCAGAAGCATGTTGTGGGGAGGAGGTTAAAGAAAAGACAAGATAGGTAAGACCCAAAAACACATTAATAAACCCCAAACAAACAACAAACCAAGACCCAGCCCAAAACTAACAAACAAATAATAACTTCTGGAATTCAAAAACAATAGATCAGAGAGAGCCATGACAGACTTCACATCTGCTTGCTTTGCCACAGAGGGACCCTCATGTATGGAAAATACCCCAAAGAACCCTAGGACTATATTTTGCTCAAGTAACTAATTTCTCCATCTCTATTCATTAACTGCATTCCTCCAGTTCTCCACCATCAGAAACAGCATGAGATTCACAAAAGGTCTGCAGACAAACCACCAGACTAGCAAGAAATGAAGCAATTAATTTCACTACAGAAATATACTACACAAAAGTAGTGCGCCACACTCAGTCTAACTATAAATGCAATTTTCCTCCTGGGTCAGCCGATGTAAAGTCCTGATATAGCATTTAGTTGGAACAAGACCCAATCCCTTAAAGAGCTTTTACCTTCTAATAAATTTTCCTCTTACCCACTTAAGAGGGCCATTATATCCTAGTGAACACAAATTCATCTGCAAGCACAAAGTCTTTGTGACACACAGAATTACTCTAAGTCAAAGCCTGGGCTTGCATTCCCATGACTCTGATGATGACTTAGTCTGGGACCTGAGGCAGATCACTGAGTATTTGTTAGGGCATCCCTAAAAGTGGCACAAATAACTTCTTGTAACAGATATTCCAGAGCTTTATCAAGCATGTAGGCTGCTTTAAAAGACAAAAGAATTGCTACAGGGTTGCTTTTGATAGAAAATCTTCTTCTGACTTCAGTAGGAATTGGAAGAGGCCTTTAAGAAGCCTACTGCAAACCAGACCTGAACCACGCAAAGCAGAATCTGGCTGAATGAATGCAACTGATTGCAGAGGATTTGTAGGGTCTTCCACGGCCACAAGAACTGCTTGTGCAGGCCCAAGCCAGAAGCTGAGCCCAAATGACACTGAGAAACACCAGCCTTACACTCACATTCTTTTAAGGCAGTTACCAACACAGTTCCTGCTTGGTCACATGGATGAAAATGTGATTCCAATCTGCCCTCTAAATTCAACCTGGTAATTTAAAAGCACACTTAAGTCCATTCAATTGGGAATGACTGAACAAAAAAGAAGCACCACTCATTCTAACTTGATTTTATAAATATGATGCTTCTTCACAGTAAATGAATCTTTCTAAACCCCAGTTAAAATGATTGAACTGCTCAAAGAGGATTCTATTAAGTCTTGCATCAACCAGCCGGCCTTTTTTGTCTTATGAGGCAAATAAACAGATTTACAAGAAAACATTTGGTTGAAGCGTAAAGAGTTTCTTCTAAGAATCAAATCCATTCGTGTTTTGAACTCATCTGCCAGCTTCTAGCTCAAGGCAAAAGATTTCTATTAATATTTATTTAATAATAGATGTTTAGTATTTTACAAATGCTGTTACAAATCCATAGACAAGGGTAAAAATCTTAGTAGTTAAAACAGTATTCCAAATCAGAGACCAACAGAGCTGAGTAGCAGCTCTGAAGCAAATTCAGAATCAAGAGAACAATCCTCCAAAGTCCTGCTCTCTGTGGCTTGTAATGGTTTGCCAGCAATGGATCCTTCAAATACAGTTTCCAAGAGTTGGTGATTTTCTTGCACTCCTATATCATAAATAACTAGATATTTGTGCAGATGATGAGGTGACAAACATAACTCCTGGGTGAGGATAGTGGGAAAAGTCTCCATTTGTCAGGGTCTAATTCCTCACAGAAGTTTTACATCCTCTGGAACAAAATCAGTGATATATGGACATGGGACCATGTTCTACCCACCGTGTTTAAGATAAACAGGTAGCTCAAATGATTCTAACATGTGCTATTTCTGCAGTCAAAAATAAACTCTCCAGTTCCTCTAGATGTTTGCTCTTACAAGCTTTTGCATAAAATTTCCCTAGCAGGCCATTTTGGACAGTGTCTGCTTGTCCATTATCCTGAATGATAATGCTTTTCACACAGCAGAATAGTAAAAAAATCTAGATACTTCTTTAAAAAAAGGAAAATGACAATGAAAGAGGAGGTGCAGTGAGCCTACATAGTCACAGATTGGAGAGCAGCATTTTAAAAGGCAAACATTATTCATTGCACTAATACTGTAATTACAATGTCGTTTTTGTAGAACAATGACTATTTTGATTAAGGCGTTCATCAGCAGCCCCACAGCTGAAAGCACCACAAGTACTGTAGAGATGTTCCAGCGCCCAACCACCCCTGTGAGTGAAAAACCTTTTCCTGATATCCAACCTAAACCTTCTGTGACACAACTGGAGGCCGTTCCCTTGGGTCCTGCCCCTGGCCACCCGAGTGAAGAGATCAGTGCCTGCACCTCTACCTCCCTTGGTGAGGATATTGAAGACCACACTGAGGTCTCCCCTCACTGAGTCTCACCCTTGTATGATCTCAGACACACTGAGGATTGTGAGAAGAGCATTAATAAACTGTTAAACAATCTGTAATTTATTACAGCTCGGTAATTTGTTTTCATACAGGCAGATCCAAGCCAGCATAAATTCAGATAAGGAAGCATGTATTATGTTACCTTGCACACTACAATCTGTTACAGATGAGAGTATTTTATGTAGGTCAGGCACTGCTTCCCTGGAGACAGAGAAAAAGCCATAAGGAAATCAGAGCAGTGTCAGGCCTTATTTCAGTGATCCAGCATACTCCAAAATTTCAATTATGCAGAGATTGTGTCTCTCTGGCCTTGTCTACCAACATACCAACATCAACTCCTCCAAGGCTAAGTGCTGCAGCCCAGACAGGATACATCTCATGATGCAAACCAAGAGACAACTCCTTGCACTCATGAGGAAACAATAATGTTTTGTCAGTTGGAAAAAGAACAGAAAAATCAAAGTGATGGTAATTTTCAACTCATTGCAACACTGAGCTGCAAAATAAGTTTTTGGGAGCAGAAGGCAGCTCTCTGGCCCTTACAGTGAGAAGAACAATGTTATTAAAAGAAGCAGTCTTGCATTTCTCTCTCCCTTTCCTTAAAAAAGTGAAACAGGGAGAGAGAAAGCTGAAAGAGGGTCTGTGCTTCACTCTGGCTGAAAAACCTCTTTATCTCTAACAGGCAGAAGAAAAAGAATTTCAAGTAACCCAAAATAAAAAATGAGTATTTTTTGTTATATCTTGCTGTCTCAGGAAATAATTATATATTCTTACAGTAAGTTCCCCTTTTTTTGCTATTGTACAACGGTATGCTTATATTCTGGCAGCTAAAAGACTCAAAACACAATGTTACCTCTCCCTTACATTTCCTAGCAGGGCTCAGAATTTAGTTTTATAACACACCACCCCATTTTTCACTACCATTATCTACCTAGGAATTCCACTCTTATCAAAAACCTGAGAGATTCTCAAAGAGAACACAAAGGTGTTTAACTGTGAAGAGATACAGAAAGAAGTACACAAATCACACACAATACTGCATTATAGTAAACAGGTGAAGAGTGTACAATGGAAAAAGAAAACATATGCACTCACAATATATTCACATTATGAATACCTTAATTCCCTTATGTCTGGAAGGCAGCATAAATGCCCCTATATTCTACTTTGCTCCACAGTGATTTTCCTAATTCAAATAAACCAAATAAACTAGAAAGGTTTTTCTCATCACACCTGCGAGAAACTTTTCTTACTGAGTCTGGGACCACAGGTAAGCAGGGAAATTTAGCTATCAACTCTGCAAAACTCTGTTGAAAGAACAATCCTAAATTCTACACATCTACTCTTGTCCCAGATTAAGTTCTGTAAAGAGAGCTATTGCTCTTTTTTCCCTCCTCTCTCCTCAAATAAATGTACATGTCTGCAGAGCTGTGGATCTCCTTTTCACGCCATCATCCATGGTTTGGACTGCTTTCCCCCTCTGCAATAAGAAGTAAGCTATATTTTAAATGTAAGCCACCAGTATGGGCTAATTGTTTTCCTTACTTACCCTGATTCCAAGCTCCACATTCTCTCCTCCATATACTTCCATGCCTTCATCCAGCAATCCAATCTCTTGGAAGTATTCTCTGTCTACTATGAAGCATCCAATCAGTGCAGGACTTCTGGAAGAATAAATCATCAGCAACCAAAATTAGCAGATAAATTATGAAGAATTTTATTTTTCAGGCACAGATTGTATTTATCATTGCTAGGTAAAATGATGCAGCAAAACAGATTCTTAAGAAAGTATTTCTCAAAGAGCTTTATTGAGCCTTGCCTTCTGACATTCCTAATTCTAAAGTGAAATGAGCACCATTGAAAGAAATTAGAGACAAATTATCGGACATAAATATTCACCAGAGCAGTAAGGATTTCAGCGCTAGTAGTGTGAGATCCAGGTGCCCCAGTTTTGTTTCTGGGGCACCAGCCAGTGTAGTCTCTGTCCTTGCTAAGTCCTCAAGGCTCTTGTCTGTGACAATTGCAAATGATGTGCAGTTCTGTGTGTTTAGCCAGAAGCCAGGTTCAGCTAGAGCTAAAAACTTGTGTCTGTAAGCTTACCTAAAGAAAGAGATTATTTCTTGAATAGGACCATCCAGATAAATTTTTTTAATACAGAATCAAGCAAAGCCTGCCTTTACCAGCATAACATTAGTCCATTATCCTGAGCCAAACCTAAACAAATCACATCGCTTTACTGGATCAGTAAACTCTACTTATGTCATGGTGGGAACCAACCAGTTTTTACTACACAGAGCAAATTTTAGTCAGGTAAGAGTTCAGCCACAGAGGGTACAATTTCACCTTATGAGTAGAGAAGGATACAGAGTCATTTAGCCTTTTCATTTTTCTCCTACCTTATAATCCACAATTGCAAGAAATAAATATGTGTTTTCAGATTATTATGCTGGCACTCTGGTAATGACAAGATATTAATTAGCAGTACAGGAGAAATCACCCTGCTTTTATGGAGAACACTCAAGCTACAGCTAGTGGACACATCTGCTTTCAAACAGATCATAGGCTGTCAATCACAAATTGTACAGTTCTACAGAAATCTATATATTAATGCCTCCAAGTGCTATAGTACCCGTTTTATAACAATGAAAGACCATCTTTGATGTATTTATTCATGAAGAAAACATCAATACAAAACTTATGCTTCTTTTATGATAAGGTCCTTTTGCCTTTGTTGTTGTTTTTAAGTGTTTCTCAGTGCATCTGCTTCCCTTTGCTATAATTCTAAAAGAATAATGGAGGCACGATAGAAACCATCGATCAAGACACATGGCTTTGTTTGTTGGCGTGTTTGTTTTAATTATCCAACACACACATGCAGCATATTGCACTGAATTAAAAAATGTGCCAGGGAAAGAGCTAGGGAACAAACCTGAAATTCATAAAGTACACGCACTGCCCAGTCCTCATATGGAACAGAGTTTGGGGGTAAAATGGAAAAGTGTATTCGCTCATTACTTTGTGTTTCACTACTTTTAATTTTAAAAATCATAATGGTTACTCCCTATAATTAATCACAGGATCATAGAATGACTTGGGCTGGAAAGGACTTTAAAGATCATCTCATTCCAAACCCCAGCCATGAGCAGGTACATCTTCAAACAGATGAGGTTGCTCAGAGCCCCATTCAGCCTGGCTTTGAACACCTCCATGAACGGACATCCATAACCTCCCTGGCAACCTGTTCCAGTGCCTCACCACACTCACAGAGAGAATTTCATCTCAATATCTAACATAACCCTGCCTTCTGTCACTTTAGAGCTGTTCCCTCTTGCCCTATCACTACCTACTTTTGTCCCTTACCAGTTTTCTTGGAATCACCATTTAAGTACTGGAAGGTGCTGTAAATCTCCCTGGAGCCTTTTCTTCTCCAGGCTGGACAACCCAAACTCTCTCAACCTGTCTTCACAGGAACATTTTTATCGTGTCAACAGAGTTCATTAACAGCAATAACTATTTCTAATGCTGTGGAAATTAACCCCTTTTTACGTTTGTCTTTGGCAAACCTGTTAATTTTTATCTCCTGCTTTCCAATTCTAGGTTCTGTTCATAGGTCAGTGCAGTTCAGAGTGTGTTAAACTGACAGAACCTGAGAAAAGTGCCTGCCTGCAAAGATAGCTGCTGGATGAAAAACAGCTGCCAGTGCTGTTTGAGGTTCTGCTTTCAGGAGGTAAGAACAGCATTCACACTTTCTTTCTGCAGGGAGCTGGAGCACAGGTACCAGTGCCCTCCTTGGAATGAATGTGTGTCTACAAGCAAGGCCTGTACTCTCAGCAGAGCTGCTCAGTGGGTTCAGAGGGTACTACTCCCCTCCCTGAGACAAAGGTATTGTTCTGTACCAGTCTGACAACACTCTGGACATGGGAACAAAGTACAGACCCAGACTGTCCCAAAGCAAGGACCCAATACAGCCTTTGCTCACAGTGTCAGTGACCAGACATTAACTCCTGGCACACAGCACAGCTGTGCACCTATGTGACAACACTATAGAGAATACAGCTGTCAGGCCAGCTCTGCTTATGCAATGTAACTGCAAAGAAAATTCCATTTCTGGCCTGTAAGCACTAAATTAGCAGGCAAGACATTTGGAGAATGGAGTGCTGCTGAGCAGCCCTGCCTACCATTCCACTTGGGCAGGAAACCTGTTTAAAAAGATCTACTGAAAACGAAAGTTTCCTTTAAAAACATCTACTGAAAACAGGAGTTTTCTTGATGACTGTGTAGGCATCAAGGACATTTAAGTATTTGAAGTTTACAGTCAGTAAAACCTATCACACAGCTGAGCCCACTTGCCCCCTGTCACACCCAGGAGAGCTTTTAGACACTGTAATTTAGTTATTTATTACCTTATTGGAGCAGTTGTGTTCTCCAGTTTCCACCAGGACTTAGGAGGGTTCAGATACCTGCACCACAGCTCCCAGTCAAAGCCTTGTGCTGAGAGGGGATACTCCTCTATTTCAAAATTATCGTACTTAATGCTATCGAATGATGGAGAAATTACTCTTTTTCTGTTTTCTTTTATCCTGGTGAGCACTGGTTCAGCCCTAAAAAAAAAGAAATACACTGTTAAGATTATACCAATGCAAGCATAGCACTGATGGAAATCATGGAGTAGTTTGGTTTGGAAGGAGCCCTTAAAGAGTATTTAGTCCACCACCAAATAAACAATATAGCAGCTAATGCTGTATTTTTCAGAAGGAGCAAAGTCTAAAGCTGTTACCCATTCAGAGCCCTTTCTGCCCCAAAATAATACACGGCAACATATTCTCTAGGACGCTCTGTTGTTAACCTTGATTTGAGCTGGTGGATGGAAGAAATGAGTATCTGCATATCATAGAGCATTTATATCCTTGCTACCAAGTAATGATAACTTCAGGCTCTCAACACTACCAAGGACATCAGGAGCAGAGTTAATAATAGATCTATCCTAGAGACAGAAGCTCTTGCCTTTTTACCTCACTTTTACTTAAGGAGCAAGGGAGATATTAAATCCAGACTGAACATGTTAAAATACATTATTTTAGTTATGTTTACTTTTGCAGAGTGGCCAAAATAACCAAAATAGCGCTTCTTTGTTTACATTGCAGAATGTAAAAGAAACATAATATTTTTTAATGAAGATACATTCACCCTCATGGGCAAAGGGCTACATTACTGGAGGAGATTTTTAATGTGCAGTTTTCTAATGTGATTTAACTACCTTGTAATTAGATCAGCAGATTACTCAAACCATAAAAATGTATCTAGATCATATTACACAGCACAAACACATTTTTCCTGCTTGTGTCCATGATTATGTCTGAATTTTCATTAAAAAGCTCAAAATTCTAACTCACCCTCTAAATGCACGTCAGTAATTTACCACCAGTGCTTGGAAAAGGTCCCTGGGTGAGAGAATGGAAGGGGCACATACCAACCCACGTTGAATTCCACATGGGCATCGAAGAGAGTGACGACTGGTGCTGTGGCTGCTCTCCAGCCGCTGACTCGGGAGCGGATCAGCCCCTCCTGCCTGCTGTGCCGGACAACCTCGATGAAACCTGGCTTGTGGGCATTCACCTCATCAACATACTGCTGCAGCTTCTCCTTGAGCTCCTCTGTAGAAGGGCAAGAATCGGGCGTCAGCAAGAGATGTCAGCTTGACAAGGTGTAAAAATCCGCGCTTTCTGTTGTAGATGAGCAATCCCCATCCGGGGAATGATGTGCTCTGACTCCATGATTCCAGAAGGCTGAACAAATGCTTTATTAAGCTTTATTAAGCTGTATTATATTACACTAATACCATATTAAAACTACACTAAAGAGATACCAAATACTACTAAAGAAAAACACATGACTCTCTGGAGACAGTCACAACACAGCTTTGCCCCAATTGGCCAATCAATCCAAACAACCCTCGCTGGTGTCCAGCTCACAAATCACTTCTGGTAAACCATCTCCATGACACATTCCACATGTTCCAAACAGGAGCAGCAAGTAGAGATAAGAATTGTTTTCTCTTCTTCTCTGAGGTTTCTCACTGCCTTCCCCAGGAAAAATCCTGGGAGAGAGAATTAAATCTCTCTTTGTTCAGAGAATGCCAATACCACACTTTCAGTAAAACGGGAGTAGCCTTCACACGGCTACTCAGAACTCTCAAATAGTCAGTTTAAAAGGAGGCAAACAAAAAGGAGAAGGACCATGAAGTATTTAGCAATAAAAAAATTTCAGACATAACTATTTAGCCTACATGACTGCCATCAGAATCCTGGCACTGTTTACCAGTAACAAGCCACAAAATGAAGTTTCATAGCTACATAAGAGTATATTATTTTACTGTAACAAAAAACAAGGCACCTGTCTTATATTTCCAGGAAAAAAAATAAAAAGCCTAAGTATTTTCCATGAATATTCTCTACCAATATTGCAAGAAAAAAAGAGAACTAAGAGTAAAAGGCATTATTTTTCTCTTTCCATTTTTCTTTCTAAACTTTGACAACTGGTTTCTGTCTTGACTAAAAAGTTCAACAACTTTCGCTCTTAGAACAAAGACAAGTAAGAGCTCTAGAGAAGAATCATTCCTAATTAAAGTATAATAACTCTTAGATCAACAGCTATTATCTCTCTGGTTTGAAGACCACTGCATGAGAAAATACAATATGTGGAGTATAAATATTGTGTTCACAATTATTATTAACTGAAAGCAATGTTCACTTCATTCTTTATTAGCATTCCTATGTTCTATTTACATTATGGTATCGCTCAGAATTCCCTTTGGGACAATAAATTCCCTTTATTCTGGATCTCTCCACAAATCCAGGAATGTCTTTGCTCTGATGCAGAATAATGCTCCTGTGGCTATTATGCTGTACTGGGCATTATCAAATCTGCATTAAAGCTCAATGCTGACTGTGAAAACCCTAGCAAGCCATTTAACTTCTCCTGAGGAACGGGTTCCCCAGGGAAGCAGTCACAGCACCAAACCTGCCCGAGTGCAGGAAGCATTTGGACAACCTGAGATACATTCTCAAGTGAATTTGGGGGTGTCCTGCCATTGAGCCCCAGGCAGTTTGAGAATCTGAGAAATCAGCCTTTCACTCTGGGAGCTGCTCACCTCCAACAGATCTGGACAAGCAGCATGCTGGAATGGGTAATGGCACCGAAAATTAAAAGCAAGCACACTTTGTGAGCCATATTAAATATTCATCCTTGGAAAGGAGGGGGGTGCGTGCTCTCTTGAGCTCACAGAACAACAGAGCTCATTCAATTACAAGTTCATCCTAAAGTTCATCCCTGTTTGTGCAGACTCTTGGACATCCACCAGGTGTGATGCAGCTGTTTCTCAGGCCTTGCAGGACTCTGCATGCCATGTACCTTTGAATCAATGAACTCTGCATGAACCGAGAATATCACAGAAAAATCCTGATTCTTGCAGGTTTTCAGACAAACAAGAATTAAAAAGAAACAGTCTGCTGATCATGTCCCTCACAACATTTAAACTGCAGCAATATTTTAGGAATTGACTGGATATACTCCCAAAATTTTCAACATTACATTGCCAATATCTATTCAATTTGTTTGTCTGCGACTGCATCACCTGGAATAAACAATATGAGCCACTTACATAGCATAGAGCACTCTTCTGTTTCGGATTTGACTTGCTGCTTATTGATCAATACACTTGTTCTCCTTTATGAAGTCAAAAAACCCACATTAATTTCCTTCACGCTTGTGCCAAACTCCATGTTCTTACTGCTCACCCCCTAACACACAGAGATTTGTAGCAAGCACAGAACTATCAAACCAACCACTAGCTAACAGCACATTAAATTGAAAAGAAGACATTTATGTTACTGTAATTCCATGCACCTAAAAATAGCACAAACCCGTTCTCTATTCCCAAAATGCAGCAGGATGACTATCAAAAGATTAAAGCTTTGTTCTTGGTCTAAGTGGCTGCTCACAGCTCTGCAATACCAGAGGCTTTATTTGCCACAACAATGCAGCATCACCACGGAGGACAGAACTGCGAAAGGAAAGCAGGCTCTAATGGAGGACTCGGAAATCAGTAGCCTGGACAGAGTCATTGCTCTCTCAGTCACTGCATTTCAGTAAGTGGGCTACTCTTACTCCTGCCTTACGCATTTCCTAACGTGGACTGACTTTAGAAGCTTGAGTAAACATAAAATCTATTTCATAGCTGTTGTAGTGCATTTCTATATTTTGTAATACTTTGAAGTAGTTTTGTTTTGTATCCCCATATTTTTCCCAAATGGTTTATCCCAGACTGTACCCCCCTCCTTCTACCTGTGTTATCCCTTTCCCGGGATGAGATCATCCCCAAATGCCCACCCTGCCTCTCTGTCAATCACTCAGCCTCCCATCCCCTCCATCCAGAAGTTTCGGTCCAAGTCGTCGAGTGATCAGCCAGAGGCCAGGGGTCAGCCCCTCAAGCCTTGCCCCATACGCTCTCCTGTATGTCTGGATCCCCCAGCATCCATCCCTTAGGGTCACTTAATGGTTGGTAAGAAGTTATCTACTTTCGGTTTCCACCTCCCTTTAAAGGTGACCTTGGCACATCTCCCTGGGGCTCTCGGCAGGAGGCCCCTGAGGTGCAGGAGCTCCTTTGGGATCCTAATAAAGCCTTGGATTAACCCCTGTTAAGAGTCAGCCCTTTCTCTTCTACTGCTGTCTCTGGTGTCTCTTGTGCTGCACAGGGGCCCAGCCCAGGTGCCCTCAGTACCCTCGGGGCACAGAGAGTGTCTCCCCCCAGCCCAGGTGCCCTCAGCACCCTCGGGGCACAGAGAGTGTCTCCCTGCCAGCCCAGGTGCCCTCAATGCCCTCGGGGCACACACAGAGAGTGTCTCCCCCCAGCCCAGGTGCCCTCAGCACCCTCGGGGCACAGAGAGTGTCTCCCCCCAGCCCAGGTGCCCTCAGCACCCTCGGGGCACAGAGGGTGTCTCCCCGCTCTCGGCCGTGTCGGGGCTGCCCCCCCGGTGTCTGCTGACTTGGGACCGGCCGAGGGCTACTGAGAGGCTCGCAGAGAAACAGAGACAACTTAGGAGCTCCAGACATCTTGTGTCCATCTACAAATCCCATCTAGAGTCCAACTACACCCCACATTACAAACTCCCAGGGACTTCTCCTACTGCACCAGGCTATGCGGCAGGGCAGAGCAGCTCCTACACAAATGTGTGTGCTGACACCCGTGACACGGGACAGGACGTGACAGACGGGGGGACACAACAGGAACAGAAATCTCCTGGCAAGGAAAGTGGCTGCAAGGACTGAGAGAATGCAAAAGGAGATGACCGAGGTGAGACAGATGGCAAACTGATGAGGGTCAGAGAACCCTGGAGGAAGATGCTGGCTGAAGGATTTATTCCAAGAACTGCAAAGATGGATACCCAGGAATCCTACGGTCAGAATCCTCTCCCTAACCTCGCATTCTTACAAAGCCTAATCCATTGAAATGGAGCATTGAGGAGCACGGCTGTCCGTGCAGCTCAGAACAAGACCTGAAAAGCCACCTGACTGGATGCTTCCAAAGAGAGATGCAATTCTGATGCCTGTCGGAGCTCCCGAGTCAAAAGTTCAATGGCCTGGGTACCAGGCTGAGGAACACTGAGATCACAGATTCTAAGAATGGCGCCAAGGTTTCCGACAGGCCCTTCACAGGGCTAAGAGAAAAGACATGAGATACCCAAATATCACATAATACACAAAAGACAAGGGACACGATACACACCGGCACTGCTCTGCCCTGCGCACCTCAGCACTGTGATCAAAAGTGAGACTTTGCTTTTATTTCCCCCCCAGGCCTAAGGGGCCGCTTCGTGGACACCCCCGTCTCCAAAGCGGACTCAGAAACCCCTCCCGGTGGGTCCCTGCCCTGCGCCCTGGTTTCATCCCCTCTGTGGGTCGTAGCCCTCTACTTATCTCTCAGGCATCTGGGGATGCCGGTCTGTGTCAGGTGCAAGGGAAGGCTGCCTCGACAGCTGGGAAGGTCCTGCTGGCACTCTTGTTAAACAACTTCCCGTTGTTTCTTTGTCCGCTCCAATAAAGAAAACGAAATATCAATGCATAACCTCAGCAGAACATTGGCCAAAACCCAACAATTCTGCCACTCACTCTTTTCCCAAGAATGCCCGGCTCCTGGGGCCGCACGCTTCAGCCGCACTCGGAGGCTGACGCCATCGTCGTGGGGCACGCCTGGGCTAAGAGGAGACGAGGTGATGTGGCGCTGCTGAAACCTGAGCGGAGCCTCGCTCCTCCTCCCTACTTCCCTGACTCAACGCAACTCCTCGGCCATTGCTGAAGGCTGCCCTGGTGACACCTTTAAACAGAAAAGGCAGAGGCTTCATCGCCGAGTCCCGTGATACTTCCCCAGGGCTCGGGAGAGCGGCAAACCCGGCGCGTCGGCCGGTTGGTGACTGGGGCTTGGCGTACTCCGAGTGGATTGCCTAAAGCGCAGAAACAGGAAGGGATGCTTAGAGCTGCACCGGAAAGTGAGACTTGAGCAATAACAACTGCTTCTGTACGCTACTCAATGCTCACCTTGCCCACCTCACCTTGACTGCTGATGTCCAGCTTTACTTCCTAAAAAGAAAAAGAACAGAGCTGTAACAGAGTCACACTTTACACTCCCCTTGCAGAGACAAACGGTGACTGACCTGCTCGGGGGAACCTCCTCACCTGGGATGGGTGGATGGATTTTGCCCTGGATTTTATCCTTCTGCAGCTGAAAGAAAGCGAGGACAAACGTCAAAGGGCTGCAAGATATCTTCACAGCTCCAAACATCTTCTGTCTATCTAGGAATATCATCTAGAGTCTGGCGACACCCCACAAACTGCCTGTCCCTGAGCCTTGTCCTATTGCAGCAGCCTCTGCGGCAGGGCAGAGCAGCTCCGGCACAAACATGTGCAGACACCCGTGACACAGAACGTGACAAACGGGGGGACGTTAAACACGACACATTATGCTTGTGGTGAGGGCCTCGAGGGGAAAAGGCAAAAGGGACCCCAAAGACACAGTAGGTAACACGGTACACCGGACAACATGACGTGGACTGGAACTGCTCTGCCCTGCCCGCCTGCACGCTGCCATCAAATGTGGAGTCTCTCCCTTGAGCTGTCCTAAGAGGCCCCTTGGAGAAGATTGCTTTTCCCTCTGTTAATTTTTCAATCTGTCCCAGGAACTCCCAACCCGCTGCTCTCCCATCTCCAGGCCGTGACCCAGACTTATCTTTTGGATGATCGGTGATGTGAATCCACGTTGCACCTGAAATGAGTCTGCCTCAGAGGGCCCCGTGATCGCCTGTTAGCCTCTCGGTCAGCTACAATAAAGAAAACCAAAACCAACGTATGAGTTCAGAGTTATGTGGGCCAAATCCCAGCAAGTCAGCTACTTGCCCTCTCCTGAGTGTGCCTGGCTCCTTCAGGCTCCACCTTCATCCTGATTCCAAGGCTGTGGGCATTATTATTAGTGACACCTGGGTTAGAGAAAAGCAAAGTTAAATGGCATTCCTGTGAGTGCACTGGATGACCTTGTGTGAGGAAGACATGGGAATGCCTCTGCTATGCTTCTGAAAAGCCTTGTGTGGGGGGCCCTCAAATAAACACCCTTTCTCACCCTGCTGCCTGCAAGGAAATGTATGTACATACACACTCTTACAAATGTACCTACGGTTTTGGGGTTTTTTTTCTTCTGAAGCTCCAAGAATGATTTCCCATCTTGAGTCATTCAGAAGAAAGGGCCCCTGTGACTCAGGTCAGAAGGGCGCCTGCGTTTTTTGATCACGACAGCTTTTGGGTTTACCCTGTGAGCAGGAGCAGCCAGAGCTGAGGCTCAGCAGAGGCTGACCCCGGCCAGCCCCTTCCTCCCTTCCCTGTGTCACAATGACTTCCAGGCAGAAGGGTGCAAAGCAGGTTTGTGTTTTTTCTCTTCAGTGCCAATAGGTAAAAGATGTAGGCTTTAAAATAATTAATGACCCTCTCTTTGAACTCTCCCAAGGACAGTTTTAAAGAAAAGACAGAAGATTGCTGCTAAATCCATATGGGATAAGGACGAGAGCAGCAAGGAGGGCAGGTGCGTCCCCCACCCCCCGAGGGTGCACCCAGAGCCCCGGGCAGGGACGGAGTCACTGGCTGCTCTCTGGGGACGAGACCCTCCCTGCAGGTGACACTGGCTTGTCCTCTCCCTGTGGCACAGGGACCTCCAGGCTCTATGACCAGCCTCATTTTGTCAGCAACCAGGTGCTGTGCTAGAGCCAGAGGGGTCAAGGCTTTCCAGAACCATAGGATCCTTGCGGTTGGAAAAGCCTTCTAAGGACATCGAGCCCAGCTGCTGCCCCAGCACTGCCAAGCTGCCCCCCCAAATCAGGTCCCTAAACACCACATCTTGACATCCTTGACATGTCTCCAGGCACGGGGACTTCCCTGGGCAGCCTGCTCCTATGCCTGACCACCCTTTCAGTGAAGAAATTGTCCCTCCAATCCAATCTAAGCCTTCCCTGCTGCAAGTCGAGGCCATTTCCTTTTGCCGTGTCACTTCTTACCTGGGAGATCTTGGTACTTCAACCTTACCTGCTCCTTCCCTAGGCGGTCTCTGGCTTGGCTGGATGAGAGGAGAAACACTCCCACCACCAGGAATGGCAGCTCAGGAGGTCCCACACCAAGGCCAGGGGGAGCAGCCGTCCTCGCCAGAGCTCGCACGTCCCTTCTCAGAGATTGGCTCTGCTTTTCCTCCCGGGCAGATCTCTGCTGAGTGCTTCACAATTGCCTGTTTGGAGGAGGGGGGGAAAAGAGGTTAGCCAAGTTTTTTATCCAGACTTAGCTGGTGGCTTTGCCTCCTCCTGACTTCCTTCTGCTACAAAAACAGCTGCCTTTGGACTTCTAGGGGCAACTTGCACGTCATGCCTGAAAAGGAACTACAGCTGGCAGGCACCAGGCCAGCTCTGCTCCTCCTTCAAGTTGTTCCCAAATCTGCTGGAAGAACTGAAGGCTACTTTGGCCTTCCATTGCTCTGCTTGTCCCGAGAAAGAGCTTTGAGTGTTGTTACCCCTCCAGAAAGGAAGGGCCTTTCTGTCTCACACGCTCGGTGACACAAGGCTACGCCAAGCTGCAGCAGCCTCTGCTCCAGGTGGGAAGGGCTTCCTTCCTCCTCTGGCACCTGGCTGGCACAGGGCATGCTCTATGGAAGCACGTCCCTGCCCACGGCGGCAGCAGCCTTGGAATGAGGTGATCTTTAGAGCCCCTTGCAACCTGAATTATTCCACAATTCTGTGAACTGAAAAAAGCGGGGAAAGAAATCTGTAAAGGTCACTAAATGCATCAAAGCCCATCCCCATGGATCCAATCCTCAGCAGCCCATCCGGCCAAGGTCAGAGCTCTCTGCCCACCGAGGACACGGCAAGCAGCAGGGACCTTTCTCCCACTCTCCAGCACGGAGAAGTGGGAAGCCAGAGGGAAGTTTACAGACACCGGGAGGCGGCGGCACAGGGCGGGACGGGGCGGGCGGTCTTACCTTGCAAAGCTGGTGGCACAAAGGGCGGGCAGCGCCGCCGCCACGCCGGGATTTTCCGGCCCGCCGTCGCTTCCAGCACCTGGAGAGGGGCGTGCGCGGGCTCGGGGGGTGCAGCCCCGTTCCGACAGCGCTTGCCCGCCCCCGGCCCGCGGAGCGCTGCGACCGCGCCTCCGCCGCCCGCCGAAAGCGGCCCCGCCGGGCCACCCCCCGCCCGGCCATTCTTCTCAGCCATCGTGTCCCTTTTGCACTCCTGAACGTCTTTCACCCCTCCCGGCCATTTACCGAGCCCGCCCCACCCGCCGCTCGCTCCTGCCCCTCGCCCTTGCCTCGCTCGGCAGCCGCGTCCTTGCCCCGTGCCAGCGGCGAGGGGCAGGGCGCTGGCTCGGGGGGCTGCAGTACCGCTCTCTGGCCACAGGGCGGCAGACTCCCGGGTCCGCGATTTTCCCGCGCTTTTGGCCGCCATTTTGAGAAGGTCAATGAAGCTCCGCGACATTGGCGACGCGCCGCTCCCATGATGGCGGCCGAGAAAGGACCCCCCCCCCCCACCCCCCCTCCGCCGAGAGAGGCGATTACTCAGATGCCGGTCAGAAACCCGCTAAAATACGCCCACCCGCGGCGCCGCTGACCCCACAGCCCGTGCCGGCTACACCTGAAACGCAAGAGAAAATCCCCTCGGGACCGCGCCGGCGTCGGTGTTCCGTGCAGGCAGTCCGCATAGACACACCGGGGGTCCTCCGGTTTCCCGCCCTTTTGGCCGCCATTTTTAGAAGGTCAAACAAACTCCGCCACGCGCCACGCCCAAGAGGGCTGCCTGGCGGCGGCGGGCTGCAGTACCGCGCTCTGCCCACAAGGCGGCAGCACTGCCGCCCACCCCAGCAAGGGGCGCCGCGCGCCTTGGGGCTGCGGGCAGCCAAGGCGGCAAAAAAGAACAGGGGCGATTCCCCCCCGCAAAAAACTCCTCTAAAAATAAATGCCAAAAACCTGCCTCTTACCAAACAAGAACCAAATAAGCCCCCTTTCTTTCAAGCCTTCTTGAAATAAATTTTATAGTTCTAGTTTTCCTAGTTCTAGTCACACGCATATTTATACCGGACATTGATGTGTTACGTCGTTTATACAATCTATTATGCCTATTCCTATTATCTGTATTTATTCATATTTTGTGGTTTTATCAATATCATTATATATTGATTGTATATTTCTATACTTCGATTTAGGTTTCTATCATACTTTTATTATTCCAAAAAAAATCCCTGCTCTAACCAAACAAATACCAAAAAACCCTTCTTTTAAACTATATTGAAATAGTTTTATATTTATAGCTTGCATAATTATATTCACATTTATAGTCACAGTTTATACTGATGCATTCTATTCATAATTACATATCACATATATATTATTCACATCATAGAGATAAATTATTATTTTTATTATGTACCATATCTACTGCTACAAATTATTTTTTCTAATGTTTTCAATTTTTATATCAAGCTTGATGTATTCATGAGATATTTTTACAATTAGGTTTCTACCTTTCTATCATTTGTATTTGTAGTTTTTATAATAAAACCCCTGCTTTTGCCAAATAAAAAACAAAACCATCCTTTCTTTTAAACTACTTTTAATAATATTGTTGTATTTATATGTACCATATCTCTAATGTTTTAGATATTATATCATAGTGATGTACTATAACTATTTTATAGCTACTTCCTATAATATAAAAGAAGATATATACAGTATCACTTGTATTACGTGTTGTATGGATTTATGTCACTTTAGATTTACAATCCTTTAATAATTTTATATATATATATATCTGCATAGATTCCCAATACATTTCTATATTTAAAATTTCGTTTGAGTTGTGTTTATATTTATCATCTCTATTGATATATCTATAAACATACACAATGCTCTATTAAAAAATACAATATCTTATTGGAATATATCAAGACTTATGTTACCTGTTAAATTTTAAATATAGACCGAATAGATCAAAATAAAAGTTTATTCCCATTTCTGCACATCTACTTGTTTTGTTTAAAGATAGCTATCCTTAGAATTTTACATTTAAAATCCAATTCCTAAATACAAGGACAAAACAAACAGCATCGAATTCCCACCAATGTCTTCCAAAACCATCAAGATACCTCCACCAGCCAAACAACTGCCAGCGAAAAAAACACACAACACTCTTTTCACTGACAGTTTTCATCACATCAGAAAAATGGAACCAAACGAAAAGAAAACCCTGGAGAAACACACGCAGCAAATCACAAAAACCTCTAAAAAAAACCAAACCAACTCGCTCAACTCCAATCAGTGCCACTGACCCTGAACGTCATTTTAAAAACTAACCAAAATTCTACATCTACACTAACTCAAAGAATAACCAATACTCTGTCAAAAGAACTTTAGAAAGCGAATTAACTAACGAAATAGAAAAAAAACCCCTCAACCACTAAAAAATAAGAAAATAACTATCCAAATAAAAAAAAAACTACTTAAAAAGACCCACCATATAAATACCCACGTTCCCAAAAATAAAACTGATCAACAACCACCAAATACGTCAAAGGACAACAAAAAAACGAAAAGAAAAAAAAGAAAATACATTTGTAAAACAAAAGTTCCCCAAACCAAATCAACTTTAATTTACGACAAAAAAAATATTCCCAACTGAAGAATAAACGCATAGAGCCTCATTCGATCAAAATAAAAATACCACCCAGAAATAAACACAAAGCCTAAAGAGAAACGTAACCATTAAAATATCTCCCAAATGATCCCGTAACAATACAACATACACTACAATCAAACAAACCAAATCAATAAAAGCCCTGGAAGACGATAAACACAAACGCAATTAGAGAGATTTTAAAAACCCCGCTGCTATTAACGACACGACGCCGCCTCGACCCCACCGAAACAAACGCTACACGCCCACGCTAATAAAAGCCACCGCGACAGAATTAAAATCCGAGCCGCTGCTTCGCGCAACGACCCGTAGAAACCATTGCACGCCTTTAAAAACAGAATAGCCCGGCAAAAAAAATATCCGACTACAGAACTCGATTCAAACCAAACCTTTATCGTCACCACCTGAACCGAGAACCGTACCGGTCAGGAAGAACGCCAGAGCCCTTAGCGCACACCCACTGCGACCCACACAAAACCGTGCGATCGATCCCTACAGAGCACCTCTGAACCACGACACCCAAGAACTTGCGGCAGCCGAACCCCGCGCTGCCGGCCCCGGACGGAGCGTGGCTCCCGGCGGCAAAGCGGCTCCTCCGGCGCGCAGGGGCGGCGCCGCCCCGGAGACCCCCCCGCCCCCGCCCGCTCCCCCTGCCCGGGGGACCCCGGCGGCGCCCGAGCCCCTCGCCCGGAGCGGACAGAGCGGCGGGCACCGGCCGGGCCGGCGCAGCAGCGCCCGCGCCGCCTCTGCCGCCCTCGGCCGGCCCGGCGCCAGCCGCCCTCGGCTCCGCACGGCGGCTCGCACCGGCAGAGCGGCTCCGCCGCTGCCGCGCCAAATTCCCCGTGCGCCTCGGCAACCGCCCGGCCCGGGCCGGCAGCGCTCCCGAGCGGCAACGCTCCGGCCCGGGCCGCGGCCACAAGAAGCGCCCTCAAATGCAGCGGCACAGCCCCGACTGCAGCCCTGCAAACGCTGCCAGAGCTGCGGCTTCCCGCAACTGAACCCCGAAACTGACGCCGCGGGCGGCGCTCACCTCGCTTCAAAAAGGGCAAAGAAATGGGTTCTCCCCTTCAAGTTCATCCCCTGGGAGAGCAGAAAAGAAGGGGCTTTCCTCCAATGAAATCCTTCAAGCCGTGTGGAAAGGGGGATTTGGACCTCAATTCAAACCCTCGCAAAGGAGGGACACCAGCGCTGTCCCCTCCATTTAAACCTTAGGATGATGAAAATGGGCTGGCTGCCTTCAAATCAAACCCATCAGATGACAACAATACTTGGCCCATTCCCGTTCAAATGGAACGCAGGGATTCCCTGTCACCCCTGGGATACCCCTAACAGCCGGGAAAAGGCAGGTTTTCCTTCAATCAACACCCTTCGAACCGCAGGTGAAGGCGGATCCCTCCCAGTTCGAACACAGACAATATTAGGAGAGTAGTTGCTTGCCTCTCCTTCTTTTGTCTTCACAAGCTCCGTTTTTGGTCCTGGGGAACCGGGGAGGGGGGACTGCCAAGATCAAATCGAAAAGGGAAAGGACCAAAGTCCCCGCTCCAAATCCACACGCGCTCACCCGTTCGGCTGCTGCTTCCCGGCACAAAGATTCGTCCCTCGGCACCTCCTTGAAGCGATGCTCCGCGTCTCCAAGCGCGCATCCAGGTGTTCGCCCAGACGCTGCGAGAAGCTCTCGCAGTCCTTCCATGAGACAGCCCCGGGAGCTCCCCATGAACCCCTCTTCTCAGCAGCTCCATGCAAAAGGGAGCTGAGGCGAAGCCTCCCCCTAAAACAGCCTCGCCCCCGCCCCCCCCGCCCCCGGCAGGAGCCGGCCCCTCATCATCCTCACAGCTCACACCTGGCGCTGATGCCACTCTCCAACAGCGCCTCTCCCCGTCCAGCACACAGCCCGCTTCTCACAGACACAGAGCCAACAGACATCTGCTCCGGGTGCTGGCTGTTCTTAGTCCGTCTGCTTCCACAATTCAGACACGGACGTGCGCTGATGGCACTGAGGGAAAGCTTTCCAGTGCACAAAACTGTTATTCTGGTAGCACGCTTTGAGACGCCTTCAGAAAAAGCAGAATCAGTGCCACCGCCTAAGAGCCCTGCTGAGGAACCCCGCCCTCCTTGGGACACCCAATGCAGCAGAGCTCGAAAAACAAAGGGAAAAGTCAAGCTTGGAGTGGAAAAAGACAATAGAAATACAGCAGCCTTTCAAGAAAGCCTTCACACAGCAATAGTGGGACCCGGTCACATTTCTTCTTTCCTTGCTCTCTGGAATGACATCAATACGAAGTAAAAAACCCACACGAAACCCAAGGCAGAGCTGGGATTTTACACGTCTTCCTTTTGGCTCTCGGGATGACAAGCGCCTCTTCCGGGACTGCGACACGATTTGGGCGCTGGCAGAGAACGGAGGCAAAAGGTGCCAGAGAGCCCCTTCTATCGCCTTCAGCCCCTGCAGCTGTTCTGAGGGTTCCAGGGCACAGCTCGGTCCGTTCCTAGATCAAAACCTCACGGCAATATCTTCAGAACTACTACCCATCTCCAGTCGGAACCTTCTACATTCCTGGAAACAAATGAGTGCGTAGAGAGGGTTTCTCCCCAGCTGAGTTTAGAGACCAATTCCTATTCTTTAGCAATACCTAGAAAACCGAACGCCTTGCCAGGTTTTAGCATCCTACACCCACTCACCCCTCCCTGTGCATTTGGTGGCAGCTTTGGGTCCCTCTGGGGGACGGCACCCAGCGTGACCCCCGCCCCTCGCCCGCCCCCCACCTGCTCCTGCACCGCAGTGGGGCTCCCTCTCCTGGGCACCTCGGGGTGCCCCCAACGGCATCAGAGCCCCGAGTCTTCACCCCCCCTTTTCCTGACCCCCAAAGAAGGCTCAGAACGAATCCGACTGCCCTGGACAGCAGCGCAGCGCTTCCCCCAAGCCCTTCCCACACGTGCATGGCCCCAGCAAGGGATTCTGCTGCAACAAGAAAGCGGGGGCAGCCCCCAGAAGGCTTGAGGTTCCTGCCCAGCCTCGCTGTCACGGGCCGGGGGCAGCGAGAGAGGGAGCGGCACAGACGGCGGGGACGGCCCGGCACAGGGCGGGGGCCGCTCTCAGCGCGATGCCGGCAAAGCCGCAGCTCCGGCGCTGTCGGCCGGGCTGCTTGAGCGGCACGGGGGGATCCGCCGAGAGCCTCCGGCCCCGCGCGGGGACTCCTGCAAGGGCCCAGGGGCGCCGGGCTCCGGCCCTCGGGCCTTTATTCTCCGGCAGCCCGAGCCCCGCGGCTGCGGGGCAAAGAAGGTAAGGGGGCACGGGAAGAGAGGAGCGAGAGCAGGGCATGAGAAAGGGCGGCGAGGGAGCTCGGGCTGCGCAGGAAAGCGGGACGGGAAGGGAAAGCCCGGGACGAGGGTACAGGGAGGCTGGGCAGAGGAAGGAGAGAGGGGGAATAGAAGGGAGTAGCGGGCTAGGGACAGGACAGGAAGGAGCCGGGTTTGTGGGGGGAGAGGGAATGGGGGAAAGGGAGCGAGAGAAGGCGAATACGGGGAGAAGGAAGGAGGGCTAGAGAGAGGGACAGGCGGGGAAGCCTCCCAGAGCCCCGGCTGCACCCCGAGCCCGGCCCGGCGCCTCGCCCTGCCCGGGATGCTGCGCTCGGCGGAGCTCGGCTCGCTCCGGAGACGCTCGGCTCGAGTCGGCTCTTGTCGCCTCAACTCGGCTCTTGGCGCCTGCATTCGCCTCTTCGGCAGAGCTCGCCTCGCTTCGGCCCAACTCCCAGCCGCTCTGTGCCTTGGGCGCGCCTCGGCTCGGCTCGCCTCGGCTCGGCTCGCTGACAGCGGGCGGGCAAGCGCCGCCGCCTCACGTTCAGCTCGCCCGGCTTGGGGCTCTCCCGCTGCCGCGTCCCGCGGGCGGCCCGGCCATGGCGCGGACACGACCGGGAGCGCGGGCTCGGGCAGGAGCTCATTAGGCTGGGACCGCACTGGCGCTAATTAGCGCGCACGAGAGCAGCAGGCTCGCTTCGCCTGAGCTCGGCTCGCTTCGCTCCAGGCAGCCTCGGAAGCCTCGCCTCGGTTCGCTCGAGGCCGTCAGGGTCGGCCGCTCTCGCCTTGCTTCGGCCGAGCTCGTGCGATTCCCCCGAAGGCGGCGTCGTTCGGTTGTGTTTTTAGAAATATCTTTCTCTATCGATTGTATCTTTCTATAGTTAGATTTATATTTCTAGAATACTTCTATTAATCCAAATAAAAACCCCATCTCTAACCAAAAAAATACACGAAAACACCTTCTTTTAAACGGTATCGAAATATTTTTATACTTTGTATAGTTATACTCACATTTATATATATAGTTTCTTTTGATGCAATCTATTAATAATTATCTATAATATCTATAAAATTCTAGACATGTATTTAAAGTACTATTTATATTATGTATCGTATCTACTGCTGCAACTGATTTTTTCTTCTAGTTTTAAACTTTATCTGCATGTATTTATGATATATTTCTAGACTTAGATTTCTACCTTCATATTCTTTGTATTTATCATTTTTATCATCAAAACCCTGCCTACTGACAAGTAAAAAAAAACGCTTTCTTTAACGGTTTAAAAAATATTTTTATATTTATAATTTTCCTATTTCTATTTATAATTTGCTCTCTAGTACGTGATAACATACCTGCTCCTGCACCGCAGTGGGGCTCCCTCTCCTGGGCACCTCGGGGTGCCCCCAACGGCATCAGAGCCCCGAGTCTTCACCCCCCCTTTGCCTCTAGTTAGAAACTACACTGGAACTTTTTTCTGGAAACAAAGACACGACCTAAATCCTCTCCCCATGTCCTAGACAGATAGATGTTCAGTTCTTAGTTGACTGGGCAGCAGTTTCTTCAATAGAACGAGAAACAATATGGAAACGTTTTAGCTACAAGCAAATAGGCAAATCTGAACAAGGTCCTGGTGGCCAGCCACTGCAGTTATTTTGAAGCAATTTTTTAAACAATCAAGTACTGATCCCACAAAAAATAAAGCAAAAAGCTGACTACTGGCTAAGAAAGAAGGAAAAATTAACTTTTGACGACAACAACAACATTCCAAGGACACAGGCTTTTTTCCAGTCTCATACCTTATTACTACCTCTCTTGGGAATTCTCATCGTGGATCCCAAAAGGAATAAATCCCTCAGCGTGTCCTAAAGCACCAAGGAGCTACCTACAAGTGAAGGTGGCTACTTTCAGTGCAGACACAGCTGATGACACAGCAGTAGCGCAGTTCTATGCTGCACAGGGATAATACTGTCTCCTCTTCTCCAGCAGCTGACTCTCTCCTGCCATGGTTTCTGTAAATGCATCAGAGCACGACCTTAAACACAAACAGGCAAGAAAACACCATCAGAAGTCTTGCATTAAGCACTACAAGAAGGGTTCCAAGCAGAGACCAACAGAATTTCAAGGAAGCAGTATGCAATTAAACCACCTCAGACTCGTTCAAGTATCCGGCAGGTAGATGGAACCAAAATGGAACCATTCAGAAACAACAAAGAAAACCTCCCCAAGTATTTATACAGGAGTCCTTAACGTCAGAAATGGGATGGCAGGTTATGTTCAGATAAGATGAATGTTTATTTGGATGTAGAAATAAACTTCTCTCATGGTCCTTTGCCAAAAAATAGAACCTACAAGTGAACACCTACACCTGCCTAAAAAGACCTAACGAGCCCCTGGCAGCCACCGGCATCAAAGCACAGGGGATGTTTCTAATCCAGGCTAAGGAGAACAATATCACCTTTTGTTCTCTCCAGTTTGTTTCCTCTGCAGTCCTATTTGCTTCTTATGATTTTTACACTCTCTGTATCTTCTCGGGCAGCGCTGAGTCTGACGACCGGGATACGAGAGTCCTTCCCTGCCCTACGGAGAGAACCAGGAAAAAAAGTTAAAAAAAGAACAGGGCAGTTTGAAGTTAATACTTCCGACGAGAAGCAGCACCTGACAAACAGAGTGAACAAAGCGTGATACCTCCCTGGGGACAGAAGACTTACAAACTCTCCGGGATTTACAATCCTAGTAACCAAGCCCTTCAGCACAGCAGCCAAGTGTCCCATTAGGTGGTGCTGCACCAAAGAATGATCCGAGAGGTTCCAAAGAGTGAAACGCACGTTATTTTCCAAAGATGTAAAATCGTGCAAAATAACAAAACTACAATAGATCTAAACTACAGGGCAAGAGTACAAGTGTTAACTTGAGGAGCTGGAACCATCCAGGTGAGCAACTGCTAACCGGATCCTCAACAGAGTCTGAGGAACCCTCCAGGATACAGAAGGGTTTTCCCCAGAAATTACACAGGCCGAGTTTTGATAGAAGTACACTTGCCAGATGCTCAGAAACGTCACCCATCCTCCTCCAGGTGTCCTGAGAGAGCTGCGAATGGCTCTCACGTGGTTTGAGCTGGTTCTGTAAGGGCTCAGGGTGAATTTCACCAGATGCAACCAAACTGGGCAACACCCAGTGGGACAGAAGGAACCCAAAGCTTGTTTTACCCAAAGCTTGGGTAAGCAGAGCTCCAGCAAATACTGAGGAAACGGACAGAACAGGGTAACAAATAATAAACATACCTTTTTTTTTTTTTTTTTTTTTCAGATGAGCAAAACAATTAAGGAGAAGGTGGAAAACTCACCATGACTGAACATTTCATCACCTGTAAGCTGACCATCCTTAGCATAGAGGACTCCAAATTTAAAATTCACCGATCCCTGGAAAATAAAACCAAATATTATTTGGTAAACAGTCAAACAGAAGACATAACAATTTGGTTCCTCTAATCTTTGCATACATCCTACACATCAGAACATACATTTTATACTATCTCCTACTACACGATAATTTACCTTTAAACTTTGATAGTATAGCATAAAACCATTAACTTAGATTGGTGATCAATTATTATTAAGTTGGTGCTTCAAGTTATTTTTGCTGTCAGGTTCAAAAAAACATTACTTCTTTTTACTGTAACGAGCAATTGATTTAGAAGTCATCAAAAGCCCATCAAAATACAAAGCTGTACTCACCGGACGGGTCTGTGAGCAAGAAGTAGTTAGGCTTGTACTCATCTCTTGCCCTTCAAGAACCAATAAATCCTGTCAACAAAAACAGCATCTTCAGCCCACTCCTATTAAAGATTCTACAAGGATGATGGTTTTATTTGTGTTTAGAAGTTTGGATTTGAAATGGCCAGTTCAATGGATAAAGAGACAGTTTAAGTAGTATTAGATTATTATTATTCTTATTCTTATTAGCTACTGGAAGAAACAAACCAGTAGTATCTATACTTAATTACTTCTATTTCCAGGAAATCATAAAGAAAAAGAACCAAACAAAAAAAAGTCACTTCCTACCTTTTGTATCTCAGGATGAAAAATGTCTCTTGGGCTCTTCTCCAGTTTCTCCAGACTCCTGGCACTGAAATGCAAATGAACGAGTGCTTTAGAGGAGGGCAAGTGCACATTCCAACCCCGAACCACCAACCGATTGCAGTTACAGCGCTTACAAAATGAATCGTTCCCAGAGCCTCTGGGAAATGGAACGGTTGGTGCAACTGCCATTTCTTCCCCAAAATACTAACTTCCAACACTTCCTAAACTTAGTTTGCATTTTAAAAACAGAAATTAGGGAGACTCAGGGTGGAGATCAGGTTGAAAGTGATTTCCTTCTAAAGCACAGGGCTCTGTTCCATCACCCTTCACTTTGGCTCCACACAGAATCACGGGGAGCATTTTAGGAGGGCCCAAGAACCAATTCTATTTCTCTCTTTTTTCTAGTTCTCTCTCTTCCTAAATCATTCAAGGCAAGTCAAATGAAAAAGGACAAGTTCAGCATCAAATTCACACTTTTTCCCTTTGTCTGCTCAAGAACAGGCTTTAAAACCACTTCTTGCTGCCTTCAACGATTAAGACTTGCAAAACAGTTTCACAAGTTTGATAGGTTTATCACAAAAACCACAGAACGCAAGCTCTGAATTACAGGAAAAGGTACACAGGCAAATATCTCAGCTGATGGTGGCTTATTTATAAACACATACCTTAACGGAGATTGCACTGAGAATGTTTCAGTGGGACTCTAAGGGAAAAGTATTTTCTGAGTACCCTGTAAACAAGAAAAGCTAGGATATATTACAGGACATACCCACTTGTTCTGCATATTCAAATAGGATTATCAATAAAAACATTTAAGAAGGAAGAAAACCAAGGTAATTTTACTCAGCTATATTTGCTGCCGATTTAGAGAAAAAAAAAAAAAAAAGTCACGGGTGCTGCAAAGAAAAAAAAAAAAGTGAACCAGAAACGCCTACAGTAGAACTTTAAAACAATTGCTTGGATAAAAGCAGCTCATGGAACATGAAGTAGAAAAAAAGCGAAACCAGTATCAGACCTGCCTATTTTCTTACCATTGCACAAGAAAAATCCGACAAGCGGTATAAAGTCACTGCCTAAAACCGATCCTAGGATGTAACCAAGAACAATTGAGGCATTTGCTAATCTAAACGGAAACCTTTTCCGGACCCTAGTGTCAAATCACACGTTTTGTCTTGCAGCAGCTCGAGGCTGGAGAGCATTTCCCCTGGGGGTCGGGAGGGTAGGGGCACAAGGGGCTGAGTTTGCGGATCGCACCTGTGCCAGCAGAAGGATCCAGCCCGCGCGCTCCTTGCGCTCGCCATTCTCCGGGCCATCGCTGTGTCTTACTGCTCAGCGATGCCGCTCCATCTGTTTGCGTGGAAGAAAGAGCCACGAGCACTGAGGCACTCAGCAGCCGTGTCATTCCAGCGTTGTCGAGCGCTCTCTGCTCGCAAGGCTGAGCACGCCGCGGAGCCGCCTGCGCAGCCGCTCGTCCGCCCCCGCCCGCAGCAGCGGCAGCAGCCCGAGGGACACGGCTGCAGCTCGGCGGCTCCCGCGCCTCCGCCAGCCGCCGCACAGTGACCGCGGCAGCGCCCGGCGCCGCTCGCCCGGGGCGGCTCCTGCAGCTCCCGGCCCGCGGCAGCAAAGCACCGCCTGGCGCTCCGCCATCGGCGGGCGGCAGCGCGCCCCGCCCGAGCTGAGCCCCCGCCACCGGGACCGCTGAGCGAGGCCGAGGCACCGGGCGGACGCCCCTTCCGTGCCGCTCGGCTCCGTGCGGGCGGCCGGCCGGAGGCTTCGCCCCTCCAGCGTCGCTGCCGCGGCTCCGTCCCGCGTGGGAGAGGCGCCGGGAGCTCCCCGCGCCCAGCCCGCTCCCCCGGCGCGCGGCCGCCTCGGCCCGCCAGCCACTCCTACGGCGCGTCGGCCGTTGCGTCAGACGCCGCGCTTTACGGCCACAGGGCCCTGCCGGGAGTTGTAGTCTCGGACTGACAGCCACCGCTCCGTTTTCCGCCACCGGGAGCTGCGCTCCCGCCAGGGGATCAAACGGCTCCTTCGCTCCTGGGCGCGGAAGCACCTTAGGCAGCACCGCCCCTCCCGAATGTCCTTTCTTTTCCACTCCAACTCTTTTTTCTTTTTTTCACTCTGTTTTTTCACCCCTTTTTCCACTTTCGCTCTTTCTTTTTCACTCTCACCCTTTTCCTGTTTCATTTTTTTTTCTTCCTTTCTCTTCCTTCCTTTTTTTTTCTTCCTTTCCTTTTTCCTTTTCTTTCTTTCTGTCTGTCTTTCTTTCTTTCTGTCTTTCTCTTTCTGTCTCCCTTTCTCTATTTCTTTCTCTCTCTTTCTTTCTTTCTGTCTCTCTCTCTCTTTTTCTCTCTTTCTTTCTGTCTATTTCTTTCTCTCTTTCTTTCTTTCTCTCGCTCTCTTTCTGTCTCCTTCTTTCTGTCTCTATTTCTTTCTCTTTCTTTCTCTCGCTCTCTTTCTCTCTCTTTCTTTCTGTCTCTCTCTATTTCTTTCTCTCTCTTTCTCTCGCTCTCTCTTTCTGTCTCTCTCTATTTCTTTCTCTCTCTTTCTCTCGCTCTCTTTCTGTCTCTATTTCTTTCTCTCTCTTTCTTTCGCTCTCTTTCTATCTCTATTTCTTTCTCTTTCTTTCGCTCTCTTTCTGTCTTTCAGGCCCTTCTCAGCATGCTGGTTTTCAGTTCCGACGGGCCGTGGAGGATCCACATCAAATCAGATCACACGGGGGCGGTGCTGGTTGTCTCCTGTGGCCATGGCTTCATTTCCCCTCGGTGGCCGCTGTCCCAGCCCGTTTCTTCGCAGGTCATCCAGCTCTCTCCGGGGACGCTGGCGGGACACAGGGCTTGGGGCCCTGTCCCCATCAGCCAGTCTGCGGCGCCGGCCACCTCCAGGAGCCGCATCCTCCCGCGCCTCCTGCTGCTGCCGCTGGCGCCAGCGCACCACGAAGGGATGGATGGAGGCGGCGGCGGGGGCGGCGCGGGACCAGCCCGGCGCGGCTCTCCTGATCCTGCAGCACGCGGATGCTCCCGATGGGCCCTTGGCAGGTCGGGCAGGTGGCGGCGGCATCAGGGGCAGCCTGGGGCTGGATGCAGGCGTGGCAGAACACGTGTCCGCAGGGCTCCACGGCAGCAGCGGGGCCGTGCAGGAAATCCACGCAGATGCGGCACACCCGGACGGCTCGGGGCGCTGGTGGCTCCTCCCTGGCCTCCGACATTGCTGCTCCCGGAATTGACTGCTCTCAGCCGCTGGCAGGACTCGAAGGCTTGGCTTCCACTCGGGGCACTCGGAGGTTCCTCAACCTCTCGTGGGACTCAGAGATTCCTCAGTCTCTGGCAGGACTCAGAGGTTCCTCAGTCGCTGGAAGGACTTGAAGGTTCCTCTTCACTCACTGGCAGGACTCAGATGGTCGTCTTCACTCACTGGAGTAATTCAGAAGCTCCTCGGTCACTGGCAGGACTCGAAGGCTCCTCGGTCACTGGAGTAACTCGAAGGCTCCTCGGTCACTGGCAGGACTCAGAGGCTCCTTGGTCGCTGGCAGCACTTGGAGGTTCCTCCTCAGTCACGGGCAGACTTGGAGGTTCCTCACTCACCGGCAGGACTCAGAGGCTCCTCGGTCACTGGCAGCAGTCAGGTTCCTCAGTCACTGGCAGCACACAGAAGACGCTCGCTCGCTGGTAGCACAGAGGCTCCTCAGATGCTGGCAGCGCTTGGAAGCTCCTCAGCTGCTGTGGATCACAAGCTGAGTGTGCTGGCACTACCCAACGCTGGCGGTTATAGTTACGCAGGTGGCGTCATAATGACCATGAGTGACACGGCCTGACATCACAGGGCTCTGAGGGCCACACCCAGGAGCTCCCCATCCACAGACAGATCCTGTGGCACAAGGCCCACCTGGCAGTGGGCTGCACACCTCAGTGTTTGCCCAGATCCCTTCCAGGCGGTCCCTCCTGGTTTCCATGCCATGTGTTGGGGTCTGGGGCTGCACCTCCCCAGCGGGAGGACTGTTCAGCCCTTGGTTGAACTTCAGGAGGTTCCGTCAGCCCATTTCTCCAGCCTGTTGAGGTCCTTGTGGGTGCAGAGTCACCTTCTGGTGTCTCAGCAGCTCCTCCCACTGTAGGAAATTCAGCAAACTTGCTGAGGGTGCCCTGGACCCCTTTATTCAGGCCACTATCAAGAAGGAAGAGGACTGGTCCCAGTGCTGATGCCTGGGCTACACTGCTGATGATCAGCCTCTATCTCAGCTTCATGCTGCTGATCAACATCCTCGACTTAAAATCCAGTGTCAACAGTTAAAATCACTTCCTCACAGGGCAGAGCTTATTTGCAAAGTTCTGCTTCCGCCAAGCCTCCTGCTTTCTCCAAACTCATGAGAAATGTCTGGCTGATCCTTTATCAGCCCCAGTGAGCATTTTCCCCTTCAAATACAGCAGCTCTGGAATACAGCAAAGGATCTGTTGAATCATTTGCCTCTTCCACCACTTTTCCTGAAATATACCTGAAACATACCTGGTATTTTCCTGAAAATACCATTGTCGCACTACACACCGACACCAGCTCTCGGAATCTTTTTGTGCCCTTTGCAAAGAGACTGAGGTTGTTTGGCAGAGACTCTCCAGGACCAGGCAATACAACAAGGCACCTCTAGGGCCCTGCTGCTGCTGCCACCATAGCCCTGCTGTGGATGGAATGGAAGAGGCTGTGATGGCAGCAGGCCACCCCAGCACAGTTATCCACCTGTAGCTGGGCAGCCTGTGCTCACAGCTCAGTCTGTCCCTGGGATTTCACCCCTCAGAGTGCTGGCTGTTTGTCCCACCTTTCCTATCACAAGGCTGGAATTGGCCTAGTGCCAGCTTTTTGTGGCCTTTATGTGCAGGGCTGTAGAACTCCCCTTGGGCTCAAAGCCAAGCTCCCTGTTACATCTCATTAACCCCTTCTTTCCAAGTTCCCTTGTGCGTCCTCCTAGTACCCAGTGCAGGTGGTGGGGCACTGTCCCACTCCTCAGCTGTGATGTCCCCATCACTATCTGCTTACCCATCCCACTCAGGACAGATTTCCATTGTGGCAGCCTTGCAAGGGACCAGTTAATCCTCATGAAATGTCTTTTTAGCTGCCAGGCTCCACTCTCAGTTACACTGCAGGCACTTCTTCCCAGACCTGAGTGGCACCTTGGCCACCAAGGGCACAGCTTCACCTCCCCACCATGGCCCAGCCAAGCCAAAGGGTTCACCAGCTTTGCAGTGCCTCAGCCACATGATCCCTGCACACAGAAACATTCACAGGAGGAATTAGAAACATCAGTAGCTCCATGCCAGCCGATGGGAAGCAGCCCCTGGGATGAGGATGCTGGAGCCCAGGACAAAGCTCAGGATAAGAGCAGAGGACACAGTGCCTCTGTCCAGGGACACTGGGTGCTGCCCTGGCAGCATGGCCTGGCCTCTGCTTGTCCCCAGGGCATGGCCACATTCCATCCACCATCCATCCTGGCTCCCAGCAGGTCTCTCTGCTGCCCTGGCTCAGCAGAGGAGGACAGAGCCAGTCACAAGTGGGGTTTCAGGAAGAGGAACTCGCTTGCAGGGGTCTCCCATCCCTGATAGGTTTGGAGACATCACCCCTTAGTGCCAGTGGGAGCACTCAGGGAACCCAAAATGAATTTACTGGTCCCAGTCCCAGGGCAGGAAGGGGACTGGACCCTCGTGCAGGGGAAAGGCAGTTCAAAAGGATTTAGCACCAGCTGTCCCTGGATGTTGCTGGCCCTCAAAGTCCTCATAGCTTTCCCTGTACCTTTGGTGGGCAGAGACACCATGGGTCCTTTGGGCCAGCAAAAGCAGGACCCCTATCAGCACTTTCCCTTCTCTTTACTGGGCTCCACGGTTCATCCTCCATGCCCAAGGGGACTCCAGCCAGACGGGGATCTCTTTGGATCATCACCTCCGTGCCGAGCACACCCGGACACGCCGCTCCCGGCACCGCCCCCGGCTCCTGCCGGGCAGCACCGAGCGCAGCCCCTGCCCGGACACAGCGAGGGAGAGCAACGCCCAGAGAGCCTGGCAGGGCCAGTCCCTTTGTTCCTCCCACCCCAGCCTCTTCTGGCATAGCCTGGGACGATCTGGATCAAAAGTCACCTGCGAGTCCTGCCCTTGGGGCGTGCTGGCAGCAGCCAGGGCTCCCGGCCCTTCAGCTCCCCAGCTCAGCCTGGAGCAGCCGTGCTGAGCTCCACAAACGTGCACAGGGAGAGTTTTATCCCAGCCAGGGCTCTTTCAGCTCTCCAGCTCAGCAGGAGCAGGCAAGGAAAGTCAGGGGAGACCAGAACACCACTCTGATCCCAGTGGCCTTTCCTCTCCCTCTCCTTATTTGTCTCTGAAGGGGATTTTCAAACCCTTCAAGATGGCCTCAAGTGGTTTCCAAGGCGACGGTGCTAGAGTCATCACTGCCAGAGTCATCACTGCCACGGAAACCCTCTCTTTGGCATCATATAAATATTTCCCTTGAAGGAGGCTGGATGAGTGGGCAATGCACTATTTTCTAGCACTCCCTGGCTGCAACAGGACAACCTCCAGGAGATGGGAGGGAGCTTGGGAGGTTAAAATTAGCTTGCCATGCTGGCCAGCAATGGAAAGAGGTGATTGCTGATGTTTCAGCCCAAAACCTGGGGTTATTTGTGTCAGCAGGATCCAAATGAAATAGATTTACTCTGTAGGGAGACAAAAATGAGAAAAAAAAAGGCAGGGAGGAAGTAAGGTTGAAAACTTGTGCTTTTTTTGCTGTTCTTCAGAAAAACTTCTTAAAGTTTTCCCTTTAATGCCAATCCCACATTCTCTTGGGTCAGAGGGGACTGAAAACACCGTCTCCTCCACGCTGGGAGCTCCTGGGGCAGCTCAGAAATCCCAGCTGGCTGCTGAGAGCTGGCATGGGGGGTGACAGCCACGTGCTGGGCTGGTGTCCATGCAGGGCACTGGCAATGCTGCTGGCAGCCCCTCCAGAGCTGTGCCCTGGGGCTGGGCACAGCCAGAGCTGGGCTGCTGTCCATGCAGGGCACTGGCAATGCTGCTGGCAGCCCCTCCAGAGCTGTGCCCTGGGGCTCAGCATCCTGGCTGGGCAGAGCTGGAGGGGATGCTGGGCTGCAGCCCTTGGCAGAACCAGTGGCCCTTAGGGGACAGCACAGCTCCAGAGAGTGTTTTGGGGTTCCTGTCCCACTGCCTACGCTCAGGGTGCAGGCAGATGGGGGTCCTGGAGTACTTCACCCTCTCCTGGCAGCATATTCAAGGCTGAGGTGTTTTGCTTTGCTTTTAATTGCCTCCCTTCTGTCTCATCAACTCACCAGCACCTTTACAGGAGCACAGGGAGAGGTGTCTGCCTGCACCGGGGCCAAGCTCCGAGCAGGGACAGGCTCTGCAGAGGGCGTCTGCGCCCGGGCTGCTGCTGTAAACACCTGCTGTCCCCGAGCAGATGGCTCCTCTCACATCCCTGCTGCAGGCACATACCAAAGGGCTTTCCTGACAAACAAAGCACGGCCGCCTGCAGCCCTGGAGCGCTTCTGGCTTTCCTGGAAGAAGGGGATGCTCCCTCCTTGTCGCACTGCCCAGGCTATTTTTAGACCTGCATAGCAACCAGAGGATGGGGAGACACGGTGTCCCCCTGCCACCCTCTCACCTGCTGGCTGCTGGCCTTTGGCAGGGGCTGGGGATGAGTGTGGGGTGCTGGCTGGGCTGGAGGAGAGGGGTTCCAGCTGATCGCCCCCCAGCACCACCCCAAAAAGTCTCCCAGGAGGCACAGAGCTGCTCCAAGACCCACTTGCTTTCCCCACTCCAGAAGGTGCTGCCAAGGAAATCTGGAGACCAGCAAGGTCAGGCCGCAGCACCTGCTTTCCTCTTTCTCCCTTTAGAAAAAAATAACAACCCACCCTAAATCCAGAGCAAACAATTAAAATGTTCCAGTTGCTGGCTCAGAGCAGCGATCCCAGATAAAACCCCAAGGATCCGCCAGCTAAAAATAGCCTGAGCCCCATAAATTAAACAAAAGCTTTTTGCTGGGCTCTTGGAAAGCCAGTTCCAGTGCAGTTTTCTCTATGTAAGGTATAACTCTAATGGTATTTGTTATTATTAGCCCTACCTCCCCCGTGTCACCGACCTTCCCAGCACCATTGTTTAGGAACGGGAATTTTACAGAGCCAGACTTCTTCCTCCTGGCAGCTCCTCTGCTGGAGTGGGATCCCACCTCAGCCACTTTCCTGCCTTTTAATTTTAGTTTAAACCTTTTTTTTTTCCCTTGCGGGCAACTGATTATTTGATACTAAGACATTCTATGTTTTGTAGGGCCACCCTCATTTAAGGCCTGTCTCAAACATCTGCTTAATTTCTATCCCTATCAGCTGTCCTGGGAGCTGTGGACCCTTAAATAAATTCCTGCTTGGAAGGCAAATGTATTGGGCAGCCTTTGGTGGACACTGTGCAAGCCAGCATGCATGTAGGGGCTTGTCTCACCTCCTTTCTGGCATCAAGCCCATTAACAATATTTCCTCATATTATATTTTATATATCTGTGATGTTAGACAGCCAATGACTTACAGCTTTCTGGGAGATTTCTCCTCCAACCCTTTAAAGAGCTGCCAGCATCCCACTGCCTCAAGCACACGTGGCCAGCTCATGAGGATGAGTTCTCTCCAGTCCTTCTCCAATGCTTTTTCCCAGCACTCCATGTTGGCTGTGAGGAGCACATCCAACACCTGCTATCCCAGCCCAGATATTTAGGCTTCGTTGCTTTTTCTATTGGCTTTTACCAAAGTATTTCACTTACTGCACTGGGAGCAGCTGCATCCCAAAGCCCAGCTGAGATCCCTTGCTCCATCCTCGTGCTGGACTTCAATTGTTTTGCTTCATTTGCCAGTAGTTCTGTGGCTCGGGCCGGACAGCACCCGCCACATCCTGCGGCACCAAGGCCACCCCTGCTGCCCGCGGCCGGGACACCTCGCGGCCTCGCGCCGCGGGCGAGGCGGAGCCGCACCACAGCCGCGCCCCCGGGACGAGGAGAGGCGGCCGCTCGTCGTTCCCTCCCCGCCTTCCAGCCGCTCCCCTCCCGCCGGCTCCTCCCTTCCAGCCGCTCCTCTCCCCGCCTCACCGGAGGCTGCTCCTCCGACATGGCGGGGGGGGGAGCAAGGGGGTCGCGCTGGGGGCGTGGCCAACGGCCAAGGGGCGTGGGGGGGCCGCGTGCAGGCGCGTCCTCGCTGAACGTCACGGGGGCGCTGTGCTCCGGAGGGGGAGCGGCGTGAGGGGAGAGCCCGGGACACCCCGAAACAGCCCCTGGATACCCCAGGGATACCCCGAAGCAGCCCTTGGATAGCCCAAAACAGCCCCTGGACACGCCCGGGACCGCACCTTCCCGGTGACACGGCAGCTCCTGGGTGAGGGAAAACGGGAGGAGAAGCCTTCCATCAAAACACCCAGTGTCTCCAGTCCAGCCCAGACCGGTGCTGGGGTGTTCAGATCCCCCTTAAGGGGAGGAGAGGCAAGTTTGCCTCGATCCACAATTGAGGAAAGAATTAGATTCTAAACATACCCGAAAGCGAGATTTAAAACACAAACGAGGTTAAATATTGGGATCCAAAGCGATATTTCAACCTTTATTTTTTTTTCATAAAAGAGAAAAGAAAGAAGGTAGAAAAGTGGGGATAGCCAAGAATAATTACGTGAAGCAGAGGGAAGGTGTTACCACCACCGTGGGTCCAGCGCCGCCTCACAGAGTGCGGTGGGTGTTTCACAGCAGTTATTGCTGTTTGTTTGCCTTATTAATGTTTGTTTGCCTTGTTATGCATTCATGGCAGTCACTCTAATCGTTGTGTGTGTTTGTATTAACTGTTACAGTTGTTGCAGCACTTTGGGCTGGAAAATGAAGGATTGGGACTTGCCTAAAAGAGACAGTCTTAAGAAAAGGGGGGACTTGATAAATAACACAGAGACTAGAAATTTTCAGTTCCCCTGAAGATGCTGAATAGAGCTTTAGGGCTAACTAGCAAAAAAGATTAAAGGTACGCATGAAGGAGGATAAATGTAGCTGGAACCAGTGGAGAAAAAGATAGGGGACTACAGAGGGGTTTTTGCAAGTTACGGAACAAAAACCAATAGTGCATACCAAAGAAAAAGTTCAAAGAAAGGTCACCAGTAATACTGAAGCATTCAGTGAATATGACCACGAGACCCCCCCCCCCCCCGTTAGATGACCTCCAGGACCAACAAAGGACTTCCAGTTACAGGTGAACGCATGCAAATTAGTTCTAGGGAAGTGGTGTTAGCATATGAGCTAGGAGACACATTGTAATGAATATGTATGATCAGGATGGAATAAATACCCTCTTGTGAATTTTCACCACACACATCAGATTAAAGGAGATAGATACACTTCTGTGTGTCCAGCGCTGATAAAGAATGACTGCTTTCTAACGCTTTAAATTGAAAAAACGTTTATTTCATAACGAACATCCTAACAAACATCCTAACAAACATCCTTAACATCCTAACAAACGTCCTAACATCCTAATATCCTAATCTTCTAATAGCAACATCGAACTCTATCCCCAAGTTTCTACAACTACATGCTTTCCCTTCCACAGTTGCCACTCTCCTAGTCTTGAAGTAAACGGGAAGAAGAAATCAGACGAGGCCCTTCTCAGCATGCTGGTTTTCAGTTCCGACGGGCCGTGGAGGATCCACATCAAATCAGATCACACGGGGGCGGTGCTGGTTGTCTCCTGCGGCCATGGCTTCATTTCCCCTCGGTGGCCGCTGTCCCAGCCCGTTTCTTCGCAGGTCATCCAGCTCTCTCCGGGGACGCTGGCGGGGCACAGGGCTTGGGGCCCTGTCCCCATCAGCCAGTCTGCGGCGCCGGCCACCTCCAGGAGCCGCATCCTCCCGCGCCTCCTGCTGCTGCCGCTGGCGCCAGCGCACCACGAAGGGATGGATGGAGGCGGCGGCGGGGGCGGCGCGGGACCAGCCCGGCGCGGCTCTCCTGATCCTGCAGCACGCGGATGCTCCCGATGGGCCCTTGGCAGGTCGGGCAGGTGGCGGCGGCATCAGGGGCAGCCTGGGGCTGGATGCAGGCGTGGCAGAACACGTGTCCGCAGGGCTCCACGGCAGCAGCGGGGCCGTGCAGGAAATCCACGCAGATGCGGAACACCCGGACGGCTCGGGGCGCTGGTGGCTCCTCCCTGGCCTCCGACATTGCTGCTCCCGGAATTGACTGCTCTCAGCCGCTGGCAGGACTCGAAGGCTTGGCTTCCACTCGGGGCACTCGGAGGTTCCTCAACCTCTCGTGGGACTCAGAGATTCCTCAGTCTCTGGCAGGACTCAGAGGTTCCTCAGTCGCTGGAAGGACTTGAAGGTTCCTCTTCACTCACTGGCAGGACTCAGATGGTCGTCTTCACTCACTGGAGTAATTCAGAAGCTCCTCGGTCACTGGCAGGACTCGAAGGCTCCTCGGTCACTGGAGTAACTCGAAGGCTCCTCGGTCACTGGCAGGACTCAGAGGCTCCTTGGTCGCTGGCAGCACTTGGAGGTTCCTCCTCAGTCACGGGCAGACTTGGAGGTTCCTCACTCACCGGCAGGACTCAGAGGCTCCTCGGTCACTGGCAGCAGTCAGGTTCCTCAGTCACTGGCAGCACACAGAAGACGCTCGCTCGCTGGTAGCACAGAGGCTCCTCAGATGCTGGCAGCGCTTGGAAGCTCCTCAGCTGCTGTGGATCACAAGCTGAGTGTGCTGGCACTACCCAACGCTGGCGGTTATAGTTACGCAGGTGGCGTCATAATGACCATGAGTGACACGGCCTGACATCACAGGGCTCTGAGGGCCACACCCAGGAGCTCCCCATCCACAGACAGATCCTGTGGCACAAGGCCCACCTGGCAGTGGGCTGCACACCTCAGTGTTTGCCCAGATCCCTTCCAGGCGGTCCCTCCTGGTTTCCATGCCATGTGTTGGGGTCTGGGGCTGCACCTCCCCAGCGGGAGGACTCTGTTCAGCCCTTGGTTGAACTTCAGGAGGTTCCGTCAGCCCATTTCTCCAGCCTGTTGAGGTCCTTGTGGGTGCAGAGTCACCTTCTGGTGTCTCAGCAGCTCCTCCCACTGTAGGAAATTCAGCAAACTTGCTGAGGGTGCCCTGGACCCCTTTATTCAGGCCACTATCAAGAAGGAAGAGGACTGGTCCCAGTGCTGATGCCTGGGCTACACTGCTGATGATCAGCCTCTATCTCAGCTTCATGCTGCTGATCAACATCCTCGACTTAAAATCCAGTGTCAACAGTTAAAATCACTTCCTCACAGGGCAGAGCTTATTTGCAAAGTTCTGCTTCCGCCAAGCCTCCTGCTTTCTCCAAACTCATGAGAAATGTCTGGCTGATCCTTTATCAGCCCCAGTGAGCATTTTCCCCTTCAAATACAGCAGCTCTGGAATACAGCAAAGGATCTGTTGAATCATTTGCCTCTTCCACCACTTTTCCTGAAATATACCTGAAACATACCTGGTATTTTCCTGAAAATACCATTGTCGCACTACACACCGACACCAGCTCTCGGAATCTTTTTGTGCCCTTTGCAAAGAGACTGAGGTTGTTTGGCAGAGACTCTCCAGGACCAGGCAATACAACAAGGCACCTCTAGGGCCCTGCTGCTGCTGCCACCATAGCCCTGCTGTGGATGGAATGGAAGAGGCTGTGATGGCAGCAGGCCACCCCAGCACAGTTATCCACCTGTAGCTGGGCAGCCTGTGCTCACAGCTCAGTCTGTCCCTGGGATTTCACCCCTCAGAGTGCTGGCTGTTTGTCCCACCTTTCCTATCACAAGGCTGGAATTGGCCTAGTGCCAGCTTTTTGTGGCCTTTATGTGCAGGGCTGTAGAACTCCCCTTGGGCTCAAAGCCAAGCTCCCTGTTACATCTCATTAACCCCTTCTTTCCAAGTTCCCTTGTGCGTCCTCCTAGTACCCAGTGCAGGTGGTGGGGCACTGTCCCACTCCTCAGCTGTGATGTCCCCATCACTATCTGCTTACCCATCCCACTCAGGACAGATTTCCATTGTGGCAGCCTTGCAAGGGACCAGTTAATCCTCATGAAATGTCTTTTTAGCTGCCAGGCTCCACTCTCAGTTACACTGCAGGCACTTCTTCCCAGACCTGAGTGGCACCTTGGCCACCAAGGACACAGCTTCACCTCCCCACCATGGCCCAGCCAAGCCAAAGGGTTCACCAGCTTTGCAGTGCCTCAGCCACATGATCCCTGCACACAGAAACATTCACCGGAGGAATTAGAAACATCAGTAGCTCCATGCCAGCCTATGGGAAGCAGCCCCTGGGATGAGGATGCTGGAGCCCAGGACAAAGCTCAGGATAAGAGCAGAGGACACAGTGCCTCTGTCCAGGGACACTGGGTGCTGCCCTGGCAGCATGGCCTGGCCTCTGCTTGTCCCCAGGGCATGGCCACATTCCATCCACCATCCATCCTGGCTCCCAGCAGGTCTCTCTGCTGCCCTGGCTCAGCAGAGGAGGACAGAGCCAGTCACAAGTGGGGTTTCAGGAAGAGGAACTCGCTTGCAGGGGTCTCCCATCCCTGATAGGTTTGGAGACATCACCCCTTAGTGCCAGTGGGAGCACTCAGGGAACCCAAAATGAATTTACTGGTCCCAGTCCCAGGGCAGGAAGGGGACTGGACCCTCGTGCAGGGGAAAGGCAGTTCAAAAGGATTTAGCACCAGCTGTCCCTGGATGTTGCTGGCCCTCAAAGTCCTCATAGCTTTCCCTGTACCTTTGGTGGGCAGAGACACCATGGGTCCTTTGGGCCAGCAAAAGCAGGACCCCTATCAGCACTTTCCCTTCTCTTTACTGGGCTCCACGGTTCATCCTCCATGCCCAAGGGGACTCCAGCCAGACGGGGATCTCTTTGGATCATCACCTCCGTGCCGAGCACACCCGGACACGCCGCTCCCGGCACCGCCCCCGGCTCCTGCCGGGCAGCACCGAGCGCAGCCCCTGCCCGGACACAGCGAGGGAGAGCAACGCCCAGAGAGCCTGGCAGGGCCAGTCCCTTTGTTCCTCCCACCCCAGCCTCTTCTGGCATAGCCTGGGACGATCTGGATCAAAAGTCACCTGCGAGTCCTGCCCTTGGGGCGTGCTGGCAGCAGCCAGGGCTCCCGGCCCTTCAGCTCCCCAGCTCAGCCTGGAGCAGCCGTGCTGAGCTCCACAAACGTGCACAGGGAGAGTTTTATCCCAGCCAGGGCTCTTTCAGCTCTCCAGCTCAGCAGGAGCAGGCAAGGAAAGTCAGGGGAGACCAGAACACCACTCTGATCCCAGTGGCCTTTCCTCTCCCTCTCCTTATTTGTCTCTGAAGGGGATTTTCAAACCCTTCAAGATGGCCTCAAGTGGTTTCCAAGGCGACGGTGCTAGAGTCATCACTGCCAGAGTCATCACTGCCACGGAAACCCTCTCTTTGGCATCATATAAATATTTCCCTTGAAGGAGGCTGGATGAGTGGGCAATGCACTATTTTCTAGCACTCCCTGGCTGCAACAGGACAACCTCCAGGAGATGGGAGGGAGCTTGGGAGGTTAAAATTAGCTTGCCATGCTGGCCAGCAATGGAAAGAGGTGATTGCTGATGTTTCAGCCCAAAACCTGGGGTTATTTGTGTCAGCAGGATCCAAATGAAATAGATTTACTCTGTAGGGAGACAAAAATGAGAAAAAAAAAGGCAGGGAGGAAGTAAGGTTGAAAACTTGTGCTTTTTTTGCTGTTCTTCAGAAAAACTTCTTAAAGTTTTCCCTTTAATGCCAATCCCACATTCTCTTGGGTCAGAGGGGACTGAAAACACCGTCTCCTCCACGCTGGGAGCTCCTGGGGCAGCTCAGAAATCCCAGCTGGCTGCTGAGAGCTGGCATGGGGGGTGACAGCCACGTGCTGGGCTGGTGTCCATGCAGGGCACTGGCAATGCTGCTGGCAGCCCCTCCAGAGCTGTGCCCTGGGGCTGGGCACAGCCAGAGCTGGGCTGCTGTCCATGCAGGGCACTGGCAATGCTGCTGGCAGCCCCTCCAGAGCTGTGCCCTGGGGCTCAGCATCCTGGCTGGGCAGAGCTGGAGGGGATGCTGGGCTGCAGCCCTTGGCAGAACCAGTGGCCCTTAGGGGACAGCACAGCTCCAGAGAGTGTTTTGGGGTTCCTGTCCCACTGCCTACGCTCAGGGTGCAGGCAGATGGGGGTCCTGGAGTACTTCACCCTCTCCTGGCAGCATATTCAAGGCTGAGGTGTTTTGCTTTGCTTTTAATTGCCTCCCTTCTGTCTCATCAACTCACCAGCACCTTTACAGGAGCACAGGGAGAGGTGTCTGCCTGCACCGGGGCCAAGCTCCGAGCAGGGACAGGCTCTGCAGAGGGCGTCTGCGCCCGGGCTGCTGCTGTAAACACCTGCTGTCCCCGAGCAGATGGCTCCTCTCACATCCCTGCTGCAGGCACATACCAAAGGGCTTTCCTGACAAACAAAGCACGGCCGCCTGCAGCCCTGGAGCGCTTCTGGCTTTCCTGGAAGAAGGGGATGCTCCCTCCTTGTCGCACTGCCCAGGCTATTTTTAGACCTGCATAGCAACCAGAGGATGGGGAGACACGGTGTCCCCCTGCCACCCTCTCACCTGCTGGCTGCTGGCCTTTGGCAGGGGCTGGGGATGAGTGTGGGGTGCTGGCTGGGCTGGAGGAGAGGGGTTCCAGCTGATCGCCCCCCAGCACCACCCCAAAAAGTCTCCCAGGAGGCACAGAGCTGCTCCAAGACCCACTTGCTTTCCCCACTCCAGAAGGTGCTGCCAAGGAAATCTGGAGACCAGCAAGGTCAGGCCGCAGCACCTGCTTTCCTCTTTCTCCCTTTAGAAAAAAATAACAACCCACCCTAAATCCAGAGCAAACAATTAAAATGTTCCAGTTGCTGGCTCAGAGCAGCGATCCCAGATAAAACCCCAAGGATCCGCCAGCTAAAAATAGCCTGAGCCCCATAAATTAAACAAAAGCTTTTTGCTGGGCTCTTGGAAAGCCAGTTCCAGTGCAGTTTTCTCTATGTAAGGTATAACTCTAATGGTATTTGTTATTATTAGCCCTACCTCCCCCGTGTCACCGACCTTCCCAGCACCATTGTTTAGGAACGGGAATTTTACAGAGCCAGACTTCTTCCTCCTGGCAGCTCCTCTGCTGGAGTGGGATCCCACCTCAGCCACTTTCCTGCCTTTTAATTTTAGTTTAAACCTTTTTTTTTTCCCTTGCGGGCAACTGATTATTTGATACTAAGACATTCTATGTTTTGTAGGGCCACCCTCATTTAAGGCCTGTCTCAAACATCTGCTTAATTTCTATCCCTATCAGCTGTCCTGGGAGCTGTGGACCCTTAAATAAATTCCTGCTTGGAAGGCAAATGTATTGGGCAGCCTTTGGTGGACACTGTGCAAGCCAGCATGCATGTAGGGGCTTGTCTCACCTCCTTTCTGGCATCAAGCCCATTAACAATATTTCCTCATATTATATTTTATATATCTGTGATGTTAGACAGCCAATGACTTACAGCTTTCTGGGAGATTTCTCCTCCAACCCTTTAAAGAGCTGCCAGCATCCCACTGCCTCAAGCACACGTGGCCAGCTCATGAGGATGAGTTCTCTCCAGTCCTTCTCCAATGCTTTTTCCCAGCACTCCATGTTGGCTGTGAGGAGCACATCCAACACCTGCTATCCCAGCCCAGATATTTAGGCTTCGTTGCTTTTTCTATTGGCTTTTACCAAAGTATTTCACTTACTGCACTGGGAGCAGCTGCATCCCAAAGCCCAGCTGAGATCCCTTGCTCCATCCTCGTGCTGGACTTCAATTGTTTTGCTTCATTTGCCAGTAGTTCTGTGGCTCGGGCCGGACAGCACCCGCCACATCCTGCGGCACCAAGGCCGCCCCTGCTGCCCGCGGCCGGGACACCTCGCGGCCTCGCGCCGCGGGCGAGGCGGAGCCGCACCACAGCCGCGCCCCCGGGACGAGGAGAGGCGGCCGCTCGTCGTTCCCTCCCCGCCTTCCAGCCGCTCCCCTCCCGCCGGCTCCTCCCTTCCAGCCGCTCCTCTCCCCGCCTCACCGGAGGCTGCTCCTCCGACATGGCGGGGGGGGGAGCAAGGGGGTCGCGCTGGGGGCGTGGCCAACGGCCAAGGGGCGTGGGGGGGCCGCGTGCAGGCGCGTCCTCGCTGAACGTCACGGGGGCGCTGTGCTCCGGAGGGGGAGCGGCGTGAGGGGAGAGCCCGGGACACCCCGAAACAGCCCCTGGATACCCCAGGGATACCCCGAAGCAGCCCTTGGATAGCCCAAAACAGCCCCTGGACACGCCCGGGACCGCACCTTCCCGGTGACACGGCAGCTCCTGGGTGAGGGAAAACGGGAGGAGAAGCCTTCCATCAAAACACCCAGTGTCTCCAGTCCAGCCCAGACCGGTGCTGGGGTGTTCAGATCCCCCTTAAGGGGAGGAGAGGCAAGTTTGCCTCGATCCACAATTGAGGAAAGAATTAGATTCTAAACATACCCGAAAGCGAGATTTAAAACACAAACGAGGTTAAATATTGGGATCCAAAGCGATATTTCAACCTTTATTTTTTTTTCATAAAAGAGAAAAGAAAGAAGGTAGAAAAGTGGGGATAGCCAAGAATAATTACGTGAAGCAGAGGGAAGGTGTTACCACCACAGTGGGTCCAGCGCCGCCTCACAGAGTGCGGTGGGTGTTTCACAGCAGTTATTGCTGTTTGTTTGCCTTATTAATGTTTGTTTGCCTTGTTATGCATTCATGGCAGTCACTCTAATCGTTGTGTGTGTTTGTATTAACTGTTACAGTTGTTGCAGCACTTTGGGCTGGAAAATGAAGGATTGGGACTTGCCTAAAAGAGACAGTCTTAAGAAAAGGGGGGACTTGATAAATAACACAGAGACTAGAAATTTTCAGTTCCCCTGAAGATGCTGAATAGAGCTTTAGGGCTAACTAGCAAAAAAGATTAAAGGTACGCATGAAGGAGGATAAATGTAGCTGGAACCAGTGGAGAAAAAGATAGGGGACTACAGAGGGGTTTTTGCAAGTTACGTAACAACAGCCAATAGTGCATACCAAAGAAAAAGTTCAAAGAAAGGTCACCAGTAATACTGAAGCATTCAGTGAATATGACCACGAGACCCCCCCCCCCCCCCCCCCCGTTAGATGACCTCCAGGACCAACAAAGGACTTCCAGTTACAGGTGAACGCATGCAAATTAGTTCTAGGGAAGTGGTGTTAGCATATGAGCTAGGAGACACATTGTAATGAATATGTATGATCAGGATGGAATAAATACCCTCTTGTGAATTTTCACCACACACATCAGATTAAAGGAGATAGATACACTTCTGTGTGTCCAGCGCTGATAAAGAATGACTGCTTTCTAACGCTTTAAATTGAAAAAACGTTTATTTCATAACGAACATCCTAACAAACATCCTAACAAACATCCTTAACATCCTAACAAACGTCCTAACATCCTAATATCCTAATCTTCTAATAGCAACATCGAACTCTATCCCCAAGTTTCTACAACTACATGCTTTCCCTCTCACAGTTGCCACTCTCCTAGTCTTGAAGTAAACGGGAAGAAGAAATCAGACGAGGCCCTTCTCAGCATGCTGGTTTTCAGTTCCGACGGGCCGTGGAGGATCCACATCAAATCAGATCACACGGGGGCGGTGCTGGTTGTCTCCTGCGGCCATGGCTTCATTTCCCCTCGGTGGCCGCTGTCCCAGCCCGTTTCTTCGCAGGTCATCCAGCTCTCTCCGGGGACGCTGGCGGGGCACAGGGCTTGGGGCCCTGTCCCCATCAGCCAGTCTGCGGCGCCGGCCACCTCCAGGAGCCGCATCCTCCCGCGCCTCCTGCTGCTGCCGCTGGCGCCAGCGCACCACGAAGGGATGGAGGCGGCGGCGGGGGCGGCGCGGGACCAGCCCGGCGCGGCTCTCCTGATCCTGCAGCACGCGGATGCTCCCGATGGGCCCTTGGCAGGTCGGGCAGGTGGCGGTGGCATCAGGGGCAGCCTGGGGCTGGATGCAGGCGTGGCAGAACACGTGTCCGCAGGGCTCCACGGCAGCAGCGGGGCCGTGCAGGAAATCCACGCAGATGCGGCACACCCGGACGGCTCGGGGCGCTGGTGGCTCCTCCCTGGCCTCCGACATTGCTGCTCCCGGAATTGACTGCTCTCAGCCGCTGGCAGGACTCGAAGGCTTGGCTTCCACTCGGGGCACTCGGAGGTTCCTCAGCCTCTCGTGGGACTCAGAGATTCCTCAGTCTCTGGCAGGACTCAGAGGTTCCTCAGTCGCTGGAAGGACTTGAAGGTTCCTCTTCACTCACTGGCAGGACTCAGATGGTCGTCTTCACTCACTGGAGTAATTCAGAAGCTCCTCGGTCACTGGCAGGACTCGAAGGCTCCTCGGTCACTGGAGTAACTCGAAGGCTCCTCAGTCACTGGCAGGACTCAGAGGCTCCTTGGTCGCTGGCAGCACTTGGAGGTTCCTCCTCAGTCACGGGCAGACTTGGAGGTTCCTCACTCACCGGCAGGACTCAGAGGCTCCTCGGTCACTGGCAGCAGTCAGGTTCCTCAGTCACTGGCAGCACACAGAAGACGCTCGCTCGCTGGTAGCACAGAGGCTCCTCAGATGCTGGCAGCGCTTGGAAGCTCCTCAGCTGCTGTGGATCACAAGCTGAGTGTGCTGGCACTACCCAACGCTGGCGGTTATAGTTACGCAGGTGGCGTCATAATGACCATGAGTGACACGGCCTGACATCACAGGGCTCTGAGGGCCACACCCAGGAGCTCCCCATCCACAGACCGATCCTGTGGCACAAGGCCCACCTGGCAGTGGGCTGCACACCTCAGTGTTTGCCCAGATCCCTTCCAGGCGGTCCCTCCTGGTTTCCATGCCATGTGTTGGGGTCTGGGGCTGCACGTCCCCAGCGGGAGGACTCTGTTCAGCCCTTGGTTGAACTTCAGGAGGTTCCGTCAGCCCATTTCTCCAGCCTGTTGAGGTCCTTGTGGGTGCAGAGTCACCTTCTGGTGTCTCAGCAGCTCCTCCCACTGTAGGAAATTCAGCAAACTTGCTGAGGGTGCCCTGGACCCCTTTATTCAGGCCACTATCAAGAAGGAAGAGGACTGGTCCCAGTGCTGATGCCTGGGCTACACTGCTGATGATCAGCCTCTATCTCAGCTTCATGCTGCTGATCAACATCCTCGACTTAAAATCCAGTGTCAACAGTTAAAATCACTTCCTCACAGGGCAGAGCTTATTTGCAAAGTTCTGCTTCCGCCAAGCCTCCTGCTTTCTCCAAACTCATGAGAAATGTCTGGCTGATCCTTTATCAGCCCCAGTGAGCATTTTCCCCTTCAAATACAGCAGCTCTGGAATACAGCAAAGGATCTGTTGAATCATTTGCCTCTTCCACCACTTTTCCTGAAATATACCTGAAACATACCTGGTATTTTCCTGAAAATACCATTGTCGCACTACACACCGACACCAGCTCTCGGAATCTTTTTGTGCCCTTTGCAAAGAGACTGAGGTTGTTTGGCAGAGACTCTCCAGGACCAGGCAATACAACAAGGCACCTCTAGGGCCCTGCTGCTGCTGCCACCATAGCCCTGCTGTGGATGGAATGGAAGAGGCTGTGATGGCAGCAGGCCACCCCAGCACAGTTATCCACCTGTAGCTGGGCAGCCTGTGCTCACAGCTCAGTCTGTCCCTGGGATTTCACCCCTCAGAGTGCTGGCTGTTTGTCCCACCTTTCCTATCACAAGGCTGGAATTGGCCTAGTGCCAGCTTTTTGTGGCCTTTATGTGCAGGGCTGTAGAACTCCCCTTGGGCTCAAAGCCAAGCTCCCTGTTACATCTCATTAACCCTTTCTTTCCAAGTTCCCTTGTGCGTCCTCCTAGTACCCAGTGCAGGTGGTGGGGCACTGTCCCACTCCTCAGCTGTGATGTCCCCATCACTATCTGCTTACCCATCCCACTCAGGACAGATTTCCATTGTGGCAGCCTTGCAAGGGACCAGTTAATCCTCATGAAATGTCTTTTTAGCTGCCAGGCTCCACTCTCAGTTACACTGCAGGCACTTCTTCCCAGACCTGAGTGGCACCTTGGCCACCCAAGGACACTGCTTCACCTCCCCACCATGGCCCAGCCAAGCCAAAGGGTTCACCAGCTTTGCAGTGCCTCAGCCACATGATCCCTGCACACAGAAACATTCACAGGAGGAATTAGAAACATCAGTAGCTCCATGCCAGCCGATGGGAAGCAGCCCCTGGGATGAGGATGCTGGAGCCCAGGACAAAGCTCAGGATAAGAGCAGAGGACACAGTGCCTCTGTCCAGGGACACTGGGTGCTGCCCTGGCAGCATGGCCTGGCCTCTGCTTGTCCCCAGGGCATGGCCACATTCCATCCACCATCCATCCTGGCTCCCAGCAGGTCTCTCTGCTGCCCTGGCTCAGCAGAGGAGGACAGAGCCAGTCACAAGTGGGGTTTCAGGAAGAGGAACTCGCTTGCAGGGGTCTCCCATCCCTGATAGGTTTGGAGACATCACCCCTTAGTGCCAGTGGGAGCACTCAGGGAACCCAAAATGAATTTACTGGTCCCAGTCCCAGGGCAGGAAGGGGACTGGACCCTCGTGCAGGGGAAAGGCAGTTCAAAAGGATTTAGCACCAGCTGTCCCTGGATGTTGCTGGCCCTCAAAGTCCTCATAGCTTTCCCTGTACCTTTGGTGGGCAGAGACACCATGGGTCCTTTGGGCCAGCAAAAGCAGGACCCCTATCAGCACTTTCCCTTCTCTTTACTGGGCTCCACGGTTCATCCTCCATGCCCAAGGGGACTCCAGCCAGACGGGGATCTCTTTGGATCATCACCTCCGTGCCGAGCACACCCGGACACGCCGCTCCCGGCACCGCCCCCGGCTCCTGCCGGGCAGCACCGAGCGCAGCCCCTGCCCGGACACAGCGAGGGAGAGCAACGCCCAGAGAGCCTGGCAGGGCCAGTCCCTTTGTTCCTCCCACCCCAGCCTCTTCTGGCATAGCCTGGGACGATCTGGATCAAAAGTCACCTGCGAGTCCTGCCCTTGGGGCGTGCTGGCAGCAGCCAGGGCTCCCGGCCCTTCAGCTCCCCAGCTCAGCCTGGAGCAGCCGTGCTGAGCTCCACAAACGTGCACAGGGAGAGTTTTATCCCAGCCAGGGCTCTTTCAGCTCTCCAGCTCAGCAGGAGCAGGCAAGGAAAGTCAGGGGAGACCAGAACACCACTCTGATCCCAGTGGCCTTTCCTCTCCCTCTCCTTATTTGTCTCTGAAGGGGATTTTCAAACCCTTCAAGATGGCCTCAAGTGGTTTCCAAGGCGACGGTGCTAGAGTCATCACTGCCATGGAAACCCTCTCTTTGGCATCATATAACTATTTCCCTTGAAGGAGGCTGGATGAGTGGGCAATGCACTATTTTCTAGCACTCCCTGGCTGCAACAGGACAACCTCCAGGAGATGGGAGGGAGCTTGGGAGGTTAAAATTAGCTTGCCATGCTGGCCAGCAATGGAAAGAGGTGATTGCTGATGTTTCAGCCCAAAACCTGGGGTTATTTGTGTCAGCAGGATCCAAATGAAATAGATTTACTCTGTAGGGAGACAAAAATGAGAAAAAAAAAGGCAGGGAGGAAGTAAGGTTGAAAACTTGTGCTTTTTTTGCTGTTCTTCAGAAAAACTTCTTAAAGTTTTCCCTTTAATGCCAATCCCACATTCTCTTGGGTCAGAGGGGACTGAAAACACCGTCTCCTCCACGCTGGGAGCTCCTGGGGCAGCTCAGAAATCCCAGCTGGCTGCTGAGAGCTGGCATGGGGGGTGACAGCCACGTGCTGGGCTGGTGTCCATGCAGGGCACTGGCAATGCTGCTGGCAGCCCCTCCAGAGCTGTGCCCTGGGGCTGGGCACAGCCAGAGCTGGGCTGCTGTCCATGCAGGGCACTGGCAATGCTGCTGGCAGCCCCTCCAGAGCTGTGCCCTGGGGCTCAGCATCCTGGCTGGGCAGAGCTGGAGGGGATGCTGGGCTGCAGCCCTTGGCAGAACCAGTGGCCCTTAGGGGACAGCACAGCTCCAGAGAGTGTTTTGGGGTTCCTGTCCCACTGCCTACGCTCAGGGTGCAGGCAGATGGGGGTCCTGGAGTACTTCACCCTCTCCTGGCAGCATATTCAAGGCTGAGGTGTTTTGCTTTGCTTTTAATTGCCTCCCTTCTGTCTCATCAACTCACCAGCACCTTTACAGGAGCACAGGGAGAGGTGTCTGCCTGCACCGGGGCCAAGCTCCGAGCAGGGACAGGCTCTGCAGAGGGCGTCTGCGCCCGGGCTGCTGCTGTAAACACCTGCTGTCCCCGAGCAGATGGCTCCTCTCACATCCCTGCTGCAGGCACATACCAAAGGGCTTTCCTGACAAACAAAGCACGGCCGCCTGCAGCCCTGGAGCGCTTCTGGCTTTCCTGGAAGAAGGGGATGCTCCCTCCTTGTCGCACTGCCCAGGCTATTTTTAGACCTGCATAGCAACCAGAGGATGGGGAGACACGGTGTCCCCCTGCCACCCTCTCACCTGCTGGCTGCTGGCCTTTGGCAGGGGCTGGGGATGAGTGTGGGGTGCTGGCTGGGCTGGAGGAGAGGGGTTCCAGCTGATCGCCCCCCAGCACCACCCCAAAAAGTCTCCCAGGAGGCACAGAGCTGCTCCAAGACCCACTTGCTTTCCCCACTCCAGAAGGTGCTGCCAAGGAAATCTGGAGACCAGCAAGGTCAGGCCGCAGCACCTGCTTTCCTCTTTCTCCCTTTAGAAAAAAATAACAACCCACCCTAAATCCAGAGCAAACAATTAAAATGTTCCAGTTGCTGGCTCAGAGCAGCGATCCCAGATAAAACCCCGAGGATCCGCCAGCTAAAAATAGCCTGAGCCCCATAAATTAAACAAAAGCTTTTTGCTGGGCTCTTGGAAAGCCAGTTCCAGTGCAGTTTTCTCTATGTAAGGTATAACTCTAATGGTATTTGTTATTATTAGCCCTACCTCCCCCGTGTCACCGACCTTCCCAGCACCATTGTTTAGGAACGGGAATTTTACAGAGCCAGACTTCTTCCTCCACCCCAGCCTCTTCTGGCATAGCCTGGGACGATCTGGCTCAAAAGTCACCTGCGAGTCCTGCCCTTGGGGCGTGCTGGCAGCAGCCAGGGCTCCCGGCCCTTCAGCTCCCCAGCTCAGCCTGGAGCAGCCGTGCTGAGCTCCACAAACGTGCACAGGGAGAGTTTTATCCCAGCCAGGGCTCTTTCACCTCCCCAGCTCAGCTGGAGTAGCCATGCTGAGCTCCACAGCCCGGCCCTGCACAGGGAGAGTTTTATCCCAGCCATGGGATTCCCCCCACGGGCAGCTTTGCTCAGCCCAGCCTCTCCTGTCCTGCCCAGCCTCAGACGGGGCTGTGGGTGCTGCATGGCCAGCCCTGGGCAGGCTCCAGGGCACGCAGCTCCATCGTCCTTCCCAGCTCCCTTGCACTTCCGGGGCTGCAGGCTGAGCCCCCAGGCCCCCCCCCGTACACAGGGGCTCTCTCCTAGAGATGCCAGGGGACAAAAGGCCAAGCTCTTGCCACAACACCCAGCTCCTTCCTCAGAGAGCAGCCTTGCTTCCATCCCAAGCTCTTCCTAACACCTGAACATCTCTGGGAACTGACTCCTCCTTTCAAGCCCAGCAGGAGCCCATCAGCCTTGCTTCTGCCTCCCCCAGCTAAACCCAATGAGTCAGAGCCACATACCAGTGAGAACTCCATCTGCCACTACTCCCAACCTGTGCCTGCCATGGAAGCAGAATTAAACTCTTTCAGACCAGAACAGTAATTGAATCAGTTTAATATACAGTCAGCATATTGTAAATGCACTTGAAACTTACAGTATTGCTAACAGGTGTGGCCATTGAGCCCAAGACCACCTTTCTAGAAAGGCACAGAGAGGTAGGAAAGTTGAGGCATTTCCCCAGATTAGTTGCAAGTGAGAAGGTGCACCATAAGACCTTCCTCCTGGAAGCACCAGATCACCAGAAACTTGTGCTCTTTGAGAGGACTGCTAATGTGCTGGGATAAGTGCAGGCACCTGGAGTGACAGCCAAAGCCTCCTGCTGACCCTGATGTCAGGAAACTCGTGCTGGCTTTTGCATATACTAAAAGAAAAAAGACAGGGAGGGCAGAGCAGAAGAGCCTAGCTCTGTGTGCATGAAGTGTTCTTGGTGAGGCAGGAGTGAGGGAGAGGTGTGGCATTGCTTTTGCCCTTGGCTGGGACAAGGAGTGTTCTGTGCATTGCTTTGGACACCACAACCACCCTGGGGTGAGGGAGAAGAAATGCTCCATCCTCCAGTATTGCCACCACGGTTTCTTGCACCAGCAGGGCAAGAGCAAAGCTCTGGCCAGACCGAGCACCTGGAGTGGGGACAATGGTGTCACCAAGGATTTGAGTCATTTTCTGTGGCAGTTGAAGTGGCACCATGGTGGTGGGGGAAGCCTGGAGACTTTTGGCTCTGCAGAAGGCACTGTTCACCAGGGTGGGTGGGTGTGTCTGGAGATGCTAATTCTCAAATTTTGCATAAGGGTTCTCTTCCTTGAACAGGCCTAGAAGAGAGGAGAGATTTGTTCAGACAGCAGCTCCCACAGTGGTCACAGCCAACAAGAAAACCAGTCCTGGGAAACAACTCTTTGTCATTTAAGCCTCCTCAAGCCTCCCAGCTGCAGTTCTCCCAAAACACCTGCTCTTAACTTGAGCAGTGCCCACAGTCAGCACTGTTTCACTCTTCCTTTCTGCACAAGAGGAGACATCCATAGAGAAGCTTGACCTGATGGCAAACTCCTCTCCCAGGCAGTCCAGGTAAAGCAGCCTGCCTAATCTTCCAGAGTGCTCCCTCTGCACACCCCTTCTGTCAGACTGGACTTACAAGCAGAAAGCCCAGACCCTAATTAAATTAAAACTGTTCTTAGACTTGCTTCCCTGCTCCAGCATTGAGACTAGGAAGCAGCAAGGCAGGGTATGGGGCTGGCTTTTGGGCTAGCAACAAGCCATGTGCCCTGCTGTTTCCTGCTTTCCCAGCTCAGCACTTTTGAGGAGCAGCCGCAAAGGACAAGATTGCAAACTCTGGGGTCAGGCTGCAGCAAGACAGCCCTGACATAGCAATACAGACCCAGAGCACAGCTCTTCCACGGGAAGATGCTTCCCATCCAAGAGCTCCTTCAGGGCACAGTTTTGCCTGCTCTTTCTTCCCCCAAGGAGCCTGCCCATCCAGAAGCCCTGGGATCTGCCTAACCTGGACCTGCAGCAGGCAGCAGTTGCAGGCAGAGAAAAGGTCTCTAGTATTCCCTACAACCCCCCCAAAGCCAGAGACCACCAAATGCAGCATGCATGACCCCAACTGCCCCACAGCCAGACACTGGCAGAGCCCCTGGCAGCCCCAGTGGGTAGGCTGTCCCCTGCACAGAGCAACTGGCTGTTCCCTGCTTCCTTCCAAGCTGATGTTCCCCTCAGCTAGGTCCAAACCTGGCCCAGGTCTGTGGGACTCACTGTGCACTCCCATCCCCAGGGGACTGAGACACCACTGCTGGCACAGAGGACCAGAGGGACTGGGGTGGGATTGGTGCCTGCTCTGTGCTCCTGCAGCTGTGGCCATTCTGATTCTTACCTGGCCCCACAGCCCAGGCTGCTGGCTCACCACAGGGCTACTGGAGGGCTGTGCCTGAAGGGTAACAGCATCATGATGGTGCTGTGTCTGCCAGCTTCTGCTTCTCCCCTCCAGTCAAGCTCCATCAGCTTCTCCCACAGGGTAAGCTTGGAGGACACATTCTGGGGAACATTATACACTTCCTCTTCCCTGCCCAGGGAAAATAGCCCTGTGTGGGCTCACACACCATGAGCCCAGCATCTCTACACTTACTCTGAGCCAAGAGAAGCAGGGACCATGTTTTCCCTGCTGGCCAGGTCTCATCTACAGCTGTGACCATGGCAAGGAGCACAGTTACACAGGCTGCTTCATCTAAAGCTTAGTTTGCATCACTCATGTCAGCACTGTACCATATTTTCTTCGGATTTCATCATGCCATGATTTCATCTCCGCTCTCCTGCGAGAGGCAAACAGAAAAGCCATGAGTCAGTAATTGCTGATACAAAAGGGAACAAAAAGAGCCAGAGCTCCTTGCTTGTTCCCAACCAAGGGAGCTCCAGGCTGGCAGGTTTGCTCAGCCTCCCACCTCAGGGAGGCTCTGGGGACCAGCAGAGCAGCCCTTGGGGAGCTGCACACACAATACTTGTGATGCTACATCCACGAGTCACCCCAGCATGACATTCCTAATGAGGCTTAAGTGTGAGCTGGGGCTGAAGCAGCCACTGACTGCATGTGCTGAGCCCCATGTGCCTCCTGGCATGACGTTTGATGGCACAGACAGGAGCCAAATCATCCTGCATCCTCAGGGCCTGTGGTACATGTATGCATTTGAGTCAGTGTCTTTCTGTCCCTGACCCTCCAGGGAAGAAACTCCTTTGGAAAACATGCAGAAGACCTCTCCCTGTTCCTTGTCCCTGCCCTCAGCGCAGTCCTATCCCCAATGCAGTCCACCTGTGCCATAGAGCAGCTGTGCCCTACAGCTGCACCCTGGATTCGACAGCTTTCTGGGGGCAGCCCACTCTGGCTGTTGGTGTCAGGAGCTAGTCGGTCTGAAGAAATCCAGCATGGCAGCAAGACTCCAAGTCAGAAATACAATTTATTAGGAAAAGGCAAAAAAACAAATACATGCAATAATACAAAAGAAAAACCACGGACAGAATACAACCTGTCACCCTGCTAGTTAGGGTGGTGGCAGCAGTCCGGATGAAATGGTCTTGTTGAAGTGGTGATCCTGTAGAAACCATCTGGTAGCTCTTGTCCTCTGAAGACCAGTGGGTGAGGGTGGCCATTCTTCTAGGAAGCCAGTGGAAAGACTGCTTGTGGTGTCCCAAAACTCAGATTCTATCCAGCTGGGGATGCTTAGCTCCTGCCCCCTGGGCAGAGCATCTTGTAATGGGCTCAAATTGTTCTGAGTCATGCGGTGGTTCCTTGATTACCCTTTAAACAGAAATGGCTCCTGGAGGGAGTCATCTCTGAGTCATGTGGCAAGACATGGATGGCCTCGTTAAGAGATAAGGAGATAAGGAAAAAACGATGCCCCTCCCGGTTTCAGCAGCTCTTGAGGTTGGGAGCAGAATACATTTTTATATTGTAGCCTAGGACAATACAGGATGAATGCTTTTGCATTTGCAGGAAGTTTGTGTGGATTTGAAAAGCATCCTTATAGCAGAGGCACAAAAGTATTCTCATACCCTTTTAAATCATCTTCAAACCAAGCAATTCTCACAATAACGTAGCGCATGAATGACTTGCGAGTGAGTTGAAGAAACACGGCAAAGATAAGTAGTGTTCAACTGCAGAGAATCGTTTAGGGACACCATACCTTTATATACCTTTATATTTTAAATCAGGAAGCATGGATGGACCGTTTTTTTCCCCTTAGTTGACTACAGAACCAGCGGTCCCTTGTGGGAGGGTGTTTGGATTCAAGATGACACTGGCAGCTAAGAGCATGGCTACATAGAAGGTGCTACTTTTAGACCAGAACATTCAACTACTTAAAGGCAGATAGGAGAATAGCTGACTAGTGACAGATCTGAGCAGAAGAGCCTGTGGCTTATCCTGTGGGAACAATAGTAAGACATTTCAATTGAAAAACCCCATTCATTTCCAAGGACCAAACATCAGTAAAAATAAAAGGTCAAGTAAAGACACCCTAGTGCTCTTCTTATCAGAAGCATGTTCCTCCATATGAGAGCATTTAGGAAAGGACAGTCCATTCATAAAGAAAGGTGTGCCAGTTAGAAAACCTGTAGAACAATACAAGACAAACTCACACAATATACATCCTCAAATGCAAAATGAAGAAATAATCATTTCAAGCTTCCGTGGAATTAATTGCATTTTATTTGTTCTTTTCATTTCAGCTGCTATCAAGTTATTTTTTAAGACTGAATTTTATGAATTCAGCAAAGCTCTCTTTTTGAATGTCTGCATACCCCTATAAAACACTGAGGTGACAAAGAGAATGGCAGTGGAAGGAAACCTGGTCCACCTCCCGCTCCTTGAAGCTTTAGGCCAGCGAGTGATTAGAATTTAGTCACTTCATTTGCTTTACCAAGAGAGAATGTTTTCCAGCCTTTATCTTTCCTTTTGGAGCTGATTCACTTTGTAGTCATAAATTCTTGACTCAGTTGGTGAGAAACAATGGCATTACAGCCGTGGATGTTAAAGTGCACTGATGGGAAATGAAGTTTTCATCTTCAGGTCCTTGCTTCAGTAAATCTTCCAAATTCATCAGAAAGAAAGTTCCAGACCCAAATGATCTAATTCAAATAGTCTGTAGGCATAAGAGGCATCAAGCAGGTGCTGTCATCTGTTAGGGGAATACCCAGCCAGTACATGATTGTCTAGTTAGGCGGCAACAATTTTGGAAATAATTTAGTTTTTTGTATTGCAAGTGAATGGTCAATACATTTTATTAGTGGATACGGGTAAAAGAATGTCTTCTGTATCCTTTCAGAGGGGAAGCTTCCCTAGATCTAAAGCTGCTCAGCTCCACGATAGGATGCTTTGTCTGAAAAGGGAACTCAAGTCTTTGTCCTTTTGGATTGCTTCCATAGATTTTCACTCACTCTTCAGGTACCTGTTAATATGTTCTGTTATCCCCTGCAAACTTTTATGGGCATAGTCACTGAATTGGTATGTATTCCATGAAGTCCACAGGCCCTGTTGAGATGCAGCCACAGGTCTCAAGGGTGTTAGCAGATGTTATTCTGAGGCCACTCCTAATGATGTTTGATGGATCATAGTGACTGAGGAAAGTGCCCAAAGACTGGATGAAAGCAAATGTCACCCATCTTGGAAAAAGGCAACTAGGAGGACTTGGAAAAGTACAAGCCAGCCAGCCAGCGTCATTTTTATCCCCAGGAAGTTGATGGAGCAGCTATTGCTGGAAAGCATTGCCAGGCACATGAAGGAGGACAAAATAACATAGTCAGCATGGATTTACCAGGGGAACTTGATGCTGAACAACTTTTTAAACTCCTCTGATGAATCAACTTGCCCGGTAGATGAAGGGAATATTGTCTGCCTGGGCTTCAGGAAGGTTTTTGACATTTCTCTAGGTGGCAGCACACATACATCCCAGAAGGAATAGTGCAAAGAGGAGGGAACCAGTGTCTTTTCAAGGATGCTCAGTGAAAAGACAAGAGGCAGTAGGCACACACTGAAATACAGGAGATTGCCTCTGCACATCAGCAAATGATTTTTTACTGTGAGGGCGACTGAACCACGGCACAGACTGCCCAGAAAGATTGTGGAGCCTGGATCTTTGAAGACATGAAAAGTACACCCAGATATAATCCTGGGCAAGAGGCTCTAGGTAGCCTGGTTTAAGCAGGGGGGTTGGACCTGGTGAGCCCCACTGACGCCTTCCACTCTCGTTCATTCTGTGCTAGTGAATTCTCTTAGAGATGCATTTCAAGCACTGGCATGACAAAGATCTGTGCAGAGAGAGATCCAAATGGACATGGGATCTAAGTTCCTTAAGTAGTGCTCAAGAAGAATGCAAAACTCTGGGATAAGTGTCTCTTCCATAACTGAATCCCTTTCATGGGAAAATTCCCCAGCTATAGAAAGATCTTCTGATAGGCATGCTTAAGACTGACACTGGCTGAGCAAATTTCTCCCTATGTGTGTTTAAGACCAGTTAGGATCTTCACCAATAGTGTTGTCAACATAGTCACAGAATGTATATTGTTAAGAAGGGACAACTTACATCAGAATGGCAAATATTGGTCCACAAAATGTATTAATGTATGGGAACTATCTACTTGGGTTGAAAATAAAAAGAAAGAGTTAGTCTTTATTTATCAATTTCATCCCAATATTGATAAGGTAAGAAAAAGACCTAGTCCTTAACCTTCTTAACTCAAACAAAGATTTTTAAAAATTCCTTGTAAAAAATGTATCCTAATTATCAGACTATGAAACAATTTTAGTTGGGAAAAAAGTTCCAAAATTGTGTAGATAGTGGTAAAGAAGCCAAGAAAATAGGTAAGAAATAAAAAGAGAGCAAAAGAGTCAGCTTCAGTCTGCAAGCTCGTTCTAGAAGTAATCTGCTAGAAAAAGGAACCCCCAGTTGAATTTCCAATGTATTCATGCACTTGATTCAGTAACTAGTCAATGTAAAAACCAATCCTTTTGTACGACTTCTCCCAGCAACAAAAACTCCAACAGCTTGACACCACCATCATGCCTGTCCCAGATGTATTTAAAAAGAAATTATGCTTTCTTGAAACTCTATTTGCATAAAAGTTGCAAGACATTGGAGGGATTCTCCACATTCTCATTTCTCCATGTGGCTTGAAAGTCTATTTGATAAAATATGCAACAAAGCATATGATTTATAAGGTAGGGTAAAATGGATGATTTGGGAATTGATCTCTTGTTGATATTAAACTTCATATCCACTCTCTGTGAAGTTTCTAAAACAAATGATGGAGCTGAGGCATGAATCTGCCACAACAAGTGTTAAGCAAACATACACACTCCCCTTCACATGCCTCCCTTCCACACACACCTAGGCCCACGCAGAGGTCAGCATAGCAGATGATGAACACCTTGGAAAAGACCGAAATGCTAAATACCTCTCTTTGTGGGCAAAATAGCTGGTGCAACAATTCAAATATCTGGTGTAAAAATTCTGTTTAATATCTACTTCCTATTTAAAACACAGCTTTTCATTTAATTATATGTAGGGAATATTTTCATATCATTTGTTTCTTTAAAATTACTTTGTTCTCATGTGTTGTATGTCAAGGAATATATTCTTCTAAAAATAGAAAAAAATGATAATATCATTTCAGAAGAAAACATTGGTTTATACAATTTGAAACCATCATGATATGGAAGAATTCTTTTGTCCCTCACTAAGGTGGAAGAACTATTTGGATCACAGATCATTTGCAATGAAATACTTTACCTTTTTAAGATGCTTTCAGTCAATTTTATATCCTCATTGCTTATTCATTGTAAACAGTAATTTTTCAGTGAAGGGAAAGTGTGTGGTATATCTGCATTATGTTCAAACCCAATTCCTACTAAAGGCCAGGCTGAACCCCAGTAAATAATGTCCTGAATGATATTTTGCCGCCTTCTTTGGCACTTCATGAAATCCTAACATGAGGAAGTGTGGAAATACAGAGATTGTGTCCCATGTAGAAACCCATCCCATGTATTTTATGCTGTAATTCTTACCTCTTTTAAAATTTGCTATCTTCTGCATAGTTTTCATTAACCTGTTACAGTAGTGAAAATCACAGATAAAGGTAATTTTGTAACACTTTGATTTTACCCCAAGAGCTGAGGGAAAATGTGCTCCTATACTTCAATCTGAGTTTCTTCTAGATTCAAACTTTGTTTCTCTACCATCAAGAGTCTCCTGTGTTGCTGCTCAAAGCCCCATCCAACCTGACCTTGAATACTTTCAGGGATGGGACACCCACTACTTCTCTGGGCAACCTGTTCCAGTGTTCCAGCACCCCCACAGTAAAAAAAGTCTTCCTTTCATCTAATATGTGTCAGAAGTATTAAATCTAGGCATATAAACTTTGAGGAAAGGTTTGAAATTCTTTTGATTTGAATCACATTTTATATGAATACTGACTTACAGGTGACTAAAATATGTTGATGGGCATTTGAGCTGACACTTTTTGAAAAGGTGCATGGATTTTAAAATTAAAACCAGTACCATTAAAAACTTCGTGCCGTTTTCTTTTTCCTCTGGTATTCAAAATTGCATATATCAAATATCTGTGCTTCATACAAAGCTCTTAGACACTCTCAGAAAAAAGCTTTTCTTTCAGACTAAGTTGCAGTTTACGTAGAGCACTAGTACTAGTGAAGGTTTTTCTGGGCATAGGGGGAACACCTTCTCATTGGATTTGTGTGCAGAATGCATTTTATCCAAACTGGAAAATTGATCCCAGCTGTGTTCTAGTCATCATTCTTACTGCATCAGGCCTGAAGATTCTGTGAAAAGTAGCCTGTGGACCTTGAACATAGCTCATGTGAAACAGATGAGAGGCGATGGAGAAGTTGAGGGAGAGAATAAAGAGCATATGGCCCAGTACAGACTAACAATTGTTTGGCACCCTTTAAAGGCTGTGTTTGACAAGCAGGGCTGAAGCAGGTCTGCAAAATATCCGGGAGATCAAAATCCATTGAAGCAAATTGCCCTGGCCAGTCACCTTGCTGCCGATAATTCCCTCTCCATACCAGCTGATCAGGCCTAACAATGCTGCTGCAGAAGTATTGTGAAAAAGGTAGGCATATTTTCACAGATGCAGGGGAAAATCCCCTTGGATGATGGTTCCAAGGGATTACTTGATGGAGCAAGTTATGTACCCTTATCTACCGTGCAATATCTAAGTTGGTGAGTTCACTATCTGTCAGCATCACTTTAGAAAATAAATGTTTGATCCACAAAAAAATATTTCATATGTCCTGTCTACCTGCTTCATTTCAACCAATGAATAGGCTACGTTCCATCAGCAAAGGGTTTATGATCCTATGTTTCTTTAAACTGTGGTAATTCTTTATTTTTTTCTAAATCAGACACTGTCTATTCATAAGATTCAGATGTCCATGGCAGGGGTGGAATTAAATTCACATGTTAAAAAATAACCTTCTTCTTGTTATCTTTTTATTAAATTACTGACATGTAACATCAGTCTGAGAGCTGAAGAAAACCCCTTCATTTGCTGTTTGCCAAGTATCATCTATGTGATACAAATTCTGCTTGAGAAATCACACCCGTACATTGCCATGTAGCACTACTAGTAATGCTTTCACAACCTTTTCTTCATCATTAGGTCTTTTGGTGAAGTGAATGATTAGAACATAAGCAAGGGCATTTGTTCAAGATGCTCCAGAAAGAGCTGTGGTCTGTTCTCTTCTTTGCTGCCTATGTTAGCACTGAGCTGCAAAAAATGAAAGATTACTAGGAAAAGTGTTACTTTCAGTCTAAACTTGTAAATGATGTTTGGAATACCCTGTTAAATGACAAGGTGCTCTTTTAAAATATGGCATCTTAAGGGAAAATGTCAGCTTTAAAAAGGTTTTGAGACAGTTGCTTCTGGGAAAAAAAAAAAAAACCAACAAAAGAATTGGAGGCATCTAAGGTCTTTAGGCATACTATTTTGAAGATTGATTCAAACCACAGTTTCTTCATATAGGAAGAGCAGAGGACCATAGATGCAACCCATTTGAAAATGGATTTCTATATGTTTCTGGTTGGGATTACCAGACATCATTTCTTGTGAAGTCGAGGGACTGTAGTTAGCACTCCAATAATTTCCTTCCCTGAAATTCAACTGCATTTGCTCCTTTTTCCAGAGTCCCCATTTATTAGTGAAGGTATGCTCTATCTATGCATTAGAATATTCCATTAGAGTGTGTGACTCATACTTGCTAGTTAAAATTAGCTGGAACGGAATGGATAGTTACAGTTGCTTGTATACAATAGTCTTATTTTGGCAAGTTTTCTTTAGACAATGTTGAAGCAGCACTAGCAAACAGGAAGTACAGCTTGCAGCAGGGAAGGACACTCTTCTGCTTTCTCAAGTTTCCTGTAGTTAAATAGACGCCAAAAGGCTTTTCCTAGTACTACTACTGTCTTGTAGGAATACTTGATCTAATCCTATCTTTGATCAAATTACTAATGGGTTACTTTTCTACAAGGCAGAACATTTTTCTTTTAATAATATGTATTTTGTAAGGTGGAAACATGAACTTGTGCACCAGTCACGTGGAATGTACTCCTTATTAAGTTTCACAACCTTCTTTAGAAAATATTGACTGTGTGTAACTTCAAAAGAAGAATTCTGGGCATCTTCATTCTATTGATGTAATTGTTTTTCTGCCATGCTGGTATTGTTTTCTATCATTTTTACCAACAGAAATATTTTTCCCTGACACCTATGGAAAAGACCTATGTTTACTCAACAGTGCGGCATCAGTACATTGTTTAGAATGATTTCAACATGGTCCCAAACATATCGGACAGCTAGACAGCAGAGGTTAGCAACAGGGAATGGGAATAACTTCTGAACCGTTTCAGTAGATTTCCCAGGAAGGGCTTGCTTTCTGCCACTGCAAATTTTCCCAGAGATTTTGTCTGGTTAAGAGTTGCATCAAAGGAGTATTTTTGCACAAACCTTGGGGCAAGCTCTGTCTCCAATTTACTAGTGAATGCAAAGAGGGTGAAAGTGCTGCTTCAAAGCCCTCTGTGTGCTTTCTGTACCAAGAGGGGGGGTGACCCCAGAAATAAGTTTTGATCTCTCTTCAGAACACAAGGCATGTCATCACCTCATTCATCTTCTTCTGGGACTCATAGCATCTTAAGACTAAGAAGCTCTCTTGCTTGCTGAAGTGCGTTCAGCAAAAAAACCTTGTCTCATCAGCAAATTTGAACACAACTACAGTCGAGTCAATTCCAATGCTGGCAGGGCAATACTCTACCCCACTAGTAACACACCACTATTAGAAGACTGTGTAAAACTATTTTTGTTCAAAGTAATCGGAGGGAAAAATAGAATTGGGAAGAACTGCACATTGTTCTGGAAAAAGTCTCCTGCCTCAGTCTTACAGACATCATTTGCTGGTATCATTTTTAATAGTTGGGGCTTTTTAAATTTTGTAGAAGAAAAAATATTACTGCACCTTTATGTTTCCTTAATAGAAGTACAGCCATTTCTTAATAGAATAGAAGTAAGCCATTTGAATATGTACAAATGGTCTTTTCAAATACATATGCTATAGCCCACAGTGAAAGTAAGTAGCTATAAATAGAAATCTAAAGGTTTAAAAAGATTTTGGAAGAAAGTAAGTCTAAGGTGATAGAAGAAGAAGAGAACAGCAGTTTTCTTCTGGTGAAAAAAAAACAAATGGAGGACCTTGTACAGTGGAGATGTATTATTTGACTTCCTGAAAAACTGAGTAGGTTTGCTATTGCCAATGGTTTTCATTAGGAAGGAAGAGATTCCTTTGGCAAAAAAACCCCTTCAAATTGACTTGACAAAAATGTTATGACACTTAACTTCACCAATCCTGAAGAAAAATTCTCATCACTTGATCTGGAAATCATGATGGTAATGGAGACAAGGATGTCTAAGCCATGCCATCAGGAACATAAAAAAGCATTAGAATGCAGGTAAGACTGAGCTCCTGAACTAGTGTGAAGAGAATGCAACAAAGACATTTTCCTTTAAGAGTCTTCAGGATGGAGAGCAGATCAAATTTTTTCATGTGAAGTATTTATGAATAGAATGAATCTTCAAAATAATAACATTGTTTTCCAAAACCTGTCTACAGTATCTCTTACCATGATACACAGTTCCTATGAATAGAAAAAGCAAAGCACTTTTCTCCAAACTGTTGTGCACTCTTAAGCAATCTACAATAAAAATAGTATTTTTTCATGCTGGGAATGATGTTAATTACAAAAAAGCCTTGTAGCACACTTGGCACTGTAGTCTCTTGATTAGCATAGCTTTTTATTCATCAAACACGTTTCACATTGACTATTTTTCTCTTTTAAATAACGGCGTCTTTGTACTTATGCAGCATCCATGAAGAATTTCTTGGGTGTTATTTTGTACCTGATCCTAAATGGCAGGTTCTGCATTCTGCCATCTGTCTAGCTTTGCCATTTGATGCAGCTTCTGAGAGGTATTTTCAGAATCGAGGACTACTTGCAAGAATGATGCTAAATCCATGCATTTTACTCCTTGGTTAATGCAAAACTATTTTTCCTTTACAGTTCAATGACAACAGGAAAATAATGATGGTGAGTTCAATCCTTAGAGTAATACAAAGAGGACTATTATCATCATTAGAAACCAAGCAAGGCGTATTTATTGCACATGCAGTATACTCACTAATGCAAATTACCCTGTAAATTCAAAAGGAATCTGTATCATAGGAGTGGATGGAATGTTTCTATTGATATTTTGCTTAAAGCAGAAAATTAATTCTTTTGACAGCCAACTCATGATTGCAAGCTCACTTTCAACTACAGCTTTCAAACAGATGAAACATGTCTGTTTATAAAACGATACAGTACAGTACACAATAGCAAGTCAGGTCATAGACATTCAAAAGAAAAAAACAGATCAAAGGACACATTCATTCCCATCTACAAGCCCTCAAGAGTGTACAGGTCAACTGTCCCCAGAAAACTAGGCTGGTGGCGCAAATTCTCTATGTTGGCACCAGCAGAAGCAGCTGCTATCTTTATAGGATGCAATCTTGCTTACATCACCCTTCAGAGCAATCTTCTGTACCTCTGCCCAATACACCTTCTGCTCTATTCTTGGACTTCACATTTGCATTTCTACAGAGTCCTGTCCTGCAAACTGACTCAAAGTTCAGGTAATAGATTTCCAAGATTTAGAAATGTTGTGTGAGGTTTATTTATTTCATATTTCATTCCATCTAAGCAAACTGTAACTTTCTGAAGTGAAATATGTTGAGTATGTCACGTGTATTTTAATGTTAGCTCTGCTTCACATTCAAACTTCTCACAGACCCCTGTGATGCCTTGCTGCAAAAATATATAGCTGCCAAGAGTGGTTGTGGGAAGTTAGAATTGCCAGAAAACCATACAAACAATCTAACAATAGATCCTTGGATTTCTGAATATAATTGCACCATGTAAAGCCAAAATATAATATTTAAACGATTTTATATAATGATGAGTGTGGGCTAGAGAGAATCCAGATTGAATTTTATTTTTTTAAACAGTTCCGGGAAAAACATGGCCTTGACTTGGAAGTATAGCACGAAATATTTTTATACAGCATGAGTTCTCATTACCTAATCATATGATTTGTAGACCTGAATTGGAAACCAGGAAATAAAAAAAGAAAAATATTCAAGCTATAAAAGATGGGAGTTTAAAATTTTCTTTGTATTTCTGATTAAAGCTATTAGGTAGCTAAATGGTCACCCATGATTTTAAAAAGCATCTGGACATTAAAAATAGGTAAATTTCTGCGGGACTTGGATGTCAGCTATTCCTGAAAAGCTTTATTTCACTGCTTTCCAACCCTGAATCAATCCACTTAAACACAGCTGTATTTCAGATGCTCAGTGGAACTGTCCATGTAATGCATATAGTTGACAAATAGTCTGCAGAAAAAGCTAGATCCATTTGAAGATCTTTTTCTGTAAATGGTATTCACGTTATTTGTACAAACACACAGATGGGATTTCTGCTGTCTTCTTCAGGCCACTTCCTCCAGAGAGCTCTCCATCAAATCTCTCTAGTTCTACTCTTCCGGTGATCCAAAGTCAGCACTGGGATGGTCCAAGTGCATGAATTACTGTCTGCTAGAGGTGCACCCCGAGGGCTTCTGTGTGCAGCATCACGTGAGCCCTACTAATGTCACCCTGTTGGTATAAACTGAGCTAGCTGGACCTTAAGGGACAAGATTGTGCACTGATATTGTAAGAGAAATTAGGTACTAAGAAGGAGGCTGGAGGATTTAAATATTTCTGCCTCCAGCTTAAGCAACACTAAATCTTGGTCTTTATCTGAAAAACTAGGTGAATTAGCCTATTTGGCATTCCTATGCCAAAAATGTCAGTAATACAACAAGAACCGTCAAAAGAGTAACAATTCCAATCATTACTTTATAAAAATAATTCATTGGAAGAAGTCGGGAAGAAGGATGAAACATGCCAATATCCTACCCTGAGAATCATTCTGTTGATTTGCACAGGTTTCTTATTATATACCCATCTAATGCATTGGACATGCATGCTTGTGATGGCACAAATACTTGCAAAGCTTACCAGATAAACCATGTTCTCTTCAGACAGCAAAACATTGCTTGATGGTTGTGTTTGCTAATTACATTTAGACTCAATGTTCTTAAAGGTCTTTTCCAACCAAAGTGATTCCATCATTCTCTAAGTCGCACATCCTGCTTGTCTTGGTTTAGGGCAAATTTGGCAGCAATCCTCAAGAAGGGGTGATTTATTAAAAATATTGATCTAGTACTGATATCCAACTGTGACGGACAAAGGCTCTCTAACAGTTTAAAATTAGAAAGTGTATGTTTATTGCAACGCTGGGCAGCGTGCGGGATAGCTCCCAAATACACACTGTGATTTAGAGGTGATAACACAGTCTTTTTATCTATACAAGTATTAAATACCCAAAAGACAAATACATATTCATAATTTTGGTACATCCCATCATTCCCCACTTCGTATGGTAATTAGTTCAAAAGCTATTAAGCACGCGTAGTTTGTTCCTCAAAATGAATCGGTGGTCCCTTTCATGGGGAGGGGTTCCAAAATGAGGAAATAAATGAAGTCTTCCTGGTTCTGAACTTTCTACATTTTCAATGCAAATATGACAAATGAACCCATTGGTAGAACTCCCATTCCCCATCTTCAATTGGTTTCAGAACAGAGGTGGCCTACAATTGTCTTATGTTCCTAAAAGCTATTTATGAGTTTCTATATTCTTCATGATAAACCCAGCTAAGCAAACATGATGTTGACAAGCAATCAATTATTCGTTAACTACTAACTCTTAACGTCATCAAGGCCTACCTATTTATTTTGATAAACTCTAATAAGGCTTATCTCTAACTAAAACCTCAGCTCCTCTAAAATCCCTAAATTTCTTTAAAGTTTATGTCTCAGGGGGCCCCCCCCAGAAAGCCCACCTACACGGCCCCTCCCCTCAACTGGTCTGGGAAACATTTCCGCTGAGAGAAGTGGAAAAAATCTGTTTATTTACCAGGGAAAGCACCCCCCAGCACAAAAAATGAACAATACCAGATGACAAAACTCAATCGCCGCTCTGAAGAGACAACAAATTCAGAAAGTCTCTCCTGCGGATGCTTGCTCTGTTATCAATCCCTCCGGCACTGGGAAAGGCTGCTGCCCAGAGTAGGCCCCCATAGGCCACAAAGTGCAAGCTCTCAGTGCTCTCCAGGTCCCAGTCTGGAGCAGGTTTGAGCAGTTCCAAGAAAAGGGAAGGAAAAAAAGACAGTCCAGGGAAAACTCTGCCTCAGCCAGCTAAACCAACTGAAAAGCAAAGAACACTCTGTTCTGCTCCATCAGTGCCCAGACAACACAGTGCAGCACAGAATGTGGAGCAGTGTTGCTTTTAGAAGGTGAGTGCAGCCTGTGATAACAAACTCCGTACTTCTTCTTCTCCCCACCTTTGCTCTCAGAAGCAGTCTTGAAGGCAGAGAATATAATATCCAGCATTAACAGAACAGATGGCTGGGGATACAAGCATCATAAAGTCACCCTAGGACACTTCTCTACTGAGATATGTCACCAGACTATGCTAAGACAAAGTTTTGGAACTGCTAATTAAAATTCTACTATCACAGTGAAGCTGAGGAGGAAACACAGCTCACTCCAGTTACCTTGTGGCATGCCAATACTTCCTTTCAATCACAATGGTTTTCGTCTTTAAGTCCGTGACATCACAGGCATAATTCAACATCTTTTGGGCAGGAAGGAAGATATTCTTCTTCTCATTATACTGATGGGTAAGCTGAAATGCAAAGCAGTTAATTCAAAGTGAAACAGCGATAAAGTCAATAGTAAAACTCACCACAGTTTTGTTTACCAACCCAAGTCCTTACGATCCCAAAATACAAGAACAGCTGTAAAAGCCTTGTGGTTTCTTAATTTTTTCCTATACCTACATGGGAGGGTAAGGGATAAATGATCCCAAACAATGGTAATCCACAACAAAGCATTCTTGACATCATATTCAGCTTTCGCATAGCGAGCTCTTCACCTGATCAAGTTATTCCATTGCAATAGTTTGGGGAGTATCTTAGAGGGCTGCCTGTTGTTGGTTTAAACCATCTTGATCATTCAGGAACCCAGTAGCAATGAGAAAGTTCAAAATAAGATAGTGCTACACATTGATTTTCCTATATGACAGACATATTTCTACAAGACAGAAGGCTGACCTAATGCTTCCCTACAACATGGCTGAAGTGGCATCCTGTTCCCCATAGGTTTTTCCTTTTAATTTTAGCAGCTTTCTTACTAGATTAATGAGCTGAACTAACTCAAAAAGGAATCAGATAAGTGCCAGAGCTTTAAAACAAAGAAGAACAACAACAAAAAAGATGCAAAATGGTGATTTGTGGGTGCATTTGAAAATAGAAATTTTTTTGTATTTTTCATAGAGACATGGCATTCTGTAGAATGATATTGCTCCAACGGTTTGAGTTTGGCTTTCTTTTTCCCCCTCAATTGTAAATGTTATGCATTCTTTTTGGCCATTTCAGTAAATAGATTTTCTGATACGTGTGAAAGACAGTCTAAAGTTCCCCTCATTTGCCTCACGACCATTCCCAGGACAGACACTGAGACCCTAAAGACACCGATGGGAATTCTGGCCTGCCAGTAATGGATGAACACCAAAAATCCTGAGGCCCTTGAGCAGAATTCTGGCCTGCCAAGTGATTGTTCACAGCTGTGTCTTCAGTGACTGCTTCTAGCAGGGCCTGCCAAAGGGCGACCTGGCCTATATGCTTGCACCTGCTTCACGACAATAGACCAGGAATTTTCCCACCTCTTGGCCAGATGAACTTGCTGGGGCAACTTGGTAGCCCCCCCATGGAAAATCCTTCAGCTGCTCCACTACCAGCGTGAGGCACGGAGATGAAGCCCCCCTACCAAGGACTGAGACAGAGACACCTGTAATTCTGATGCAGGGGTGCTGGCCTGACTGAGGCAGGATGCCTGCTGAGTGCTGCCTACAGATGTGTTCACTGGACCTAGACTGGTTTCCCCCAGAAAGCAGTCCTGAAACAGTGGGTCCCACTCACTGCTGATACTGACTTATCCTGCTGAGAACATGAACTGTCTGTACCCATCTTCGATACCTTTTTCCCCCTCAGCAATTTCAATAGACTTCTTCTTCTTGATTGTATCTGTTCCCCCTCAGCCATTTCAAGATCTGTTTCCCCCCTCAGCAATTTCAATAGACTTCTTCTTCTTGATTGTATCTGTTCCCCCTCAGCCATTTCAAGATCTGTTTCCCCCCTCAGCAATGGACTATAATAGAAACTTGAGTTAACCAGGACTTAACCTTGAGTCAACCAGACAGGGCCATTATCTTCCCAACGTGACTAGGCAAACTCTGTCGGCTGGACTATGAGGACTTAGTCTCTCCACATTTGGTAGCTATACTCCTGTCTTGGTTCAGGGCAAATTTTGGGGAGAACCCCCAAAGGGGCTCCTCTAGGAAAGCAGATTCATTTGGCCCCTCCCCTATGAAATATTAATCCCAATATTACTGGGCGGGACGTGCCTGGGCTCGTCTGACCCTTGCTGCTGGGCCAAAGGCGGCAGCTGTGATGTTTCACCTCAGAGATACATTTGGCCGGCTGGATCGTGCAGCTAGGCACTCGCAACAAATCCAGGCATAGTAGAAACTCAGTTTACCTCTGGTGGAAAAGGTTCAGGGGACGGTGAAGAGAAAAAGGAGAGGATTCTGCTGTAGAGTTTTAATCCAGAGTTTATTCCAGGATGACAGACCTCTGAATCCTGTAACAGCTCCCAACAGAATCCAGACCACATGGTCCCATGTCCTTTTAAGCCCGGGGACAGGGGGAGGGGAAGGCACAGGTGAGCCACCAACCAGGTGGGAGGAGGGGAAGGCTCAAAGGATAAAGACACTTGGACAGGCCAATGAGCCCGGACCTGAGGGGCATCTTTTGAACTTCTGCCAACCACACAATGACCCTGCTGGAATGTTAAGACTGATGGACAGCACTTAGCAGGAGGGCAAAGGGGGAGGGGAAAGGACAGATTTCACCTATCCCAACACCTGAGGGATTTTCCTGTTTCCTGAAACAGGAAATGGCGTCACACTGCAACACTCCCCCCAACCGGTCCAGGAGAAAATAGCTCCTTGGAAAGAGGTGGAAAAAACCTGTTTATTAAACAATAAAACCTAAACAATATTGAACAATAAAACCCCTTGTTGCTCCAAAAGAGATGACAAACTGAGAAAGTCCCCTCCCTCGGTTGCAGTTCAGCTCACACAGGCTCTTATCAGTCCCTCCGGTGCTGGAAATGTTGCGGGCCGGGCACGGCCTGGTGGGCCACAGGTGCTAGCTGCCGGTGCTCTTCTGGGTGTTCAGTCCAGAGCAGGTTTCAAGAGGTCCAAAGAAAAGGGAAAAAAGAAAAGAAACCACAGTCCAGGGAACTTCCTTGCCTCAGCAAGCTAAAACTAACTAAAAGCAAAGGAGAGCTCTGTCCCACTGTCTGTTCATCCACAGACAACACAGTCCAGGAGCAGGAATGTGGAGGAGTGAGTGCAGTGTCTGAAAACAAACTGCTGCTTCTTCTCTCCCCCCTTCACTCTCTGCAACAAGTCTTAAAGGTGCAAAACTTATTATGCAGCATAAACAGAACAAGATGATTGGGGATAAAAGCATCGTATAGTCAGCTTAGGACAACTCCCTCTCTCTTTCTCCCCCTCTTTTCTATTCTTTTCCTCTCCCTAATTCCTTTCATGCATTTGCTGTGGTCATTCTATAAAGGTGCATTTGTTTGGATTGATACTGCAATCCCCTTTCTGTGTTGTCTGTTGCACTCCGAGATCAGTTAACCAACCATCACCACCCCCATTGGTATGAGCGGATCGTGACATTAAATTGGCATCATGGACAGGATTCTGATAGACAGAAGGGTCTGCAAGGCTGTTTGTAGTCTGTAACAGGGGAAGGACGATTTGCTTCAGCCACACCTAGCCCCTCATCGCGAAAGGGTTGAACGAAGCTGGAAAGCAAGGAAAGCTCTTCGAATTTCCCACAAACTGCGCACGCCCAGGTGAAATACGCCCCCATACTCTATTGAGAGTTCTGTCTTTAGAATTTCCCAAAAAAATCTCTTAGCGCAAAAGGGGAAACTGTTTTTGTTTATGTGTGAATTTGGACTGTCTGGGAAGGAAGGGACAACTTGAAGGAACTAAGCAGGGCCTCCCAGGGAGATTTGGTCTCTTCACCCAGCCAGGGAAGCAAAGGGGAACACAGCAAAGGCTGTGAGATTGTCTAACTTAAGTTTGCACCTCCCTGTCATGGTTTTGGTCCCTTCATAAAATGACTGAAAACTCTAGCACAAAAGTTAAAGCTGAATTTTCTGCTCTGCTTGCTAAATAGAATGCCAAGCCTTCTCCAAGGGGGGAGGTTTGGGCAGAGAACAGCTGGTTTAATTTAGAAAATGTCATAGATAGAATTTGTTCTTTACAACATGAAACAGAAGTTAAACTGGGCAAAAATAAAACCATCCTCTGCTCAGTTTCAGCAGCTTGTCTCACAGCAGCCATAGAAACCCTTTTTAAGCAAAGAAACGAGGAAATAGCAAGAATAGATTCCCTTCAAAACCTAGTTGAAATTTTGCAGAAAGAATTAAAGGAAGATAGAAATGAGATCTATATGTTGCGAGCTGCCCTTAGAGAGGAACTTGCTAAGAATTCACATCATACTCATTCCTCTACAGAGCCAGAGGAAGAGGAAACTCCTGATGTTAAACAAATCTATCCCCGTCAGGAACTTGAGGCAGTAAAAAATTGGAGAGAATACTGCTGTCCTCGCTTGAGACCCTTGGTTCAAACAGAATAGAACTATATTAATGATGAGGATTGTTGGAATGTTGGGGGACATAAGACAGATGATGCACTTTGGACCTGGTTAACATAAGAGATTTGATAACAGGATGCCTTGGCATAAACAAATGGAACTTTGAAAATTCGACCTGGATTGCAAGAAGATTAAATCAAACGGGTTTACTGGCAAAAGAAAATCGCATTAAACTCTGCAAGCAAGAGATGTTGTTATATGCGTAAGTTTGTGTATGTGATTTTAACCTAATCATTGTAGTACACATTACTAGTCTCCCTGAAATGGTATATAAGTGCTTGTATCCCACAATAAAATTGGATTCTGATTACCGAGTGGGTCTCCCTGTCTCTCTGCATTGCCGAAAGAGGATCTTGACCCACATATCACAACTAAACAAATACCGTTCAGTGCTACCGAATTAGCTAAGCTGTAAAAAGAATTTGGGCGCCTCCCACAAGAATCAGAGACAGAATATGTCTTCCGAGTGTCCCTCGATGGTGGAGATCAAATTAAATTAACCGGAGGCCAGTGGGTACTGGGGACATGGAGCCTTCTTCACAACAGGAGATAAGGAGGTAAGCGTGATGCATGGTCCCTGACACAGGGTGCGTCTTTCTGGGCCGGGAGAATGAATCCTTTGGAAAGGGGTGACCCCCTGGCAATCGTTGACACTACCGACCAGCTCTTAGAAAGTGTCCACAAAGCCACCTGCCTGCAAAAGATTGATGAAAAGAAATTAGTTCCTGGTTTTGAATGCCCAATGCAATTACCTGTGAAGCCAGAACTAATGACCAATTGAACTCGTGGGCTTCCAGAAACACTTAAACATACAGCAATGACTCTACAGAAAACCATAATGGCTTTGAATCCTGTAGAAAGACTAAATAAGATTCCTCAGGAATTCCCCTGACCAAAGTGGACCTAGAGATCCTGGCTTCACTCCCTACTCTTCCCCCTCACAGCCCTCAGCTTCTCAATCTGATTCACCTGCCAATAGCCATAAAGTTTGGACATGAGCTGAAGTTGCAGTAGATCTGATTAATTATTGTAGACAATATGGAGCTATAAAAACCCCGGCATAGAAATCAGAAAATAACAACGGTGTTTGGTTTATTGGGGCTCCTCACAGTGAAAATATAGAGAAAGGAAAACAGATCTCTAACTGCCACCATTGGTGGTTGTTGGGAATTCAAAAGTGGGTCCCCAAAGAGGTGATGGATGGTTTGCCCCTTGATAAATTGCAGAAAATAATAAATAATTGGCACCAGCGAAAACCGAATCCATTGGCTCAACCCAGTGCACCCCTCCCTTCTCAGGGACAAAAACTAACCCTCCCCCAGCCTCTCCCACAGAACACAGGCCGTGAACCAAAACCAACAGGGTTTTCGGGAAACAAATCTCTCTGCCGCTTACAGGCGGGCAAAGGGGCGGAGCTTGGGTTTATTTAAGAATGCTCACTAAAAATAAATCAGGACATATATTAAGCCCAGCTATCACGGGCCTCCACAGGCTACTAGTAACCTTTTTGATTGACATTGGGGCTCAAATCTCTGCACTAACAAAAAAGGATGCCCAGAGGTGTGGAATTGTTCCAACTAAGAGACAATGCTGTGTTCTTAATGCTCTGGGAACTACAGAATCTGTGAATGTTGCCTTAGCCAAACTGACGCTCCCTGGAAATGAGCAACAGCTAGTCATCAAACTGGTAATTGGGAACATTCCAAATAATTGATTAGGAATGGGTGTCCTTGCTGGGAGGCAGTGGGAAGACTCTGAGGGATTTCTGTGGTCTTTTGGCACACTGCCACTTAACATTAGGCCGCTTCAAACCGCACCCTCCCTACCCTATAATCAAACAACTAATGTAAAACAATACCCTCTACCTTCTGGTGCCAGAGAAGGTATCAAAGTGGTTCTACAGGACTTGAGAAACCAAGGGGTAATAATTCACACACATTCTCCTTTTAATTCACCGGTATGGCCAGTCTGAAAAGCCAGTGGAAAGTGGAGATTAACAGTAGATTTTCACACGCTTAAAGCCAACACAGACCCTCTTACAGCAGTGGTCCCAAACTTAGCTGACTTAATAACATCAGTTCAAGAAAAGGCTCACTCAATCATGGCAATGGCAACTATGGATGTCAAAGACATCTTCCTTATGATACCTATACAGCCAGAAGATAGGGACCATTTTGCCTTCACATGGGAAAGGACAGCAATACACTTGCACTAGGCTTCCCCAAGGCTACAAACACTCCTCCACTTTGGCCCACCATGCTTTAGTTCAGGAATTAGAAAAAATACCCAAACCTGATCCTGCTGATCCTGTAGCTGATAATCAATACATTTAAGACACTCTGGGGGGGGGGGGGGGGGGCGGGGGGGGGGGGGGGGAGGGGGGGAAGGATGAAATAGAGGTAGTAGGGAAACATCAGCAGATAATAATCTCTCACTTAAAAAGTCTTGTTTTGCAGATACCCACAGAGAAAATTCAGAAACCTTCTCAGGAAGTGAAGATTTTGAGAATTTGGCGGAAAGGAGGCATGACATGTATTCCACCCGATACCCTAACCTCTTTAGATCAGATTCAAAGGCCTGAATTGAGGAAAGATCTCCAGCAAGCTCTAGGACTATTAGCGTTCTGGAGAAAACACATCCCAGATTACTCAATAATTGCTAGGCCTCTTTTTGACTTGCTGAGGAAAAGGATGAAATGGGATTGGACTCCTTCTCAGGAAGAAGCATTGCAATTACTGATTTTTGAGGCAACAGCTCACCAAGCACTAGGCCCTATCCATCCCACAGATCCCTTTCAGGTGGAATGGGGATTTGCCTCCTCAGGGCTATCAGTACACATTTGGCAGTGGGGTCCCGAGGGTCCAACGGGGCCTCTTGGTTTTTATTCCTGCGGTTTCAAAGATGCTGAGAAAAGATACACTACCTGGGAAAAGGGGTTGTTTGTAGTTAGCTTAGCTCTCCTAGAAGAGGAAAAAATTGCATGACAAGAGCCTATTGTATTAAGAGGCCCTTTCAAAGTTATCAAAATCATCACTAATGGGAGCCCCACACCTCCCCCCCACCTGACGGGGTAGCCCAAAGGGCCTCAGTTAGGAAATGGTATGCTCAGATCAAAGGCTATTGTAATACCGTCTCAATAACGGAAGATGCTGCTAAAAATCTAACAATCCAAGGCACTGAGAGCCTGGTTAGCAGCCAAGATAAATCTGCCTCTGTAATCAAAGCTGCCCTTCCTTTCTCCCCCGAACAAGCAGCAAGTTCTTGGTTCACAGATGCCTCTGCAAAACGGGAAGGGAAGGTATGGAGGTGAAAGAATCATTACCGAAGGGGAAGGCAGCGCTCAGGCTGGGGAACTCATAGCTGTTTGGAGTGTTTTCCGATGTGAGGCACAGAACATTTCTCTTGTCTGCATTTACACCGACTCTTACGCAGTGTACAAAGGTTGTACCGAGTGGCTTCCTTTCTGGCAGCAAAATGATTGAGAAGTTCACAGAATTCCAGTGGGGCAAAAGGAAAAGGGGCAAGAAATTTTAGATGTTGCAAGCCAAGGAAATGTTGCTATTGGTTGGGTAGCTTCTCAGCAAACAGATGGAAATCCAGCAGGAGAGTGGAAGAATAGAGCTGATGAACTAGCAAGGCTCAGCCCCCTGAAAAAGGAACTCATTAGTGAGGACTGGGATCAACTATTAGAATGGCTGCATGGAAAAAGACAGCACACAGGTGCGAAAGATTTGTACAAAGAAGATGATGCTCGTGGTTGGCTGGTTACCAGGGAAATGTGTAAAACATGCGTATCAGCCTGCGAGCAATGTCACAGGTGAGTGGAGAGACATCCTTTAGAAGATGACCCTCTGCATTTAAGAAAGGGTAAAGGCTTATGGGACGCGTGGCAGGTAGACCATATCGGCGCCTTTAAGAAGTCAGGAGGTAAGCACTTTGTGCTAGTAGGAGTAGAAATTGTATCTGGGTTGGTTCAAGCTGATGCTTTGAAAAGAGCTACAGGTGATAATGCAGTTAAAGCTTTGCAGGGGTGGTTTGGAACTTTCCCAAAGCCACAGGAAATTCAATCTGATAACAGGTCCCACTTCACTGCTAGAGGTGTACTGCATTGGGCAAAAGGTGAAGGAATTAAGCGGTCTTTCCACACCCCTTTCCACTACCCTCAAGCTAAGGGGATCTTAGAAAGGACCAAGGGTTTTTTGAAAGGACTTCTGAAGCCCCGGGAGGGAAATTGGGACGTTCGGTTATGGGAAGCTGTTAAAAGAGTGAACAGTAGATGGAGGGTGAATGGATGTCCCAAAATCACTGCCTTTTGCCCAACAGCTCCAAGCATCGTTCCCTTACTTCGGCGACCTGGACAACCTGTTCTGGTGGACCTCCCTACTGTAGGGGAAGTAGCACTAGTGCTGAAAACCCCTCTGAAGAAATATGCATGGGTAGCCTCTGATGCTCTAGGGAAAGAGCATTGGATAAATACATGCTGGATAATCCTATCCATTTTTACTCTTTTCTGCCCCTCAGTGGAAGGATTTCTGTTGTTTTTACTTTTACAGAAGAACCCTGAGGGACATGAAAATCATCTGAACCATGATAACACTGGTGATGCTTTTCTGCATCCTACCACAATTCCATGGACAGGATCCTGCTGAGTGGTTGTGGTCTGAAGCTACCCTCCATCCCACTAATGTTCTAGGAGCGTATCCCAAGGGTGGCCACCCGAACCTAGAGCCTATAGTGCTGCATGACCCCCAGGTATATGGTCCAAGTGAGTGGGGATGGGATCAGAAGGACTGGACTAGAGCCCTAACTGGAACAATTGGTGAGTCGATTGTGGAAGCATGCAGAAAAATGGAAGGATCTCTCTATGAGAAATCCACCTCCATCACAGTTGCTGGAAATTTTATGGAACCAGATGGGAAAAATGATTTGGATATCCCTTCAGCGAGACTGTGTCCTACAAACAAGTGGGAGTGTGCCAAACAAATTCCCCTTACTCTGTGTTGCTGCCAGGAGTATGTTGGTAATTACACTCTAGGTCGCAAAACGAACAATGTTGCAAGTACAAAGGATTGTAAAAATGAACCAATTGATTGCTGGCATAATTTTACGTTAACTAAACCGACTTAAGTGACATGCCGCTGGCAAAATAACTTGACCAACCTGTTAGGTTGAAAAGGCTTAGCTCATAAATTTAAGATAGACGCTATTACAAAACCCACGCTGAGTACCGTAGTTACATCCCAGTGGAATAGACGGGACGGAGAGCATGAAGCCCACACTGAGCACCATAGTTACACCCCAATGGGTAGAAGGGACTGAGAGCACAAAGCTGACATTGAGTACAGTAGTTACATCCTAGTGGGCAGAAGGGACTGAGAGTCCCCTTAGTCAATGTGGCCTTGGTCCCAAGCTTTTGTTCACTTGGCAGGAATGGGAAAAACAAAAAGCCTGGCAGCTTCAAGGGGGAGTGGGAGAAGAAATTAGCTGAAGGATTTGTGGAACTGCTTATAGCAAAGCAATCTCAATCAGTGTTTTGACAGATCAGACAAATAAGCGTGAACAGGTTTGTACGCCCCCAAGCGTACAAGACTGTTGGCACAATTTTACATTAACACAAACTGCAGAAGTAGTTTGTCTTTGGTCCAAAACTAGTGAAGGCTTTTCTTTTAAGTTGATAATAAATGGTATGAACCAACCTTCTACTACCACCACTCCAGCCCAACCACTGCTTATGCTTAGCCTGAGAAGTTTTGAAATTGGACCATATATAATCAGGAAAACTGGTCAAGAACACATATTGTTCAATCTGGCACGGTCTCTTAAACAAGTCAAATTGCTGATGATGCAAAACAATGTCTCAAAAATTCAGTCAGCCTGTTTGCCTTTTTTGTGGACTTCCTTTGAGGATTGGACCACCTGGCTGCAAAAACAGAAAGTCTGTTTTTTCTTTAAAAACGGACACTAAGAGACATAACCGGTGTTTTGGGAACAGGTTTTGAAATACTAAATAGTATTGATTCTGAAGTACTAATGGATAAATTGGCTGCCACAAAATGGTTAGAGATTTGACCAAATTAAAACAACCACTTCCTTCAATCATCCTTATTGGCTTTGGGAACACAGCAGTGCTTGCTGTCAAACATATTACCAGCTTGGGAAAAGGTAAATGTAAGTGATCGCACATTGGTATACTGATGCACTCGGTGCTACACAAAACAACCTTTCTTTGGCTCTTAGCTCTATCCAGGCACAATTGTCGATGCAGTCAGTTGCTGCCTCAATGATAAGAGAAGGTGAAGGCAATTTTCCTACTGAAATTCAGAAAAGAATTTGGGACAGTGCCACTGATTTTGAAAGAGAATTCCAATCCTGGCGGAACTTGGTGAATTTTACCTATCACCCCATTACAAACACAGCCACAGCTCTTGTGTTAACCGTACGCAATGCCTCAGTGCATTTGAGATTTCCTATTATTGCATTAGGGCTAAATCATGATGGAGCTATGTTAATTTGGAATCTTCTATTGTCCGAGAACAAGGCTTCATTTGTGAAAGTAATGCAATTCCAGCTCAGGATGTTTGTTTGGACACAGAACAAAATATCTGTCATTTTGAAATTCATCCTAACGAGACTTTCGAAACAGTCCTTAAATATATAGGCAATGGGTGTGGGTGCTTTAGAACTGCTTGTGATATGGTATTTGTAGAAAATGCAGTAGTGGATAGTAAAAATCATTCAAATTTTTGCGCTTGTAACTTTACAAAATTGAGGGATGTGATTTTTCTTCAGAAGCTCCAGTTACCTCCCATTACCTTTTACAATCCAATTAAAGACTGATTCACAAACTATTACTGTCCTAGGGTGACGTTATGATGCTTATATCCCCATCCGTGTGTTCTGTTTATGCTGGATATCATGTTCTGTGCCTTCAAGACTAGCTGTGAAGAGCGAATGTTTTGTTTCGGTTTTGCTATCAGCCGCTCCCCCACAGCTGGCGCGACACAGAGACAGGGCAGTACATGGGTGCTGCTTTTGCTTTTTGCTTTGCTTTTTCGCTTTGCTCTTGCTTCGGCTTTGCTCCTGCTTTGCTCTTGCTTTTTTGCTCCTGCTCATTAGTTAGTTTAGCTAAGCAGTCCAAATTTTCCCTGGACTGTTTCTCCTTTCCCTTTTTTGGACCTACTCGGACCTGCTCCGGACTGGGACCTGGGAAACACCAAGAGTTTGCACCTTGTGGCCAAGGTGCAGCAGCTACCCCAACACAGGACAGACTGATAACAGAGCGAGCACTCCCAAGAGAGACTTTCTGAAGCTGTCTACTTTTTCAGAGCGGTGAAAGAGTGGTGCCATCTGGTATTGTTCCTTTTGTGTGCTGGGGGGTGCTTTGCCTGTTACAGAAACAGGTTCTTTCCACTTGTTTCCAAGGAATCCTTCCCGACCCGGTTGGGGGGAGGGGCTGTGTGGGTTTGTTTTCTGGAGGGTCCACCTTTTGGAGGTTTTCTCCCAAATTTGCCCTAAACCAGGACATTTACCTACTCCCATTGGGATGAACATTACTTTGGTAAAGCAATCTTTGCTTCATCAGGACTTCATTGAAATATTGGAGAAGATCAAGAAGAATAGACAGAAAGCACTGGTAACTGTTCATCACAATGTGAAAGAAATACACCATGTCATAGAGAGAGTAAGAAAAGATGCTGAACACAGGTGGTAGGATACTCTTTTTGGGTGGTCACCTATTGCCACAAGAGTCCTGAACAGTATGTGTCATCCCATCATTGCCCTTTTGCATTTCGTTTTGATTGGGGTTTTTTAATCAGCAATCTTACTCATTATGAATTGGAGAATGATGAAAGAGTTAACAAAATTGATGTCTGTAATTAATGCAAACAACTTGGCTGATGTCCTTTTCACTGTGGACATCTCCAAGACTATTGACACAAGGCGACTATAAATGAGAGGATGTGTTTTGAAATCGTCTTCAATTTTCTTTGATGATTATAAGAAAATTACTTTTGATTTTTGGTGAATTGTTTTGAAAAAAAATATTTTAAATTAACTGTTGTTGATTTGTTTATTGCTTTATTGCCTTTGATTATTTGTGATTAGTTTCAGATATTTGAAAAAAATGTTTCAAAATAATATGGTTTAAATTACTGTTATTATATTTGTTTCTTGTTTCCTTACCCCCACCTTTTTCTATCTTTTCTTGTCCTTCCCTTCTCTCTCTCTGTCTGACGTATTGTCTCTGCTTTCCGGGATATGCTACCAATGTGCGACAAGTACACAACAATAGTACAGAACACTGCTGATGAAGACCCTTTGAAGCCTGTCGTGAGTCACCAGGTGCTGTGAAAGACGGTCTGAGGTCCCCCTCATTTGCCTCACGACCGTCCACAGGACCGATATCAGGACCCTGAGGACCCCGATGGGACCTCTGGCCTGCCAGTAATGGATGAACACCAAAAATCCTGAGGCCCCTGAGCAGAATTCTGGCCTGCCAAGTGATTGTTCACAGCTGTGTCTTCAGTGACTGCTTCTAGCAGGGCCTGCCAAAGGGCGACCTGGCCTATATGCTTGCACCTGCTTCACGACAATAGACCAGGAATTTTCCTACCTCTTGGCCAGATGAACTTGCTGGGGCAACTTGGTAGCCCCCCCATGGAAAATCCTTCAGCTGCTCCACTACCACCGTGAGGCATGGAGATTGAAGCCCCCCTACCAAGGACTGAGACAGAGACACCTGTAATTCTGATGCAGGGGTGCTGGCCTGACTGAAGCAGGATGCCTGCTGAGTGTTGCCTACAGATGTGCCTACAGGACCTAGACTAGTTTCCCCCAGAAAGCAGTCCTGAAACAGTGGGTCCCACTCACTGCTGATACTGACTTATCCTGCTGAGAACATGGACTGTCTGTACCTGTCCTCAATACCTTTTTCCCCCTCAGCAATTTCAATAGACTTCTTCTTCTTGATTGTATCTGTTCCCCCTCAGCCATTTCAAGATTCTGTTTCCCCCCTCAGCAATGGACTATAATAGAACCTTGAGTTAACCAGGACTTTGAGATCTTCCCAACGTGACTAGGCAAACTCTATCGGCTGGACTAAGAGGACTTAGTCTCTCCATGTTTGGTAGCTATACTCCTCTCTCTTTCTCCCCCTCTTTTTTATTCTTTTCCTCTCCCTGATTCCTTTCAGGCATTTGCTGTGGTCATTCTATAAAGGTGCATTTGTTTGGATTGATACTGCAATCCCCTTTCCAGGTTGTCTGTTGCACTCCGAGATCAGTTAACCAACCAACCAGTTAACCAACCCCTTGGTATCAGCGGATCGTGACAATACCTTCTTTCAAGCTGACATTGGTTCTAGTCCATATAAGCACACTGGTAGGTAAAAGTAGACTCTAAAAGATAACATTCAAAATGTATTTCCCTTGTCTTCCCATTAAAGCAAGTGAAGAAAGCAGACAGGAGATCTTCAGATAACATGCTATGCAAATTGAAAAGATTCTGTCCTTATTTGAAGCAACTGAGAAACTCACACAATGAAATACCATTCAGACAGATCGAAGGGTCACAGATGATGTCAAATCTGTACTTTCAATGTTTGAATGAAGCAAGATTTCTTGAAGTACAATCCTATAAAATGAAGGTGAGTTTGCAGAAGCAATTGAACTGGGTCTGTTTTATAAACACAATGTTTTCTAAGTAACTGAGGATTCAGGAAAGCAACCTTGGAATTTAAAGGATTTAGAAAGATACAAATACCAAGACTGGCAGTTCATTAGCTTTAACAGTCTCTTCAAATAAGATCTATTTTTAACTTCTTCTTGTAGTAGGTCTGAAGACATTAGGAATGATGCAATAAAACAAACAACAAACCAAAACAAAACCAAAACAGCTTTCTCAAAAAGCTTGGAGAAACCAGAGAAATTATGATTTTTAGGGGTTAAGTAGTCCTTTAAAAGTTGTCTCTGGGAAAAGAGATAAAAAACCACTAATTGACTGTGGAGTATATTCCAAACCTGTCCTGAAGCATGTAAGGGACAAGAGCCTGTAATAAAACTACTATGCTGGGTTCATCTGTTAAACGCATTCCAGAATGGTTGAAATTATCAATCACATAATGTGGGATTAAAAAAAAAAAGAAAAAAAGAAAAAAAGAAAAAGAAAAAAGAAGAAAGCATAGAGAAAAAAATATTTTGAACATGTTTTCCCATTCCCAGATGGCATAACAGCTTTATTTCATTTTGTTCCTAAGACTGATTAATAGCTTATGAAGTGTTTTACAATTGAGAGTGAGAGTGTTCACACTAACCATACAATTTGGATGGATCTCTTTTACTTTGCACAGCAGCAGATACGGTTTAGCACTCCACAGTTCAGTCCCCGAAAGTGAATGGGTGTGGCAGATTTAACCTAACTGACCAGTCCACCAGAATGCTTAATTATCTTGGAAAATGCTTTGCTCTGTCTCATTATCTGGACATGTCTCTCTAGCTCCGCTTTGAGCTCCTTGATCTTTCATCTACAGGATGAGATCCAATTTAGCTTAGCAAGGACATAGCCTTCAAAACCACATCTTTTATCTTCTGCATTCATACAAGTACATTTCTACTGCAGGGAACCCTGTGGAAGATCCTAGTTGTTTTGTTTCTCAGATAGTTGTTGCATAAAAGAGCTCTTCTTTTAATTTTTTCCCTGCTAAAGTATAGGCTCTGTACTTAACTGATTGTGATGCTAACTCATTATCATCTATTCTTCAGTCGTACAGAGTAGGCAGCAAAGTTTTCTTCTGAAGACATTCATTTAATGAGAAATGCTGAAGGTCTGACTTTAGTTGCAAAGGTCACTGATTGACCGGTTGCAAAATTGTTAAGTCTAGTAAGAGCAGGAAAAGTGTGCTGTTGCTGTGCCTGTAAATGTCGTGTCAGCTGCTGTTGGGATAAAAAGCATGAGCATAAGAAAAGATATCTGCATGGATAGAAAAGAAATTTGTTGTGATTTCTGCACAAGAGGAAGTATGAAGCACTTATTTCAGTGGCTAAGACAGTATCATCATTGGGCCAGTTCTCTTCAACATCTTTTGAACAACCTGGACACAGCACTTGAAGGAATATTAAGACAGTTTGCCAAAGACACTAAATTGGGAGGAGCTGTGAACTAACTCCCTTGAGGGCACAGAGACCTTGCAGAGAGATCTTGCCAAATAGGAGAGATGGGCAATTCTTGCTGGCCGGGAGTCTATGCACAAATCACAAAAGGGGCGGGACTGCTGGGGACGGCGTCTCAAGCTGGTTTTTTTCCAGCATCAGTCTCATGACATGGTGATGACAATGGGAAGCTGCCAGCAGCTCACGTCCCCAGCAGCAGACAAAGAACTTAATGTTACAACTTACTTGAAAAGTTTTTTGACCAATCACACAAAGCAAAAGCATATTGACAGTACTTCTGTCCAATCACTATAAAGACATGTACCTGGGCTTAGAACGATGCTCGCTTCTTTCGAATAAAAGACCTGCTTGTAAGCCTTAAGATACAATGCACAGAGCTCCATTATTAAGCTTAGAACTACCTAACATCACGCTAGATATACTTTGCTGTAGCTTAGGGAGTTATTCTAGACAAGCATTAATACACAGACCATTGTTCCATTTGTCCTTACTTTTCTACTTCTCATCTAATTTTTCTGCTGACAAACCTTATGACTACTGCTTAGCTCCAATGACAGTTCTGCTGTCTCTGAGGCCTTCCTTTTGCAGCTTTCCCAAACCCCTCTGTTTTTGAGGATTCCCACAGGCAATCACCAACCAGATGGAGTGGAACAAGGGCAAGTGCTGGATTCAGCACCTGCAACAGGGCAATCCTGGTGGGTGTATAGACTGGGGAGGGAGCAAGAGGCTGGGAGAAGCACTGCAGAAAGGGACCCAGCCTCCTGGCCAATGGCAAGCTGAATGTGCATCAGCAGTGCCCTGGCAGCCAGGAGGGCCAAGCCTGTCCTGGGGTGCTTCAGGCACAGTATCACCAGCTGGGCAAGGGAGGGGATTGTCTTGCTCTGCTCTGCTCTGCTCTGCTCTGCTCTGCTCTGCTCTTCTCTGCTCTGCTCTTCTCTGCTCTGCTCTGCTCTGCTCTGGGGCGGAATCACCTTGGTATTAGAAAGTCCTCAAATGAGGTCTACAAAGACAGGACTCAAAGAAATGGAATGCAGCTGAGTCAGGGGAGGTTTAGGTCGGGTATCCGGAAAAAGTTTTTAACCAGAGAATGGCTGGGCACTGGAAGAGTCTTTCCAGGGAGTGGTCACACCATCACACCTGTCTGAGTTTGAGACATTGCTCTCAGGCATATGGTGTGATTCTCAAGGATGGCCCCAGGCAGGGCCAGGAGTTGGACTGATGATGATCCTGATGGGGTCCTTCCAATTCAACAGATTCGACGACTCGATGGTTCTGTCCTGGCCACTCAAGGTATATTGCTTGGTCTCATCAGATTTTGATCTGCTCTTGTTGGTCAGACTTTGTCCCTACTGGCTAATGATATTTATCACAAAAGACAAAGTGCCTTTTCTCAATTTTCTCAAGCAATTGGAACATGCGCCTTAGAATCCTAAAAAAGTCTTTTCTTTGAAACAACACTGTAGTGTTTTTCAGTGCCCAGTAGTCTTTCCAGATCTTAAGGAGAAAGAAGGCAAAATGAGGGGACGTATTACAATGAATGATTGTCAATTTTCCGGTTCTTTAGCAGTATATTTGTACTTCCACTATTTGCTGTAAAATCATGGTTTTCTATAGTATCCAATTTTCTAGCAAGACACATTTCTGCAACTGAGCCCATCAGTCATTGTGAAAATATATTGTCAAAAGTACAAAACATATGAATAGGCAGTGACAAGTGAGGGAAAAAAGAAGTATGAGAAGCAGCTGCATGATACTAAAGTGAGACAAGAAGGAGGAGAAGGTGCTCCAGTTGACACAGCAAAGAATCCCCCACAGTCCCTGGAGGACATCATCATCAAGCAGGTTGTCTCCCAGCAGTCCCTGGAGAACCGTGGAGGAACACAATGGAGCTCGTGGGGAGCTCCATGCCACAGCAGGTGAATGTGCTTTGAAGGAAGCTGCAGCTTGTGGAGGGAGGGAGGGCCAGAAAAGCATCCTTGACCTCTTGGAAGAGTGGAAGAGTACGTGCAAATCTTAAACAGCTGCTAACTCTAATCTATTCTCTTTCCACTTCTTGTCTTAGGTAAGTAAGAAGACAACCCAAGAATTAGAAGCCTAAATTCTTTTGCTTGAGGCTCCCATTCTTTCTGCCATTCTCTTAAAATTTAGTTTGAAGTAAAACTCATGATAAAGTTCTTAAGGCTTGATGTTCAGGCTTGTTTCAGAAAATAGGGAGTGCAAATAACTCTTGTCACTGTCATTTTTTTCATAGAAGGAAAAAAGGGAAATTACTGGTTTTCAAGGACTTACAGAAATCCATTGGTAACGGTGGTGAGACTGAAGAGTTTAATTAATCTGAAAAGAGAATGTCGTGGAGCTACCTCAGCGCTGTACAAGTTTTTTTACCAGGAAGTCTAGACTTTTAAACAGACTAAGGACACAATAGTTATCTCTGGGAATATTTTAGTATGTATAGTACATTCATCTTTAAATAGTTCTATCTGTTTGACAGTTATGACTTAGGCTTTAAATTTGATGTGAAAAGAAATATTTGTGATTCAGATCATTTCCATTTCTGAAGCATTTCAGTTGTTGACTGTTTTTGCTGTCTCCTGAGGGCGGGAAAATAGTCTTTGTACCAATACTGAAACAAACTAGATGGAAAAATTTGTTTTCCTCATTCTTTTCTGTCTATTTGAACAGGCACAGCAGCAAGACCACTGCTATGCGTCTGAGTGGCCCTTCCACTCCTGGAGGACAAACTTGTAGTGGCTAGTATGTTATTTGCACACATTTCTGATGCCGGCTGTTAACTGTTGTGCAGAAAGATCTGTCAACCTTTTTCACAGGAGGACACTTCTGAATTGCTTCACTTGTCTCTGAAGCAGAGAACTAAGCTGGCACTCCATTTCTGAGATCTTGCTGCGTTAGCCCCCAAACCCATTTCTTTCAAATGCCTTTTACTTTCAACCAAAGCACTTCATTACTTCATGATGTAATCTCTTGTTCTTAATGTTCGGGGGATTGTTTTAGACTGATAAGACCATATTGCAGTAAGCAGGTAGAACATCTATCTTAAGCAGTATCCATCACTTGGCTTTGGTTCATGTATCATAACATCTGCAAGGAATGTCATTTACAATCAATGGATGGGCTGGGGTAACGGGCCACGGTTCCAGGTTTAGGAATCTTTCTCCAATTAATTTTGCGTTAAAATTTAGCTCTTATCATTTCAATTGTGTCTTTATTAAAACAATCATCTATTTATTACCTGTACCACAATGAACTGTGTACCTGTACCACAGTCAACAGGGGTTGAGCATCCTACAACAATTCCAAGAAGAAGAATGGTCTGAGCCCCCAGTGCAGCACATGAAGTCTGTCATCAAGTCAGAGTCCCGCAGGCGTTTTCTCAGCCTGGAGAAGAGCAGACTCTGGGCAAATTGTTAGAGCAGCTCTCCAGTAGCTGAAGACAGCCTACCAGAAGGAGGCAGGTGAGCTACACAAGGGCACGGAGCAATAGGAAAAGTGTGGATGGCTTTAAAACCTGAAGAGTATAGGTTTCCTTTGGCTATTGGGAAGAAATTCCTTGCCAAGATGGTTGGGAGACACTAGAACATGTTGTGGGTGACCAGTTCCTGGAAGTGATCAAGGCCAGCTTGAATGGGTCTTTGAGCTTAAGGCGGTCTAGTGGAAGGTGTCCCTGACAATGACATGGTGGGGAGGAGGTAGGTGAATTTAAGGTCCCTTCCAAAGCCAACCATTCCATTATTCTATGGTAATCATTCTGTACAGTAGCAGTAAGAAGTTGAAGCTAGAAATAACATATTCATGCTGAGAAACTGCTATCCAATGAGTTGAACTGTTTGGGTCTCACATTTATGTGCCATTTAGCAATACTATATCTAATATCTAGTCCTCGCTCTTTATCATACACGCAAGTATTTTATCATCTTTAACGTTTCTGACATTTGGGAATTTTCTTCCCTTTTCTTTCTTTCTTTCTTTCTTTCTTTCTTTCTTTCTTTCTTTCTTTCTTTCTTTCTTTCTTTCTTTCTTTCTTTCTTTCTTTCTTTCTTTCTTTCTTTCTTTCTTTCTTTCTTTCTTTCTTTCTTTCTTTCTTTCTTCTCTTTCCCTCTTTCCCTCTTTCCCTCTTTTTCCCTTCCTTTTCTTTCTTTTTCTTTCTTTCTTTCTTTCTTTTTCTCTTTCTCTCTTTCCTTCTTTCTTTTCTTTCCTTCCCCCACTTCCTTCCTTCACTGCCTTCCTTCCACTATGTCCTTCTTTCTGCCACGTCCTTCTGCCACTTCCTTCCCTCCCTCCCTCCACTTTGATGTTAATTTGCAAACTGTCCAGTAGTTACAGGAAATTACTCTTCTTAAATATCATTTTGAAGCTTAGAAATGAATAACAAAATTGTGTCAAACCATGGCATTTAAAAGCCACCTGAAAGTGAGAACTAGCTATTGAAAAGACAAAAATACAAAAATGAAATGATGGAGTGGATGGTTTTAAGGGATATTCTTTGTATTGCTTTGATACAAATGAGGATCTCAATTTTTACACCTTCTAAAAACACATCTTGAAACTTACTACTTTCCGTGACAAAACTATTTCCAAAACAAGGAAATTGATTTATGCAGATGGAAATATCATCTCCCAAATAGTCATCATCAAGTCCAAAAGATTACCCTGCTTTTACGTAGTAAGCTTTATGGAGATTTCTATTCTCACACAAACCAAGAAGAATCTTTCAAATGACTAGAAAATCTTTAAAAGCAAAATAACCTTGAAGAAAAAAGATCCAAAAAAGAGCCGGGAATTAGATACGTCCACACTTGTTACATGTTGGTTACTAATATTGGCTCTAGTTTGTTGGCGAGTACACTTCCCATTCACGCACGCACGCACCCCTCTTCCTCCTGCACACAGATGTGTGATATTGGGTCTCAAAGAATGGACTATTTTCTCTTAGGTAGGTTTTGGTTCTCAAAGTCAAAAAGCGTAGTCTTCCTGGCTCTATTACCAGGATTTTGTTCCGGGAAGGGAATGTGCTTGTGCCTGTTAGAAATGGGGAGGAGGGGACAGAAAGCAAAGCCATTTGAAGACAACCTGCAGCATAACTAAGAAAGTGGGGTGCTTCTTGACTGCACAGCAAAAGAAAGATCGGGAGTAAAATGGAGGAAAACTTGAGGTGCTGATAGAGTTTCTCCTTGTGACAGCTTTCAAACGGACAGAAAACAGCACTTCCTCATTCTCCTGCCTTTTCAATTCACATTAACATTGGAAGAAAAGGGGTTTTGGACAACTTTCTTTTGCTTCTTGCCTAACACTCTGCTGACACTCCGTGTAACTTCCAGAAAAAGATCCGGGATGCTTTTTGTACTGGGAGAGTTTCTCCTTGCGAGACCTAGTAGAAAAGCTTTTTGCTAAGATGTAGGCGACAAGAGACGCAGATTCAGAGATACGGAGCTCTCCGAAGGTAAGGGCCGCTCCCGGGCGTCTTTCCGCAGAAGCTGTGCTCCGGAGCACAGCGCGACCGGCACAATGCTCTGTGTGCAAAGAAGCGGCTTCTTCGCCTCCGGGAGACGGAGACCGCGGCCGCGTCTTTAAAAGCGAAAAAAAAAGTCGCACAACATGGGGATTGTGTGTGCAGCTCTCAAACCTAAAGAAAACAGTACCTTACCACTCTCCGGCCTTTTCCATTCAGATTACCATTCCAAAAGAAGGAGTTTTGGACAACTTTCTTTTGCTTCTTGCCAAACACTCTGCAGACCTCCGTGCAACTTCTAGAACAAGAGCGGAGATGCTTTCCGTACTGGCACAGTTTGTCCTTGCAAGACATAGTAAAAAAGCTTTTTGCTAAGTTTTATGCGACCAGAGAGGCAGAAGGCAGAGTAAAGAGCTCTCCGAAACTAAGCCCCCTGCCAGGGCGTCATTCGTCAGAAGCCGCTCTCCGGAGAACACCGCCACGGGCACAATGCTCTGTGAGCGAAGAAGCCGCTTCTTCGCCTCCGGGAGATGGAGAGAACGGCCGCTTCCCAAAGGCGAAGATGCAAGCCGCAGCACACCGATATAGCGTGTGCAGCTTTCAAATTGATAGAAAAGAGTACATTAGCATTCTCCTGCCCTTTCAGTCACATTATATTCGAATAAAAGGAGTTTTGAGATAATATCTTTTTCATCTTCTTAAACACTCTGCAGTCCTCTGTGCAACTTTTAGAAGAAGATTTTGGATGTTTTCTTTACTGGCAGAGTTTCTCTTTGCAAGATATGGTGGAAAAGCTTTTTGCTGAGTGTTGAGCGGCAAGACACGCAGAAGACGCAGATACGCAGCTCTCCGAAGCTAAGTGCCGGTCCTGGGCTTCTTTCGGCACAAACCACTCTCAGGAGCTCCCTGCGCTCGCCACAATGTTGTGCGCAAAGAAGCCGCTTCTTCGCCTCCGGAAGAATCGGCGAGCGGCAGCTTCCCAAAGGCGAAGATGCAAGCCGCACCATGCAGGCACAGTGTGGGCTGCATTCAGACTTAGAGAAAACAGTACTTTACCACTCTCCTGCCTTTTCCATGGTTATTATATTGGAAAAGAACGAGTTTTGGACAACTACCTTTCATTCTTGCAAAACTCTTTGCAGACCTCCGTGCAAGCTTTAGAACAAGATTTTGGATGTTTTCTTTCCTGGCAGAGTTTCTCTTTGCAAGATATGGTGGAAAAGCTTTTTGCTGAGTGTTGAGCGGCAAGACACGCAGAAGTCGCAGACACGCAGCTCTCCGAAGCTAAGTGCCGGTCCACGGCTTCTTTCGGCAGAAGCCGCTCTTAGGTGCTCACCGCGACCGGCCCAATGCTCTGTGTGCGAAGAAGCCGCTTCTTCGCCTCCGGGAGAATCGGCGAACGGCAGCTTCCCAAAGGCGAAGATGCAAGCCGCACCATGCAGGCACAGTGTGGGCTGCATTCAGACTTAGAGAAAACAGTACTTTACCACTCTCCTGCCTTTTCCATTGTTATTATATTGGAAAAGAACGAGTTTTGGACAACTACCTTTCATTCTTGCCAAACTCTTTGCAGACCTCCGTGCAACCTTTAGAACAAGATTTTGGATGTTTTCTTACCTGGCAGAGTTTCTCTTTGCAAGATATGGTGGAAAAGCTTTTTGCTGAGTGTTGAGCGGCAAGACACGCAGAAGACGCAGATACGCAGCTCTCCGAAGCTAAGTGCCGGTCCACGGCTTCTTTTGGCAAAAGCCGCTCTTAGATTGTCACCACGACCGGCCCAATGCTCTGTGTGCGAAGAAGCCGCTTCTTCGCCTCCCGGAGAATCGGCGAGCGGCAGCTTCCCTAAGGCGAAGATGCAAGCCGCACCATGCAGGCACAGTGTGGGCTGCATTCAGACTTAGAGAAAACAGTACTTTACCACTCTCCTGCCTTTTCCATTGTTATTATATTGGAAAAGAACGAGTTTTGGACAACAACCTTTCATTCTTGCAAAAGTCTTTGCAGACCTCCGTGCAAGCTTTAGAACAAGATTTTGGATGTTTTCTTTCCTGGCAGAGTTTCTCTTTGCAAGATATTGTGGAAAAGATTTTTGCTGAGTGTTGAGCGGCAAGACACGCAGAAGACGCAGATACGCAGCTCTCCAAAGCTAAGTGCCGGTCCACGGCTTCTTTCGGCACAAACCGCTCTCAGGAGCTCCCTGCGCTCGCCACAATGTTGTGTGCGAAGAAGCCGCTTCTTCGCCTCCGGGAGAATCGGCGAGCGGCAGCTTCCCAAAGGCGAAGATGCAAGCCGCACCATGCAGGCACAGTGTGGGCTGCATTCAGACGTAGAGAAAACAGTACTTTACCTCTCTCCAGCCTTTTCCATTGTTATTATATTGGAAAAGAACGAGTTTTGGACAACTACCTTTCATTCTTGCCAAACTCTTTGCAGACCTCCGTGCAAGCTTTAGAAGAAGATTTTGGATGTTTTCTTTCCTGGCAGAGTTTCTCTTTGCAAGATATGGTGGAAAAGCTTTTTGCTGAGTGTTGAGCGGCAAGATACGCAGAAGACGCAGATACGCAGCTCTCCGAAGCTAAGTGCCGGTCCCGGGCTTCTTTCGGCACAAACCGCTCTTAGGTGCTCACCACGACCGGCCCAATGCGCTGTGTGCGAAGAAGCCGCTTCTTTGCCTCCGGGAGAGTCGGCGAGCGGCAGCTTCCCAAAGGCGAAGATGCAAGCCGCACCATGCAGGCACAGTGTGGGCAGCCTTCAGACTTAGAGAAACCAGTACTTTACCTCTCTCCTGCCTTTTCCATGGTTATTATATTGGAAAAGAACGATTTTTGGACAACTACCTTTCATTCTTGCAAAACTCTTTGCAGACATCCGTGCAAGCTTTAGAACAAGATTTTGGATGTTTTCTTTCCTGGCAGAGTTTCTCTTTGCAAGATATGGTGGAAAAGCTTTTTGCTGAGTGTTGAGCGGCAAGACACGCAGAAGACGCAGATACGCAGCTCTCCAAAGCTAAGTGCTGGTCCCGGGCTTCTTTCGGCGAAACCGCTCTCAGGAGCTCCCTGCGCTCGCCAAAATGTTTTGCGCAAAGAAGCCGCTTCTTCGCCTCCGGGAGAATCGGCGAGCGGCAGCTTCCCAAAGGCGAAGATGCAAGCCGCACCATGCAGGCACAGTGTGGGCTGCATTCAGACTTAGAGAAAACAGTACTTTACCACTCTCCTGCCTTTTCCATGGTTATTATATTGGAAAAGAACGAGTTTTGGACAACTACCTTTCATTCTTGCCAAACTCTTTGCAGACCTCTGTGCAAGCTTTAGAACAAGATTTTGGATGTTTTCTTTACTGGTAGAGTTTCTCTTTGCAAGATATGGTGGAAAAGCTTTTTGCTGAGTGTAGAGCGGCAAGACACGCAGAAGACGCAGATACGCAGCTCTCCGAAGCTAAGTGCCGGTCCACGGCTTCTTTCGGCAGAAGCCGCTCTTAGATTGTCACCGCGACCGGCCCAATGCTCTGTGTGCGAAGAAGCCGCTTCTTCGCCTCCGGGAGAATCGGCGAGCGGCAGCTTCCCAAAGGCGAAGATGCAAGCCGCACCATGCAGGCACAGTGTGGGCTGCATTCAGACTTAGAGAAAACAGTACTTTACCACTCTCCTGCCTTTTCCATGGTTATTATATTGGAAAAGAACGAGTTTTGGACAACTACCTTTCATTCTTGCAAAACTCTTTGCAGACCTCCGTGCAAGCTTTAGAAGAAGATTTTGGATGTTTTCTTCCCTGGCAGAGTTTCTCTTTGCAAGATATGGTGGAAAAGCTTTTTGCTGAGTGTTGAGCGGCAAGACACGCAGAAGACGCAGACACGCAGCTCTCCGAAGCTAAGTGCCGGTCCACGGCTTCTTTCGGCAGAAGCCGCTCTTAGGTTCTCACCGCGACCGGCCCAATGCTCTGTGTGCGAATAAGCAGCTTCTTCGCCTCCGGGAGAATCGGTGAGCGGCAGCTTCCCAAAGGCGAAGATGCAAGCCGCACCATGCAGGCACAGTGTGGGCAGCATTCAGACTTAGAGAAAACAGTACTTTACCACTCTCCAGCCTTTTCCATGGTTATTATATTGGAAAAGAACGAGTTTTGGACAACTACCTTTCATTCTTGCAAAACTCTTTGCAGACCTCCGTGCAAGCTTTAGAACAAGATTTTGGATGTTTTCTTTCCTGGCAGAGTTTCTCTTTGCAAGATATGGTGGAAAAGCTTTTTGCTGAGTGTTGAGCGGCAAGACACGCAGAAGACGCAGACACGCAGCTCTCCGAAGCTAAGTGCCGGTCCACGGCTTCTTTCGGCAGAAGCCGCTCTTAGATTGTCACCGCGACCAGCCCAATGCTCTGTGTGCGAAGAAGCCGCTTCTTCGCCTCCGGGAGAATCGGCGAGCGGCAGCTTCCCAAAGGCGAAGATGCAAGCCGCACCACGCAGGCACAGTGTGGGCAGCCTTCAGACTTAGAGAAAACAGTACTTTACCTCTCTCCTGCCTTTTCCATGGTTATTATATTGGAAAAGAACGATTTTTGGACAACTACCTTTCATTCTTGCAAAACTCTTTGCAGACATCCGTGCAAGCTTTAGAACAAGATTTTGGATGTTTTCTTTCCTGGCAGAGTTTCTCTTTGCAAGATATGGTGGAAAAGCTTTTTGCTGAGTGTTGAGCGGCAAGACACGCAGAAGACGCAGATACGCAGCTCTCCAAAGCTAAGTGCTGGTCCCGGGCTTCTTTCAGCGAAACCGCTCTCAGGAGCTCCCTGCGCTCGCCAAAATGTTTTGCGCAAAGAAGCCGCTTCTTCGCCTCCGGGAGAATCGGCGAGCGGCAGCTTCCCAAAGGCGAAGATGCAAGCCGCACCATGCAGGCACAGTGTGGGCTGCATTCAGACTTAGAGAAAACAGTACTTTACCACTCTCCTGCCTTTTCCATGGTTATTATATTGGAAAAGAACGAGTTTTGGACAACTACCTTTCATTCTTGCCAAACTCTTTGCAGACCTCTGTGCAAGCTTTAGAACAAGATTTTGGATGTTTTCTTTACTGGTAGAGTTTCTCTTTGCAAGATATGGTGGAAAAGCTTTTTGCTGAGTGTTGAGCGGCAAGACACGCAGAAGACGCAGATACGCAGCTCTCCGAAGCTAAGTGCCGGTCCACGGCTTCTTTCGGCAGAAGCCGCTCTTAGATTGTCACCGCGACCGGCCCAATGCTCTGTGTGCGAAGAAGCCGCTTCTTCGCCTCCGGGAGAATCGGCGAGCGGCAGCTTCCCAAAGGCGAAGATGCAAGCCGCACCATGCAGGCACAGTGTGGGCTGCATTCAGACTTAGAGAAAACAGTACTTTACCACTCTCCTGCCTTTTCCATGGTTATTATATTGGAAAAGAACGAGTTTTGGACAACTACCTTTCATTCTTGCCAAACTCTTTGCAGACGTCCGTGCAAGCTTTAGAACAAGATTTTGGATGTTTTCTTTCCTGGCAGAGTTTCTCTTTGCAAGATATGGTGGAAAAGCTTTTTGCTGAGTGTTGAGCGGCAAGACACGCAGAAGACGCAGATACGCAGCTCTCCGAAGCTAAGTGCCGGTCCCGGGCTTCTTTCGGCAAAAGCCGCTCTTCGATTGTCACCGCGACCGGCCCAATGCTCTGTGTGCGAAGAAGCCGCTTCTTCGCCTCCCGGAGAATCGGCGAGCGGCAGCTTCCCAAAGGCGAAGATGCAAGCCGCACCACGCAGGCACAGTGTGGGCAGCCTTCAGACTTAGAGAAAACAGTACTTTACCTCTCTCCAGCCTTTTCCATTGTTATTATATTGGAAAAGAACGAGTTTTGGACAACAACCTTTCATTCTTGCAAAAGTCTTTGCAGACCTCCGTGCAAGCTTTAGAACAAGATTTTGGATGTTTTCTTTCCTGGCAGAGTTTCTCTTTGCAAGATATGGTGGAAAAGCTTTTTGCTGAGTGTAGAGCGGCAAGACACACAGAAGACGCAGATACGCAGCTCTCCGAAGCTAAGTGCCGGTCCCGGGCTTCTTTCGGCAAAAGCCGCTCTTAGATTGTCACCGCGACCGGCCCAATGCTCTGTGTGCGAAAAAGACGCTTCTTCGCCTCCGGGAGAATCGGCGAGCGGCAGCTTCCCAAAGGCGAAGATGCAAGCCGCACCACACAGGAACAGTGTGGGCAGCCTTCAGACATAGAGAAAACAGTACTGTACCACTCTCCTGCCTTTTCCATGGTTATTATATTGGAAAAGAACGAGTTTTGGACAACAACCTTTCATTCTTGCAAAAGTCTTTGCAGACCTCCGTGCAAGCTTTAGAACAAGATTTTGTATGTTTTCTTTCCTGGCAGAGTTTCTCTTTGCAAGATATGGTGGAAAAGCTTTTTGCTGAGTGTAGAGCGGCAAGACACGCAGAAGACGCAGATACGCAGCTCTCCGAAGCTAAGTGCCGGTCCACGGCTTCTTTCGGCAGAAGCCGCTCTTAGGTGCTCACTGCGACCGGCCCAATGCTCTGTGTGCGAAGAAGCCGCTTCTTCGCCTCCGGGAGAATCGGCGAGCGGCAGCTTCCCAAATGCGAAGATGCAGGCCGCACCACGCAGGCACAGTGTGGGCAGCCTTCAGACTTAGAGAAAACAGTACTTTACCACTCTCTGCCTTTTCCATGGTTATTATATTGGAAAAGAACGAGTTTTGGACAACTACCTTTCATTCTTGCCAAACTCTTTGCAGACCTCCGTGCAAGCTTTAGAACAAGATTTTGGATGTTTTCTTTCCTGGCAGAGTTTCTCTTTGCAAGATATGGTGGAAAAGCTTTTTGCTGAGTGTTGAGCGGCAAGACACGCAGAAGTCGCAGATACGCAGCTCTCCAAAGCTAAGTGCCGGTCCCGGGCTTCTTTCGGCACAAACCACTCTCAGGAGCTCCCTGCGCTCGCCACAATGCGCTGTGTGCGAAGAAGCCGCTTCTTCGCCTCCGGGAGAATCGGCGAGCGGCAGCTTCCCAAAGGCGAAGATGCAAGCCGCACCATGCAGGCACAGTGTGGGCAGCCTTCAGACTTAGAGAAAACAGTACTTTACCTCTCTCCTGCCTTTTCCATGGTTATTCTATTGGAAAAGAACGAGTTTTGGACAACTACCTTTCATTCTTGCCAAACTCTTTGCAGACCTCCGTGCAAGCTTTAGAACAAGATTTTGGATGTTTTCTTTCCTGGCAGAGTTTCTCTTTGCAAGATATGGTGGAAAAGTTTTTTCTGAGTGTAGAGCGGCAAGATACGCAGAAGACGCAGATACGCAGCTCTCCGAAGCTAAGTGCCGGTCCCGGGCTTCTTTCGGCACAAACCGCTCTCAGGATCTCCCTGCGCTCGCCACAATGCTCTGTGTGCGAAGAAGCCGCTTCTTCGCCTCCGGGAGAATCGGTGAGCGGCAGCTTCCCAAAGGCGAAGATGCAGGCCGCACCACGCAGGCACAGTGTGGGCAGCCTTCAGACTTAGAGAAAACAGTACTTTACCACTCTCCTGCCTTTTCCATTGTTATTATATTGGAAAAGAACGAGTTTTGGACAACTACCTTTCATTCTTGCCAAACTCTTTGCAGACCTCCGTGCAAGCTTTAGAACAAGATTTTGGATGTTTTCTTTCCTGGCAGAGTTTCTCTTTGCAAGATATGGTGGAAAAGCTTTTTGCTGAGTGTTGAGCGGCAAGACACGCAGAAGACGCAGATACGCAGCTCTCCGAAGCTAAGTGCCGGTCCCGGGCTTCTTTCGGCAAAAGCCGCTCTTAGATTGTCACCGCGACCGGCCCAATGCTCTGTGTGCGAAGAAGCCGCTTCTTCGCCTCCGAGAGAATCGGTGAGCGGCATCTTCCCAAATGCGAAGGTGCAAGCCGCACCATGCAGGCACAGTGTGGGCAGCCTTCAGACTTAGAGAAAACAGTACTTTACCACTCTCCTGCCTTTTCCATGGTTATTCTATTGGAAAAGAACGAGTTTTGGACAACAACCTTTCATTCTTGAAAAAGTCTTTGCAGACCTCTGTGCAAGCTTTAGAACAAGATTTTGGATGTTTTCTTTCCTGGCAGAGTTTCTCTTTGCAAGATATGGTGGAAAAGCTTTTTGCTGAGTGTTGAGCGGCAAGACACACAGAAGACGCAGATACGCAGCTCTCCGAAGCTAAGTGCCGGTCCCGGGCTTCTTTCGGCAGAAGCCGCTCTTAGGTGCTCACCGCGACCGGCCCAATGCTCTGTGTGCGAAGAAGCCGCTTCTTCGCCTGCGGGAGAATCGGCGAGCGGCAGCTTCCCAAAGGCGAAGATGCAAGCCGCACCATGCAGGCACAGTGTGGGCTGCATTCAGACTTAGAGAAAACAGTACTTTACCACTCTCCTGCCTTTTCCATGGTTATTATATTGGAAAAGAACGAGTTTTGGACAACTACCTTTCATTCTTGCCAAACTCTTTGCAGACCTCCGTGCAAGCTTTAGAACAAGATTTTGGATGTTTTCTTTCCTGGCAGAGTTTCTCTTTGCAAGATATGGTGGAAAAGTTTTTTGCTGATTGTTGAGTGGCAAGACACGCAGAAGACGCAGATACGCAGCTCTCCGAAGCTAAGTGCCGGTCCCGGGCTTCTTTCGGCACAAACCGCTCTCAGGATCTCCCTGCGCTCGCCACAATGCGCTGTGTGCGAAGAAGCCGCTTCTTCGCCTCCGGGAGAATCGGCGAGCGGCAGCTTCCCAAAGGCGAAGATGCAAGCCGCACCATGCAGGCACAGTGTGGGCAGCCTTCAGACTTAGAGAAAACAGTACTTTACCTCTCTCCTGCCTTTTCCATGGTTATTCTATTGGAAAAGAACGAGTTTTGGACAACTACCTTTCATTCTTGCAAAACTCTTTGCAGACCTCCGTGCAAGCTTTAGAACAAGATTTTGGATGTTTTCTTTCCTGGCAGAGTTTCTCTTTGCAAGATATGGTGGAAAAGTTTTTTGCTGAGTGTAGAGCGGCAAGATACGCAGAAGACGCAGATACGCAGCTCTCCGAAGCTAAGTGCCGGTCCCGGGCTTCTTTCGGCACAAACCGCTCTCAGGAGCTCCCTGCGCTCGCCACAATGCTCTGTGTGCGAAGAAGCCGCTTCTTCGCCTCCGGGAGAATCGGTGAGCGGCAGCTTCCCAAAGGCGAAGATGCAGGCCGCACCACGCAGGCACAGTGTGGGCAGCCTTCAGACTTAGAGAAAACAGTACTTTACCACTCTCCTGCCTTTTCCATTGTTATTATATTGGAAAAGAGCGATTTTTGGACAACTACCTTTCATTCTTGCAAAACTCTTTGCAGACCTCCGTGCAAGCTTTAGAACAAGATTTTGGATGTTTTCTTTCCTGGCAGAGTTTCTCTTTGCAAGATATGGTGGAAAAGCTTTTTGCTGAGTGTTGAGCGGCAAGACACGCAGAAGACGCAGATACGCAGCTCTCCAAAGCTAAGTGCTGGTCCCGGGCTTCTTTCGTCGAAACCGCTCTCAGGAGCTCCCTGCGCTCGCCAAAATATTTTGCGCAAAGAAGCCGCTTCTTCGCCTCCGGGAGAATCGGTGAGCGGCAGCTTCCCAAAGGCGAAGATGCAAGCCGCACCATGCAGGCACAGTGTGGGCTGCATTCAGACTTAGAGAAAACAGTACTTTACCACTCTCCTGCCTTTTCCATGGTTATTATATTGGAAAAGAACGAGTTTTGGACAACTACCTTTCATTCTTGCCAAACTCTTTGCAGACCTCCGTGCAAGCTTTAGAACAAGATTTTGGATGTTTTCTTTACTGGTAGAGTTTCTCTTTGCAAGATATGGTGGAAAAGCTTTTTGCTGAGTGTTGAGCGGCAAGACACGCAGAAGACGCAGACACGCAGCTCTCCGAAGCTAAGTGCCGGTCCACGGCTTCTTTCGGCAGAAGCCGCTCTTAGATTGTCACCGCGACCGGCCCAATGCTCTGTGTGCGAAGAAGCCGCTTCTTCGCCTCCGGGAGAATCGGCAAGCGGCAGCTTCCCAAAGGCGAAGATGCAAGCCGCACCATGCAGGCACAGTGTGGGCTGCATTCAGACTTAGAGAAAACAGTACTTTACCACTCTCCAGCCTTTTCCATGGTTATTCTATTGGAAAAGAACGAGTTTTGGACAACTACCTTTCATTCTTGCAAAACTCTTTGCAGACCTCCGTGCAAGCTTTAGAACAAGATTTTGGATGTTTTCTTCCCTGGCAGAGTTTCTCTTTGCAAGATATGGTGGAAAAGCTTTTTGCTGAGTGTTGAGCGGCAAGACACGCAGAAGACGCAGACACGCAGCTCTCCGAAGCTAAGTGCCGGTCCACGGCTTCTTTCGGCAGAAGCCGCTCTTAGGTTCTCACCGCGACCGGCCCAATGCTCTGTGTGCGAATAAGCAGCTTCTTCGCCTCCGGGAGAATCGGTGAGCGGCAGCTTCCCAAAGGCGAAGATGCAAGCCGCACCATGCAGGCACAGTGTGGGCAGCATTCAGACTTAGAGAAAACAGTACTTTACCACTCTCCTGCCTTTTCCATTGTTATTATATTGGAAAAGAACGAGTTTTGGACAACTACCTTTCATTCTTGCCAAACTCTTTGCAGACCTCCGTGCAAGCTTTAGAACAAGATTTTGGATGTTTTCTTTCCTGGCAGAGTTTCTCTTTGCAAGATATGGTGGAAAAGCTTTTTGCTGAGTGTTGAGCGGCAAGACACGCAGAAGACGCAGACACGCAGCTCTCCGAAGCTAAGTGCCGGTCCACGGCTTCTTTCGGCAGAAGCCGCTCTTAGATTGTCACCGCGACCAGCCCAATGCTCTGTGTGCGAAGAAGCCGCTTCTTCGCCTGCGGGAGAATCGGCGAGCGGCAGCTTCCCAAAGGCGAAGATGCAAGCCGCACCATGCAGGCACAGTGTGGGCTGCATTCAGACTTAGAGAAAACAGTACTTTACCACTCTCCTGCCTTTTCCATTGTTATTATATTGGAAAAGAACGAGTTTTGGACAACTACCTTTCATTCTTGCCAAACTCTTTGCAGACCTCCGTGCAACCTTTAGAACAAGATTTTGGATGTTTTCTTTCCTGGCAGAGTTTCTCTTTGCAAGATATGGTGGAAAAGCTTTTTGCTGAGTGTTGAGCGGCAAGACACGCAGAAGACGCAGATACGCAGCTCTCCGAAGCTAAGTGCCAGTCCCGGGCTTCTTTCGGCAAAAGCCGCTCTTAGATTGTCACCGCGACCGGCCCAATGCTCTGTGTGCGAAGAAGCCGCTTCTTCGCCTCCGGGAGAATCGGCGAGCGGCAGCTTCCCAAAGGCGAAGATGCAAGCCGCACCACGCAGGCACAGTGTGGGCTGCATTCAGACTTAGAGAAAACAGTACTTTACCTCTCTCCTGCCTTTTCCATGGTTATTCTATTGGAAAAGAACGAGTTTTGGACAACAACCTTTCATTCTTGCAAAAGTCTTTGCAGACCTCCGTGCAAGCTTTAGAACAAGATTTTGGATGTTTTCTTTCCTGGCAGAGTTTCTCTTTGCAAGATATGGTGGAAAAGCTTTTTGCTGAGTGTTGAGCGGCAAGACACACAGAAGACGCAGATACGCAGCTCTCCGAAGCTAAGTGCCGGTCCCGGGCTTCTTTCGGCAAAAGCCGCTCTTAGATTGTCACCGCGACCGGCACAATGCTCTGTGTGCGAAGAAGCCGCTTCTTCGCCTCCGGGAGAATCGGCGAGCGGCAGCTTCCCAAAGGCGAAGATGCAAGCCGCACCACACAGGAACAGTGTGGGCAGCCTTCAGACATAGAGAAAACAGTACTTTACCACTCTCCTGCCTTTTCCATGGTTATTATATTGGAAAAGAACGAGTTTTGGACAACAACCTTTCATTCTTGCAAAAGTCTTTGCAGACCTCCGTGCAAGCTTTAGAACAAGATTTTGTATGTTTTCTTTCCTGGCAGAGTTTCTCTTTGCAAGATATGGTGGAAAAGCTTTTTGCTGAGTGTAGAGCGGCAAGACACGCAGAAGACGCAGATACGCAGCTCTCCGAAGCTAAGTGCCGGTCCCGGGCTTCTTTCGGCACAAACCGCTCTCAGGAGCTCCCTGCGCTCGCCACAATGCGCTGTGTGCGAAGAAGCCGCTTCTTCGCCTCCGGGAGAATCGGCGAGCGGCAGCTTCCCAAAGGCGAAGATGCAAGCCGCACCATGCAGGCACAGTGTGGGCAGCCTTCAGACTTAGAGAAAACAGTACTTTACCTCTCTCCTGCCTTTTCCATGGTTATTCTATTGGAAAAGAACGAGTTTTGGACAACTACCTTTCATTCTTGCAAAACTCTTTGCAGACCTCCGTGCAAGCTTTAGAACAAGATTTTGGATGTTTTCTTTCCTGGCAGAGTTTCTCTTTGCAAGATATGGTGGAAAAGTTTTTTGCTGAGTGTAGAGCGGCAAGATACGCAGAAGACGCAGATACGCAGCTCTCCGAAGCTAAGTGCCGGTCCCGGGCTTCTTTCGGCACAAACCGCTCTCAGGAGCTCCCTGCGCTCGCCACAATGCTCTGTGTGCGAAGAAGCCGCTTCTTCGCCTCCGGGAGAATCGGTGAGCGGCAGCTTCCCAAAGGCGAAGATGCAGGCCGCACCACGCAGGCACAGTGTGGGCAGCCTTCAGACTTAGAGAAAACAGTACTTTACCACTCTCCTGCCTTTTCCATTGTTATTATATTGGAAAAGAGCGATTTTTGGACAACTACCTTTCATTCTTGCAAAACTCTTTGCAGACATCCGTGCAAGCTTTAGAACAAGATTTTGGATGTTTTCTTTCCTGGCAGAGTTTCTCTTTGCAAGATATGGTGGAAAAGCTTTTTGCTGAGTGTTGAGCGGCAAGACACGCAGAAGACGCAGATACGCAGCTCTCCAAAGCTAAGTGCTGGTCCCGGGCTTCTTTCGGCGAAACCGCTCTCAGGAGCTCCCTGCGCTCGCCAAAATATTTTGCGCAAAGAAGCCGCTTCTTCGCCTCCGGGAGAATCGGCGAGCGGCAGCTTCCCAAAGGCGAAGATGCAAGCCGCACCATGCAGGCACAGTGTGGGCTGCATTCAGACTTAGAGAAAACAGTACTTTACCACTCTCCTGCCTTTTCCATGGTTATTATATTGGAAAAGAACGAGTTTTGGACAACTACCTTTCATTCTTGCCAAACTCTTTGCAGACCTCCGTGCAAGCTTTAGAACAAGATTTTGGATGTTTTCTTTACTGGTAGAGTTTCTCTTTGCAAGATATGGTGGAAAAGCTTTTTGCTGAGTGTTGAGCGGCAAGACACGCAGAAGACGCAGACACGCAGCTCTCCGAAGCTAAGTGCCGGTCCCGGGCTTCTTTCGGCAAAAGCCGCTCTTAGATTGTCACCGCGACCGGCACAATGCTCTGTGTGCGAAGAAGCCGCTTCTTCGCCTCCGGGAGAATCGGCGAGCGGCAGCTTCCCAAAGGCGAAGATGCAAGCCGCACCACACAGGAACAGTGTGGGCAGCCTTCAGACATAGAGAAAACAGTACTTTACCACTCTCCTGCCTTTTCCATGGTTATTATATTGGAAAAGAACGAGTTTTGGACAACAACCTTTCATTCTTGCAAAAGTCTTTGCAGACCTCCGTGCAAGCTTTAGAACAAGATTTTGGATGTTTTCTTCCCTGGCAGAGTTTCTCTTTGCAAGATATGGTGGAAAAGCTTTTTGCTGAGTGTTGAGCGGCAAGACACACAGAAGACGCAGATACGCAGCTCTCCGAAGCTAAGTGCCGGTCCCGGGCTTCTTTCGGCACAAGCCGCTCTTAGATTGACACCGCGACCGGCCCAATGCTCTGTGTGCGAAGAAGCCGCTTCTTCGCCTGCGGGAGAATCGGCGAGCGGCAGCTTCCCAAAGGCGAAGATGCAAGCCGCACCATGCAGGCACAGTGTGGGCTGCATTCAGACTTAGAGAAAACAGTACTTTACCACTCTCCTGCCTTTTCCATGGTTATTATATTGGAAAAGAACGAGTTTTGGACAACTACCTTTCATTCTTGCCAAACTCTTTGCAGACCTCCGTGCAAGCTTTAGAACAAGATTTTGGATGTTTTCTTTCCTGGCAGAGTTTCTCTTTGCAAGATATGGTGGAAAAGTTTTTTGCTGATTGTTGAGTGGCAAGACACGCAGAAGACGCAGATACGCAGCTCTCCGAAGCTAAGTGCCGGTCCCGGGCTTCTTTCGGCACAAACCGCTCTCAGGAGCTCCCTGCGCTCGCCACAATGCGCTGTGTGCGAAGAAGCCGCTTCTTCGCCTCCGGGAGAATCGGCGAGCGGCAGCTTCCCAAAGGCGAAGATGCAAGCCGCACCATGCAGGCACAGTGTGGGCAGCCTTCAGACTTAGAGAAAACAGTACTTTACCTCTCTCCTGCCTTTTCCATGGTTATTCTATTGGAAAAGAACGAGTTTTGGACAACTACCTTTCATTCTTGCAAAACTCTTTGCAGACCTCCGTGCAAGCTTTAGAACAAGATTTTGGATGTTTTCTTTCCTGGCAGAGTTTCTCTTTGCAAGATATGGTGGAAAAGTTTTTTGCTGAGTGTAGAGCGGCAAGATACGCAGAAGACGCAGATACGCAGCTCTCCGAAGCTAAGTGCCGGTCCCGGGCTTCTTTCGGCACAAACCGCTCTCAGGAGCTCCCTGCGCTCGCCACAATGCTCTGTGTGCGAAGAAGCCGCTTCTTCGCCTCCGGGAGAATCGGTGAGCGGCAGCTTCCCAAAGGCGAAGATGCAGGCCGCACCACGCAGGCACAGTGTGGGCAGCCTTCAGACTTAGAGAAAACAGTACTTTACCACTCTCCTGCCTTTTCCATTGTTATTATATTGGAAAAGAGCGATTTTTGGACAACTACCTTTCATTCTTGCAAAACTCTTTGCAGACATCCGTGCAAGCTTTAGAACAAGATTTTGGATGTTTTCTTTCCTGGCAGAGTTTCTCTTTGCAAGATATGGTGGAAAAGCTTTTTGCTGAGTGTTGAGCGGCAAGACACGCAGAAGACGCAGATACGCAGCTCTCCAAAGCTAAGTGCTGGTCCCGGGCTTCTTTCGGCGAAACCGCTCTCAGGAGCTCCCTGCGCTCGCCAAAATATTTTGCGCAAAGAAGCCGCTTCTTCGCCTCCGGGAGAATCGGCGAGCGGCAGCTTCCCAAAGGCGAAGATGCAAGCCGCACCATGCAGGCACAGTGTGGGCTGCATTCAGACTTAGAGAAAACAGTACTTTACCACTCTCCTGCCTTTTCCATGGTTATTCTATTGGAAAAGAACGAGTTTTGGACAACTACCTTTCATTCTTGCCAAACTCTTTGCAGACCTCCGTGCAAGCTTTAGAACAAGATTTTGGATGTTTTCTTTACTGGTAGAGTTTCTCTTTGCAAGATATGATGGAAAAGCTTTTTGCTGAGTGTTGAGCGGCAAGACACGCAGAAGACGCAGACACGCAGCTCTCCGAAGCTAAGTGCCGGTCCACGGCTTCTTTCGGCAGAAGCCGCTCTTAGATTGTCACCGCGACCGGCCCAATGTTCTGTGTGCGAAGAAGCCGCTTCTTCGCCTCCGGGAGAATCGGCGAGCGGCAGCTTCCCAAAGGCGAAGATGCAAGCCGCACCATGCAGGCACAGTGTGGGCTGCATTCAGACTTAGAGAAAACAGTACTTTACCACTCTCCTGCCTTTTCCATGGTTATTATATTGGAAAAGAACGAGTTTTGGACAACTACCTTTCATTCTTGCAAAACTCTTTGCAGACCTCCGTGCAACCTTTAGAACAAGATTTTGGATGTTTTCTTCCCTGGCAGAGTTTCTCTTTGCAAGATATGGTGGAAAAGCTTTTTGCTGAGTGTTGAGCGGCAAGACACGCAGAAGACGCAGACACGCAGCTCTCCGAAGCTAAGTGCCGGTCCACGGCTTCTTTCGGCAGAAGCCGCTCTTAGGTTCTCACCGCGACCGGCCCAATGCTCTGTGTGCGAATAAGCAGCTTCTTCGCCTCCGGGAGAATCGGTGAGCGGCAGCTTCCCAAAGGCGAAGATGCAAGCCGCACCATGCAGGCACAGTGTGGGCAGCATTCAGACTTAGAGAAAACAGTACTTTACCACTCTCCTGCCTTTTCCATTGTTATTATATTGGAAAAGAACGAGTTTTGGACAACTACCTTTCATTCTTGCCAAACTCTTTGCAGACCTCCGTGCAACCTTTAGAACAAGATTTTGGATGTTTTCTTTCCTGGCAGAGTTTCTCTTTGCAAGATATGGTGGAAAAGCTTTTTGCTGAGTGTTGAGCGGCAAGACACGCAGAAGACGCAGACACGCAGCTCTCCGAAGCTAAGTGCCGGTCCACGGCTTCTTTCGGTAGAAGCCGCTCTTAGATTGTCACCGCGATCAGCCCAATGCTCTGTGTGCGAAGAAGCCGCTTCTTCGCCTGCGGGAGAATCGGCGAGCGGCAGCTTCCCAAAGGCGAAGATGCAAGCCGCACCATGCAGGCACAGTGTGGGCTGCATTCAGACTTAGAGAAAACAGTACTTTACCACTCTCCTGCCTTTTCCATTGTTATTATATTGGAAAAGAACGAGTTTTGGACAACTACCTTTCATTCTTGCCAAACTCTTTGCAGACCTCCGTGCAACCTTTAGAACAAGATTTTGGATGTTTTCTTTCCTGGCAGAGTTTCTTTTTGCAAGATATGGTGGAAAAGCTTTTTGCTGAGTGTTGAGCGGCAAGACACGCAGAAGACGCAGATACGCAGCTCTCCGAAGCTAAGTGCCAGTCCCGGGCTTCTTTCGGCAAAAGCCGCTCTTAGATTGTCACCGCGACCGGCCCAATGCTCTGTGTGCGAAGAAGCCGCTTCTTCGCCTCCGGGAGAATCGGCGAGCGGCAGCTTCCCAAAGGCGAAGATGCAAGCCGCACCACGCAGGCACAGTGTGGGCTGCATTCAGACTTAGAGAAAACAGTACTTTACCTCTCTCCTGCCTTTTCCATGGTTATTATATTGGAAAAGAACGAGTTTTGGACAACAACCTTTCATTCTTGCAAAAGTCTTTGCAGACCTCCGTGCAAGCTTTAGAACAAGATTTTGGATGTTTTCTTTCCTGGCAGAGTTTCTCTTTGCAAGATATGGTGGAAAAGCTTTTTGCTGAGTGTTGAGCGGCAAGACACACAGAAGACGCAGATACGCAGCTCTCCGAAGCTAAGTGCCGGTCCCGGGCTTCTTTCGGCAAAAGCCGCTCTTAGATTGTCACCGCGACCGGCACAATGCTCTGTGTGCGAAGAAGCCGCTTCTTCGCCTCCGGGAGAATCGGCGAGCGGCAGCTTCCCAAAGGCGAAGATGCAAGCCGCACCATGCAGGCACAGTGTGGGCAGCATTCAGACTTAGAGAAAACAGTACTTTACCACTCTCCTGCCTTTTCCATTGTTATTATATTGGAAAAGAACGAGTTTTGGACAACTACCTTTCATTCTTGCCAAACTCTTTGCAGACCTCCGTGCAAGCTTTAGAACAAGATTTTGGATGTTTTCTTTCCTGGCAGAGTTTCTCTTTGCAAGATATGGTGGAAAAGCTTTTTGCTGAGTGTTGAGCGGCAAGACACGCAGAAGACGCAGACACGCAGCTCTCCGAAGCTAAGTGCCGGTCCACGGCTTCTTTCGGTAGAAGCCGCTCTTAGATTGTCACCGCGACCAGCCCAATGCTCTGTGTGCGAAGAAGCCGCTTCTTCGCCTGCGGGAGAATCGGCGAGCGGCAGCTTCCCAAAGGCGAAGATGCAAGCCGCACCATGCAGGCACAGTGTGGGCTGCATTCAGACTTAGAGAAAACAGTACTTTACCACTCTCCTGCCTTTTCCATTGTTATTATATTGGAAAAGAACGAGTTTTGGACAACTACCTTTCATTCTTGCCAAACTCTTTGCAGACCTCCGTGCAACCTTTAGAACAAGATTTTGGATGTTTTCTTTCCTGGCAGAGTTTCTCTTTGCAAGATATGGTGGAAAAGCTTTTTGCTGAGTGTTGAGCGGCAAGACACGCAGAAGACGCAGATACGCAGCTCTCCGAAGCTAAGTGCCAGTCCCGGGCTTCTTTCGGCAAAAGCCGCTCTTAGATTGTCACCGCGACCGGCCCAATGCTCTGTGTGCGAAGAAGCCGCTTCTTCGCCTCCGGGAGAATCGGCGAGCGGCAGCTTCCCAAAGGCGAAGATGCAAGCCGCACCACGCAGGCACAGTGTGGGCTGCATTCAGACTTAGAGAAAACAGTACTTTACCTCTCTCCTGCCTTTTCCATTGTTATTATATTGGAAAAGAACGAGTTTTGGACAACAACCTTTCATTCTTGCAAAAGTCTTTGCAGACCTCCGTGCAAGCTTTAGAACAAGATTTTGGATGTTTTCTTTCCTGGCAGAGTTTCTCTTTGCAAGATATGGTGGAAAAGCTTTTTGCTGAGTGTTGAGCGGCAAGACACACAGAAGACGCAGATACGCAGCTCTCCGAAGCTAAGTGCCGGTCCCGGGCTTCTTTCGGCAAAAGCCGCTCTTAGATTGTCACCGCGACCGGCACAATGCTCTGTGTGCGAAGAAGCCGCTTCTTCGCCTCCGGGAGAATCGGCGAGCGGCAGCTTCCCAAAGGCGAAGATGCAAGCCGCACCACACAGGAACAGTGTGGGCAGCCTTCAGACATAGAGAAAACAGTACTTTACCACTCTCCTGCCTTTTCCATGGTTATTATATTGGAAAAGAACGAGTTTTGGACAACAACCTTTCATTCTTGCCAAACTCTTTGCAGACCTCCGTGCAACCTTTAGAACAAGATTTTGGATGTTTTCTTTCCTGGCAGAGTTTCTCTTTGCAAGATATGGTGGAAAAGTTTTTTGCTGAGTGTTGAGCGGCAAGACACGCAGAAGACGCAGATACGCAGCTCTCCGAAGCTAAGTGCCGGTCCCGGGCATCTTTCGGCACAAACCGCTCTCAGGAGCTCCCTGCGCTCGCCACAATGCGCTGTGCGCGAAGAAGCCGCTTCTTCGCCTCCGGGAGAATCGGCGAGCGGCAGCTTCCCAAAGGCGAAGATGCAAGCCGCACCATGCAGGCACAGTGTGGGCTGCATTCAGACTTAGAGAAAACAGTACTTTACCTCTCTCCTGCCTTTTCCATGGCTATTCTATTGGAAAAGAACGAGTTTTGGACAACTACCTTTCATTCTTGCCAAACTCTTTGCAGACCTCCGTGCAAGCTTTAGAACAAGATTTTGGATGTTTTCTTTCCTGGCAGAGTTTCTCTTTGCAAGATATGGTGGAAAAGTTTTTTGCTGAGTGTAGAGCGGCAAGATACGCAGAAGACGCAGATACGCAGCTCTCCGAAGCTAAGTGCCGGTCCCGGGCTTCTTTCGGCACAAACCGCTCTCAGGATCTCCCTGCGCTCGCCACAATGCTCTGTGTGCGAAGAAGCCGCTTCTTCGCCTCCGGGAGAATCGGTGAGCGGCAGCTTCCCAAAGGCGAAGATGCAGGCCGCACCACGCAGGCACAGTGTGGGCAGCCTTCAGACTTAGAGAAAACAGTACTTTACCACTCTCCTGCCTTTTCCATTGTTATTATATTGGAAAAGAGTGATTTTTGGACAACTACCTTTCATTCTTGCAAAACTCTTTGCAGACATCCGTGCAAGCTTTAGAACAAGATTTTGGATGTTTTCTTTCCTGGCAGAGTTTCTCTTTGCAAGATATGGTGGAAAAGCTTTTTGCTGAGTGTTGAGCGGCAAGACACGCAGAAGACGCAGATACGCAGCTCTCCAAAGCTAAGTGCTGGTCCCGGGCTTCTTTCGGCGAAACCGCTCTCAGGAGCTCCCTGCGCTCGCCAAAATATTTTGCGCAAAGAAGCCGCTTCTTCGCCTCCGGGAGAATCGGCGAGCGGCAGCTTCCCAAAGGCGAAGATGCAAGCCGCGCCATGCAGGCACAGTGTGGGCTGCATTCAGACTTAGAGAAAACAGTACTTTACCACTCTCCTGCCTTTTCCATGGTTATTATATTGGAAAAGAACGAGTTTTGGACAACTACCTTTCATTCTTGCCAAACTCTTTGCAGACCTCCGTGCAAGCTTTAGAACAAGATTTTGGATGTTTTCTTTACTGGTAGAGTTTCTCTTTGCAAGATATGGTGGAAAAGCTTTTTGCTGAGTGTTGAGCGGCAAGACACGCAGAAGACGCAGACACGCAGCTCTCCGAAGCTAAGTGCCGGTCCACGGCTTCTTTCGGCAGAAGCCGCTCTTAGGTTCTCACCGCGACCGGCCCAATGCTCTGTGTGCGAATAAGCAGCTTCTTCGCCTCCGGGAGAATCGGTGAGCGGCAGCTTCCCAAAGGCGAAGATGCAAGCCGCACCATGCAGGCACAGTGTGGGCAGCATTCAGACTTAGAGAAAACAGTACTTTACCACTCTCCTGCCTTTTCCATTGTTATTATATTGGAAAAGAACGAGTTTTGGACAACTACCTTTCATTCTTGCCAAACTCTTTGCAGACCTCCGTGCAAGCTTTAGAACAAGATTTTGGATGTTTTCTTTCCTGGCAGAGTTTCTCTTTGCAAGATATGGTGGAAAAGCTTTTTGCTGAGTGTAGAGCGGCAAGACACGCAGAAGACGCAGATACGCAGCTCTCCGAAGCTAAGTGCCGGTCCACGGCTTCTTTCGGCAGAAGCCGCTCTTAGATTGTCACCGCGACCAGCCCAATGCTCTGTGTGCGAAGAAGCCGCTTCTTCGCCTCCGGGAGAATCGGCGAGCGGCAGCTTCCCAAAGGCGAAGATGCAAGCCGCACCACGCAGGCACAGTGTGGGCTGCATTCAGACTTAGAGAAAACAGTACTTTACCTCTCTCCTGCCTTTTCCATGGTTATTATATTGGAAAAGAACGAGTTTTGGACAACAACCTTTCATTCTTGCAAAAGTCTTTGCAGACCTCCGTGCAAGCTTTAGAACAAGATTTTGGATGTTTTCTTTCCTGGCAGAGTTTCTCTTTGCAAGATATGGTGGAAAAGCTTTTTGCTGAGTGTTGAGCGGCAAGACACACAGAAGACGCAGATACGCAGCTCTCCGAAGCTAAGTGCCGGTCCCGGGCTTCTTTCGGCAAAAGCCGCTCTTAGATTGTCACCGCGACCGGCACAATGCTCTGTGTGCGAAGAAGACGCTTCTTCGCCTCCGGGAGAATCGGCGAGCGGCAGCTTCCCAAAGGCGAAGATGCAAGCCGCACCACACAGGAACAGTGTGGGCAGCCTTCAGACATAGAGAAAACAGTACTTTACCACTCTCCTGCCTTTTCCATGGTTATTATATTGGAAAAGAACGAGTTTTGGACAACAACCTTTCATTCTTGCAAAAGTTTTTGCAGACCTCCGTGCAAGCTTTAGAACAAGATTTTGTATGTTTTCTTTCCTGGCAGAGTTTCTCTTTGCAAGATATGGTGGAAAAGCTTTTTGCTGAGTGTAGAGCGGCAAGACACGCAGAAGACGCAGATACGCAGCTCTCCGAAGCTAAGTGCCGGTCCACGGCTTCTTTCGGCAGAAGCCGCTCTTAGGTGCTCACTGCGACCGGCCCAATGCTCTGTGTGCGAAGAAGCCGCTTCTTCGCCTCCGGGAGAATCGGCGAGCGGCAGCTTCCCAAATGCGAAGATGCAGGCCGCACCACGCAGGCACAGTGTGGGCAGCCTTCAGACTTAGAGAAAACAGTACTTTACCACTCTCCTGCCTTTTCCATTGTTATTATATTGGAAAAGAACGAGTTTTGGACAACTACCTTTCATTCTTGCAAAAGTCTTTGCAGACCTCCGTGCAAGCTTTAGAACAAGATTTTGGATGTTTTCTTTCCTGGCAGAGTTTCTCTTTGCAAGATATGGTGGAAAAGCTTTTTGCTGAGTGTAGAGCGGCAAGACACACAGAAGACGCAGATACGCAGCTCTCCGAAGCTAAGTGCCGGTCCACGGCTTCTTTCGGCAGAAGCCGCTCTTAGGTGCTCACTGCGACCGGCCCAATGCTCTGTGCGCGAAGAAGCCGCTTCTTCGCCTCCGGGAGAATCGGCGAGCGGCAGCTTCCCAAAGGCGAAGATGCAAGCCGCACCATGCAGGCACAGTGTGGGCAGCCTTCAGACTTAGAGAAAACAGTACTTTACCACTCTCCTGCCTTTTCCATTGTTATTATATTGGAAAAGAACGATTTTTGGACAACAACCTTTCATTCTTGCAAAAGTCTTTGCAGACCTCCGTGCAAGCTTTAGAACAAGATTTTGGATGTTTTCTTTCCTGGCAGAGTTTCTCTTTGCAAGATATGGTGGAAAAGCTTTTTGCTGAGTGTTGAGCGGCAAGACACGCAGAAGACGCAGACACGCAGCTCTCCGAAGCTAAGTGCCGGTCCACGGCTTCTTTCGGCACAAACCGCTCTTAGGTGTTCACCGCGACCGGCCCAATGCTCTGTGTGCGAAGAAGCCGCTTCTTCGCCTCCGCGAGAATCGGCGAGCGGCAGCTTCCCAAAGGCGAAGATGCAAGCCGCACCATGCAGGCACAGTGTGGGCAGCCTTCAGACTTAGAGAAAACAGTACTTTACCACTCTCTGCCTTTTCCATGGTTATTATATTGGAAAAGAACGAGTTTTGGACAACTACCTTTCATTCTTGCCAAACTCTTTGCAGACCTCCGTGCAAGCTTTAGAACAAGATTTTGGATGTTTTCTTTCCTGGCAGAGTTTCTCTTTGCAAGATATGGTGGAAAAGCTTTTTGCTGAGTGTTGAGCGGCAAGACACGCAGAAGTCGCAGACACGCAGCTCTCCGAAGCTAAGTGCCGGTCCACGGCTTCTTTCGGCAGAAGCCGCTCTTAGATTGACACCGCGACCGGCCCAATGCTCTGTGTGCGAAGAAGCCGCTTCTTCGCCTCCGGGAGAATCGGTGAGCGGCAGCTTCCCAAAGGCGAAGATGCAAGCCGCACCATGCAGGCACAGTGTGGGCAGCCTTCAGACTTAGAGAAAACAGTACTTTACCACTCTCCTGCCTTTTCCATGGTTATTATATTGAAAAAGAACGAGTTTTGGACAACTACCTTTCATTCTTGCCAAACTCTTTGCAGACCTCCGTGCAAGCTTTAGAACAAGATTTTGGATGTTTTCTTTCCTGGCAGAGTTTCTCTTTGCAAGATATGGTGGAAAAGTTTTTTGCTGAGTGTTGAGCGGCAAGACACGCAGAAGACGCAGATACGCAGCTCTCCGAAGCTAAGTGCTGGTCCCGGGCTTCTTTCGGCACAAACCACTCTCAGGAGCTCCCTGCGCTCGCCACAATGCGCTGTGTGCCAAGAAGCCGCTTCTTCGCCTCCGGGTGAATCGGCGAGCGGCAGCTTCCCAAAGGCGAAGATGCAAGCCGCACCATGCAGGCACAGTGTGGGCAGCCTTCAGACTTAGAGAAAACAGTACTTTACCTCTCTCCTGCCTTTTCCATGGTTATTCTATTGGAAAAGAACGAGTTTTGGACAACTACCTTTCATTCTTGCCAAACTCTTTGCAGACCTCCGTGCAAGCTTTAGAACAAGATTTTGGATGTTTTCTTTCCTGGCAGAGTTTCTCTTTGCAAGATATGGTGGAAAAGTTTTTTGCTGAGTGTAGAGCGGCAAGATACGCAGAAGACGCAGATACGCAGCTCTCCGAAGCTAAGTGCCGGTCCCGGGCTTCTTTCGGCACAAACCGCTCTCAGGATCTCCCTGCGCTCGCCACAATGCTCTGTGTGCGAAGAAGCCGCTTCTTCGCCTCCGGGAGAATCGGCGAGCGGCAGCTTCCCAAAGGCGAAGATGCAGGCCGCACCACGCAGGCACAGTGTGGGCAGCCTTCAGACTTAGAGAAAACAGTACTTTACCACTCTCCTGCCTTTTCCATTGTTATTATATTGGAAAAGAACGAGTTTTGGACAACTACCTTTCATTCTTGCCAAACTCTTTGCAGACCTCCGTGCAAGCTTTAGAACAAGATTTTGGATGTTTTCTTTCCTGGCAGAGTTTCTCTTTGCAAGATATGGTGGAAAAGCTTTTTGCTGAGTGTTGAGCGGCAAGACACGCAGAAGACGCAGATACGCAGCTCTCCGAAGCTAAGTGCCGGTCCCGGGCTTCTTTCGGCAAAAGCCGCTCTTAGATTGTCACCGCGACCGGCCCAATGCTCTGTGTGCGAAGAAGCCGCTTCTTCGCCTCCGAGAGAATCGGTGAGCGGCATCTTCCCAAATGCGAAGATGCAAGCTGCAGCACACAGGCACAGTGTGGGCAGCCTTCAGACTTAGAGAAAACAGTACTTTACCACTCTCCTGCCTTTTCCATGGTTATTATATTTGAAAAGAACGAGTTTTGGACAACAACCTTTCATTCTTGAAAAAATCTTTGCAGACCTCCGTGCAAGCTTTAGAACAAGATTTTGGATGTTTTCTTTCCTGGCAGAGTTTCTCTTTGCAAGATATGGTGGAAAAGCTTTTTGCTGAGTGTTGAGCGGCAAGACACACAGAAGACGCAGATACGCAGCTCTCCGAAGCTAAGTGCCGGTCCCGGGCTTCTTTCGGCCGAAGCCGCTCTTAGGTGCAAACCGCGACCGGCCCAATGCTCTGTGTGCGAAGAAGCCGCTTCTTCGCCTCCGGGAGAATCGGCGAGCAGCAGCTTCCCAAAGGCGAAGATGCAAGCCGCACCATGCAGGCACAGTGTGGGCTGCATTCAGACTTAGAGAAAACAGTACTTTACCTCTCTCCAGCCTTTTCCATGGTTATTGTATTGGAAAAGAACGAGTTTTGGACAACAACCTTTCATTCTTGCCAAACTCTTTGCAGACCTCCGTGCAAGCTTTAGAACAAGATTTTGGATGTTTTCTTTCCTGGCAGAGTTTCTCTTTGCAAGATATGGTGGAAAAGCTTTTTGCTGAGTGTTGAGCGGCAAGACACGCAGAAGACGCAGATACGCAGGTCTCCGAAGCTAAGTGCCGGTCCCGGGCATCTTTCGGCACAAACCGCTCTCAGGAGCTCCCTGTGCTCGCCACAATGTTCTGTGTGCGAAGAAGCAGCTTCTTCGCCTCCGGGAGAATCGGCGAGCGGCAGCTTCCCAAAGGCGAAGATGCAAGCCGCACCACACAGGAACAGTGTGGGCAGCCTTCAGACATAGAGAAAACAGTACTTTACCACTCTCCTGCCTTTTCCATGGTTATTATATTGGAAAAGAACGAGTTTTGGATAACTACCTTTCATTCTTGCCAAACTCTTTGCAGACCTCCGTGCAAGCTTTAGAACAAGATTTTGGATGTTTTCTTTCCTGGCAGAGTTTCTCTTTGCAAGATATGGTGGAAAAGCTTTTTGCTGAGTGTAGAGCGGCAAGACACGCAGAAGACGCAGATACGCAGCTCTCCGAAGCTAAGTGCCGGTCCACGGCTTCTTTCGGCAAAAGCCGCTCTTAGGTGCTCACCGCGACCGGCCCAATGCTCTGTGTGCGAAGAAGCCGCTTCTTCGCCTCCGGGAGAATCGGCGAGCGGCAGCTTCCCAAAGGCGAAGATGCAAGCTGCAGCACACAGGCACAGTGTGGGCAGCATTCAGACTTAGAGAAAACAGTACTTTACCACTCTCCTGCCTTTTCCATGGTTATTATATTGGAAAAGAACGAGTTTTGGACAACTACCTTTCATTCTTGCCAAACTCTTTGCAGACCTCCGTGCAAGCTTTAGAACAAGATTTTGGATGTTTTCTTTCCTGGCAGAGTTTCTCTTTGCAAGATATGGTGGAAAAGCTTTTTGCTGAGTGTTGAGCGGCAAGACACACAGAAGACGCAGATACGCAGCTCTCCAAAGCTAAGTGCCGGTCCCGGGCTTCTTTCAGCGCAAACCACTCTCAGGAGCTCCCTGCGCTCGCCACAATGCTCTGTGTGCGAAGAAGCCGCTTCTTCGCCTCCGGGAGAATCGGTGAGCGGCAGCTTCCCAAAGGCGAAGATGCAGGCCGCACCACGCAGGCACAGTGTGGGCAGCCTTCAGACTTAGAGAAAACAGTACTTTACCACTCTCCTGCCTTTTCCATTGTTATTATATTGGAAAAGAACGAGTTTTGGACAACTACCTTTCATTCTTGCCAAACTCTTTGCAGACCTCCGTGCAAGCTTTAGAACAAGATTTTGGATGTTTTCTTTCCTGGCAGAGTTTCTCTTTGCAAGATATGGTGGAAAAGCTTTTTGCTGAGTGTTGAGCGGCAAGACACGCAGAAGACGCAGATACGCAGCTCTCCGAAGCTAAGTGCCGGTCCCGGGCTTCTTTCGGCAAAAGCCGCTCTTAGATTGTCACCGCGACCGGCCCAATGCTCTGTGTGCGAAGAAGCCGCTTCTTCGCCTCCGAGAGAATCGGTGAGCGGCAGCTTCCCAAATGCGAAGATGCAAGCTGCAGCACACAGGCACAGTGTGGGCAGCCTTCAGACTTAGAGAAAACAGTACTTTACCACTCTCCTGCCTTTTCCATGGTTATTATATTTGAAAAGAACGAGTTTTGGACAACAACCTTTCATTCTTGCAAAAATCTTTGCAGACCTCCGTGCAAGCTTTAGAACAAGATTTTGGATGTTTTCTTTCCTGGCAGAGTTTCTCTTTGCAAGATATGGTGGAAAAGCTTTTTGCTGAGTGTTGAGCGGCAAGACACACAGAAGACGCAGATACGCAGCTCTCCGAAGCTAAGTGCCGGTCCCGGGCTTCTTTCGGCCGAAGCCGCTCTTAGGTGCAAACCGCGACCGGCCCAATGCTCTGTGTGCGAAGAAGCCGCTTCTTCGCCTCCGGGAGAATCGGCGAGCAGCAGCTTCCCAAAGGCGAAGATGCAAGCCGCACCATGCAGGCACAGTGTGGGCTGCATTCAGACTTAGAGAAAACAGTACTTTACCTCTCTCCAGCCTTTTCCATGGTTATTATATTGGAAAAGAACGAGTTTTGGACAACAACCTTTCATTCTTGCCAAACTCTTTGCAGACCTCCGTGCAAGCTTTAGAACAAGATTTTGGATGTTTTCTTTCCTGGCAGAGTTTCTCTTTGCAAGATATGGTGGAAAAGCTTTTTGCTGAGTGTTGAGCGGCAAGACACGCAGAAGACGCAGATACGCAGGTCTCCGAAGCTAAGTGCCGGTCCCGGGCATCTTTCGGCACAAACCGCTCTCAGGAGCTCCCTGTGCTCGCCACAATGTTCTGTGTGCGAAGAAGCAGCTTCTTCGCCTCCGGGAGAATCGGCGAGCGGCAGCTTCCCAAAGGCGAAGATGCAAGCCGCACCACACAGGAACAGTGTGGGCAGTCTTCAGACATAGAGAAAACAGTACTTTACCACTCTCCTGACTTTTCCATGGTTATTATATTGGAAAAGAACGAGTTTTGGATAACTACCTTTCATTCTTGCCAAACTCTTTGCAGACCTCCGTGCAAGCTTTAGAACAAGATTTTGGATGTTTTCTTTCCTGGCAGAGTTTCTCTTTGCAAGATATGGTGGAAAAGCTTTTTGCTGAGTGTAGAGCGGCAAGACACGCAGAAGACGCAGATACGCAGCTCTCCGAAGCTAAGTGCCGGTCCACGGCTTCTTTCGGCAGAAGCCGCTCTTAGGTGCTCACCGCGACCGGCCCAATGCTCTGTGTGCGAAGAAGCCGCTTCTTCGCCTCCGGGAGAATCGGCGAGCGGCAGCTTCCCAAAGGCGAAGATGCAAGCTGCAGCACACAGGCACAGTGTGGGCAGCATTCAGACTTAGAGAAAACAGTACTTTACCACTCTCCTGCCTTTTCCATGGTTATTATATTGGAAAAGAACGAGTTTTGGACAACTACCTTTCATTCTTGCCAAACTCTTTGCAGACCTCCGTGCAAGCTTTAGAACAAGATTTTGGATGTTTTCTTTCCTGGCAGAGTTTCTCTTTGCAAGATATGGTGGAAAAGCTTTTTGCTGAGTGTTGAGCGGCAAGACACACAGAAGACGCAGATACGCAGCTCTCCAAAGCTAAGTGCTGGTCCCGGGCTTCTTTCAGCGCAAACCACTCTCAGGAGCTCCCTGCGCTCGCCACAATGCTCTGTGTGCGAAGAAGCCGCTTCTTCGCCTCCGGGAGAATCGGCGAGCGGCAGCTTCCCAAAGGCGAAGATGCAAGCCGCACCATGCAGGCACAGTGTGGGCAGCCTTCAGACTTAGAGAAAACAGTACTTTACCTCTCTCCTGCCTTTTCCATGGTTATTATATTGGAAAAGAACGAGTTTTGGACAACAACCTTTCATTCTTGCAAAAGTCTTTGCAGACCTCCATGCAAGCTTTAGAACAAGATTTTGGATGTTTTCTTTCCTGGCAGAGTTTCTCTTTGCAAGATATGGTGGAAAAGCTTTTTGCTGAGTGTTGAGCGGCAAGACACGCAGAAGACGCAGATACGCAGCTCTCCGAAGCTAAGTGCCGGTCCACGGCATCTTTCGGCACAAACCGCTCTCAGGAGCTCCCTGCGCTCGCCACAATGCTCTGTGTGCGAAGAAGCAGCTTCTTCGCCTCCGGGAGAATCGGCGAGCGGCAGCTTCCCAAAGGCGAAGATGCAAGCTGCAGCACACAGGCACAGTGTGGGCAGCATTCAGACTTAGAGAAAACAGTACTTTACCACTCTCCTGTCTTTTCCATGGTTATTCTATTGGAAAAGAACGAGTTTTGGACAACAACTTTTCATTCTTGCAAAAGTCTTTGCAGACCTCCGTGCAACCTTTAGAACAAGATTTTGGATGTTTTCTTTCCTGGCAGAGTTTCTCTTTGCAAGATATGGTGGAAAAGCTTTTTGCTGTGTGTTGAGTGGCAAGACACGCAGAAGACGCAGATACGCAGCTCTCCGAAGCTAAGTGCCGGTCCACGGCTTCTTTCGGCAGAAGCCGCTCTTAGGTGCTCACCGCGACCGGCCCAATGCTCTGTGTGCGAAGAAGCCGCTTCTTCGCCTCCGGGAGAATCGGTGGGCGGCAGCTTCCCAAAGGCGAAGATGCAAGCCGCACCATGCAGGCACAGTGTGGGCAGCCTTCAGACTTAGAGAAAACAGTACTTTACCACTCTCCTTCCTTTTCCATTGTTATTATATTGGAAAAGAACGAGTTTTGGACAACAAATTTTCATTCTCGCAAAAGTCTTTGCAGACCTCTGTGCAAGCTTTAGAACAAGATTTTGGATGTTTTCCTTCCTGGCAGAGTTTCTCTTTGCAAGATATGGTGGAAAAGCTTTTTGCTGAGTGTTGAGCGGCAAGACACGCAGAAGACGCAGATACGCAGCTCTCCGAAGCTAAGTGCCGGTCCACGGCTTCTTTCGGCAGAAGCCGCTCTTAGATTGCCACCGCGACCGGCCCAATGCTCTGTGTGCGAAGAAGCCGCTTCTTCGCCTCCAAGAGAATCGGTGAGCGGCAGCTTCCCAAAGGCGAAGATGCAAGCCGCACCACACAGGAACAGTGTGGGCAGCCTTCAGACATAGAGAAAACAGTACTTTACCACTCTCCTGCCTTTTCCATGGTTATTATATTGGAAAAGAACGAGTTTTGGACAACAACCTTTCATTCTTGCAAAAGTCTTTGCAGACCTCCGTGCAAGCTTTAGAACAAGATTTTGGATGTTTTCTTTCCTGGCAGAGTTTCTCTTTGCAAGATATGGTGGAAAAGCTTTTTGCTGTGTGTTGAGCGGCAAGACACGCAGAAGACGCAGATATGCAGCTCTCCGAAGCTAAGTGCCGGTCCCGGGCATCTTTCGGCACAAACCGCTCTCAGGAGCTCCCTGCGCTCGCCACAATGCTCTGTGTGCGAAGAAGCCGCTTCTTCGCCTCCGGGAGAATCGGCGAGCAGCACCTTCCGAAAGGCGAAGATGCAAGCTGCAGCACACAGGCACAGTGGGGGCAGCATTCAGACTTAGAGAAAACAGTACTTTACCACTCTCCTGTCTTTTCCATGGTTATTATATTGGAAAAGAACGAGTTTTGGACAACAACCTTTCATTCTTGCAAAAGTCTTTGCAGACCTCCGTGCAAGCTTTAGAACAAGATTTTGGATGTTTTCTTTCCTGGCAGAGTTTCTCTTTGCAAGATATGGTGGAAAAGCTTTTTGCTGTGTCTTGAGCGGCAAGACACGCAGAAGACGCAGATACGCAGCTCTCCGAAGCTAAGTGCCGGTCCACGGCTTCTTTCGGCAGAAGCCGCTCTTAGATTGTCACCGCGACCGGCCCAATGCTCTGTGTGCGAAGAAGCAGCTTCTTCGCCTCCGGGAGAATCGGCGAGCGGCAGCTTCCCAAAGGCGAAGATGCAAGCCGCACCATGCAGGCACAGTGTGGGCTGCATTCAGACTTAGAGAAAACAGTACTTTACCACTCTCCTGCCTTTTCCATGGTTATTATATTGGAAAAGAACGAGTTTTGGATAACTACCTTTCATTCTTGCAAAAGTCTTTGCAGACCTCCGTGCCAGCTTTAGAACAAGATTTTGGATGTTTTCTTTCCTGGCAGAGTTTCTCTTTGCAAGATATGGTGGAAAAGCTTTTTGCTGAGTGTTGAGCGGCAAGACACGCAGAAGACGCAGATACGCAGCTCTCCGAAGCTAAGTGCCGGTCCCGGGCTTCTTTCGGCAAAAGCCGCTCTTAGATTGTCACCGCGACCGGCCACAATGCTCTGTGTGCGAAGAAGCCGGTTCTTCGCCTCCGAGAGAATCGGTGAGCGGCATCTTCCCAAATGCGAAGATGCAAGCCGCACCATGCAGGCACAGTGTGGGCAGCCTTCAGACTTAGAGAAAACAGTACTTTACCACTCTCCTGCCTTTTCCATGGTTATTCTATTGGAAAAGAACGAGTTTTGGACAACAACCTTCCATTCTTGCCAAACTCTTTGCAGACCTCCGTGCAAGCTTTAGAACAAGATTTTGGATGTTTTCTTTCCTGGCAGAGTTTCTCTTTGCAAGATATGGTGGAAAAGCTTTTTGCTGAGTGTTGAGCGGCAAGACACGCAGAAGACGCAGATACGCAGCTCTCCGAAGCTAAGTGCCGGTCCACGGCTTCTTTCGGCAGAAGCCGCTCTTAGGTGCAAACCGCGACCGGCCCAATGCTCTGTGTGCGAAGAAGCCGCTTCTTCGCCTCCGGGAGTATCGGCGAGCGGCAGCTTCCCAAAGGCGAAGATGCAAGCCGCACCATGCAGGCACAGTGTGGGCAGCCTTCAGACTTAGAGAAAACAGTACTTTACCACTCTCCTGCCTTTTCCATGGTTATTATATTGGAAAAGAACGAGTTTTGGACAACTACCTTTCATTCTTGCCAAACTCTTTGCAGACCTCCGTGCAAGCTTTAGAACAAGATTTTGGATGTTTTCTTTCCTGGCAGAGTTTCTCTTTGCAAGATATGGTGGAAAAGCTTTTTGCTGAGTGTTGAGCGGCAAGACACGCAGAAGACGCAGATACGCAGCTCTCCGAAGCTAAGTGCCGGTCCACGGCTTCTTTCGGCAGAAGCCGCTCTTAGGTGCTCACCGCGACCGGCCCAATGCTCTGTGTGCGAAGAAGCCGCTTCTTCGCCTCCGGGAGAATCGGCGAGCGGCAGCTTCCCAAAGGCGAAGATGCAAGCTGCAGCACACAGGCACAGTGTGGGCAGCATTCAGACTTAGAGAAAACAGTACTTTACCACTCTCCTGCCTTTTCCATGGTTATTATATTGGAAAAGAACGAGTTTTGGACAACTACCTTTCATTCTTGCCAAACTCTTTGCAGACCTCCGTGCAAGCTTTAGAACAAGATTTTGGATGTTTTCTTTCCTGGCAGAGTTTCTCTTTGCAAGATATGGTGGAAAAGCTTTTTGCTGAGTGTAGAGCGGCAAGACACACAGAAGACGCAGATACGCAGCTCTCCAAAGCTAAGTGCTGGTCCCGGGCTTCTTTCAGCACAAACCACTCTGAGGAGCTCCCTGCGCTCGCCACAATGCTCTGTGTGCGAAGAAGCCGCTTCTTCGCATCCGGGAGAATCGGCGAGCGGCAGCTTCCCAAAGGCGAAGATGCAAGCCGCACCATGCAGGCACAGTGTGGGCAGCCTTCAGACTTAGAGAAAACAGTACTTTACCACTCTCCTGCCTTTTCCATGGTTATTCTATTGGAAAAGAACGAGTTTTGGACAACAACCTTTCATTCTTGAAAAAGTTTTTGCAGACCTCTGTGCAAGCTTTAGAACAAGATTTTGGATGTTTTCTTTCCTGGCAGAGTTTCTCTTTGCAAGATATGGTGGAAAAGCTTTTTGCTGAGTGTTGAGCGGCAAGACACGCAGAAGACGCAGATACGCAGCTCTCCGAAGCTAAGTGCCGGTCCACGGCTTCTTTCGGCAGAAGCCGCTCTTAGATTGCCACCGCGACCGGCCCAATGCTCTGTGTGCGAAGAAGCCGCTTCTTCGCCTCCGGGAGAATCGGTGAGCGGCAGCTTCCCAAAGGCGAAGATGCAAGCCGCACCATGCAGGCACAGTGTGGGCAGCCTTCAGACTTAGAGAAAACAGTACTTTACCACTCTCCTGCCTTTTCCATGGTTATTATATTGGAAAAGAACGAGTTTTGGACAACAACCTTTCATTCTTGCAAAAGTCTTTGCAGACCTCCATGCAAGCTTTAGAACAAGATTTTGGATGTTTTCTTTCCTGGCAGAGTTTCTCTTTGCAAGATATGGTGGAAAAGCTTTTTGCTGAGTGTTGAGCGGCAAGACACGCAGAAGACGCAGATACGCAGCTCTCCGAAGCTAAGTGCCGGTCCACGGCTTCTTTCGGCAGAAGCCGCTCTTAGGTGCTCACCGCGACCGGCCCAATGCTCTGTGTGCGAAGAAGCCGCTTCTTCGCCTGCGGGAGAATCGGCGAGCGGCAGTTTCCCAAAGGCGAAGATGCAAGCCGCACCATGCAGGCACAGTGTCGGCTGCATTCAGACTTAGAGAAAACAGTACTTTACCTCTCTCCAGCCTTTTCCATGGTTATTTTATTGGAAAAGAACGAGTTTTGGACAACTAACTTTCATTCTTGCCAAACTCTTTGCAGACCTCCGTGCAAGCTTTAGAACAAGATTTTGGATGTTTTCTTTCCTGGCAGAGTTTCTCTTTGCAAGATATGGTGGAAAAGCTTTTTGCTGAGTGTTGAGCGGCAAGACACGCAGAAGACGCAGATACGCAGCTCTCCGAAGCTAAGTGCCGGTCCCGGGCTTCTTTCGGCACAAACCGCTCTCAGGAGCTCCCTGCGCTCGCCACAATGTTCTGTGTGCGAAGAAGCAGCTTCTTCGCCTCCGGGAGAATCGGCGAGCGGCAGCTTCCCAAAGGCGAAGATGCAAGCCGCACCACACAGGAACAGTGTGGGCAGCCTTCAGACATAGAGAAAACAGTACTTTACCACTCTCCTGCCTTTTCCATGGTTATTCTATTGGAAAAGAACGAGTTTTGGACAACAACCTTTCATTCTTGCAAAAGTCTTTGCAGACCTCCGTGCAAGCTTTAGAACAAGATTTTGGATGTTTTCTTTCCTGGCAGAGTTTCTCTTTGCAAGATATGGTGGAAAAGCTTTTTGCTGAGTGTTGAGCGGCAAGACACGCAGAAGACGCAGATACGCAGCTCTCCGAAGCTAAGTGCCGGTCCACGGCTTCTTTCGGCAGAAGCCGCTCTTAGATTGCCACCGCGACCGGCCCAATGCTCTGTGTGCGAAGAAGCGGCTTCTTCGCCTCCGGGAGAATCGGTGAGCGGCAGCTTCCCAAAGGCGAAGATGCAAGCTGCAGCACACAGGCACAGTGTGGGCAGCCTTCAGACTTAGAGAAAACAGTACTTTACCACTCTCCTGCCTTTTCCATGGTTATTCTATTGGAAAAGAACGAGTTTTGGACAACAACCTTTCATTCTTGCAAAAGTTTTTGCAGACCTCTGTGCAAGCTTTAGAACAAGATTTTGGATGTTTTCTTTCCTGGCAGAGTTTCTCTTTGCAAGATATGGTGGAAAAGCTTTTTGCTGAGTGTTGAGCGGCAAGACACGCAGAAGACGCAGATACGCAGCTCTCCGAAGCTAAGTGCCGGTCCACGGCTTCTTTCGGCAGAAGCCGCTCTTAGATTGCCACCGCGACCGGCCCAATGCTCTGTGTGCGAAGAAGCGGCTTCTTCGCCTCCGGGAGAATCGGTGAGCGGCAGCTTCCCAAAGGCGAAGATGCAAGCCGAACCATGCAGGCACAGTGTGTGCAGCCTTCAGACTTAGAGAAAACAGTACTTTACCACTCTCCTGCCTTTTCCATGGTTATTATATTGGAAAAGAACGAGTTTTGGACAACAACCTTTCATTCTTGCAAAAGTCTTTGCAGACCTCCATGCAAGCTTTAGAACAAGATTTTGGATGTTTTCTTTCCTGGCAGAGTTTCTCTTTGCAAGATATGGTGGAAAAGCTTTTTGCTGAGTGTAGAGCGGCAAGACACGCAGAAGACGCAGATACGCAGCTCTCCGAAGCTAAGTGCCGGTCCCGGGCATCTTTCGGCACAAACCGCTCTCAGGAGCTCCCTGCGCTCGCCACAATGTTCTGTGTGCGAAGAAGCAGCTTCTTCGCCTCCGGGAGAATCGGCGAGCGGCAGCTTCCCAAAGGCGAAGATGCAAGCCGCACCACACAGGAACAGTGTGGGCAGCCTTCAGACTTAGAGAAAACAGTACTTTACCACTCTCCTGCCTTTTCCATGGTTATTCTATTGGAAAAGAACGAGTTTTGGACAACAACCTTTCATTCTTGCAAAAGTCTTTGCAGACCTCCGTGCAAGCTTTAGAACAAGATTTTGGATGTTTTCTTTCCTGGCAGAGTTTCTCTTTGCAAGATATGGTGGAAAAGCTTTTTGCTGAGTGTAGAGCGGCAAGACACGCAGAAGACGCAGATACGCAGCTCTCCGAAGCTAAGTGCCGGTCCACGGCTTCTTTCGGCAGAAGCCGCTCTTAGATTGCCGCCGCGACCGGCCCAATGCTCTGTGTGCGAAGAAGCGGCTTCTTCGCCTCCGGGAGAATCGGTGAGCGGCAGCTTCCCAAAGGCGAAGATGCAAGCTGCAGCACACAGGCACAGTGTGGGCAGCCTTCAGACATAGAGAAAACAGTACTTTACCACTCTCCTGCCTTTTCCATGGTTATTATATTGGAAAAGAACGAGTTTTGGACAACAAGCTTTCATTCTTGCAAAAGTCTTTGCAGACCTCCATGCAAGCTTTAGAACAAGATTTTGGATGTTTTCTTTCCTGGCAGAGTTTCTCTTTGCAAGATATGGTGGAAAAGCTTTTTGCTGAGTGTAGAGCGGCAAGACACGCAGAAGACGCAGATACGCAGCTCTCCGAAGCTAAGTGCCGGTCCACGGCTTCTTTCGGCAGAAGCCGCTCTTAGGTGCTCACCGCGACCGGCCCAATGCTCTGTGTGCGAAGAAGCCGCTTCTTCGCCTGCGGGAGAATCGGCGAGCGGCAGCTTCCCAAAGGCGAAGATGCAAGCCGCACCATGCAGGCACAGTGTGGGCAGCCTTCAGACTTAGAGAAAACAGTACTTTACCACTCTCCTGCCTTTTCCATGGTTATTATATTGGAAAAGAACGAGTTTTGGACAACAACATTTCATTCTTGCCAAACTCTTAGCAGACCTCCGTGCAAGCTTTAGAACAAGATTTTGGATGTTTTCTTTCCTGGCAGAGTTTCTCTTTGCAAGATATGGTGGAAAAGTTTTTTGCTGAGTGTTGAGCGGCAAGACACGCAGAAGACGCAGATACGCAGCTCTCCGAAGCTAAGTGCCGGTCCCGGGCTTCTTTCGGCACAAACCGCTCTCAGGAGCTCCCTGCGCTCGCCACAATGCTCTGTGTGCGAAGAAGCCGCTTCTTCGCCTCCGGGAGAATCGGTGAGCGGCAGCTTCCCAAAGGCGAAGATGCAAGCCGCACCATGCAGGCACAGTGTGGGCAGCCTTCAGACTTAGAGAAACCAGTACTTTACCTCTCTCCTGCCTTTTCCATGGTTATTCTATTGGAAAAGAACGAGTTTTGGACAACAACCTTTCATTCTTGCAAAAGTCTTTGCAGACCTCCATGCAAGCTTTAGAACAAGATTTTGGATGTTTTCTTTCCTGGCAGAGTTTCTCTTTGCAAGATATGGTGGAAAAGCTTTTTGCTGAGTGTTGAGCGGCAAGACACGCAGAAGACGCAGATACGCAGCTCTCCGAAGCTAAGTGCCGGTCCACGGCTTCTTTCGGCAGAAGCCGCTCTTAGGTTCTCACCGCGACCGGCCCAATGCTCTGTGTGCGAAGAAGCCGCTTCTTCACCTCCGGGAGAATCGGCGAGCGGCAGCTTCCCAAAGGCGAAGATGCAAGCCGCACCACACAGGCACAGTGTGGGCAGCATTCAGACATAGAGAAAACAGTACTTTACCACTCTCCTGCCTTTTCCATGGTTATTATATTGGAAAAGAACGAGTTTTGGACAACAACCTTTCATTCTTGCAAAAGTCTTTGCAGACCTCCGTGCAAGCTTTAGAACAAGATTTTGGATGTTTTCTTTCCTGGCAGAGTTTCTCTTTGCAAGATATGGTGGAAAAGCTTTTTGCTGAGTGTAGAGCGGCAAGACACGCAGAAGACGCAGATACGCAGGTCTCCAAAGCTAAGTGCCGGTCCCGGGCATCTTTCGGCACAAACCGCTCTCAGGAGCTCCCTGCGCTCGCCACAATGCTCTGTGTGCGAAGAAGCCGCTTCTTCGCCTCCGGGAGAATCGGCGAGCGGCAGCTTCCCAAAGGCGAAGATGCAAGCTGCACCACACAGGCACAGTGTGGGCAGCATTCAGACTTAGAGAAAACAGTACTTTACCACTCTCCTGTCTTTTCCATGGTTATTATATTGGAAAAGAACGAGTTTTGGACAACAATTTTTCATTCTTGGAAAAGTCTTTGCAGACCTCTGTGCAAGCTTTAGAACAAGATTTTGGATGTTTTCTTTCCTGGCAGAGTTTCTCTTTGCAAGATATGGTGGAAAAGCTTTTTGCTGTGTGTTGAGCGGCAAGACACGCAGAAGACGCAGATACGCAGCTCTCCGAAGCTAAGTGCCGGTCCACGGCTTCTTTCGGCAGAAGCCGGTCTTAGATTGTCACCGCGACCGGCCCAATGCTCTGTGTGCGAAGAAGCAGCTTCTTCGCCTCCGGGAGAATCGGCGAGCGGCAGCTTCCCAAAGGCGAAGATGCAAGCCGCACCATGCAGGCACAGTGTGGGCTGCATTCAGACTTAGAGAAAACAGTACTTTACCACTCTCCTGCCTTTTCCATGGTTATTATATTGGAAAAGAACGAGTTTTGGACAACTACCTTTCATTCTTGCCAAACTCTTTGCAGACCTCCGTGCAAGCTTTAGAACAAGATTTTGGATGTTTTCTTTCCTGGCAGAGTTTCTCTTTGCAAGATATGGTGGAAAAGCTTTTTGCTGAGTGTTGAGCGGCAAGACACGCAGAAGACGCAGATACGCAGCTCTCCGAAGCTAAGTGCCGGTCCACGGCTTCTTTCGGCAGAAGCCGCTCTTAGATTGTCACCGCGACCGGCCCAATGCTCTGTGTGCGAAGAAGCGGCTTCTTCGCCTCCGGGAGAATCGGTGAGCGGCAGCTTCCCAAAGGTGAAGATGCAAGCCGCACCATGCAGGCACAGTGTGGGCAGCCTTCAGACTTAGAGAAAACAGTACTTTACCACTCTCCTGCCTTTTCCATGGTTATTCTATTGGAAAAGAACGAGTTTTGGACAACAACCTTTCATTCTTGCAAAAGTCTTTGCAGACCTCCATGCAAGCTTTAGAACAAGATTTTGGATGTTTTCTTTCCTGGCAGAGTTTCTCATTGCAAGATATGGTGGAAAAGCTTTTTGCTGAGTGTAGAGCGGCAAGACACGCAGAAGACGCAGATACGCAGCTCTCCGAAGCTAAGTGCCGGTCCACGGCTTCTTTCGGCAGAAGCCGCTCTTAGGTGCTCACCGCGACCGGCCCAATGCTCTGTGTGCGAAGAAGCCGCTTCTTCGCCTGCGGGAGAATCGGCGAGCGGCAGTTTCCCAAAGGCGAAGATGCAAGCCGCACCATGCAGGCACAGTGTGGGCTGCATTCAGACTTAGAGAAAACAGTACTTTACCACTCTCCTGCCTTTTCCATGGTTATTATATTGGAAAAGAACGAGTTTTGGACAACAACTTTTCATTCTTGCCAAACTCTTTGCAGACCTCCGTGCAAGCTTTAGAACAAGATTTTGGATGTTTTCTTTCCTGGCAGAGTTTCTCTTTGCAAGATATGGTGGAAAAGCTTTTTGCTGAGTGTTGAGCGGCAAGACACGCAGAAGACGCAGATACGCAGCTCTCCGAAGCTAAGTGCCGGTCCACGGCTTCTTTCGGCACAAACCGCTCTCAGGAGCTCCCTGCGCTCGCCACAATGTTCTGTGTGCGAAGAAGCAGCTTCTTCGCCTCCGGGAGAATCGGCGAGCGGCAGCTTCCCAAAGGCGAAGATGCAAGCCGCACCACACAGGAACAGTGTGGGCAGCCTTCAGACATAGAGAAAACAGTACTTTACCACTCTCCTGCCTTTTCCATGGTTATTATATTGGAAAAGAACGAGTTTTGGACAACAACCTTTCATTCTTGCAAAAGTCTTTGCAGACCTCCGTGCAAGCTTTAGAACAAGATTTTGGATGTTTTCTTTCCTGGCAGAGTTTCTCCTTGCAAGATATGGTGGAAAAGCTTTTTGCTGAGTGTAGAGCGGCAAGACACGCAGAAGACGCAGATACGCAGCTCTCCGAAGCTAAGTGCCGGTCCACGGCTTCTTTCGGCAGAAGCCGGTCTTAGATTGTCACCGCGACCGGCCCAATGCTCTGTGTGCGAAGAAGCAGCTTCTTCGCCTCCGGGAGAATCGGCGAGCGGCAGCTTCCCAAAGGCGAAGATGCAAGCCGCACCATGCAGGCACAGTGTGGGCTGCATTCAGACTTAGAGAAAACAGTACTTTACCACTCTCCTGCCTTTTCCATGGTTATTATATTGGAAAAGAACATGTTTTGGATAACTACATTTCATTCTTGCCAAACTCTTTGCAGACCTCCGTGCAAGCTTTAGAACAAGATTTTGGATGTTTTCTTCCCTGGCAGAGTTTCTCTTTGCAAGATATGGTGGAAAAGCTTTTTGCTGAGTGTTGAGCGGCAAGACACGCAGTTGACGCAGACACGCAGCTCTCCGAAGCTAAGTGCCGGTCCACGGCTTCTTTCGGCCGAAGCCGCTCTTAGGTGCTCACCGCGACCGGCCCAATGCTCTGTGTGCGAAGAAGCCGCTTCTTCGCCTCCGGGAGAATCGGTGAGCGGCAGCTTCCCAAAGGCGAAGATGCAAGCCGCACCACGCAGGCACAGTGTGGGCAGCCTTCAGACTTAGAGAAAACAGTACTTTACCACTCTCCTGCCTTTTCCATTGTTATTATATTGGAAAAGAACGAGTTTTGGACAACAACCTTTCATTCTTGCAAAAGTCTTTGCAGACCTCCGTGCAAGCTTTAGAACAAGATTTTGGATGTTTTCTTTCCTGGCAGAGTTTCTCTTTGCAAGATATGGTGGAAAAGCTTTTTGCTGAGTGTTGAGCGGCAACACACGCAGAAGACGCAGATACGCAGCTCTCCGAAGCTAAGTGCCGGTCCACGGCTTCTTTCGGCAGAAGCCGCTCTTAGATTGTCACCGCGACCGGCCCAATGCTCTGTGTGCAAAGAAGCGGCTTCTTCGCCTCCGGGAGAATCGGTGAGCGGCAGCTTCCCAAAGGCGAAGATGCAAGACGCACCATGCAGGCACAGTGTGGGCAGCATTCAGACTTAGATAAAACAGTACTTTACCACTCTCCTGCCTTTTCCATGGTTATTATATTGGAAAAGAACGAGTTTTGGACAACAACCTTTCATTCTTGCCAAACTCTTTGCAGACCTCCGTGCAAGATTTAGAACAAGATTTTGGATGTTTTCTTTCCTGGCAGAGTTTCTCTTTGCAAGATATGGTGGAAAAGCTTTTTGCTGAGTGTTGAGCGGCAAGACACGCAGAAGACGCAGATACGCAGCTCTCCGAAGCTAAGTGCCGGTCCCGGGCATCTTTTGGCAGAAACCGCTCTCAGGAGCTCCCTGCGCTCGCCACAATGTTCTGTGTGCGAAGAAGCAGCTTCTTCGCCTCCGGGAGAATCGGCGAGCGGCAGCTTCCCAAAGGCGAAGATGCAAGCCGCACCATGCAGGCACAGTGTGGGCAGCCTTCAGACATAGAGAAAACAGTACTTTACCACTCTCCTGCCTTTTCCATGGTTATTATATTGGAAAAGAACGAGTTTTGGACAACAACCTTTCATTCTTGCAAAAGTCTTTGCAGACCTCCGTGCAAGCTTTAGAACAAGATTTTGGATGTTTTCTTTCCTGGCAGAGTTTCTCCTTGCAAGATATGGTGGAAAAGCTTTTTGCTGAGTGTTGAGCGGCAAGACACGCAGAAGACGCAGATACGCAGCTCTCCAAAGCTAAGTGCCGGTCCCGGGCTTCTTTCGGCAGAAGCCGCTCTTAGGTGCTCACCGCGACCGGCCCAATGCTCTGTGTGCGAAGAAGCCGCTTCTTCGCCTCCGGGAGAATCGGCGAGCGGCAGCTTCCCAAAGGCGAAGATGCAAGCTGCACCACACAGGCACAGTGTGGGCAGCCTTCAGACTTAGAGAAAACAGTACTTTACCACTCTCCTGCCTTTTCCATGGTTATTATATTGGAAAAGAACGAGTTTTGGACAACTACCTTTCATTCTTGCCAAACTCTTTGCAGACCTCCGTGCAAGCTTTAGAACAAGATTTTGGATGTTTTCTTTCCTGGCAGAGTTTCTCTTTGCAAGATATGGTGGAAAAGCTTTTTGCTGAGTGTAGAGCGGCAAGACACGCAGAAGACGCAGATACGCAGCTCTCCGAAGCTAAGTGCCGGTCCACGGCTTCTTTTGGCACAAACCACTCTCAGGAGCTCCCTGCGCTCGCCACAATGCTCTGTGTGCGAAGAAGCCGCTTCTTCGCCTCCGGGAGAATCGGTGAGCGGCAGCTTCCCAAAGGCGAAGATGCAAGCCGCACCATGCAGGCACAGTGTGGGCAGCCTTCAGACTTAGAGAAAACAGTACTTTACCACTCTCCTGCCTTTTCCATGGTTATTATATTGGAAAAGAACGAGTTTTGGACAACAACCTTTCATTCTTGCAAAAGTCTTTGCAGACCTCCATGCAAGCTTTAGAACAAGATTTTGGATGTTTTCTTTCCTGGCAGAGTTTCTCTTTGCAAGATATGGTGGAAAAGCTTTTTGCTGAGTGTTGAGCGGCAAGACACGCAGAAGACGCAGATACGCAGCTCTCCGAAGCTAAGTGCCGGTCCATGGCTTCTTTCGGCAGAAGCCGCTCTTAGGTGCAAACCGCGACCGGCCCAATGCTCTGTGTGCGAAGAAGCCGCTTCTTCGCCTGCGGGAGAATCGGCGAGCAGCAGCTTCCCAAAGGCGAAGATGCAAGCCGCACCATGCAGGCACAGTGTGGGCTGCATTCAGACTTAGAGAAAACAGTACTTTACCACTCTCCTGCCTTTTCCATGGTTATTCTATTGGAAAAGAACGAGTTTTGGACAACAACTTTTCATTCTTGCCAAACTCTTTGCAGACCTCCGTGCAAGCTTTAGAACAAGATTTTGGATGTTTTCTTTCCTGGCAGAGTTTCTCTTTGCAAGATATGGTGGAAAAGCTTTTTGCTGAGTGTTGAGCGGCAAGACACGCAGAAGACGCAGATACGCAGCTCTCCGAAGCTAAGTGCCGGTCCCGGGCATCTTTCGGCACAAACCGCTCTCAGGAGCTCCCTGCGCTCGCCACAATGTTCTGTGTGCGAAGAAGCAGCTTCTTCGCCTCCGGGAGGATCGGCGAGCGGCAGCTTCCCAAAGGCGAAGATGCAAGCCGCACCACACAGGAACAGTGTGGGCAGCCTTCAGACATAGAGAAAACAGTACTTTACCACTCTCCTGCCTTTTCCATGGTTATTATATTGGAAAAGAACGAGTTTTGGACAACTACCTTTCATTCTTGCCAAACTCTTTGCAGACCTCCGTGCAAGCTTTAGAACAAGATTTTGGATGTTTTCTTTCCTGGCAGAGTTTCTCTTTGCAAGATATGGTGGAAAAGCTTTTTGCTGAGTGTTGAGCGGCAAGACACGCAGAAGACGCAGATACGCAGCTCTCCAAAGCTAAGTGCCGGTCCACGGCTTCTTTCGGCAGAAGCCGCTCTTAGGTGCTCACCGCGACCGGCCCAATGCTCTGTGTGCGAAGAAGCCGCTTCTTCGCCTCCGGGAGAATCGGCGAGCGGCAGCTTCCCAAAGGCGAAGATGCAAGCTGCAGCACACAGGAACAGTGTGGGCAGCATTCAGACTTAGAGAAAACAGTACTTTACCACTCTCCTGCCTTTTCCATGGTTATTATATTGGAAAAGAACGAGTTTTGGACAACTACCTTTCATTCTTGCCAAACTCTTTGCAGACCTCCGTGCAAGCTTTAGAACAAGATTTTGGATGTTTTCTTTCCTGGCAGAGTTTCTCTTTGCAAGATATGGTGGAAAAGCTTTTTGCTGAGTGTAGAGCGGCAAGACACACAGAAGACGCAGATACGCAGGTCTCCAAAGCTAAGTGCCGGTCCCGGGCTTCTTTCAGCACAAACCACTCTGAGGAGCTCCCTGCGCTCGCCACAATGCTCTGTGTGCGAAGAAGCCGCTTCTTCGCATCCGGGAGAATCGGCGAGCGGCAGCTTCCCAAAGGCGAAGATGCAAGCCGCACCATGCAGGCACAGTGTGGGCAGCCTTCAGACTTAGAGAAAACAGTACTTTACCACTCTCCTGCCTTTTCCATGGTTATTCTATTGGAAAAGAACGAGTTTTGGACAACAACCTTTCATTCTTGAAAAAGTTTTTGCAGACCTCTGTGCAAGCTTTAGAACAAGATTTTGGATGTTTTCTTTCCTGGCAGAGTTTCTCTTTGCAAGATATGGTGGAAAAGCTTTTTGCTGAGTGTTGAGCGGCAAGACACGCAGAAGACGCAGATACGCAGCTCTCCGAAGCTAAGTGCCGGTCCACGGCTTCTTTCGGCAGAAGCCGCTCTTAGATTGCCACCGCGACCGGCCCAATGCTCTGTGTGCGAAGAAGCCGCTTCTTCGCCTCCGGGAGAATCGGTGAGCGGCAGCTTCCCAAAGGCGAAGATGCAAGCCGCACCATGCAGGCACAGTGTGGGCAGCCTTCAGACTTAGAGAAAACAGTACTTTACCACTCTCCTGCCTTTTCCATGGTTATTATATTGGAAAAGAACGAGTTTTGGACAACAACCTTTCATTCTTGCAAAAGTCTTTGCAGACCTCCATGCAAGCTTTAGAACAAGATTTTGGATGTTTTCTTTCCTGGCAGAGTTTCTCTTTGCAAGATATGGTGGAAAAGCTTTTTGCTGAGTGTTGAGCGGCAAGACACGCAGAAGACGCAGATACGCAGCTCTCCGAAGCTAAGTGCCGGTCCACGGCTTCTTTCGGCAGAAGCCGCTCTTAGGTGCTCACCGCGACCGGCCCAATGCTCTGTGTGCGAAGAAGCCGCTTCTTCGCCTGCGGGAGAATCGGCGAGCGGCAGTTTCCCAAAGGCGAAGATGCAAGCCGCACCATGCAGGCACAGTGTCGGCTGCATTCAGACTTAGAGAAAACAGTACTTTACCTCTCTCCAGCCTTTTCCATGGTTATTTTATTGGAAAAGAACGAGTTTTGGACAACTAACTTTCATTCTTGCCAAACTCTTTGCAGACCTCCGTGCAAGCTTTAGAACAAGATTTTGGATGTTTTCTTTCCTGGCAGAGTTTCTCTTTGCAAGATATGGTGGAAAAGCTTTTTGCTGAGTGTTGAGCGGCAAGACACGCAGAAGACGCAGATACGCAGCTCTCCGAAGCTAAGTGCCGGTCCCGGGCTTCTTTCGGCACAAACCGCTCTCAGGAGCTCCCTGCGCTCGCCACAATGTTCTGTGTGCGAAGAAGCAGCTTCTTCGCCTCCGGGAGAATCGGCGAGCGGCAGCTTCCCAAAGGCGAAGATGCAAGCCGCACCACACAGGAACAGTGTGGGCAGCCTTCAGACATAGAGAAAACAGTACTTTACCACTCTCCTGCCTTTTCCATGGTTATTCTATTGGAAAAGAACGAGTTTTGGACAACAACCTTTCATTCTTGCAAAAGTCTTTGCAGACCTCCGTGCAAGCTTTAGAACAAGATTTTGGATGTTTTCTTTCCTGGCAGAGTTTCTCTTTGCAAGATATGGTGGAAAAGCTTTTTGCTGAGTGTTGAGCGGCAAGACACGCAGAAGACGCAGATACGCAGCTCTCCGAAGCTAAGTGCCGGTCCACGGCTTCTTTCGGCAGAAGCCGCTCTTAGATTGCCACCGCGACCGGCCCAATGCTCTGTGTGCGAAGAAGCGGCTTCTTCGCCTCCGGGAGAATCGGTGAGCGGCAGCTTCCCAAAGGCGAAGATGCAAGCTGCAGCACACAGGCACAGTGTGGGCAGCCTTCAGACTTAGAGAAAACAGTACTTTACCACTCTCCTGCCTTTTCCATGGTTATTCTATTAGAAAAGAACGAGTTTTGGACAACAACCTTTCATTCTTGCAAAAGTTTTTGCAGACCTCTGTGCAAGCTTTAGAACAAGATTTTGGATGTTTTCTTTCCTGGCAGAGTTTCTCTTTGCAAGATATGGTGGAAAAGCTTTTTGCTGAGTGTTGAGCGGCAAGACACGCAGAAGACGCAGATACGCAGCTCTCCGAAGCTAAGTGCCGGTCCACGGCTTCTTTCGGCAGAAGCCGCTCTTAGATTGCCACCGCGACCGGCCCAATGCTCTGTGTGCGAAGAAGCGGCTTCTTCGCCTCCGGGAGAATCGGTGAGCGGCAGCTTCCCAAAGGCGAAGATGCAAGCCGAACCATGCAGGCACAGTGTGGGCAGCCTTCAGACTTAGAGAAAACAGTACTTTACCACTCTCCTGCCTTTTCCATGGTTATTATATTGGAAAAGAACGAGTTTTGGACAACAACCTTTCATTCTTGCAAAAGTCTTTGCAGACCTCCATGCAAGCTTTAGAACAAGATTTTGGATGTTTTCTTTCCTGGCAGAGTTTCTCTTTGCAAGATATGGTGGAAAAGCTTTTTGCTGAGTGTAGAGCGGCAAGACACGCAGAAGACGCAGATACGCAGCTCTCCGAAGCTAAGTGCCGGTCCCGGGCATCTTTCGGCACAAACCGCTCTCAGGAGCTCCCTGCGCTCGCCACAATGTTCTGTGTGCGAAGAAGCAGCTTCTTCGCCTCCGGGAGAATCGGCGAGCGGCAGCTTCCCAAAGGCGAAGATGCAAGCCGCACCACACAGGAACAGTGTGGGCAGCCTTCAGACTTAGAGAAAACAGTACTTTACCACTCTCCTGCCTTTTCCATGGTTATTCTATTGGAAAAGAACGAGTTTTGGACAACAACCTTTCATTCTTGCAAAAGTCTTTGCAGACCTCCGTGCAAGCTTTAGAACAAGATTTTGGATGTTTTCTTTCCTGGCAGAGTTTCTCTTTGCAAGATATGGTGGAAAAGCTTTTTGCTGAGTGTTGAGCGGCAAGACACGCAGAAGACGCAGATACGCAGCTCTCCGAAGCTAAGTGCCGGTCCACGGCTTCTTTCGGCAGAAGCCGCTCTTAGATTGCCACCGCGACCGGCCCAATGCTCTGTGTGCGAAGAAGCGGCTTCTTCGCCTCCGGGAGAATCGGTGAGCGGCAGCTTCCCAAAGGCGAAGATGCAAGCTGCAGCACACAGGCACAGTGTGGGCAGCCTTCAGACATAGAGAAAACAGTACTTTACCACTCTCCTGCCTTTTCCATGGTTATTATATTGGAAAAGAACGAGTTTTGGACAACAACCTTTCATTCTTGCAAAAGTCTTTGCAGACCTCCATGCAAGCTTTAGAACAAGATTTTGGATGTTTTCTTTCCTGGCAGAGTTTCTCTTTGCAAGATATGGTGGAAAAGCTTTTTGCTGAGTGTAGAGCGGCAAGACACGCAGAAGACGCAGATACGCAGCTCTCCGAAGCTAAGTGCCGGTCCACGGCTTCTTTCGGCAGAAGCCGCTCTTAGGTGCTCACCGCGACCGGCCCAATGCTCTGTGTGCGAAGAAGCCGCTTCTTCGCCTGCGGGAGAATCGGCGAGCGGCAGCTTCCCAAAGGCGAAGATGCAAGCCGCACCATGCAGGCACAGTGTGGGCAGCCTTCAGACTTAGAGAAAACAGTACTTTACCACTCTCCTGCCTTTTCCATGGTTATTATATTGGAAAAGAACGAGTTTTGGACAACAACATTTCATTCTTGCCAAACTCTTAGCAGACCTCCGTGCAAGCTTTAGAACAAGATTTTGGATGTTTTCTTTCCTGGCAGAGTTTCTCTTTGCAAGATATGGTGGAAAAGTTTTTTGCTGAGTGTTGAGCGGCAAGACACGCAGAAGACGCAGATACGCAGCTCTCCGAAGCTAAGTGCCGGTCCCGGGCTTCTTTCGGCACAAACCGCTCTCAGGAGCTCCCTGCGCTCGCCACAATGCTCTGTGTGCGAAGAAGCCGCTTCTTCGCCTCCGGGAGAATCGGTGAGCGGCAGCTTCCCAAAGGCGAAGATGCAAGCCGCACCATGCAGGCACAGTGTGGGCAGCCTTCAGACTTAGAGAAAACAGTACTTTACCTCTCTCCTGCCTTTTCCATGGTTATTCTATTGGAAAAGAACGAGTTTTGGACAACAACCTTTCATTCTTGCAAAAGTCTTTGCAGACCTCCATGCAAGCTTTAGAACAAGATTTTGGATGTTTTCTTTCCTGGCAGAGTTTCTCTTTGCAAGATATGGTGGAAAAGCTTTTTGCTGAGTGTTGAGCGGCAAGACACGCAGAAGACGCAGATACGCAGCTCTCCGAAGCTAAGTGCCGGTCCACGGCTTCTTTCGGCAGAAGCCGCTCTTAGGTGCTCACCGCGACCGGCCCAATGCTCTGTGTGCGAAGAAGCCGCTTCTTCGCCTCCGGGAGAATCGGCGAGCGGCAGTTTCCCAAAGGCGAAGATGCAAGCTGCACCACACAGGCACAGTGTGGGCAGCATTCAGACATAGAGAAAACAGTACTTTACCACTCTCCTGCCTTTTCCATGGTTATTATATTGGAAAAGAACGAGTTTTGGACAACAACCTTTCATTCTTGCAAAAGTCTTTGCAGACCTCCGTGCAAGCTTTAGAACAAGATTTTGGATGTTTTCTTTCCTGGCAGAGTTTCTCTTTGCAAGATATGGTGGAAAAGCTTTTTGCTGAGTGTAGAGCGGCAAGACACGCAGAAGACGCAGATACGCAGCTCTCCGAAGCTAAGTGCCGGTCCACGGCTTCTTTCGGCAGAAGCCGCTCTTAGGTGCTCACCGCGACCGGCCCAATGCTCTGTGTGCGAAGAAGCCGCTTCTTCGCCTGCGGGAGAATCGGCGAGCGGCAGCTTCCCAAAGGCGAAGATGCAAGCCGCACCATGCAGGCACAGTGTGGGCAGCCTTCAGACTTAGAGAAAACAGTACTTTACCACTCTCCTGCCTTTTCCATGGTTATTATATTGGAAAAGAACGAGTTTTGGACAACAACATTTCATTCTTGCCAAACTCTTAGCAGACCTCCGTGCAAGCTTTAGAACAAGATTTTGGATGTTTTCTTTCCTGGCAGAGTTTCTCTTTGCAAGATATGGTGGAAAAGTTTTTTGCTGAGTGTTGAGCGGCAAGACACGCAGAAGACGCAGATACGCAGCTCTCCGAAGCTAAGTGCCGGTCCCGGGCTTCTTTCGGCACAAACCGCTCTCAGGAGCTCCCTGCGCTCGCCACAATGCTCTGTGTGCGAAGAAGCCGCTTCTTCGCCTCCGGGAGAATCGGTGAGCGGCAGCTTCCCAAAGGCGAAGATGCAAGCCGCACCATGCAGGCACAGTGTGGGCAGCCTTCAGACTTAGAGAAAACAGTACTTTACCTCTCTCCTGCCTTTTCCATGGTTATTCTATTGGAAAAGAACGAGTTTTGGACAACAACCTTTCATTCTTGCAAAAGTCTTTGCAGACCTCCATGCAAGCTTTAGAACAAGATTTTGGATGTTTTCTTTCCTGGCAGAGTTTCTCTTTGCAAGATATGGTGGAAAAGCTTTTTGCTGAGTGTTGAGCGGCAAGACACGCAGAAGACGCAGATACGCAGCTCTCCGAAGCTAAGTGCCGGTCCACGGCTTCTTTCGGCAGAAGCCGCTCTTAGGTGCTCACCGCGACCGGCCCAATGCTCTGTGTGCGAAGAAGCCGCTTCTTCGCCTCCGGGAGAATCGGCGAGCGGCAGCTTCCCAAAGGCGAAGATGCAAGCTGCACCACACAGGCACAGTGTGGGCAGCATTCAGACATAGAGAAAACAGTACTTTACCACTCTCCTGCCTTTTCCATGGTTATTATATTGGAAAAGAACGAGCTTTGGACAACAACCTTTCATTCTTGCAAAAGTCTTTGCAGACCTCCGTGCAAGCTTTAGAACAAGATTTTGGATGTTTTCTTTCCTGGCAGAGTTTCTCTTTGCAAGATATGGTGGAAAAGTTTTTTGCTGAGTGTTGAGCGGCAAGACACGCAGAAGACGCAGATACGCAGCTCTCCAAAGCTAAGTGCCGGTCCCGGGCATCTTTCGGCACAAACCGCTCTCAGGAGCTCCCTGCGCTCGCCACAATGCTCTGTGTGCGAAGAAGCCGCTTCTTCGCCTCCGGGAGAATCGGCGAGCGGCAGCTTCCCAAAGGCGAAGATGCAAGCTGCACCACACAGGCACAGTGTGGGCAGCATTCAGACTTAGAGAAAACAGTACTTTACCACTCTCCTGTCTTTTCCATGGTTATTATATTGGAAAAGAACGAGTTTTGGACAACAACTTTTCATTCTTGGAAAAGTCTTTGCAGACCTCTGTGCAAGCTTTAGAACAAGATTTTGGATGTTTTCTTTCCTGGCAGAGTTTCTCTTTGCAAGATATGGTGGAAAAGCTTTTTGCTGTGTGTAGAGCGGCAAGACACGCAGAAGACGCAGATACGCAGCTCTCCGAAGCTAAGTGCCGGTCCACGGCTTCTTTCGGCAGAAGCCGGTCTTAGATTGTCACCGCGACCGGCCCAATGCTCTGTGTGCGAAGAAGCAGCTTCTTCGCCTCCGGGAGAATCGGCGAGCGGCAGCTTCCCAAAGGCGAAGATGCAAGCCGCACCATGCAGGCACAGTGTGGGCTGCATTCAGACTTAGAGAAAACAGTACTTTACCACTCTCCTGCCTTTTCCATGGTTATTATATTGGAAAAGAACGAGTTTTGGACAACTACCTTTCATTCTTGCCAAACTCTTTGCAGACCTCCGTGCAAGCTTTAGAACAAGATTTTGGATGTTTTCTTTCCTGGCAGAGTTTCTCTTTGCAAGATATGGTGGAAAAGCTTTTTGCTGAGTGTTGAGCGGCAAGACACGCAGTTGACGCAGACACGCAGCTCTCCGAAGTTAAGTGCCGGTCCACGGCTTCTTTCGGCAGAAGCCGCTCTTAGGTGGTCACCGCGACCGGCCCAATGCTCTGTGTGCGAAGAAGCGGCTTCTTCGCCTCCGGGAGAATCGGTGAGCGGCAGCTTCCCAAAGGCGAAGATGCAAGCCGCACCACGCAGGCACAGTGTGGGCAGCCTTCAGACTTAGAGAAAACAGTACTTTACCACTCTCCTGCCTTTTCCATTGTTATTATATTGGAAAAGAACGAGTTTTGGACAACAACCTTTCATTCTTGCAAAAGTCTTTGCAGACCTCCGTGCAAGCTTTAGAACAAGATTTTGGATGTTTTCCTTCCTGGCAGAGTTTCTCTTTGCAAGATATGGTGGAAAAGCTTTTTGCTGAGTGTTGAGCGGCAAGACACGCAGAAGACGCAGATACGCAGCTCTCCGAAGCTAAGTGCCGGTCCCGGGCTTCTTTCGGCAAAAGCCGCTCTTAGATTGTCACCGCGACCGGCCACAATGCTCTGTGTGCGAAGAAGACGCTTCTTCGCCTCCGGGAGAATCGGTGAGCGGCATCTTCCCAAAGGCGAAGATGCAAGCCGCACCATGCAGGCACAGTGTGGGCAGCCTTCAGACTTAGAGAAAACAGTACTTTACCACTCTCCTGCCTTTTCCATGGTTATTCTATTGGAAAAGAACGAGTTTTGGACAACAACCTTTCATTCTTGCAAAAGTCTTTGCAGACCTCCATGCAAGCTTTAGAACAAGATTTTGGATGTTTTCTTTCCTGGCAGAGTTTCTCATTGCAAGATATGGTGGAAAAGCTTTTTGCTGAGTGTTGAGCGGCAAGACACGCAGAAGACGCAGATACGCAGCTCTCCGAAGCTAAGTGCCGGTCCACGGCTTCTTTCGGCAGAAGCCGCTCTTAGGTGCTCACCGCGACCGGCCCAATGCTCTGTGTGCGAAGAAGCCGCTTCTTCGCCTGCGGGAGAATCGGCGAGCGGCAGTTTCCCAAAGGCGAAGATGCAAGCCGCACCATGCAGGCACAGTGTGGGCTGCATTCAGACTTAGAGAAAACAGTACTTTACCTCTCTCCAGCCTTTTCCATGGTTATTATATTGGAAAAGAACGAGTTTTGGACAACAACCTTTCATTCTTGCCAAACTCTTTGCAGACCTCCGTGCAAGCTTTAGAACAAGATTTTGGATGTTTTCTTTCCTGGCAGAGTTTCTCTTTGCAAGATATGGTGGAAAAGCTTTTTGCTGAGTGTTGAGCGGCAAGACACGCAGAAGACGCAGATACGCAGCTCTCCGAAGCTAAGTGCCGGTCCACGGCTTCTTTCGGCACAAACCGCTCTCAGGAGCTCCCTGCGCTCGCCACAATGTTCTGTGTGCAAAGAAGCAGCTTCTTCGCCTCCGGGAGAATCGGCGAGCGGCAGCTTCCCAAAGGCGAAGATGCAAGCCGCACCACACAGGAACAGTGTGGGCAGCCTTCAGACATAGAGAAAACAGTACTTTACCACTCTCCTGCCTTTTCCATGGTTATTATATTGGAAAAGAACGAGTTTTGGACAACAACCTTTCATTCTTGCAAAAGTCTTTGCAGACCTCCGTGCAAGCTTTAGAACAAGATTTTGGATGTTTTCTTTCCTGGCAGAGTTTCTCCTTGCAAGATATGGTGGAAAAGCTTTTTGCTGAGTGTTGAGCGGCAAGACACGCAGAAGACGCAGATACGCAGCTCTCCGAAGCTAAGTGCCGGTCCACGGCTTCTTTCGGCAGAAGCCGCTCTTAGGTGCCTACCGCGACCGGCCCAATGCTCTGTGTGCGAAGAAGCCGCTTCTTCGCCTCCGGGAGAATCGGTGAGCGGCAGCTTCCCAAAGGCGAAGATGCAAGCCGCACCATGCAGGCACAGTGTGTGCAGCCTTCAGACTTAGAGAAAACAGTACTTTACCACTCTCCTGCCTTTTCCATTGTTATTATATGGGAAAAGAACGAGTTTTGGACAACAACCTTTCATTCTTGCAAAAGTCTTTGCAGACCTCCATGCAAGCTTTAGAACAAGATTTTGGATGTTTTCTTTCCTGGCAGAGTTTCTCTTTGCAAGATATGGTGGAAAAGCTTTTTGCTGAGTGTTGAGCGGCAAGACACGCAGAAGACGCAGATACGCAGCTCTCCGAAGCTAAGTGCCGGTCCCGGGCATCTTTCGGCACAAACCGCTCTCAGGAGCTCCCTGCGCTCGCCACAATGCTCTCTGTGCGAAGAAGCCGCTTCTTCGCCTCCGGGAGAATGGGCGAGCGGCAGCTTCCCAAAGGCGAAGATGCAAGCTGCAGCACACAGGCACAGTGTGGGCAGCATTCAGACTTAGAGAAAACAGTACTTTACCACTCTCCTGCCTTTTCCATGGTTATTATATTGGAAAAGAACGAGTTTTGGACAACAACTTTTCATTCTTGCCAAACTCTTTGCAGACCTCCGTGCAAGCTTTAGAACAAGATTTTGGATGTTTTCTTTCCTGGCAGAGTTTCTCTTTGCAAGATGTGGTGGAAAAGCTTTTTCCTGAGTGTTGAGCGGCAAGACACGCAGAAGACGCAGATACGCAGCTCTCCGAAGCTAAGTGCCGGTCCACGGCTTCTTTCGGCAGAAGCCGGTCTTAGATTGTCACCGCGACCGGCCCAATGCTCTGTGTGCGAAGAAGCAGCTTCTTCGCCTCCGGGAGAATCGGCGAGCGGCAGCTTCCCAAAGGCGAAGATGCAAGCCGCAATATGCAGGCACAGTGTGGGCTGCATTCAGACTTAGAGAAAACAGTACTTTACCACTCTCCTGCCTTTTCCATGGTTATTATATTGGAAAAGAACATGTTTTGGATAACTACATTTCATTCTTGCCAAACTCTTTGCAGACGTCCGTGCAAGCTTTAGAACAAGATTTTGGATGTTTTCTTCCCTGGCAGAGTTTCTCTTTGCAAGATATGGTGGAAAAGCTTTTTGCTGAGTGTTGAGCGGAAAGACACGCAGAAGACGCAGACACGCAGCTCTCCGAAGCTAAGTGCCGGTCCACGGCTTCTTTCGGCCGAAGCCGCTCTTAGGTGCTCACCGCGACCGGCCCAATGCTCTGTGTGCGAAGAAGCCGCTTCTTCGCCTCCGGGAGAATCGGTGAGCGGCAGCTTCCCAAAGGCGAAGATGCAAGCCGCACCACGCAGGCACAGTGTGGGCAGCCTTCAGACTTAGAGAAAACAGTACTTTACCACTCTCCTGCCTTTTCCATTGTTATTATATTGGAAAAGAACGAGTTTTGGACAACAACTTTTCATTCTTGCAAAAGTTTTGCAGACCTCCGTGCAAGCTTTAGAACAAGATTTTGGATGTTTTCTTTCCTGGCAGAGTTTCTCTTTGCAAGATATGGTGGAAAAGCTTTTTGCTGAGTGTTGAGCGGCAACACACGCAGAAGACGCAGATACGCAGCTCTCCGAAGCTAAGTGCCGGTCCACGGCTTCTTTCGGCAGAAGCCGCTCTTAGATTGTCACCGCGACCGGCCCAATGCTCTGTGTGCAAAGAAGCGGCTTCTTCGCCTCCGGGAGAATCGGTGAGCGGCAGCTTCCCAAAGGCGAAGATGCAAGACGCACCATGCAGGCACAGTGTGGGCAGCATTCAGACTTAGAGAAAACAGTACTTTACCACTCTCCTGCCTTTTCCATGGTTATTATATTGGAAAAGAACGAGTTTTGGACAACAACCTTTCATTCTTGCAAAAGTCTTTGCAGACCTCTGTGCAAGCTTTAGAACAAGATTTTGGATGTTTTCTTTCCTGGCAGAGTTTCTCTTTGCAAGATATGGTGGAAAAGTTTTTTGCTGAGTGTTGAGTGGCAAGACACGCAGAAGACGCAGATACGCAGCTCTCCGAAGCTAAGTGCCGGTCCCGGGCTTCTTTCGGCACAAACCGCTCTCAGGAGCTCCCTGCGCTCGCCACAATGCTCTGTGTGCGAAGAAGCCGCTTCTTCGCCTCCGGGAGAATCGGCGAGCGGCAGCTTCCCAAAGGCGAAGATGCAAGCCGCACCATGCAGGCACAGTGTGGGCAGCCTTCAGACTTAGAGAAACCAGTACTTTACCTCTCTCCAGCCTTTTCCATGGTTATTATATTGGAAAAGAACGAGTTTTGGACAACTACCTTTCATTTTTGCCAAACTCTTTGCAGACCTCCGTGCAAGCTTTAGAACAAGATTTTGGATGTTTTCTTTCCTGGCAGAGTTTCCCTTTGCAAGATATGGTGGAAAAGTTTTTTGCTGAGTGTTGAGCGGCAAGACACGCAGAAGACGCAGATACGCAGCTCTCCGAAGCTAAGTGCCGGTCCCGGGCTTCTTTCGGCAAAAGCCGCTCTTAGATTGTCACCGCGACCGGCCCAATGCTCTGTGTGCGAAGAAGCCGCTTCTTCGCCTGCGGGAGAATCGGCGAGCGGCAGCTTCCCAAAGGCGAAGATGCAAGCCGCACCATGCAGGCACAGTGTGGGCTGCATTCAGACTTAGAGAAAACAGTACTTTACCTCTCTCCAGCCTTTTCCATGGTTATTATATTGGAAAAGAACGAGTTTTGGACAACAACCTTTCATTCTTGCCAAACTCTTTGCAGACCTCCGTGCAAGATTTAGAACAAGATTTTGGATGTTTTCTTTCCTGGCAGAGTTTCTCTTTGCAAGATATGGTGGAAAAGCTTTTTGCTGAGTGTTGAGCGGCAAGACACGCAGAAGACGCAGATACGCAGCTCTCCGAAGCTAAGTGCCGGTCCATGGCTTCTTTCGGCAGAAGCCGCTCTCAGGAGCTCCCTGCGCTCGCCACAATGTTCTGTGTGCGAAGAAGCAGCTTCTTCGCCTCCGGGAGAATCGGCGAGCGGCAGCTTCCCAAAGGCGAAGATGCAAGCCGCACCATGCAGGCACAGTGTGGGCAGCCTTCAGACTTAGAGAAAACAGTACTTTACCACTCTCCTGCCTTTTCCATGGTTATTATATTGGAAAAGAACGAGTTTTGGACAACAACCTTTCATTCTTGCAAAAGTCTTTGCAGACCTCCGTGCAAGCTTTAGAACAAGATTTTGGATGTTTTCTTTCCTGGCAGAGTTTCTCCTTGCAAGATATGGTGGAAAAGCTTTTTGCTGAGTGTTGAGCGGCAAGACACGCAGAAGACGCAGATACGCAGCTCTCCAAAGCTAAGTGCCGGTCCCGGGCTTCTTTCGGCAGAAGCCGCTCTTAGGTGCTCACCGCGACCGGCCCAATGCTCTGTGTGCGAAGAAGCCGCTTCTTCGCCTCCGGGAGAATCGGCGAGCGGCAGCTTCCCAAAGGCGAAGATGCAAGCTGCACCACACAGGCACAGTGTGGGCAGCCTTCAGACTTAGAGAAAACAGTACTTTACCACTCTCCTGCCTTTTCCATGGTTATTCTATTGGAAAAGAACGAGTTTTGGACAACTACCTTTCATTCTTGCCAAACTCTTTGCAGACCTCCGTGCAAGCTTTAGAAGAAGATTTTGGATGTTTTCTTTCCTGGCAGAGTTTCTCTTTGCAAGATATGGTGGAAAAGCTTTTTGCTGAGTGTAGAGCGGCAAGACACGCAGAAGACGCAGATACGCAGCTCTCCGAAGCTAAGTGCCGGTCCACGGCTTCTTTTGGCACAAACCACTCTCAGGAGCTCCCTGCGCTCGCCACAATGCTCTGTGTGCGAAGAAGCCGCTTCTTCGCCTCCGGGAGAATCGGTGAGCGGCAGCTTCCCAAAGGCGAAGATGCAAGCCGCACCATGCAGGCACAGTGTGGGCAGCCTTCAGACTTAGAGAAAACAGTACTTTACCACTCTCCTGCCTTTTCCATGGTTATTATATGGGAAAAGAACGAGTTTTGGACAACAACCTTTCATTCTTGCAAAAGTCTTTGCAGACCTCCATGCAAGCTTTAGAACAAGATTTTGGATGTTTTCTTTCCTGGCAGAGTTTCTCTTTGCAAGATATGGTGGAAAAGCTTTTTGCTGAGTGTTGAGCGGCAAGACACGCAGAAGACGCAGATACGCAGCTCTCCGAAGCTAAGTGCCGGTCCCGGGCTTCTTTCGGCACAAACCGCTCTCAGGAGCTCCCTGCGCTCGCCACAATGCTCTGTGTGCGAAGAAGCCGCTTCTTCGCCTGCGGGAGAATCGGCGAGCAGCAGCTTCCCAAAGGCGAAGATGCAAGCCGCACCATGCAGGCACAGTGTGGGCAGCCTTCAGACTTAGAGAAAACAGTACTTTACCTCTCTCCAGCCTTTTCCATGGTTATTATATTGGAAAAGAACGAGTTTTGGACAACAACCTTTCATTCTTGCAAAAGTTTTTGCAGACCTCTGTGCAAGCTTTAGAACAAGATTTTGGATGTTTTCTTTCCTGGCAGAGTTTCTCTTTGCAAGATATGGTGGAAAAGCTTTTTGCTGAGTGTAGAGCGGCAAGACACGCAGAAGACGCAGATACGCAGCTCTCCGAAGCTAAGTGCCGGTCCACGGCTTCTTTCGGCAGAAGCCGCTCTTAGGTGCAAACCGCGACCGGCCCAATGCTCTGTGTGCGAAGAAGCAGCTTCTTCGCCTCCGGGAGAATCGGCGAGCGGCAGCTTCCCAAAGGCGAAGATGCAAGCCGCACCATGCAGGCACAGTGTGGGCTGCATTCAGACTTAGAGAAAACAGTACTTTACCACTCTCCAGCCTTTTCCATGGTTATTATATTGGAAAAGAACGAGTTTTGGACAACTACCTTTCATTCTTGCCAAACTCTTTGCAGACCTCCGTGCAAGCTTTAGAACAAGATTTTGGATGTTTTCTTTCCTGGCAGAGTTTCTCTTTGCAAGATATGGTGGAAAAGCTTTTTGCTGAGTGTTGAGCGGCAAGACACGCAGAAGACGCAGGTACGCAGCTCTCCGAAGCTAAGTGCCGGTCCCGGGCTTCTTTCGGCACAAACCGCTCTCAGGAGCTCCCTGCGCTCGCCACAATGTTCTGTGTGCGAAGAAGCAGCTTCTTCGCCTCCGGGAGAATCGGCGAGTGGCAGCTTCCCAAAGGCGAAGATGCAAGCCGCACCACACAGGAACAGTGTGGGCAGCCTTCAGACATAGAGAAAACAGTACTTTACCACTCTCCTGCCTTTTCCATGGTTATTATATTGGAAAAGAACGAGTTTTGGACAACTACCTTTCATTCTTGCAAAAGTCTTTGCAGACCTCCGTGCAAGCTTTAGAACAAGATTTTGGATGTTTTCTTTCCTGGCAGAGTTTCTCTTTGCAAGATATGGTGGAAAAGCTTTTTGCTGAGTGTAGAGCGTCAAGACACGCAGAAGACGCAGATACGCAGCTCTCCGAAGCTAAGTGCCGGTCCACGGCTTCTTTCGGCACAAACCACTCTCAGGAGCTCCCTGCGCTCGCCACAATGCTCTGTGTGCGAAGAAGCCGCTTCTTCGCCTCCGGGAGAATCGGCGAGCGGCAGCTTCCCAAAGGCGAAGATGCAAGCCGCACCATGCAGGCACAGTGTGGGCAGCCTTCAGACTTAGAGAAAACAGTACTTTACCACTCTCCTGCCTTTTCCATTGTTATTATATGGGAAAAGAACGAGTTTTGGACAACAACCTTTCATTCTTGCAAAAGTCTTTGCAGACCTCCATGCAAGCTTTAGAACAAGATTTTGGATGTTTTCTTTCCTGGCAGAGTTTCTCTTTGCAAGATATGGTGGAAAAGCTTTTTCCTGAGTGTTGAGCGGCAAGACACGCAGAAGACGCAGATACGCAGCTCTCCGAAGCTAAGTGCCGGTCCACGGCTTCTTTTGGCACAAACCACTCTCAGGAGCTCCCTGCGCTCGCCACAATGCTCTGTGTGCGAAGAAGCCGCTTCTTCGCCTCCGGGAGAATCGGTGAGCGGCAGCTTCCCAAAGGCGAAGATGCAAGCCGCACCATGCAGGCACAGTGTGGGCAGCCTTCAGACTTAGAGAAAACAGTACTTTACCACTCTCCTGCCTTTTCCATGGTTATTATATGGGAAAAGAACGAGTTTTGGACAACAACCTTTCATTCTTGCAAAAGTCTTTGCAGACCTCCATGCAAGCTTTAGAACAAGATTTTGGATGTTTTCTTTCCTGGCAGAGTTTCTCTTTGCAAGATATGGTGGAAAAGCTTTTTGCTGAGTGTTGAGCGGCAAGACACGCAGAAGACGCAGATACGCAGCTCTCCGAAGCTAAGTGCCGGTCCCGGGCTTCTTTCGGCACAAACCGCTCTCAGGAGCTCCCTGCGCTCGCCACAATGCTCTGTGTGCGAAGAAGCCGCTTCTTCGCCTGCGGGAGAATCGGCGAGCAGCAGCTTCCCAAAGGCGAAGATGCAAGCCGCACCATGCAGGCACAGTGTGGGCAGCCTTCAGACTTAGAGAAAACAGTACTTTACCTCTCTCCAGCCTTTTCCATGGTTATTATATTGGAAAAGAACGAGTTTTGGACAACAACCTTTCATTCTTGCAAAAGTTTTTGCAGACCTCTGTGCAAGCTTTAGAACAAGATTTTGGATGTTTTCTTTCCTGGCAGAGTTTCTCTTTGCAAGATATGGTGGAAAAGCTTTTTGCTGAGTGTAGAGCGGCAAGACACGCAGAAGACGCAGATACGCAGCTCTCCGAAGCTAAGTGCCGGTCCACGGCTTCTTTCGGCAGAAGCCGCTCTTAGGTGCAAACCGCGACCGGCCCAATGCTCTGTGTGCGAAGAAGCAGCTTCTTCGCCTCCGGGAGAATCGGCGAGCGGCAGCTTCCCAAAGGCGAAGATGCAAGCCGCACCATGCAGGCACAGTGTGGGCTGCATTCAGACTTAGAGAAAACAGTACTTTACCACTCTCCAGCCTTTTCCATGGTTATTATATTGGAAAAGAACGAGTTTTGGACAACTACCTTTCATTCTTGCCAAACTCTTTGCAGACCTCCGTGCAAGCTTTAGAACAAGATTTTGGATGTTTTCTTTCCTGGCAGAGTTTCTCTTTGCAAGATATGGTGGAAAAGCTTTTTGCTGAGTGTTGAGCGGCAAGACACGCAGAAGACGCAGGTACGCAGCTCTCCGAAGCTAAGTGCCGGTCCCGGGCTTCTTTCGGCACAAACCGCTCTCAGGAGCTCCCTGCGCTCGCCACAATGTTCTGTGTGCGAAGAAGCAGCTTCTTCGCCTCTGGGAGAATCGGCGAGTGGCAGCTTCCCAAAGGCGAAGATGCAAGCCGCACCACACAGGAACAGTGTGGGCAGCCTTCAGACATAGAGAAAACAGTACTTTACCACTCTCCTGCCTTTTCCATGGTTATTATATTGGAAAAGAACGAGTTTTGGACAACTACCTTTCATTCTTGCAAAAGTCTTTGCAGACCTCCGTGCAAGCTTTAGAACAAGATTTTGGATGTTTTCTTTCCTGGCAGAGTTTCTCTTTGCAAGATATGGTGGAAAAGCTTTTTGCTGAGTGTAGAGCGTCAAGACACGCAGAAGACGCAGATACGCAGCTCTCCGAAGCTAAGTGCCGGTCCACGGCTTCTTTCGGCACAAACCACTCTCAGGAGCTCCCTGCGCTCGCCACAATGCTCAGTGTGCGAAGAAGCCGCTTCTTCGCCTCCGGGAGAATCGGCGAGCGGCAGCTTCCCAAAGGCGAAGATGCAAGCCGCACCATGCAGGCACAGTGTGGGCAGCCTTCAGACTTAGAGAAAACAGTACTTTACCACTCTCCTGCCTTTTCCATTGTTATTATATGGGAAAAGAACGAGTTTTGGACAACAACCTTTCATTCTTGCAAAAGTCTTTGCAGACCTCCATGCAAGCTTTAGAACAAGATTTTGGATGTTTTCTTTCCTGGCAGAGTTTCTCTTTGCAAGATATGGTGGAAAAGCTTTTTCCTGAGTGTTGAGCGGCAAGACACGCAGAAGACGCAGATACGCAGCTCTCCGAAGCTAAGTGCCGGTCCCGGGCATCTTTCGGCACAAACCGCTCTCAGGAGCTCCCTGCGCTCGCCACAATGTTCTGTGTGCGAAGAAGCAGCTTCTTCGCCTCCGGGAGAATCGGCGAGCGGCAGCTTCCCAAAGGCGAAGATGCAAGCCGCACCACACAGGAACAGTGTGGGCAGCCTTCAGACATAGAGAAAACAGTACTTTACCACTCTCCTGCCTTTTCCATGGTTATTATATTGGAAAAGAACGAGTTTTGGACAACAACCTTTCATTCTTGCAAAAGTCTTTGCAGACCTCCGTGCAAGCTTTAGAACAAGATTTTGGATGTTTTCTTTCCTGGCAGAGTTTCTCCTTGCAAGATATGGTGGAAAAGCTTTTTGCTGAGTGTTGAGCGGCAAGACACACAGAAGACGCAGATGCGCAGCTCTCCGAAGCTAAGTGCCGGTCCCGGGCTTCTTTCGGCAGAAGCCGCTCTTAGGTGCTCACCGCGACCGGCCCAATGCTCTGTGTGCGAAGAAGCCGCTTCTTCGCCTCCGGGAGAATCGGCGAGCGGCAGCTTCCCAAAGGCGAAGATGCAAGCTGCACCACACAGGCACAGTGTGGGCAGCCTTCAGACTTAGAGAAAACAGTACTTTACCACTCTCCTGCCTTTTCCATGGTTATTATATTGGAAAAGAACGAGTTTTGGACAACTACCTTTCATTCTTGCCAAACTCTTTGCAGACCTCCGTGCAAGCTTTAGAACAAGATTTTGGCTGTTTTCTTTCCTGGCAGAGTTTCTCTTTGCAAGATATGGTGGACAAGCTTTTTGCTGAGTGTAGAGCGGCAAGACACGCAGAAGACGCAGATACGCAGCTCTCCGAAGCTAAGTGCCGGTCCACGGCTTCTTTTGGCACAAACCACTCTCAGGAGCTCCCTGCGCTCGCCACAATGCTCTGTGTGCGAAGAAGCCGCTTCTTCGCCTCCGGGAGAATCGGTGAGCGGCAGCTTCCCAAAGGCGAAGATGCAAGCCGCACCATGCAGGCACAGTGTGGGCAGCCTTCAGACTTAGAGAAAACAGTACTTTACCACTCTCCTGCCTTTTCCATTGTTATTATATGGGAAAAGAACGAGTTTTGGACAACAACCTTTCATTCTTGCAAAAGTCTTTGCAGACCTCCGTGCAAGCTTTAGAACAAGATTTTGGATGTTTCCTTTCCTGGCAGAGTTTCTCTTTGCAAGATATGGTGGAAAAGCTTTTTGCTGAGTGTTGAGCGGCAAGACACGCAGAAGACGCAGATACGCAGCTCTCCGAAGCTAAGTGCCGGTCCCAGGCATCTTTCGGCACAAACCGCTCTCAGGAGCTCCCTGCGCTCGCCACAATGCTCTGTGTGCGAAGAAGCCGCTTCTTCGCCTGCGGGAGAATCGGCGAGCAGCAGCTTCCCAAAGGCGAAGATGCAAGCCGCACCATGCAGGCACAGTGTGGGCAGCCTTCAGACTTAGAGAAAACAGTACTTTACCTCTCTCCAGCCTTTTCCATTGTTATTATATTGGAAAAGAACGAGTTTTGGACAACTACCTTTCATTCTTGCCAAACTCTTTGCAGACCTCCGTGCAAGCTTTAGAACAAGATTTTGGATGTTTTCTTTCCTGGCAGAGTTTCTCTTTGCAAGATATGGTGGAAAAGCTTTTTCCTGAGTGTTGAGCGGCAAGACACGCAGAAGACGCAGATACGCAGCTCTCCGAAGCTAAGTGCCGGTCCCGGGCATCTTTCGGCACAAACCGCTCTCAGGAGCTCCCTGCGCTCGCCACAATGCTCTGTGTGCGAAGAAGCAGCTTCTTCGCCTCCGGGAGAATCGGCGAGCGGCAGCTTCCCAAAGGCGAAGATGCAAGCCGCACCATGCAGGCACAGTGTGGGCAGCCTTCAGACATAGAGAAAACAGTACTTTACCACTCTCCTGCCTTTTCCATGGTTATTATATTGGAAAAGAACGAGTTTTGGACAACAACCTTTCATTCTTGCAAAAGTCTTTGCAGACCTCCGTGCAAGCTTTAGAACAAGATTTTGGATGTTTTCTTTCCTGGCAGAGTTTCTCTTTGCAAGATATGGTGGAAAAGCTTTTTGCTGAGTGTTGAGCGGCAAGACACGCAGAAGACGCAGATGCGCAGCTCTCCGAAGCTAAGTGCCGGTCCCGGGCTTCTTTCGGCAGAAGCCGCTCTTAGGTGCTCACCGCGACCGGCCCAATGCTCTGTGTGCGAAGAAGCCGCTTCTTCGCCTCCGGGAGAATCGGCGAGCGGCAGCTTCCCAAAGGCGAAGATGCAAGCTGCACCACACAGGCACAGTGTGGGCAGCCTTCAGACTTAGAGAAAACAGTACTTTACCACTCTCCTGCCTTTTCCATGGTTATTATATTGGAAAAGAACGAGTTTTGGACAACTACCTTTCATTCTTGCCAAACTCTTTGCAGACCTCCGTGCAAGCTTTAGAACAAGATTTTGGCTGTTTTCTTTCCTGGCAGAGTTTCTCTTTGCAAGATATGGTGGACAAGCTTTTTGCTGAGTGTAGAGCGGCAAGACACGCAGAAGACGCAGATACGCAGCTCTCCGAAGCTAAGTGCCGGTCCACGGCTTCTTTTGGCACAAACCACTCTCAGGAGCTCCCTGCGCTCGCCACAATGCTCTGTGTGCGAAGAAGCCGCTTCTTCGCCTCCGGGAGAATCGGTGAGCGGCAGCTTCCCAAAGGCGAAGATGCAAGACGCACCATGCAGGCACAGTGTGGGCAGCCTTCAGACTTAGAGAAAACAGTACTTTACCACTCTCCTGCCTTTTCCATTGTTATTATATGGGAAAAGAACGAGTTTTGGACAACAACCTTTCATTCTTGCAAAAGTCTTTGCAGACCTCCGTGCAAGCTTTAGAACAAGATTTTGGATGTTTCCTTTCCTGGCAGAGTTTCTCTTTGCAAGATATGGTGGAAAAGCTTTTTGCTGAGTGTTGAGCGGCAAGACACGCAGAAGACGCAGATACGCAGCTCTCCGAAGCTAAGTGCCGGTCCCGGGCATCTTTCGGCACAAACCGCTCTCAGGAGCTCCCTGCGCTCGCCACAATGCTCTGTGTGCGAAGAAGCCGCTTCTTCGCCTGCGGGAGAATCGGCGAGCAGCAGCTTCCCAAAGGCGAAGATGCAAGCCGCACCATGCAGGCACAGTGTGGGCAGCCTTCAGACTTAGAGAAAACAGTACTTTACCTCTCTCCAGCCTTTTCCATGGTTATTCTATTGGAAAAGAACGAGTTTTGGACAACTACCTTTCATTCTTGCCAAACTCTTTGCAGACCTCCGTGCAAGCTTTAGAACAAGATTTTGGATGTTTTCTTTCCTGGCAGAGTTTCTCTTTGCAAGATATGGTGGAAAAGTTTTTTGCTGAGTGTTGAGCGGCAAGACACGCAGAAGACGCAGATACGCAGCTCTCCGAAGCTAAGTGCCGGTCCCGGGCTTCTTTCGGCAAAAGCCGCTCTTAGATTGTCACCGCGACCGGCCCAATGCTCTGTGTGCGAAGAAGCCGCTTCTTCGCCTCCGAGAGAATCGGTGAGCGGCATCTTCCCAAAGGCGAAGATGCAAGCCGCACCATGCAGGCACAGTGTGGGCTGTATTCAGACTTAGAGAAAACAGTACTTTACCACTCTCCTGCCTTTTCCATTGTTATTATATTGGAAAAGAACGAGTTTTGGATAACTACATTTCATTCTTGCCAAACACTTTGTCGACCTCCGTGCAAGCTTTAGAACAAGATTTTGGATGTTTTCTTTCCTGGTAGAGTTTCTCTTTGCAAGATATGGTGGAAAAGCTTTTTGCTGAGTGTTGAGCGGCAAGACACGCAGAAGACTCAGATACGCAGCTCTCCGAAGCTAAGTGCCGGTCCCGGGCTTCTTTCGGCAAAAGCCGCTCTTAGATTGTCACCGCGACCGGCCACAATGCTCTGTGTGCGAAGAAGCCGCTTCTTCGCCTCCGAGAGAATCGGTGAGCGGCATCTTCCCAAATGCGAAGATGCAAGCCGCACCATGCAGGCACAGTGTGGGCAGCCTTCAGACTTAGAGAAAACAGTACTTTACCACTCTCCTGCCTTTTCCATGGTTATTCTATTGGAAAAGAACGAGTTTTGGACAACAACCTTTCATTCTTGCAAAAGTTTTTGCAGACATCTGTGCAAGCTTTAGAACAAGATTTTGGATGTTTTCTTTCCTGGCAGAGTTTCTCTTTGCAAGATATGGTGGAAAAGCTTTTTGCTGAGTGTAGAGCGGCAAGACACGCAGAAGACGCAGATACGCAGCTCGCCGAAGCTAAGTGCCGGTCCACGGCTTCTTTCGGCAGAAGCCGCTCTTAGGTGCAAACCGCGACCGGCCCAATGCTCTGTGTACGAAGAAGCCGCTTCTTCGCCTCCGGGAGAATCGGCGAGCGGCAGCTTCCCAAAGGCGAAGATGCAAGCCGCACCATGCAGGCACAGTGTGGGCTGCATTCAGACTTAGAGAAAACAGTACTTTACCACTCTCCAGCCTTTTCCATGGTTATTATATTGGAAAAGAACGAGTTTTGGACAACTACCTTTCATTCTTGCCAAACTCTTTGCAGACCTCCGTGCAAGCTTTAGAACAAGATTTTGGATGTTTTCTTTCCTGGCAGAGTTTCTCTTTGCAAGATATGGTGGAAAAGCTTTTTGCTGAGTGTTGAGCGGCAAGACACGCAGAAGACGCAGGTACGCAGCTCTCCGAAGCTAAGTGCCGGTCCCGGGCTTCTTTCGGCACAAACCGCTCTCAGGAGCTCCCTGCGCTCGCCACAATGTTCTGTGTGCGAAGAAGCAGCTTCTTCGCCTCCGGGAGAATCGGCGAGCGGCAGCTTCCCAAAGGCGAAGATGCAAGCCGCACCACACAGGAACAGTGTGGGCAGCCTTCAGACTTAGAGAAAACAGTACTTTACCACTCTCCTGCCTTTTCCATGGTTATTATATTGGAAAAGAACGAGTTTTGGACAACTACCTTTCATTCTTGCAAAAGTCTTTGCAGACCTCCGTGCAAGCTTTAGAACAAGATTTTGGATGTTTTCTTTCCTGGCAGAGTTTCTCTTTGCAAGATATGGTGGAAAAGCTTTTTGCTGAGTGTAGAGCGGCAAGACACGCAGAAGACGCAGATACGCAGCTCTCCGAAGCTAAGTGCCGGTCCACGGCTTCTTTCGGCACAAACCACTCTCAGGAGCTCCCTGCGCTCGCCACAATGCTCTGTGTGCGAAGAAGCCGCTTCTTCGCCTCCGGGAGAATCGGTGAGCGGCAGCTTCCCAAAGGCGAAGATGCAAGCCGCACCATGCAGGCACAGTGTGGGCAGCCTTCAGACTTAGAGAAAACAGTACTTTACCACTCTCCTGCCTTTTCCATTGTTATTATATGGGAAAAGAACGAGTTTTGGACAACAACCTTTCATTCTTGCAAAAGTCTTTGCAGACCTCCATGCAAGCTTTAGAACAAGATTTTGGATGTTTTCTTTCCTGGCAGAGTTTCTCTTTGCAAGATATGGTGGAAAAGCTTTTTGCTGAGTGTAGAGCGGCAAGACACGCAGAAGACGCAGATACGCAGCTCTCCGAAGCTAAGTGCCGGTCCACGGCTTCTTTCGGCAGAAGCCGCTCTTAGATTGTCACCGCGACCGGCCCAATGCTCTGTGTGCGAAGAAGCAGCTTCTTCGCCACCGGGAGAATCGGCGAGCGGCAGCTTCCCTAAGGCAAAGATGCAAGCCGCACCATGCAGGCACAGTGTGGGCTGCATTCAGACTTAGAGAAAACAGTACTTTACCTCTCTCCAGCCTTTTCCATGGTTATTGTATTGGAAAAGAACGAGTTTTGGACAACAAATTTTCATTCTTGCAAAAGTCTTTGCAGACCTCCGTGCAAGCTTTAGAACAAGATTTTGGATGTTTTCTTTCCTGGCAGAGTTTCTCTTTGCAAGATATGGTGGAAAAGCTTTTTGCTGAGTGTTGAGCGGCAAGAAACGCAGAAGACGCAGATACGCAGCTCTCCGAAGCTAAGTGCCGGTCCACGGCTTCTTTCGGCACAAACCACTCTCAGGAGCTCCCTGCGCTCGCCACAATGCTCTGTGTGCGAAGAAGCCGCTTCTTCGCCTCCGGGAGAATCGGTGAGCGGCAGCTTCCCAAAGGCGAAGATGCAAGCCGCACCATGCAGGCACAGTGTGGGCAGCCTTCAGACTTAGAGAAAACAGTACTTTACCACTCTCCTGCCTTTTCCATTGTTATTATATGGGAAAAGAACGAGTTTTGGACAACAACCTTTCATTCTTGCAAAAGTCTTTGCAGACCTCCATGCAAGCTTTAGAACAAGATTTTGGATGTTTTCTTTCCTGGCAGAGTTTCTCTTTGCAAGATATGGTGGAAAAGCTTTTTGCTGAGTGTTGAGCGGCAAGACACGCAGAAGACGCAGATACGCAGCTCTCCGAAGCTAAGTGCCGGTCCACGGCTTCTTTCGGCAGAAGCCGCTCTTAGATTGTCACCGCGACCGGCCCAATGCTCTGTGTGCGAAGAAGCAGCTTCTTCGCCACCGGGAGAATCGGCGAGCGGCAGCTTCCCTAAGGCAAAGATGCAAGCCGCACCATGCAGGCACAGTGTGGGCTGCATTCAGACTTAGAGAAAACAGTACTTTACCTCTCTCCTGCCTTTTCCATGGTTATTATATTGGAAAAGAACGAGTTTTGGACAACAAATTTTCATTCTTGCCAAACTCTTTGCAGACCTCCGTGCAAGCTTTAGAACAAGATTTTGGATGTTTTCTTTCCTGGCAGAGTTTCTCTTTGCAAGATATGGTGGAAAAGCTTTTTGCTGAGTGTTGAGCGGCAAGAAACGCAGCTCTCCGAAGCTAAGTGCCGGTCCACGGCTTCTTTCGGCAGAAGCCGCTCTTAGGTGCAAACCGCGACCGGCCCAATGCTCTGTGTGCGAAAAAGCAGCTTCTTCGCCTGCAGGAGAATCGGCGAGCGGCAGCTTCCCAAAGGCGAAGATGCAAGCCGCCCCATGCAGGCACAGTGTGGGCAGCCTTCAGACTTAGAGAAAACAGTACTTTACCACTCTCCTGCCTTTTCCATTGTTATTATATTGGAAAAGAACGAGTTTTGGACAACAAATTTTCATTCTTGCCAAACTCTTTGCAGACCTCCGTGCAAGCTTTAGAACAAGATTTTGGATGTTTTCTTTCCTGGCAGAGTTTCTCTTTGCAAGATATGGTGGAAAAGCTTTTTGCTGAGTGTAGAGCGGCAAGACACGCAGAAGACGCAGATACGCAGCTCTCCGAAGCTAAGTGCCGGTCCACGGCTTCTTTCGGCAGAAGCCGCTCTTAGATTGTCACCGCGACCGGCCCAATGCTCTGTGTGCGAAAAAGCAGCTTCTTCGCCTCCGGGAGAATCGGCGAGCGGCAGCTTCCCAAAGGCGAAGATGCAAGCCGCACCATGCAGGCACAGTGTGGGCAGCCTTCAGACTTAGAGAAAACAGTACTTTACCACTCTCCTGCCTTTTCCATGGTTATTATATTGGAAAAGAACGAGTTTTGGATAACTACCTTTCATTCTTGCCAAACTCTTTGCAGACCTCCGTGCAAGCTTTAGAACAAGAGTTTGGATGTTTTCTTTCCTGGCAGAGTTTCTCTTTGCAAGATATGGTGGAAAAGCTTTTTGCTGAGTGTTGAGCGGCAAGACACACAGAAGACTCAGATACGCAGCTCTCCGAAGCTAAGTGCCGGTCCCGGGCATCTTTCGGCACAAACCGCTCTCAGGAGCTCCCTGCGCTCGCCACAACGCTCTGTGTGCGAAGAAGCCGCTTCTTCGCCTCCGGGAGTATCGGTGAGCGGCAGCTTCCCAAAGGCGAAGATGCAAGCCGCACCATGCAGGCACAGTGTGGGCAGCCTTCAGACTTAGAGAAAACAGTACTTTACCTCTCTCCTGCCTTTTCCATGGTTATTATATTGGAAAAGAACGAGTTTTGGACAACTACCTTTCATTCTTGCCAAACTCTTTGCAGACCTCCGTGCAAGCTTTAGAACAAGATTTTGGATGTTTTCTTTCCTGGCAGAGTTTCTCTTTGCAAGATATGGTGGAAAAGCTTTGTGCTGAGTGTTGAGCAGCAACACACGCAGAAGACGCAGACACGCAGCTCTCCAAAGCTAAGTGCCGGTCCACGGCTTCTTTCGGCAGAAGCCGCTCTTAGGTTCTCAGCGCGACCGGCCCAATGCTCTGTGTGCGAAGAAGCAGCTTCTTCGCCTCCGGGAGAATCGGCGAGCGGCAGCTTCCCAAAGGCGAAGATGCAAACCGCGCCATGCAGGCACAGTGTGGGCAGCCTTCAGACTTAGAGAAAACAGTACTTTACCTCTCTCCGGCCTTTTCCATGGTTATTATATTGGAAAAGAACGAGTTTTGGACAACTACCTTTCATTCTTGCCAAACTCTTTGCAGACCTCCGTGCAAGCTTTAGAACAAGATTTTGGATGTTTTCTTTCCTGGCAGAGTTTCTCTTTGCAAGATATGGTGGAAAAGCTTTGTGCTGAGTGTTGAGCAGCAAGACACGCAGAAGACGCAGACACGCAGCTCTCCAAAGCTAAGTGCCGGTCCACGGCTTCTTTCGGCAGAAGCCGCTCTTAGATTGTCACCGTGACCGGCCCAATGCTCTGTGTGCGAAGAAGCCGCTTCTTCGCCTCCGGGAGAATGGGCGAGCGGCAGCTTCCCAAAGGCGAAGATGCAAGCTGCACCACGCAGGCACAGTGTGGGCAGCCTTCAGACTTAGAGAAAACAGTACTTTACCTCTCTCCTGCCTTTTCCATGGTTATTATATTGGAAAAGAACGAGTTTTGGACAACAACCTTTCATTCTTGCAAAAGTCTTTGCAGACGTCCGTGCAAGCTTTAGAACAAGATTTTGGATGTTTTCTTTCCTGGCAGAGTTTCTCTTTGCAAGATATGGTGGAAAAGTTTTTTGCTGAGTGTTGAGCGGCAAGACACGCAGAAGACGCAGATACGCAGCTCTCCGAAGCTAAGTGCCGGTCCCGGGCTTCTTTCGGCAAAAGCCGCTCTTAGATTGTCACCGCGACCGGCCCAATGCTCTGTGTGCGAAGAAGCCGCTTCTTCGCCTCCGGGAGAATCGGCGAGCGGCAGCTTCCCAAAGGCGAAGATGCAAGCTGCAGCACGCAGGCACAGTGTGGGCAGCATTCAGACTTAGAGAAAACAGTACTTTACCACTCTCCTGCCTTTTCCATGGTTATTATATTGGAAAAGAACGAGTTTTGGACAACAACCTTTCATTCTTGCCAAACTCTTTGCAGACCTCCGTGCAAGCTTTAGAACAAGATTTTGGATGTTTTCTTTCCTGGCAGAGTTTCTCTTTGCAAGATATGGTGGAAAAGCTTTTTGCTGAGTGTAGAGCGGCAAGACACGCAGAAGACGCAGATACGCAGCTCTCCGAAGCTAAGTGCCGGTCCCGGGCTTCTTTCGGCAAAAGCCGCTCTTAGATTGTCACCGCGACCGGCCCAATGCTCTGTGTGCGAAGAAGCCGCTTCTTCGCCTCCGAGAGAATCGGTGAGCGGCAGCTTCCCAAAGGCGAAGATGCAAGCCGCACCATGCAGGCACAGTGTGGGCAGCCTTCAGACTTAGAGAAAACAGTACTTTACCACTCTCCTGCCTTTTCCATTGTTATTATATTGGAAAAGAACGAGTTTTGGATAACTACATTTCATTCTTGCCAAACTCTTTGTCGACCTCCGTGCAAGCTTTAGAACAAGATTTTGGATGTTTTCTTTCCTGGTAGAGTTTCTCTTTGCAAGATATGGTGGAAAAGCTTTTTGCTGAGTGTTGAGCGGCAAGACACGCAGAAGACTCAGATACGCAGCTCTCCGAATCTAAGTGCCGGTCCCGGGCTTCTTTCGGCAAAAGCCGCTCTTAGATTGTCACCGCGACCGGCCACAATGCTCTGTGTGCGAAGAAGCCGCTTCTTCGCCTCCGAGAGAATCGGTGAGCGGCATCTTCCCAAATGCGAAGATGCAAGCCGCACCATGCAGGCACAGTGTGGGCAGCCTTCAGACTTAGAGAAAACAGTACTTTACCACTCTCCTGCCTTTTCCATGGTTATTATATTGGAAAAGAACGAGTTTTGGACAACAACCTTTCATTCTTGCAAAAGTTTTTGCAGACCTCTGTGCAAGCTTTAGAACAAGATTTTGGATGTTTTCTTTCCTGGCAGAGTTTCTCTTTGCAAGATATGGTGGAAAAGATTTTTGCTGAGTGTTGAGCGGCAAGACACGCAGAAGACGCAGATACGCAGCTCTCCGAAGCTAAGTGCCGGTCCATGGCTTCTTTCGGCAGAAGCCGCTCTTAGATTGTCACCGCGACCGGCCCAATGCTCTGTGTGCGAAGAAGCGGCTTCTTCGCCTCCGGGAGAATCGGCGAGCGGCAGCTTCCCAAAGGCGAAGATGCAAGCCGCACCATGCAGGCACAGTGTGGGCAGACTTCAGACTTAGAGAAAACAGTACTTTACCACTCTCCTGCCTTTTCCATGGTTATTATATTTGAAAAGAACGAGTTTTGGACAACAACCTTTCATTCTTGCAAAAGTCTTTGCAGACCGCCATGCAAGCTTTAGAACAAGATTTTGGATGTTTTCTTTCCTGGCAGAGTTTCTCTTTGCAAGATATGGTGGAAAAGCTTTTTGCTGAGTGTAGAGCGGCAAGACACGCAGAAGACGCAGATACGCAGCTCTCCGAAGCTAAGTGCCGGTCCACGGCTTCTTTCGGCAGAAGCCGCTCTTAGGTGCAAACCGCGACCGGCCCAATGCTCTGTGTGCGAAGAAGCGGCTTCTTCGCCTCCGGGAGAATCGGCGAGCGGCAGCTTCCCAAAGGCGAAGATGCAAGCCGCACCATGCAGGCACAGTGTGGGCAGCCTTCAGACTTAGAGAAAACAGTACTTTACCACTCTCCTGCCTTTTCCATGGTTATTCTATTGGAAAAGAACGAGTTTTGGACAACTACCTTTCATTCTTGCCAAACTCTTTGCAGACCTCCGTGCAAGCTTTAGAACAAGATTTTGGATGTTTTCTTTCCTGGCAGAGTTTCTCCTTGCAAGATATGGTGGAAAAGCTTTTTGCTGAGTGTTGAGCGGCAAGACACACAGAAGACTCAGATACGCAGCTCTCCGAAGCTAAGTGCCGGTCCCGGGCATCTTTCGGCACAAACCGCTCTCAGGAGCTCCCTGCGCTCGCCACAACGCTCTGTGTGCGAAGAAGCCGGTTCTTCGCCTCCGGGAGAATCGGGGAGCGGCAGCTTCCCAAAGGCGAAGATGCAAGCCGCACCATGCAGGCACAGTGTGGGCAGCCTTCAGACTTAGAGAAAACAGTACTTTACCACTCTCCTGCCTTTTCCATGGTTATTATATGGGAAAAGAACGAGTTTTGGACAACTACCTTTCATTCTTGCAAAAGTCTTTGCAGACCTCTGTGCAAGCTTTAGAACAAGATTTTGGATGTTTTCTTTCCTGGCAGAGTTTCTCTTTGCAAGATATGGTGGAAAAGCTTTTTGCTGAGTGTTGAGCGGCAAGACACGCAGAAGACGCAGATACGCAGCTCTCCGAAGCTAAGTGCCGGTCCCGGGCTTCTTTCGGCAAAAGCCGCTCTTAGATTGTCACCGCGACCGGCCCAATGCTCTGTGTGCGAAGAAGCGGCTTCTTCGCCTCCGGGAGAATCGGCGAGCGGCAGCTTCCCAAAGGCGAAGATGCAAGCCGCACCATGCAGGCACAGTGTGGGCAGACTTCAGACTTAGAGAAAACAGTACTTTACCACTCTCCTGCCTTTTCCATGGTTATTATATTGGAAAAGAACGAGTTTTGGACAACAACCTTTCATTCTTGCAAAAGTCTTTGCAGACCTCCATGCAAGCTTTAGAACAAGATTTTGGATGTTTTCTTTCCTGGCAGAGTTTCTCTTTGCAAGATATGGTGGAAAAGCTTTTTGCTGAGTGTTGAGCGGCAAGACACGCAGAAGACGCAGACACGCAGCTCTCCGAAGCTAAGTGCCGGTCCACGGCTTCTTTCGGCAGACGCCGCTCTTAGATTGTCACGGTGACCGGCCCAATGCTCTGTGTGCGAAGAAGCCGCTTCTTCGCCTCCGGGAGAATGGGCGAGCGGCAGCTTCCCAAAGGCGAAGATGCAAGCTGCACCACGCAGGCACAGTGTGGGCAGCCTTCAGACTTAGAGAAAACAGTACTTTACCTCTCTCCTGCCTTTTCCATGGTTATTATATTGGAAAAGAACGAGTTTTGGACAACAACCTTTCATTCTTGCAAAAGTCTTTGCAGACGTCCGTGCAAGCTTTAGAACAAGATTTTGGATGTTTTCTTTCCTGGCAGAGTTTCTCTTTGCAAGATATGGTGGAAAAGTTTTTTGCTGAGTGTTGAGCGGCAAGACACGCAGAAGACGCAGATACGCAGCTCTCCGAAGCTAAGTGCCGGTCCCGGGCTTCTTTCGGCAAAAGCCGCTCTTAGATTGTCACCGCGACCGGCCCAATGCTCTGTGTGCGAAGAAGCCGCTTCTTCGCCTCCGGGAGAATCGGCGAGCGGCAGCTTCCCAAAGGCGAAGATGCAAGCTGCAGCACACAGGCACAGTGTGGGCAGCATTCAGACTTAGAGAAAACAGTACTTTACCACTCTCCTGCCTTTTCCATGGTTATTATATTGGAAAAGAACGAGTTTTGGACAACAACCTTTCATTCTTGCCAAACTCTTTGCAGACCTCCGTGCAAGCTTTAGAACAAGATTTTGGATGTTTTCTTTCCTGGCAGAGTTTCTCTTTGCAAGATATGGTGGAAAAGCTTTTTGCTGAGTGTAGAGCGGCAAGACACGCAGAAGACGCAGATACGCAGCTCTCCGAAGCTAAGTGCCGGTCCCGGGCTTCTTTCGGCAAAAGCCGCTCTTAGATTGTCACCGCGACCGGCCCAATGCTCTGTGTGCGAAGAAGCCGCTTCTTCGCCTCCGAGAGAATCGGCGAGCGGCAGCTTCCCAAAGGCGAAGATGCAAGCCGCATCATGCAGGCACAGTGTGGGCTGTATTCAGACTTAGAGAAAACAGTACTTTACCACTCTCCTGCCTTTTCCATTGTTATTATATTGGAAAAGAACGAGTTTTGGATAACTACATTTCATTCTTGCCAAACTCTTTGTCGACCTCCGTGCAAGCTTTAGAACAAGATTTTGGATGTTTTCTTTCCTGGTAGAGTTTCTCTTTGCAAGATATGGTGGAAAAGCTTTTTGCTGAGTGTTGAGCGGCAAGACACGCAGAAGACTCAGATACGCAGCTCTCCGAAGCTAAGTGCCGGTCCCGGGCTTCTTTCGGCAAAAGCCGCTCTTAGATTGTCACCGCGACCGGCCACAATGCTCTGTGTGCGAAGAAGCCGCTTCTTCGCCTCCGAGAGAATCGGTGAGCGGCATCTTCCCAAATGCGAAGATGCAAGCCGCACCATGCAGGCACAATGTGGGCAGCCTTCAGACTTAGAGAAAACAGTACTTTACCTCTCTCCTGCCTTTTCCATTGTTATTATATTGGAAAAGAACGAGTTTTGGACAACAACCTTTCATTCTTGCAAAAGTTTTTGCAGACCTCTGTGCAAGCTTTAGAACAAGATTTTGGATGTTTTCTTTCCTGGCAGAGTTTCTCTTTGCAAGATATGGTGGAAAAGCTTTTTGCTGAGTGTTGAGCGGCAAGACACGCAGAAGACGCAGATACGCAGCTCTCCGAAGCTAAGTGCCGGTCCATGGCTTCTTTCGGCAGAAGCCGCTCTTAGATTGTCACCGCGACCGGCCCAATGCTCTGTGTGCGAAGAAGCGGCTTCTTCGCCTCCGGGAGAATCGGCGAGCGGCAGCTTCCCAAAGGCGAAGATGCAAGCCGCACCATGCAGGCACAGTGTGGGCAGACTTCAGACTTAGAGAAAACAGTACTTTACCACTCTCCTGCCTTTTCCATGGTTATTATATTGGAAAAGAACGAGGTTTGGACAACAACCTTTCATTCTTGCAAAAGTCTTTGCAGACCTCCATGCAAGCTTTAGAACAAGATTTTGGATGTTTTCTTTCCTGGCAGAGTTTCTCTTTGCAAGATATGGTGGAAAAGCTTTTTGCTGAGTGTAGAGCGGCAAGACACGCAGAAGACGCAGATACGCAGCTCTCCGAAGCTAAGTGCCGGTCCACGGCTTCTTTCGGCAGAAGCCGCTCTTAGGTGCTCACGGCGACCGGCCCAATGCTCTGTGTGCGAAGAAGCAGCTTCTTCGCCTCCGGGAGAATCGGTGAGCGGCAGCTTCCCAAAGGCGAAGATGCAAGCCGCCCCATGCAGGCACATTGTGGGCAGCCTTCAGACTTAGAGAAAACAGTACTTTACCACTCTCCTGCCTTTTCCATGGTTATTCTATTGGAAAAGAACGAGTTTTGGACAACTACCTTTCATTCTTGCCAAACTCTTTGCAGACCTCCGTGCAAGCTTTAGAACAAGATTTTGGATGTTTTCTTTCCTGGCAGAGTTTCTCTTTGCAAGATATGGTGGAAAAGTTTTTTGCTGAGTGTAGAGCGGCAAGACACGCAGAAGACGCAGATACGCAGCTCTCCGAAGCTAAGTGCCGGTCCACGGCTTCTTTCGGCAGAAGCCGCTCTTAGGTGCTCACCGCGACCGGCCCAATGCTCTGTGTGCGAAGAAGCCGCTTCTTCGCCTCCGGGAGAATCGGCGAGCGGCAGCTTCCCAAAGGTGAAGATGCAAGCTGCACCACGCAGGCACAGTGTGGGCAGCATTCAGACTTAGAGAAAACAGTACTTTACCACTCTCCTGCCTTTTCCATGGTTATTATATTGGAAAAGAACGAGTTTTGGACAACTACCTTTCATTCTTGCCAAACTCTTTGCAGACCTCCGTGCAACCTTTAGAACAAGATTCTGGATGTTTTCTTTCCTGGCAGAGTTTCTCTTTGCAAGATATGGTGGAAAAGCTTTTTGCTGAGTGTTGAGCGGCAAGACACACAGAAGACGCAGATACGCAGCTCTCCGAAGCTAAGTGCCGGTCCCGGGCTTCTTTCGGCACAAACCGCTCTCAGGAGCTCCCTGCGCTCGCCACAATGCTCTGTGTGCGAAGAAGCCGCTTCTTCGCCTCCGGGAGAATCGGTGAGCGGCAGCTTCCCAAAGGCGAAGATGCAAGCCGCACCATGCAGGCACAGTGTGGGCTGCATTCAGACTTAGAGAAAACAGTACTTTACCACTCTCCTGCCTTTTCCATGGTTATTATATTGGAAAAGAACGAGTTTTGGACAACAACTTTTCATTCTTACAAAAGTCTTTGCAGACATCTGTTGAAGCTTTAGAACAAGATTTTGGATGTTTTCTTTCCTGGCAGAGTTTCTCTTTGCAAGATATGGTGGAAAAGCTTTTTGCTGAGTGTAGAGCGGCAAGACACGCAGAAGACGCAGATACGAAGCTCTCCGAAGCTAAGTACCGGTCCACGGCTTCTTTCGGCAGAAGCCGCTCTTAGGTGCAAACCGCGACCGGCCCAATGCTCTGTGTGCGAAGAAGCAGCTTCTTCGCCTCCGGGAGAATCGGCGAGCGGCAGCTTCCCAAAGGCGAAGATGCAAGCCGCACCATGCAGGCACAGTGTGGGCTGCATTCAGACTTAGAGAAAACAGTACTTTACCACTCTCCAGCCTTTTCCATGGTTATTATATTGGAAAAGAACGAGTTTTGGACAACTACCTTTCATTCTTGCCAAACTCTTTGCAGACCTCCGTGCAAGCTTTAGAACAAGATTTTGGATGTTTTCTTTCCTGGCAGAGTTTCTCTTTGCAAGATATGGTGGAAAAGTTTTTTGCTGAGTGTTGAGCGGCAAGACACGCAGAAGACGCAGATACGCAGCTCTCCGAAGCTAAGTGCCGGTCCACGGCTTCTTTCGGCACAAACCGCTCTCAGGAGCTCCCTGCGCTCGCCACAATGTTCTGTGTGCGAAGAAGCAGCTTCTTCGCCTCCGGGAGAATCGTCGAGCGGCAGCTTCCCAAAGGCGAAGATGCAAGCCGCACCACACAGGAACAGTGTGGGCAGCCTTCAGACATAGAGAAAACAGTACTTTACCACTCTCCTGCCTTTTCCATGGTTATTATATTGGAAAAGAACGAGTTTTGGACAACTACCTTTCATTCTTGCCAAAGTCTTTGCAGACCTCCGTGCAAGCTTTAGAACAAGATTTTGGATGTTTTCTTTCCTGGCAGAGTTTCTCTTTGCAAGATATGGTGGAAAAGCTTTTTGCTGAGTGTTGAGCGGCAAGACACGCAGAAGACGCAGATACGCAGCTCTCCGAAGCTAAGTGCCGGTCCACGGCTTCTTTCGGCACAAACCGCTCTCAGGAGCTCCCTGCGCTCGCCACAATGTTCTGTGTGCGAAGAAGCAGCTTCTTCGCCTCCGGGAGAATCGTCGAGCGGCAGCTTCCCAAAGGCGAAGATGCAAGCCGCACCACACAGGAACAGTGTGGGCAGCCTTCAGACATAGAGAAAACAGTACTTTACCACTCTCCTGCCTTTTCCATGGTTATTATATTGGAAAAGAACGAGTTTTGGACAACTACCTTTCATTCTTGCAAAAGTCTTTGCAGACCTCCGTGCAAGCTTTAGAACAAGATTTTGGATGTTTTCTTTCCTGGCAGAGTTTCTCTTTGCAAGATATGGTGGAAAAGCTTTTTGCTGAGTGTTGAGCGGCAAGACACGCAGAAGACGCAGATACGCAGCTCTCCGAAGCTAAGTGCCGGTCCACGGTTTCTTTCGGCAGAAGCCGCTCTTAGGTGCTCACCGCGACCGGCCCAATGCTCTGTGTGCGAAGAAGCCGCTTCTTCGCCTCCAGGAGAATCGGCGAGCGGCAGCTTCCCAAAGGCGAAGATGCAAGCTGCAGCACACAGGCACAGTGTGGGCAGCCTTCAGACTTAGAGAAAACAGTACTTTACCACTCTCCTGCCTTTTCCATGGTTATTATATTGGAAAAGAACGAGTTTTGGATAACTACCTTTCATTCTTGCCAAACTCTTTGCAGACCTCCGTGCAAGCTTTAGAACAAGATTTTGGATGTTTTCTTTCCTGGCAGAGTTTCTCTTTGCAAGATATGGTGGAAAAGCTTTTTGCGGAGTGTTGAGCGGCAAGACACACAGAAGACGCAGACACGCAACTCTCCGAAGCTAAGTGCCGGTCCACGGCTTCTTTCGGCAGAAGCCGCTCTTAGGTGCTCACGGCGACCGGCCCAATGCTCTGTGTGCGAAGAAGCAGCTTCTTCGCCTCCGGGAGAATCGGTGAGCGGCAGCTTCCCAAAGGCGAAGATGCAAGCCGCCCCATGCAGGCACATTGTGGGCAGCCTTCAGACTTAGAGAAAACAGTACTTTACCACTCTCCTGCCTTTTCCATGGTTATTCTATTGGAAAAGAACGAGTTTTGGACAACTACCTTTCATTCTTGCCAAACTCTTTGCAGACCTCCGTGCAAGCTTTAGAACAAGATTTTGGATGTTTTCTTTCCTGGCAGAGTTTCTCTTTGCAAGATATGGTGGAAAAGTTTTTTGCTGAGTGTAGAGCGGCAAGACACGCAGAAGACGCAGATACGCAGCTCTCCGAAGCTAAGTGCCGGTCCACGGCTTCTTTCGGCAGAAGCCGCTCTTAGGTGCTCACCGCGACCGGCCCAATGCTCTGTGTGCGAAGAAGCCGCTTCTTCGCCTCCGGGAGAATCGGCGAGCGGCAGCTTCCCAAAGGTGAAGATGCAAGCTGCACCATACAGGCACAGTGTGGGCAGCATTCAGACTTAGAGAAAACAGTACTTTACCACTCTCCTGCCTTTTCCATGGTTATTATATTGGAAAAGAACGAGTCTTGGACAACTACCTTTCATTCTTGCCAAACTCTTTGCAGACCTCCGTGCAACCTTTAGAACAAGATTCTGGATGTTTTCTTTCCTGGCAGAGTTTCTCTTTGCAAGATATGGTGGAAAAGCTTTTTGCTGAGTGTTGAGCGGCAAGACACACAGAAGACGCAGATACGCAGCTCTCCGAAGCTAAGTGCCGGTCCCGGGCTTCTTTGGGCACAAACCGCTCTCAGGAGCTCCCTGCGCTCGCCACAATGCTCTGTGTGCGAAGAAGCCGCTTCTTCGCCTCCGGGAGAATCGGTGAGCGGCAGCTTCCCAAAGGCGAAGATGCAAGCCGCACCATGCAGGCACAGTGTGGGCTGCATTCAGACTTAGAGAAAACAGTACTTTACCACTCTCCTGCCTTTTCCATGGTTATTATATTGGAAAAGAACGAGTTTTGGACAACAACTTTTCATTCTTACAAAAGTCTTTGCAGACATCTGTTGAAGCTTTAGAACAAGATTTTGGATGTTTTCTTTCCTGGCAGAGTTTCTCTTTGCAAGATATGGTGGAAAAGCTTTTTGCTGAGTGTTGAGCGGCAAGACACGCAGAAGACGCAGATACGCAGCTCTCCGAAGCTAAGTGCCGGTCCACGGCTTCTTTCGGCAGAAGCCGCTCTTAGGTGCTCACGGCGACCGGCCCAATGCTCTGTGTGCGAAGAAGACGCTTCTTCGCCTGCGGGAGAATCGGCGAGCGGCAGCTTCCCAAAGGCGAAGATGCAAGCCGCACCATGCAGGCACAGTGTGGGCTGCATTCAGACTTAGAGAAAACAGTACTTTACCTCTCTCCTGCCTTTTCCATGGTTATTATATTGGAAAAGAACGAGTTTTGGACAACTACCTTTCATTCTTGCCAAACTCTTTGCAGACCTCCGTGCAAGCTTTAGAACAAGATTTTGGATGTTTTCTTTCCTGGCAGAGTTTCTCTTTGCAAGATATGGTGGAAAAGTTTTTTGCTGAGTGTAGAGCGGCAAGACACGCAGAAGACGCAGATACGCAGCTCTCCGAAGCTAAGTGCCGGTCCACGGCTTCTTTCGGCAAAAGCCGCTCTTAGATTGTCACCGCGACCGGCCCAATGCTCTGTGTGCGAAGAAGCCGCTTCTTCGCCTCCGGGAGAATCGGCGAGCGGCAGCTTCCCAAATGCGAAGATGCAAGCTGCACCACGCAGGCACAGTGTGGGCAGCATTCAGACTTAGAGAAAACAGTACTTTACCACTCTCCTGCCTTTTCCATGGTTATTATATTGGAAAAGAACGAGTTTTGGACAACTACCTTTCATTCTTGCCAAACTCTTTGCAGACCTCCGTGCAAGCTTTAGAACAAGATTCTGGATGTTTTCTTTCCTGGCAAAGTTTCTCTTTGCAAGATATGGTGGAAAAGCTTTTTGCTGAGTGTTGAGCGGCAAGACACACAGAAGACGCAGATACGCAGCTCTCCGAAGCTAAGTGCCGGTCCCGGGCTTCTTTGGGCACAAACCGCTCTCAGGAGCTCCCTGCGCTCGCCACAATGCTCTGTGTGCGAAGAAGCCGCTTCTTCGCCTCCGGGAGAATCGGTGAGCGGCAGCTTCCCAAAGGCGAAGATGCAAGCCGCACCATGCAGGCACAGTGTGGGCAGCCTTCAGACTTAGAGAAAACAGTACTTTACCACTCTCCTGCCTTTTCCATGGTTATTATATTGGAAAAGAACGAGTTTTGGATAACTACCTTTCATTCTTGCCAAACTCTTTGCAGACCTCCGTGCAAGCTTTAGAACAAGATTTTGGATGTTTTCTTTCCTGGCAGAGTTTCTCTTTGCAAGATATGGTGGAAAAGCTTTTTGCTGAGTGTTGAGCGGCAAGACACACAGAAGACTCAGATACGCAGCTCTCCGAAGCTAAGTGCCGGTCCCGGGCTTCTTTCGGCACAAACCGCTCTCAGGAGCTCCCTGCGCTCGCCACAACGCTCTGTGTGCGAAGAAGCCGCTTCTTCGCCTCCGGGAGTATCGGCGAGCGGCAGCTTCCCAAAGGCGAAGATGCAAGCCGCACCACGCAGGCACAGTGTGGACAGCCTTCAGACTTAGAGAAAACAGTACTTTACCTCTCTCCTGCCTTTTCCATGGTTATTATATTGGAAAAGAACGAGTTTTGGACAACTACCTTTCATTCTTGCCAAACTCTTTGCAGACCTCCGTGCAAGCTTTAGAACAAGATTTTGGATGTTTTCTTTCCTGGCAGAGTTTCTCTTTGCAAGATATGGTGGAAAAGCTTTTTGCTGAGTGTTGAGCGGCAAGACACGCAGAAGACGCAGACACGCAGCTCTCCGAAGCTAAGTGCCGGTCCACGGCTTCTTTCGGCAGACGCCGCTCTTAGATTGTCACGGTGACCGGCCCAATGCTCTGTGTGCGAAGAAGCCGCTTCTTCGCCTCCGGGAGAATGGGCGAGCGGCAGCTTCCCAAAGGCGAAGATGCAAGCTGCACCACGCAGGCACAGTGTGGGCAGCCTTCAGACTTAGAGAAAACAGTACTTTACCTCTCTCCTGCCTTTTCCATGGTTATTATATTGGAAAAGAACGAGTTTTGGACAACAACCTTTCATTCTTGCAAAAGTCTTTGCAGACGTCCGTGCAAGCTTTAGAACAAGATTTTGGATGTTTTCTTTCCTGGCAGAGTTTCTCTTTGCAAGATATGGTGGAAAAGATTTTTGCTGAGTGTTGAGCGGCAAGACACGCAGAAGACGCAGATACGCAGCTCTCCGAAGCTAAGTGCCGGTCCCGGGCTTCTTTCGGCAAAAGCCGCTCTTAGATTGTCACCGCGACCGGCCCAATGCTCTGTGTGCGAAGAAGCCGCTTCTTCGCCTCCGGGAGAATCGGCGAGCGGCAGCTTCCCAAAGGCGAAGATGCAAGCTGCAGCACACAGGCACAGTGTGGGCAGCATTCAGACTTAGAGAAAACAGTACTTTACCACTCTCCTGCCTTTTCCATGGTTATTATATTGGAAAAGAACGAGTTTTGGACAACTACCTTTCATTCTTGCCAAACTCTTTGCAGACCTCCGTGCAAGCTTTAGAACAAGATTTTGGATGTTTTCTTTCCTGGCAGAGTTTCTCTTTGCAAGATATGGTGGAAAAGCTTTTTGCTGAGTGTTGAGCGGCAAGACACACAGAAGACGCAGATACGCAGCTCTCCGAAGCTAAGTGCCGGTCCCGGGCTTCTTTGGGCACAAACCGCTCTCAGGAGCTCCCTGCGCTCGCCACAATGCTCTGTGTGCGAAGAAGCAGCTTCTTCGCCTCCGGGAGAATCGGTGAGCGGCAGCTTCCCAAAGGCGAAGATGTAAGCCGCACCATGCAGGCACAGTGTGGGCTGCATTCAGACTTAGAGAAAACAGTACTTTACCACTCTCCTGCCTTTTCCATGGTTATTATATTGGAAAAGAACGAGTTTTGGACAACAACTTTTCATTCTTACAAAAGTCTTTGCAGACATCTGTTGAAGCTTTAGAACAAGATTTTGGATGTTTTCTTTCCTGGCAGAGTTTCTCTTTGCAAGATATGGTGGAAAAGCTTTTTGCTGAGTGTTGAGCGGCAAGACACGCAGAAGACGCAGATACGCAGCTCTCCGAAGCTAAGTGCCGGTCCACGGCTTCTTTCGGCAGAAGCCGCTCTTAGGTGCTCACGGCGACCGGCCCAATGCTCTGTGTGCGAAGAAGACGCTTCTTCGCCTCCGGGAGAATCGGCGAGCGGCAGCTTCCCAAAGGCGAAGATGCAAGCCGCACCATGCAGGCACAGTGTGGGCTGCATTCAGACTTAGAGAAAACACTACTTTACCACTCTCCAGCCTTTTCCATGGTTATTATATTGGAAAAGAACGAGTTTTGGACAACTACCTTTCATTCTTGCCAAACTCTTTGCAGACCTCGGTGCAAGCTTTAGAACAAGATTTTGGATGTTTTCTTTCCTGGCAGAGTTTCTCTTTGCAAGATATGGTGGAAAAGTTTTTTGCTGAGTGTAGAGCGGCAAGACACGCAGAAGACGCAGATACGCAGCTCTCCGAAGCTAAGTGCCGGTCCACGGCTTCTTTCGGCAAAAGCCGCTCTTAGATTGTCACCGCGACCGGCCCAATGCTCTGTGTGCGAAGAAGCCGCTTCTTCGCCTCCGGGAGAATCGGCGAGCGGCAGCTTCCCAAATGCGAAGATGCAAGCTGCACCACGCAGGCACAGTGTGGGCAGCATTCAGACTTAGAGAAAACAGTACTTTACCACTCTCCTGCCTTTTCCATGGTTATTATATTGGAAAAGAACGAGTTTTGGACAACTACCTTTCATTCTTGCCAAACTCTTTGCAGACCTCCGTGCAAGCTTTAGAACAAGATTCTGGATGTTTTCTTTCCTGGCAAAGTTTCTCTTTGCAAGATATGGTGGAAAAGCTTTTTGCTGAGTGTTGAGCGGCAAGACACACAGAAGACGCAGATACGCAGCTCTCCGAAGCTAAGTGCCGGTCCCGGGCTTCTTTGGGCACAAACCGCTCTCAGGAGCTCCCTGCGCTCGCCACAATGCTCTGTGTGCGAAGAAGCCGCTTCTTCGCCTCCGGGAGAATCGGTGAGCGGCAGCTTCCCAAAGGCGAAGATGCAAGCCGAACCATGCAGGCACAGTGTGGGCAGCCTTCAGACTTAGAGAAAACAGTACTTTACCACTCTCCTGCCTTTTCCATGGTTATTATATTGGAAAAGAACGAGTTTTGGATAACTACCTTTCATTCTTGCCAAACTCTTTGCAGACCTCCGTGCAAGCTTTAGAACAAGATTTTGGATGTTTTCTTTCCTGGCAGAGTTTCTCTTTGCAAGATATGGTGGAAAAGCTTTTTGCTGAGTGTTGAGCGGCAAGACACACAGAAGACTCAGATACGCAGCTCTCCGAAGCTAAGTGCCGGTCCCGGGCTTCTTTCGGCACAAACCGCTCTCAGGAGCTCCCTGCGCTCGCCACAACGCTCTGTGTGCGAAGAAGCCGCTTCTTCGCCTCCGGGAGTATCGGCGAGCGGCAGCTTCCCAAAGGCGAAGATGCAAGCCGCACCACGCAGGCACAGTGTGGGCAGCCTTCAGACTTAGAGAAAACAGTACTTTACCACTCTCCTGCCTTTTCCATGGTTATTATATTGGAAAAGAACGAGTTTTGGACAACTACCTTTCATTCGTGCCAAACTCTTTGCAGACCTCCGTGCAAGCTTTAGAACAAGATTTTGGATGTTTTCTTTCCTGGCAGAGTTTCTCTTTGCAAGATATGGTGGAAAAGCTTTTTGCTGAGTGTTGAGCGGCAAGACACGCAGAAGACGCAGACACGCAGCTCTCCAAAGCTAAGTGCCGGTCCACGGCTTCTTTCGGCGGAAGCCGCTCTTAGGTTCTCACCGCGACCGGCCCAATGCTCTGTGTGCGAAGAAGCAGCTTCTTCGCCTCCGGGAGAATCGGTGAGCGGCAGCTTCCCAAAGGCGAAGATGCAAGCCGCGCCATGCAGGCACAGTGTGGGCAGCCTTCAGACTTAGAGAAAACAGTACTTTACCTCTCTCCGGCCTTTTCCATGGTTATTATATTGGAAAAGAACGAGTTTTGGACAACTACCTTTCATTCGTGCCAAACTCTTTGCAGACCTCCGTGCAAGCTTTAGAACAAGATTTTGGATGTTTTCTTTCCTGGCAGAGTTTCTCTTTGCAAGATATGGTGGAAAAGCTTTTTGCTGAGTGTTGAGCGGCAAGACACGCAGAAGACGCAGACACGCAGCTCTCCGAAGCTAAGTGCCGGTCCACGGCTTCTTTCGGCAGACGCCGCTCTTAGATTGTCACGGTGACCGGCCCAATGCTCTGTGTGCGAAGAAGCCGCTTCTTCGCCTCCGGGAGAATGGGCGAGCGGCAGCTTCCCAAAGGCGAAGATGCAAGCTGCACCACGCAGGCACAGTGTGGGCAGCCTTCAGACTTAGAGAAAACAGTACTTTCCCTCTCTCCTGCCTTTTCCATGGTTATTATATTGGAAAAGAACGAGTTTTGGACAACAACCTTTCATTCTTGCAAAAGTCTTTGCAGATGTCCGTGCAAGCTTTAGAACAAGATTTTGGATGTTTTCTTTCCTGGCAGAGTTTCTCTTTGCAAGATATGGTGGAAAAGTTTTTTGCTGAGTGTTGAGCGGCAAGACACGCAGAAGACGCAGATACGCAGCTCTCCGAAGCTAAGTGCCGGTCCCGGGCTTCTTTCGGCAAAAGCCGCTCTTAGATTGTCACCGCGACCGGCCCAATGCTCTGTGTGCGAAGGAGCCGCTTCTTCGCCTCCGGGAGAATCGGCGAGCGGCAGCTTCCCAAAGGCGAAGATGCAAGCTGCAGCACACAGGCACAGTGTGGGCAGCATTCAGACATAGAGAAAACAGTACTTTACCACTCTCCTGCCTTTTCCATGGTTATTATATTGGAAAAGAACGAGTTTTGGACAACAACCTTTCATTCTTGCCAAACTCTTTGCAGACCTCCGTGCAAGCTTTAGAACAAGATTTTGGATGTTTTCTTTCCTGGCAGAGTTTCTCTTTGCAAGATATGGTGGAAAAGCTTTTTGCTGAGTGTTGAGCGGCAAGACACGCAGAAGACGCAGATACGCAGCTCTCCGAAGCTAAGTGCCGGTCCCGGGCTTCTTTCGGCAAAAGCCGCTCTTAGATTGTCACCGCGACCGGCCCAATGCTCTGTGTGCGAAGAAGCCGCTTCTTCGCCTCCGAGAGAATCGGCGAGCGGCAGCTTCCCAAAGGCGAAGATGCAAGCCGCACCATGCAGGCACAGTGTGGGCTGTATTCAGACTTAGAGAAAACAGTACTTTACCACTCTCCTGCCTTTTCCATTGTTATTATATTGGAAAAGAACGAGTTTTGGATAACTACATTTCATTCTTGCCAAACTCTTTGTCGACCTCCGTGCAAGCTTTAGAACAAGATTTTGGATGTTTTCTTTCCTGGCAGAGTTTCTCTTTGCAAGATATGGTGGAAAAGCTTTTTGCTGAGTGTTGAGCGGCAAGACACGCAGAAGACGCAGACACGCAGCTCTCCGAAGCTAAGTGCCGGTCCACGGCTTCTTTCGGCAGACGCCGCTCTTAGATTGTCACGGTGACCGGCCCAATGCTCTGTGTGCGAAGAAGCCGCTTCTTCGCCTCCGGGAGAATGGGCGAGCGGCAGCTTCCCAAAGGCGAAGATGCAAGCTGCACCACGCAGGCACAGTGTGGGCAGCCTTCAGACTTAGAGAAAACAGTACTTTACCTCTCTCCTGCCTTTTCCATGGTTATTATATTGGAAAAGAACGAGTTTTGGACAACAACCTTTCATTCTTGCAAAAGTCTTTGCAGACGTCCGTGCAAGCTTTAGAACAAGATTTTGGATGTTTTCTTTCCTGGCAGAGTTTCTCTTTGCAAGATATGGTGGAAAAGTTTTTTGCTGAGTGTTGAGCGGCAAGACACGCAGAAGACGCAGATACGCAGCTCTCCGAAGCTAAGTGCCGGTCCATGGCTTCTTTCGGCAGAAGCCGCTCTTAGATTGTCACCGCGACCGGCCCAATGCTCTGTGTGCGAAGAAGCGGCTTCTTCGCCTCCGGGAGAATCGGCGAGCGGCAGCTTCCCAAAGGCGAAGATGCAAGCCGCACCATGCAGGCACAGTGTGGGCAGACTTCAGACTTAGAGAAAACAGTACTTTACCACTCTCCTGCCTTTTCCATGGTTATTATATTGGAAAAGAACGAGGTTTGGACAACAACCTTTCATTCTTGCAAAAGTCTTTGCAGACCTCCATGCAAGCTTTAGAACAAGATTTTGGATGTTTTCTTTCCTGGCAGAGTTTCTCTTTGCAAGATATGGTGGAAAAGCTTTTTGCTGAGTGTAGAGCGGCAAGACACGCAGAAGACGCAGATACGCAGCTCTCCGAAGCTAAGTGCCGGTCCACGGCTTCTTTCGGCAGAAGCCGCTCTTAGGTGCAAACCGCGACCGGCCCAATGCTCTGTGTGCGAAGAAGCAGCTTCTTCGCCTCCGGGAGAATCGGCGAGCGGCAGCTTCCCAAAGGCGAAGATGCAAGCCGCACCATGCAGGCACAGTGTGGGCTGCATTCAGACTTAGAGAAAACAGTACTTTACCACTCTCCAGCCTTTTCCATGGTTATTATATTGGAAAAGAACGAGTTTTGGACAACTACCTTTCATTCTTGCCAAACTCTTTGCAGACCTCCGTGCAAGCTTTAGAACAAGATTTTGGATGTTTTCTTTCCTGGCAGAGTTTCTCTTTGCAAGATATGGTGGAAAAGTTTTTTGCTGAGTGTTGAGCGGCAAGACACGCAGAAGACGCAGATACGCAGCTCTCCGAAGCTAAGTGCCGGTCCACGGCTTCTTTCGGCACAAACCGCTCTCAGGAGCTCCCTGCGCTCGCCACAATGTTCTGTGTGCGAAGAAGCAGCTTCTTCGCCTCCGGGAGAATCGTCGAGCGGCAGCTTCCCAAAGGCGAAGATGCAAGCCGCACCACACAGGAACAGTGTGGGCAGCCTTCAGACATAGAGAAAACAGTACTTTACCACTCTCCTGCCTTTTCCATGGTTATTATATTGGAAAAGAACGAGTTTTGGACAACTACCTTTCATTCTTGCCAAAGTCTTTGCAGACCTCCGTGCAAGCTTTAGAACAAGATTTTGGATGTTTTCTTTCCTGGCAGAGTTTCTCTTTGCAAGATATGGTGGAAAAGCTTTTTGCTGAGTGTTGAGCGGCAAGACACGCAGAAGACGCAGATACGCAGCTCTCCGAAGCTAAGTGCCGGTCCACGGCTTCTTTCGGCACAAACCGCTCTCAGGAGCTCCCTGCGCTCGCCACAATGTTCTGTGTGCGAAGAAGCAGCTTCTTCGCCTCCGGGAGAATCGTCGAGCGGCAGCTTCCCAAAGGCGAAGATGCAAGCCGCACCACACAGGAACAGTGTGGGCAGCCTTCAGACATAGAGAAAACAGTACTTTACCACTCTCCTGCCTTTTCCATGGTTATTATATTGGAAAAGAACGAGTTTTGGACAACTACCTTTCATTCTTGCAAAAGTCTTTGCAGACCTCCGTGCAAGCTTTAGAACAAGATTTTGGATGTTTTCTTTCCTGGCAGAGTTTCTCTTTGCAAGATATGGTGGAAAAGCTTTTTGCTGAGTGTTGAGCGGCAAGACACGCAGAAGACGCAGATACGCAGCTCTCCGAAGCTAAGTGCCGGTCCACGGCTTCTTTCGGCAGACGCCGCTCTTAGATTGTCACGGTGACCGGCCCAATGCTCTGTGTGCGAAGAAGCCGCTTCTTCGCCTCCGGGAGAATGGGCGAGCGGCAGCTTCCCAAAGGCGAAGATGCAAGCTGCACCACGCAGGCACAGTGTGGGCAGCCTTCAGACTTAGAGAAAACAGTACTTTACCTCTCTCCTGCCTTTTCCATGGTTATTATATTGGAAAAGAACGAGTTTTGGACAACAACCTTTCATTCTTGCAAAAGTCTTTGCAGACGTCCGTGCAAGCTTTAGAACAAGATTTTGGATGTTTTCTTTCCTGGCAGAGTTTCTCTTTGCAAGATATGGTGGAAAAGATTTTTGCTGAGTGTTGAGCGGCAAGACACGCAGAAGACGCAGATACGCAGCTCTCCGAAGCTAAGTGCCGGTCCCGGGCTTCTTTCGGCAAAAGCCGCTCTTAGATTGTCACCGCGACCGGCCCAATGCTCTGTGTGCGAAGAAGCCGCTTCTTCGCCTCCGGGAGAATCGGCGAGCGGCAGCTTCCCAAAGGCGAAGATGCAAGCTGCAGCACACAGGCACAGTGTGGGCAGCATTCAGACTTAGAGAAAACAGTACTTTACCACTCTCCTGCCTTTTCCATGGTTATTATATTGGAAAAGAACGAGTTTTGGACAACTACCTTTCATTCTTGCCAAACTCTTTGCAGACCTCCGTGCAAGCTTTAGAACAAGATTTTGGATGTTTTCTTTCCTGGCAGAGTTTCTCTTTGCAAGATATGGTGGAAAAGCTTTTTGCTGAGTGTTGAGCGGCAAGACACACAGAAGACGCAGATACGCAGCTCTCCGAAGCTAAGTGCCGGTCCCGGGCTTCTTTGGGCACAAACCGCTCTCAGGAGCTCCCTGCGCTCGCCACAATGCTCTGTGTGCGAAGAAGCAGCTTCTTCGCCTCCGGGAGAATCGGTGAGCGGCAGCTTCCCAAAGGCGAAGATGTAAGCCGCACCATGCAGGCACAGTGTGGGCTGCATTCAGACTTAGAGAAAACAGTACTTTACCACTCTCCTGCCTTTTCCATGGTTATTATATTGGAAAAGAACGAGTTTTGGACAACAACTTTTCATTCTTACAAAAGTCTTTGCAGACATCTGTTGAAGCTTTAGAACAAGATTTTGGATGTTTTCTTTCCTGGCAGAGTTTCTCTTTGCAAGATATGGTGGAAAAGCTTTTTGCTGAGTGTTGAGCGGCAAGACACGCAGAAGACGCAGATACGCAGCTCTCCGAAGCTAAGTGCCGGTCCACGGCTTCTTTCGGCAGAAGCCGCTCTTAGGTGCTCACGGCGACCGGCCCAATGCTCTGTGTGCGAAGAAGACGCTTCTTCGCCTCCGGGAGAATCGGCGAGCGGCAGCTTCCCAAAGGCGAAGATGCAAGCCGCACCATGCAGGCACAGTGTGGGCTGCATTCAGACTTAGAGAAAACAGTACTTTACCACTCTCCAGCCTTTTCCATGGTTATTATATTGGAAAAGAACGAGTTTTGGACAACTACCTTTCATTCTTGCCAAACTCTTTGCAGACCTCCGTGCAAGCTTTAGAACAAGATTTTGGATGTTTTCTTTCCTGGCAGAGTTTCTCTTTGCAAGATATGGTGGAAAAGTTTTTTGCTGAGTGTAGAGCGGCAAGACACGCAGAAGACGCAGATACGCAGCTCTCCGAAGCTAAGTGCCGGTCCACGGCTTCTTTCGGCAAAAGCCGCTCTTAGATTGTCACCGCGACCGGCCCAATGCTCTGTGTGCGAAGAAGCCGCTTCTTCGCCTCCGGGAGAATCGGCGAGCGGCAGCTTCCCAAATGCGAAGATGCAAGCTGCACCACGCAGGCACAGTGTGGGCAGCATTCAGACTTAGAGAAAACAGTACTTTACCACTCTCCTGCCTTTTCCATGGTTATTCTATTGGAAAAGAACGAGTTTTGGACAACTACCTTTCATTCTTGCCAAACTCTTTGCAGACCTCCGTGCAAGCTTTAGAACAAGATTCTGGATGTTTTCTTTCCTGGCAAAGTTTCTCTTTGCAAGATATGGTGGAAAAGCTTTTTGCTGAGTGTTGAGCGGCAAGACACACAGAAGACGCAGATACGCAGCTCTCCGAAGCTAAGTGCCGGTCCCGGGCTTCTTTGGGCACAAACCGCTCTCAGGAGCTCCCTGCGCTCGCCACAATGCTCTGTGTGCGAAGAAGCCGCTTCTTCGCCTCCGGGAGAATCGGTGAGCGGCAGCTTCCCAAAGGCGAAGATGCAAGCCGAACCATGCAGGCACAGTGTGGGCAGCCTTCAGACTTAGAGAAAACAGTACTTTACCACTCTCCTGCCTTTTCCATGGTTATTATATTGGAAAAGAACGAGTTTTGGATAACTACCTTTCATTCTTGCCAAACTCTTTGCAGACCTCCGTGCAAGCTTTAGAACAAGATTTTGGATGTTTTCTTTCCTGGCAGAGTTTCTCTTTGCAAGATATGGTGGAAAAGCTTTTTGCTGAGTGTTGAGCGGCAAGACACACAGAAGACTCAGATACGCAGCTCTCCGAAGCTAAGTGCCGGTCCCGGGCTTCTTTCGGCACAAACCGCTCTCAGGAGCTCCCTGCGCTCGCCACAACGCTCTGTGTGCGAAGAAGCCGCTTCTTCGCCTCCGGGAGTATCGGCGAGCGGCAGCTTCCCAAAGGCGAAGATGCAAGCCGCACCACGCAGGCACAGTGTGGGCAGCCTTCAGACTTAGAGAAAACAGTACTTTACCACTCTCCTGCCTTTTCCATGGTTATTATATTGGAAAAGAACGAGTTTTGGACAACTACCTTTCATTCGTGCCAAACTCTTTGCAGACCTCCGTGCAAGCTTTAGAACAAGATTTTGGATGTTTTCTTTCCTGGCAGAGTTTCTCTTTGCAAGATATGGTGGAAAAGCTTTTTGCTGAGTGTTGAGCGGCAAGACACGCAGAAGACGCAGACACGCAGCTCTCCAAAGCTAAGTGCCGGTCCACGGCTTCTTTCGGCGGAAGCCGCTCTTAGGTTCTCACCGCGACCGGCCCAATGCTCTGTGTGCGAAGAAGCAGCTTCTTCGCCTCCGGGAGAATCGGTGAGCGGCAGCTTCCCAAAGGCGAAGATGCAAGCCGCGCCATGCAGGCACAGTGTGGGCAGCCTTCAGACTTAGAGAAAACAGTACTTTACCTCTCTCCGGCCTTTTCCATGGTTATTATATTGGAAAAGAACGAGTTTTGGACAACTACCTTTCATTCGTGCCAAACTCTTTGCAGACCTCCGTGCAAGCTTTAGAACAAGATTTTGGATGTTTTCTTTCCTGGCAGAGTTTCTCTTTGCAAGATATGGTGGAAAAGCTTTTTGCTGAGTGTTGAGCGGCAAGACACGCAGAAGACGCAGACACGCAGCTCTCCGAAGCTAAGTGCCGGTCCACGGCTTCTTTCGGCAGACGCCGCTCTTAGATTGTCACGGTGACCGGCCCAATGCTCTGTGTGCGAAGAAGCCGCTTCTTCGCCTCCGGGAGAATGGGCGAGCGGCAGCTTCCCAAAGGCGAAGATGCAAGCTGCACCACGCAGGCACAGTGTGGGCAGCCTTCAGACTTAGAGAAAACAGTACTTTCCCTCTCTCCTGCCTTTTCCATGGTTATTATATTGGAAAAGAACGAGTTTTGGACAACAACCTTTCATTCTTGCAAAAGTCTTTGCAGATGTCCGTGCAAGCTTTAGAACAAGATTTTGGATGTTTTCTTTCCTGGCAGAGTTTCTCTTTGCAAGATATGGTGGAAAAGTTTTTTGCTGAGTGTTGAGCGGCAAGACACGCAGAAGACGCAGATACGCAGCTCTCCGAAGCTAAGTGCCGGTCCCGGGCTTCTTTCGGCAAAAGCCGCTCTTAGATTGTCACCGCGACCGGCCCAATGCTCTGTGTGCGAAGGAGCCGCTTCTTCGCCTCCGGGAGAATCGGCGAGCGGCAGCTTCCCAAAGGCGAAGATGCAAGCTGCAGCACACAGGCACAGTGTGGGCAGCATTCAGACTTAGAGAAAACAGTACTTTACCACTCTCCTGCCTTTTCCATGGTTATTATATTGGAAAAGAACGAGTTTTGGACAACAACCTTTCATTCTTGCCAAACTCTTTGCAGACCTCCGTGCAAGCTTTAGAACAAGATTTTGGATGTTTTCTTTCCTGGCAGAGTTTCTCTTTGCAAGATATGGTGGAAAAGCTTTTTGCTGAGTGTTGAGCGGCAAGACACGCAGAAGACGCAGATACGCAGCTCTCCGAAGCTAAGTGCCGGTCCATGGCTTCTTTCGGCAGAAGCCGCTCTTAGATTGTCACCGCGACCGGCCCAATGCTCTGTGTGCGAAGAAGCGGCTTCTTCGCCTCCGGGAGAATCGGCGAGCGGCAGCTTCCCAAAGGCGAAGATGCAAGCCGCACCATGCAGGCACAGTGTGGGCAGACTTCAGACTTAGAGAAAACAGTACTTTACCACTCTCCTGCCTTTTCCATGGTTATTATATTGGAAAAGAACGAGGTTTGGACAACAACCTTTCATTCTTGCAAAAGTCTTTGCAGACCTCCATGCAAGCTTTAGAACAAGATTTTGGATGTTTTCTTTCCTGGCAGAGTTTCTCTTTGCAAGATATGGTGGAAAAGCTTTTTGCTGAGTGTAGAGCGGCAAGACACGCAGAAGACGCAGATACGCAGCTCTCCGAAGCTAAGTGCCGGTCCACGGCTTCTTTCGGCAGAAGCCGCTCTTAGGTGCAAACCGCGACCGGCCCAATGCTCTGTGTGCGAAGAAGCAGCTTCTTCGCCTCCGGGAGAATCGGCGAGCGGCAGCTTCCCAAAGGCGAAGATGCAAGCCGCACCATGCAGGCACAGTGTGGGCTGCATTCAGACTTAGAGAAAACAGTACTTTACCACTCTCCAGCCTTTTCCATGGTTATTATATTGGAAAAGAACGAGTTTTGGACAACTACCTTTCATTCTTGCCAAACTCTTTGCAGACCTCCGTGCAAGCTTTAGAACAAGATTTTGGATGTTTTCTTTCCTGGCAGAGTTTCTCTTTGCAAGATATGGTGGAAAAGTTTTTTGCTGAGTGTTGAGCGGCAAGACACGCAGAAGACGCAGATACGCAGCTCTCCGAAGCTAAGTGCCGGTCCACGGCTTCTTTCGGCACAAACCGCTCTCAGGAGCTCCCTGCGCTCGCCACAATGTTCTGTGTGCGAAGAAGCAGCTTCTTCGCCTCCGGGAGAATCGTCGAGCGGCAGCTTCCCAAAGGCGAAGATGCAAGCCGCACCACACAGGAACAGTGTGGGCAGCCTTCAGACATAGAGAAAACAGTACTTTACCACTCTCCTGCCTTTTCCATGGTTATTATATTGGAAAAGAACGAGTTTTGGACAACTACCTTTCATTCTTGCCAAAGTCTTTGCAGACCTCCGTGCAAGCTTTAGAACAAGATTTTGGATGTTTTCTTTCCTGGCAGAGTTTCTCTTTGCAAGATATGGTGGAAAAGCTTTTTGCTGAGTGTTGAGCGGCAAGACACGCAGAAGACGCAGATACGCAGCTCTCCGAAGCTAAGTGCCGGTCCACGGCTTCTTTCGGCACAAACCGCTCTCAGGAGCTCCCTGCGCTCGCCACAATGTTCTGTGTGCGAAGAAGCAGCTTCTTCGCCTCCGGGAGAATCGTCGAGCGGCAGCTTCCCAAAGGCGAAGATGCAAGCCGCACCACACAGGAACAGTGTGGGCAGCCTTCAGACATAGAGAAAACAGTACTTTACCACTCTCCTGCCTTTTCCATGGTTATTATATTGGAAAAGAACGAGTTTTGGACAACTACCTTTCATTCTTGCAAAAGTCTTTGCAGACCTCCGTGCAAGCTTTAGAACAAGATTTTGGATGTTTTCTTTCCTGGCAGAGTTTCTCTTTGCAAGATATGGTGGAAAAGCTTTTTGCTGAGTGTTGAGCGGCAAGACACGCAGAAGACGCAGATACGCAGCTCTCCGAAGCTAAGTGCCGGTCCACGGTTTCTTTCGGCAGAAGCCGCTCTTAGGTGCTCACCGCGACCGGCCCAATGCTCTGTGTGCGAAGAAGCCGCTTCTTCGCCTCCAGGAGAATCGGCGAGCGGCAGCTTCCCAAAGGCGAAGATGCAAGCTGCAGCACACAGGCACAGTGTGGGCAGCCTTCAGACTTAGAGAAAACAGTACTTTACCACTCTCCTGCCTTTTCCATGGTTATTATATTGGAAAAGAACGAGTTTTGGATAACTACCTTTCATTCTTGCCAAACTCTTTGCAGACCTCCGTGCAAGCTTTAGAACAAGATTTTGGATGTTTTCTTTCCTGGCAGAGTTTCTCTTTGCAAGATATGGTGGAAAAGCTTTTTGCGGAGTGTTGAGCGGCAAGACACACAGAAGACGCAGACACGCAGCTCTCCGAAGCTAAGTGCCGGTCCACGGCTTCTTTCGGCAGAAGCCGCTCTTAGGTGCTCACGGCGACCGGCCCAATGCTCTGTGTGCGAAGAAGCAGCTTCTTCGCCTCCGGGAGAATCGGTGAGCGGCAGCTTCCCAAAGGCGAAGATGCAAGCCGCCCCATGCAGGCACAGTGTGGGCAGCCTTCAGACTTAGAGAAAACAGTACTTTACCACTCTCCTGCCTTTTCCATGGTTATTCTATTGGAAAAGAACGAGTTTTGGACAACTACCTTTCATTCTTGCCAAACTCTTTGCAGACCTCCGTGCAAGCTTTAGAACAAGATTTTGGATGTTTTCTTTCCTGGCAGAGTTTCTCTTTGCAAGATATGGTGGAAAAGTTTTTTGCTGAGTGTAGAGCGGCAAGACACGCAGAAGACGCAGATACGCAGCTCTCCGAAGCTAAGTGCCGGTCCACGGCTTCTTTCGGCAGAAGCCGCTCTTAGGTGCTCACCGCGACCGGCCCAATGCTCTGTGTGCGAAGAAGCCGCTTCTTCGCCTCCGGGAGAATCGGCGAGCGGCAGCTTCCCAAAGGTGAAGATGCAAGCTGCACCACACAGGCACAGTGTGGGCATCATTCAGACTTAGAGAAAACAGTACTTTACCACTCTCCTGCCTTTTCCATGGTTATTATATTGGAAAAGAACGAGTTTTGGACAACTACCTTTCATTCTTGCCAAACTCTTTGCAGACCTCCGTGCAACCTTTAGAACAAGATTCTGGATGTTTTCTTTCCTGGCAGAGTTTCTCTTTGCAAGATATGGTGGAAAAGCTTTTTGCTGAGTGTTGAGCGGCAAGACACACAGAAGACGCAGATACGCAGCTCTCCGAAGCTAAGTGCCGGTCCCGGGCTTCTTTCGGCACAAACCGCTCTCAGGAGCTCCCTGCGCTCGCCACAATGCTCTGTGTGCGAAGAAGCCGCTTCTTCGCCTCCGGGAGAATCGGTGAGCGGCAGCTTCCCAAAGGCGAAGATGCAAGCCGCACCATGCAGGCACAGTGTGGGCTGCATTCAGACTTAGAGAAAACAGTACTTTACCACTCTCCTGCCTTTTCCATGGTTATTATATTGGAAAAGAACGAGTTTTGGATAACTACCTTTCATTCTTGCCAAACTCTTTGCAGACCTCCGTGCAAGCTTTAGAACAAGATTTTGGATGTTTTCTTTCCTGGCAGAGTTTCTCTTTGCAAGATATGGTGGAAAAGCTTTTTGCTGAGTGTTGAGCGGCAAGACACACAGAAGACTCAGATACGCAGCTCTCCGAAGCTAAGTGCCGGTCCCAGGCTTCTTTCGGCACAAACCGCTCTCAGGAGCTCCCTGCGCTCGCCACAACGCTCTGTGTGCGAAGAAGCCGCTTCTTCGCCTCCGGGAGTATCGGCGAGCGGCAGCTTCCCAAAGGCGAAGATGCAAGCCGCACCACGCAGGCACAGTGTGGGCAGCCTTCAGACTTAGAGAAAACAGTACTTTACCTCTCTCCTGCCTTTTCCATGGTTATTATATTGGAAAAGAACGAGTTTTGGACAACTACCTTTCATTCTTGCCAAACTCTTTGCAGACCTCCGTGCAAGCTTTAGAACAAGATTTTGGATGTTTTCTTTCCTGGCAGAGTTTCTCTTTGCAAGATATGGTGGAAAAGCTTTGTGCTGAGTGTTGAGCAGCAAGACACGCAGAAGACGCAGACACGCAGCTCTCCAAAGCTAAGTGCCGGTCCACGGCTTCTTTCGGCGGAAGCCGCTCTTAGGTTCTCACCGCGACCGGCCCAATGCTCTGTGTGCGAAGAAGCAGCTTCTTCGCCTGCGGGAGAATCGGTGAGCGGCAGCTTCCCAAAGGCGAAGATGCAAGCCGCGCCATGCAGGCACAGTGTGGGCAGCCTTCAGACTTAGAGAAAACAGTACTTTACCTCTCTCCGGCCTTTTCCATGGTTATTATATTGGAAAAGAACGAGTTTTGGACAACTACCTTTCATTCGTGCCAAACTCTTTGCAGACCTCCGTGCAAGCTTTAGAACAAGATTTTGGATGTTTTCTTTCCTGGCAGAGTTTCTCTTTGCAAGATATGGTGGAAAAGCTTTTTGCTGAGTGTTGAGCGGCAAGACACGCAGAAGACGCAGACACGCAGCTCTCCGAAGCTAAGTGCCGGTCCACGGCTTCTTTCGGCAGACGCCGCTCTTAGATTGTCACGGTGACCGGCCCAATGCTCTGTGTGCGAAGAAGCCGCTTCTTCGCCTCCGGGAGAATGGGCGAGCGGCAGCTTCCCAAAGGCGAAGATGCAAGCTGCACCACGCAGGCACAGTGTGGGCAGCCTTCAGACTTAGAGAAAACAGTACTTTACCTCTCTCCTGCCTTTTCCATGGTTATTATATTGGAAAAGAACGAGTTTTGGACAACAACCTTTCATTCTTGCAAAAGTCTTTGCAGACGTCCGTGCAAGCTTTAGAACAAGATTTTGGATGTTTTCTTTCCTGGCAGAGTTTCTCTTTGCAAGATATGGTGGAAAAGATTTTTGCTGAGTGTTGAGCGGCAAGACACGCAGAAGACGCAGATACGCAGCTCTCCGAAGCTAAGTGCCGGTCCCGGGCTTCTTTCGGCAAAAGCCGCTCTTAGATTGTCACCGCGACCGGCCCAATGCTCTGTGTGCGAAGAAGCCGCTTCTTCGCCTCCGGGAGAATCGGCGAGCGGCAGCTTCCCAAAGGCGAAGATGCAACCTGCAGCACACAGGCACAGTGTGGGCAGCATTCAGACTTAGAGAAAACAGTACTTTACCACTCTCCTGCCTTTTCCATGGTTATTATATTGGAAAAGAACGAGTTTTGGACAACTACCTTTCATTCTTGCCAAACTCTTTGCAGACCTCCGTGCAAGCTTTAGAACAAGATTTTGGATGTTTTCTTTCCTGGCAGAGTTTCTCTTTGCAAGATATGGTGGAAAAGCTTTTTGCTGAGTGTTGAGCGGCAAGACACACAGAAGACGCAGATACGCAGCTCTCCGAAGCTAAGTGCCGGTCCCGGGCTTCTTTGGGCACAAACCGCTCTCAGGAGCTCCCTGCGCTCGCCACAATGCTCTGTGTGCGAAGAAGCAGCTTCTTCGCCTCCGGGAGAATCGGTGAGCGGCAGCTTCCCAAAGGCGAAGATGCAAGCCGCACCATGCAGGCACAGTGTGGGCTGCATTCAGACTTAGAGAAAACAGTACTTTACCACTCTCCTGCCTTTTCCATGGTTATTATATTGGAAAAGAACGAGTTTTGGACAACAACTTTTCATTCTTACAAAAGTCTTTGCAGACATCTGTTGAAGCTTTAGAACAAGATTTTGGATGTTTTCTTTCCTGGCAGAGTTTCTCTTTGCAAGATATGGTGGAAAAGCTTTTTGCTGAGTGTTGAGCGGCAAGACACGCAGAAGACGCAGATACGCAGCTCTCCGAAGCTAAGTGCCGGTCCACGGCTTCTTTCGGCAGAAGCCGCTCTTAGGTGCTCACGGCGACCGGCCCAATGCTCTGTGTGCGAAGAAGCAGCTTCTTCGCCTCCGGGAGAATCGGCGAGCGGCAGCTTCCCAAAGGCGAAGATGCAAGCCGCACCATGCAGGCACAGTGTGGGCTGCATTCAGACTTAGAGAAAACAGTACTTTACCTCTCTCCTGCCTTTTCCATGGTTATTATATTGGAAAAGAACGAGTTTTGGACAACTACCTTTCATTCTTGCCAAACTCTTTGCAGACCTCCGTGCAAGCTTTAGAACAAGATTTTGGATGTTTTCTTTCCTGGCAGAGTTTCTCTTTGCAAGATATGGTGGAAAAGCTTTTTGCTGAGTGTAGAGCGGCAAGACACGCAGAAGACGCAGATACGCAGCTCTCCGAAGCTAAGTGCCGGTCCACGGCTTCTTTCGGCAGAAGCCGCTCTTAGGTGCAAACCGCGACCGGCCCAATGCTCTGTGTGCGAAGAAGCAGCTTCTTCGCCTCCGGGAGAATCGGCGAGCGGCAGCTTCCCAAAGGCGAAGATGCAAGCCGCACCATGCAGGCACAGTGTGGGCTGCATTCAGACTTAGAGAAAACAGTACTTTACCACTCTCCAGCCTTTTCCATGGTTATTATATTGGAAAAGAACGAGTTTTGGACAACTACCTTTCATTCTTGCCAAACTCTTTGCAGACCTCCGTGCAAGCTTTAGAACAAGATTTTGGATGTTTTCTTTCCTGGCAGAGTTTCTCTTTGCAAGATATGGTGGAAAAGTTTTTTGCTGAGTGTTGAGCGGCAAGACACGCAGAAGACGCAGATACGCAGCTCTCCGAAGCTAAGTGCCGGTCCACGGCTTCTTTCGGCACAAACCGCTCTCAGGAGCTCCCTGCGCTCGCCACAATGTTCTGTGTGCGAAGAAGCAGCTTCTTCGCCTCCGGGAGAATCGTCGAGCGGCAGCTTCCCAAAGGCGAAGATGCAAGCCGCACCACACAGGAACAGTGTGGGCAGCCTTCAGACATAGAGAAAACAGTACTTTACCACTCTCCTGCCTTTTCCATGGTTATTATATTGGAAAAGAACGAGTTTTGGACAACTACCTTTCATTCTTGCCAAAGTCTTTGCAGACCTCCGTGCAAGCTTTAGAACAAGATTTTGGATGTTTTCTTTCCTGGCAGAGTTTCTCTTTGCAAGATATGGTGGAAAAGCTTTTTGCTGAGTGTTGAGCGGCAAGACACGCAGAAGACGCAGATACGCAGCTCTCCGAAGCTAAGTGCCGGTCCACGGCTTCTTTCGGCACAAACCGCTCTCAGGAGCTCCCTGCGCTCGCCACAATGTTCTGTGTGCGAAGAAGCAGCTTCTTCGCCTCCGGGAGAATCGTCGAGCGGCAGCTTCCCAAAGGCGAAGATGCAAGCCGCACCACACAGGAACAGTGTGGGCAGCCTTCAGACATAGAGAAAACAGTACTTTACCACTCTCCTGCCTTTTCCATGGTTATTATATTGGAAAAGAACGAGTTTTGGACAACTACCTTTCATTCTTGCAAAAGTCTTTGCAGACCTGCGTGCAAGCTTTAGAACAAGATTTTGGATGTTTTCTTTCCTGGCAGAGTTTCTCTTTGCAAGATATGGTGGAAAAGCTTTTTGCTGAGTGTTGAGCGGCAAGACACGCAGAAGACGCAGATACGCAGCTCTCCGAAGCTAAGTGCCGGTCCACGGTTTCTTTCGGCAGAAGCCGCTCTTAGGTGCTCACCGCGACCGGCCCAATGCTCTGTGTGCGAAGAAGCCGCTTCTTCGCCTCCAGGAGAATCGGCGAGCGGCAGCTTCCCAAAGGCGAAGATGCAAGCTGCAGCACACAGGCACAGTGTGGGCAGCCTTCAGACTTAGAGAAAACAGTACTTTACCACTCTCCTGCCTTTTCCATGGTTATTATATTGGAAAAGAACGAGTTTTGGATAACTACCTTTCATTCTTGCCAAACTCTTTGCAGACCTCCGTGCAAGCTTTAGAACAAGATTTTGGATGTTTTCTTTCCTGGCAGAGTTTCTCTTTGCAAGATATGGTGGAAAAGCTTTTTGCTGAGTGTAGAGCGGCAAGACACACAGAAGACGCAGACACGCAGCTCTCCGAAGCTAAGTGCCGGTCCACGGCTTCTTTCGGCAGAAGCCGCTCTTAGGTGCTCACGGCGACCGGCCCAATGCTCTGTGTGCGAAGAAGCAGCTTCTTCGCCTCCGGGAGAATCGGTGAGCGGCAGCTTCCCAAAGGCGAAGATGCAAGCCGCCCCATGCAGGCACAGTGTGGGCAGCCTTCAGACTTAGAGAAAACAGTACTTTACCACTCTCCTGCCTTTTCCATGGTTATTCTATTGGAAAAGAACGAGTTTTGGACAACTACCTTTCATTCTTGCCAAACTCTTTGCAGACCTCCGTGCAAGCTTTAGAACAAGATTTTGGATGTTTTCTTTCCTGGCAGAGTTTCTCTTTGCAAGATATGGTGGAAAAGTTTTTTGCTGAGTGTAGAGCGGCAAGACACGCAGAAGACGCAGACACGCAGCTCTCCGAAGCTAAGTGCCGGTCCACGGCTTCTTTCGGCAGACGCCGCTCTTAGATTGTCACGGTGACCGGCCCAATGCTCTGTGTGCGAAGAAGCCGCTTCTTCGCCTCCGGGAGAATGGGCGAGCGGCAGCTTCCCAAAGGCGAAGATGCAAGCTGCACCACGCAGGCACAGTGTGGGCAGCCTTCAGACTTAGAGAAAACAGTACTTTACCTCTCTCCTGCCTTTTCCATGGTTATTATATTGGAAAAGAACGAGTTTTGGACAACAACCTTTCATTCTTGCAAAAGTCTTTGCAGACGTCCGTGCAAGCTTTAGAACAAGATTTTGGATGTTTTCTTTCCTGGCAGAGTTTCTCTTTGCAAGATATGGTGGAAAAGATTTTTGCTGAGTGTTGAGCGGCAAGACACGCAGAAGACGCAGATACGCAGCTCTCCGAAGCTAAGTGCCGGTCCCGAGCTTCTTTCGGCAAAAGCCGCTCTTAGATTGTCACCGCGACCGGCCCAATGCTCTGTGTGCGAAGAAGCCGCTTCTTCGCCTCCGGGAGAATCGTCGAGCGGCAGCTTCCCAAAGGCGAAGATGCAACCTGCAGCACACAGGCACAGTGTGGGCAGCATTCAGACTTAGAGAAAACAGTACTTTACCACTCTCCTGCCTTTTCCATGGTTATTATATTGGAAAAGAACGAGTTTTGGACAACTACCTTTCATTCTTGCCAAACTCTTTGCAGACCTCCGTGCAAGCTTTAGAACAAGATTTTGGATGTTTTCTTTCCTGGCAGAGTTTCTCTTTGCAAGATATGGTGGAAAAGCTTTTTGCTGAGTGTTGAGCGGCAAGACACACAGAAGACGCAGATACGCAGCTCTCCGAAGCTAAGTGCCGGTCCCGGGCTTCTTTGGGCACAAACCGCTCTCAGGAGCTCCCTGCGCTCGCCACAATGCTCTGTGTGCGAAGAAGCAGCTTCTTCGCCTCCGGGAGAATCGGTGAGCGGCAGCTTCCCAAAGGCGAAGATGCAAGCCGCACCATGCAGGCACAGTGTGGGCTGCATTCAGACTTAGAGAAAACAGTACTTTACCACTCTCCTGCCTTTTCCATGGTTATTATATTGGAAAAGAACGAGTTTTGGACAACAACTTTTCATTCTTACAAAAGTCTTTGCAGACATCTGTTGAAGCTTTAGAACAAGATTTTGGATGTTTTCTTTCCTGGCAGAGTTTCTCTTTGCAAGATATGGTGGAAAAGCTTTTTGCTGAGTGTTGAGCGGCAAGACACGCAGAAGACGCAGATACGCAGCTCTCCGAAGCTAAGTGCCGGTCCACGGCTTCTTTCGGCAGAAGCCGCTCTTAGGTGCTCACGGCGACCGGCCCAATGCTCTGTGTGCGAAGAAGACGCTTCTTCGCCTCCGGGAGAATCGGCGAGCGGCAGCTTCCCAAAGGCGAAGATGCAAGCCGCACCATGCAGGCACAGTGTGGGCTGCATTCAGACTTAGAGAAAACAGTACTTTACCTCTCTCCTGCCTTTTCCATGGTTATTATATTGGAAAAGAACGAGTTTTGGACAACTACCTTTCATTCTTGCCAAACTCTTTGCAGACCTCCGTGCAAGCTTTAGAACAAGATTTTGGATGTTTTCTTTCCTGGCAGAGTTTCTCTTTGCAAGATATGGTGGAAAAGCTTTTTGCTGAGTGTAGAGCGGCAAGACACGCAGAAGACGCAGATACGCAGCTCTCCGAAGCTAAGTGCCGGTCCACGGCTTCTTTCGGCAGAAGCCGCTCTTAGGTGCAAACCGCGACCGGCCCAATGCTCTGTGTGCGAAGAAGCAGCTTCTTCGCCTCCGGGAGAATCGGCGAGCGGCAGCTTCCCAAAGGCGAAGATGCAAGCCGCACCATGCAGGCACAGTGTGGGCTGCATTCAGACTTAGAGAAAACAGTACTTTACCACTCTCCAGCCTTTTCCATGGTTATTATATTGGAAAAGAACGAGTTTTGGACAACTACCTTTCATTCTTGCCAAACTCTTTGCAGACCTCCGTGCAAGCTTTAGAACAAGATTTTGGATGTTTTCTTTCCTGGCAGAGTTTCTCTTTGCAAGATATGGTGGAAAAGTTTTTTGCTGAGTGTTGAGCGGCAAGACACGCAGAAGACGCAGATACGCAGCTCTCCGAAGCTAAGTGCCGGTCCACGGCTTCTTTCAGCACAAACCGCTCTCAGGAGCTCCCTGCGCTCGCCACAATGTTCTGTGTGCGAAGAAGCAGCTTCTTCGCCTCCGGGAGAATCGTCGAGCGGCAGCTTCCCAAAGGCGAAGATGCAAGCCGCACCACACAGGAACAGTGTGGGCAGCCTTCAGACATAGAGAAAACAGTACTTTACCACTCTCCTGCCTTTTCCATGGTTATTATATTGGAAAAGAACGAGTTTTGGACAACTACCTTTCATTCTTGCCAAAGTCTTTGCAGACCTCCGTGCAAGCTTTAGAACAAGATTTTGGATGTTTTCTTTCCTGGCAGAGTTTCTCTTTGCAAGATATGGTGGAAAAGCTTTTTGCTGAGTGTTGAGCGGCAAGACACGCAGAAGACGCAGATACGCAGCTCTCCGAAGCTAAGTGCCGGTCCACGGCTTCTTTCGGCACAAACCGCTCTCAGGAGCTCCCTGCGCTCGCCACAATGTTCTGTGTGCGAAGAAGCAGCTTCTTCGCCTCCGGGAGAATCGTCGAGCGGCAGCTTCCCAAAGGCGAAGATGCAAGCCGCACCACACAGGAACAGTGTGGGCAGCCTTCAGACATAGAGAAAACAGTACTTTACCACTCTCCTGCCTTTTCCATGGTTATTATATTGGAAAAGAACGAGTTTTGGACAACTACCTTTCATTCTTGCAAAAGTCTTTGCAGACCTCCGTGCAAGCTTTAGAACAAGATTTTGGATGTTTTCTTTCCTGGCAGAGTTTCTCTTTGCAAGATATGGTGGAAAAGCTTTTTGCTGAGTGTTGAGCGGCAAGACACGCAGAAGACGCAGATACGCAGCTCTCCGAAGCTAAGTGCCGGTCCACGGTTTCTTTCGGCAGAAGCCGCTCTTAGGTGCTCACCGCGACCGGCCCAATGCTCTGTGTGCGAAGAAGCCGCTTCTTCGCCTCCAGGAGAATCGGCGAGCGGCAGCTTCCCAAAGGCGAAGATGCAAGCTGCAGCACACAGGCACAGTGTGGGCAGCCTTCAGACTTAGAGAAAACAGTACTTTACCACTCTCCTGCCTTTTCCATGGTTATTATATTGGAAAAGAACGAGTTTTGGATAACTACCTTTCATTCTTGCCAAACTCTTTGCAGACCTCCGTGCAAGCTTTAGAACAAGATTTTGGATGTTTTCTTTCCTGGCAGAGTTTCTCTTTGCAAGATATGGTGGAAAAGCTTTTTGCGGAGTGTTGAGCGGCAAGACACACAGAAGACGCAGACACGCAGCTCTCCGAAGCTAAGTGCCGGTCCACGGCTTCTTTCGGCAGAAGCCGCTCTTAGGTGCTCACGGCGACCGGCCCAATGCTCTGTGTGCGAAGAAGCAGCTTCTTCGCCTCCGGGAGAATCGGTGAGCGGCAGCTTCCCAAAGGCGAAGATGCAAGCCGCCCCATGCAGGCACAGTGTGGGCAGCCTTCAGACTTAGAGAAAACAGTACTTTACCACTCTCCTGCCTTTTCCATGGTTATTCTATTGGAAAAGAACGAGTTTTGGACAACTACCTTTCATTCTTGCCAAACTCTTTGCAGACCTCCGTGCAAGCTTTAGAACAAGATTTTGGATGTTTTCTTTCCTGGCAGAGTTTCTCTTTGCAAGATATGGTGGAAAAGTTTTTTGCTGAGTGTAGAGCGGCAAGACACGCAGAAGACGCAGATACGCAGCTCTCCGAAGCTAAGTGCCGGTCCACGGCTTCTTTCGGCAGAAGCCGCTCTTAGGTGCTCACCGCGACCGGCCCAATGCTCTGTGTGCGAAGAAGCCGCTTCTTCGCCTCCGGGAGAATCGGCGAGCGGCAGCTTCCCAAAGGTGAAGATGCAAGCTGCACCACACAGGCACAGTGTGGGCATCATTCAGACTTAGAGAAAACAGTACTTTACCACTCTCCTGCCTTTTCCATGGTTATTATATTGGAAAAGAACGAGTTTTGGACAACTACCTTTCATTCTTGCCAAACTCTTTGCAGACCTCCGTGCAACCTTTAGAACAAGATTCTGGATGTTTTCTTTCCTGGCAGAGTTTCTCTTTGCAAGATATGGTGGAAAAGCTTTTTGCTGAGTGTTGAGCGGCAAGACACACAGAAGACGCAGATACGCAGCTCTCCGAAGCTAAGTGCCGGTCCCGGGCTTCTTTCGGCACAAACCGCTCTCAGGAGCTCCCTGCGCTCGCCACAATGCTCTGTGTGCGAAGAAGCCGCTTCTTCGCCTCCGGGAGAATCGGTGAGCGGCAGCTTCCCAAAGGCGAAGATGCAAGCCGCACCATGCAGGCACAGTGTGGGCTGCATTCAGACTTAGAGAAAACAGTACTTTACCACTCTCCTGCCTTTTCCATGGTTATTATATTGGAAAAGAACGAGTTTTGGATAACTACCTTTCATTCTTGCCAAACTCTTTGCAGACCTCCGTGCAAGCTTTAGAACAAGATTTTGGATGTTTTCTTTCCTGGCAGAGTTTCTCTTTGCAAGATATGGTGGAAAAGCTTTTTGCTGAGTGTTGAGCGGCAAGACACACAGAAGACTCAGATACGCAGCTCTCCGAAGCTAAGTGCCGGTCCCAGGCTTCTTTCGGCACAAACCGCTCTCAGGAGCTCCCTGCGCTCGCCACAACGCTCTGTGTGCGAAGAAGCCGCTTCTTCGCCTCCGGGAGTATCGGCGAGCGGCAGCTTCCCAAAGGCGAAGATGCAAGCCGCACCACGCAGGCACAGTGTGGGCAGCCTTCAGACTTAGAGAAAACAGTACTTTACCTCTCTCCTGCCTTTTCCATGGTTATTATATTGGAAAAGAACGAGTTTTGGACAACTACCTTTCATTATTGCCAAACTCTTTGCAGACCTCCGTGCAAGCTTTAGAACAAGATTTTGGATGTTTTCTTTCCTGGCAGAGTTTCTCTTTGCAAGATATGGTGGAAAAGCTTTGTGCTGAGTGTTGAGCAGCAAGACACGCAGAAGACGCAGACACGCAGCTCTCCAAAGCTAAGTGCCGGTCCACGGCTTCTTTCGGCGGAAGCCGCTCTTAGGTTCTCACCGCGACCGGCCCAATGCTCTGTGTGCGAAGAAGCAGCTTCTTCGCCTGCGGGAGAATCGGTGAGCGGCAGCTTCCCAAAGGCGAAGATGCAAGCCGCGCCATGCAGGCACAGTGTGGGCAGCCTTCAGACTTAGAGAAAACAGTACTTTACCTCTCTCCGGCCTTTTCCATGGTTATTATATTGGAAAAGAACGAGTTTTGGACAACTACCTTTCATTCGTGCCAAACTCTTTGCAGACCTCCGTGCAAGCTTTAGAACAAGATTTTGGATGTTTTCTTTCCTGGCAGAGTTTCTCTTTGCAAGATATGGTGGAAAAGCTTTTTGCTGAGTGTTGAGCGGCAAGACACGCAGAAGACGCAGACACGCAGCTCTCCGAAGCTAAGTGCCGGTCCACGGCTTCTTTCGGCAGACGCCGCTCTTAGATTGTCACGGTGACCGGCCCAATGCTCTGTGTGCGAAGAAGCCGCTTCTTCGCCTCCGGGAGAATGGGCGAGCGGCAGCTTCCCAAAGGCGAAGATGCAAGCTGCACCACGCAGGCACAGTGTGGGCAGCCTTCAGACTTAGAGAAAACAGTACTTTACCTCTCTCCTGCCTTTTCCATGGTTATTATATTGGAAAAGAACGAGTTTTGGACAACAACCTTTCATTCTTGCAAAAGTCTTTGCAGACGTCCGTGCAAGCTTTAGAACAAGATTTTGGATGTTTTCTTTCCTGGCAGAGTTTCTCTTTGCAAGATATGGTGGAAAAGATTTTTGCTGAGTGTTGAGCGGCAAGACACGCAGAAGACGCAGATACGCAGCTCTCCGAAGCTAAGTGCCGGTCCCGGGCTTCTTTCGGCAAAAGCCGCTCTTAGATTGTCACCGCGACCGGCCCAATGCTCTGTGTGCGAAGAAGCCGCTTCTTCGCCTCCGGGAGAATCGGCGAGCGGCAGCTTCCCAAAGGCGAAGATGCAACCTGCAGCACACAGGCACAGTGTGGGCAGCATTCAGACTTAGAGAAAACAGTACTTTACCACTCTCCTGCCTTTTCCATGGTTATTATATTGGAAAAGAACGAGTTTTGGACAACTACCTTTCATTCTTGCCAAACTCTTTGCAGACCTCCGTGCAAGCTTTAGAACAAGATTTTGGATGTTTTCTTTCCTGGCAGAGTTTCTCTTTGCAAGATATGGTGGAAAAGCTTTTTGCTGAGTGTTGAGCGGCAAGACACACAGAAGACGCAGATACGCAGCTCTCCGAAGCTAAGTGCCGGTCCCGGGCTTCTTTGGGCACAAACCGCTCTCAGGAGCTCCCTGCGCTCGCCACAATGCTCTGTGTGCGAAGAAGCAGCTTCTTCGCCTCCGGGAGAATCGGTGAGCGGCAGCTTCCCAAAGGCGAAGATGCAAGCCGCACCATGCAGGCACAGTGTGGGCTGCATTCAGACTTAGAGAAAACAGTACTTTACCACTCTCCTGCCTTTTCCATGGTTATTATATTGGAAAAGAACGAGTTTTGGACAACAACTTTTCATTCTTACAAAAGTCTTTGCAGACATCTGTTGAAGCTTTAGAACAAGATTTTGGATGTTTTCTTTCCTGGCAGAGTTTCTCTTTGCAAGATATGGTGGAAAAGCTTTTTGCTGAGTGTTGAGCGGCAAGACACGCAGAAGACGCAGATACGCAGCTCTCCGAAGCTAAGTGCCGGTCCACGGCTTCTTTCGGCAGAAGCCGCTCTTAGGTGCTCACGGCGACCGGCCCAATGCTCTGTGTGCGAAGAAGCAGCTTCTTCGCCTCCGGGAGAATCGGCGAGCGGCAGCTTCCCAAAGGCGAAGATGCAAGCCGCACCATGCAGGCACAGTGTGGGCTGCATTCAGACTTAGAGAAAACAGTACTTTACCTCTCTCCTGCCTTTTCCATGGTTATTATATTGGAAAAGAACGAGTTTTGGACAACTACCTTTCATTCTTGCCAAACTCTTTGCAGACCTCCGTGCAAGCTTTAGAACAAGATTTTGGATGTTTTCTTTCCTGGCAGAGTTTCTCTTTGCAAGATATGGTGGAAAAGCTTTTTGCTGAGTGTAGAGCGGCAAGACACGCAGAAGACGCAGATACGCAGCTCTCCGAAGCTAAGTGCCGGTCCACGGCTTCTTTCGGCAGAAGCCGCTCTTAGGTGCAAACCGCGACCGGCCCAATGCTCTGTGTGCGAAGAAGCAGCTTCTTCGCCTCCGGGAGAATCGGCGAGCGGCAGCTTCCCAAAGGCGAAGATGCAAGCCGCACCATGCAGGCACAGTGTGGGCTGCATTCAGACTTAGAGAAAACAGTACTTTACCACTCTCCAGCCTTTTCCATGGTTATTATATTGGAAAAGAACGAGTTTTGGACAACTACCTTTCATTCTTGCCAAACTCTTTGCAGACCTCCGTGCAAGCTTTAGAACAAGATTTTGGATGTTTTCTTTCCTGGCAGAGTTTCTCTTTGCAAGATATGGTGGAAAAGTTTTTTGCTGAGTGTTGAGCGGCAAGACACGCAGAAGACGCAGATACGCAGCTCTCCGAAGCTAAGTGCCGGTCCACGGCTTCTTTCGGCACAAACCGCTCTCAGGAGCTCCCTGCGCTCGCCACAATGTTCTGTGTGCGAAGAAGCAGCTTCTTCGCCTCCGGGAGAATCGTCGAGCGGCAGCTTCCCAAAGGCGAAGATGCAAGCCGCACCACACAGGAACAGTGTGGGCAGCCTTCAGACATAGAGAAAACAGTACTTTACCACTCTCCTGCCTTTTCCATGGTTATTATATTGGAAAAGAACGAGTTTTGGACAACTACCTTTCATTCTTGCCAAAGTCTTTGCAGACCTCCGTGCAAGCTTTAGAACAAGATTTTGGATGTTTTCTTTCCTGGCAGAGTTTCTCTTTGCAAGATATGGTGGAAAAGCTTTTTGCTGAGTGTTGAGCGGCAAGACACGCAGAAGACGCAGATACGCAGCTCTCCGAAGCTAAGTGCCGGTCCACGGCTTCTTTCGGCACAAACCGCTCTCAGGAGCTCCCTGCGCTCGCCACAATGTTCTGTGTGCGAAGAAGCAGCTTCTTCGCCTCCGGGAGAATCGTCGAGCGGCAGCTTCCCAAAGGCGAAGATGCAAGCCGCACCACACAGGAACAGTGTGGGCAGCCTTCAGACATAGAGAAAACAGTACTTTACCACTCTCCTGCCTTTTCCATGGTTATTATATTGGAAAAGAACGAGTTTTGGACAACTACCTTTCATTCTTGCAAAAGTCTTTGCAGACCTGCGTGCAAGCTTTAGAACAAGATTTTGGATGTTTTCTTTCCTGGCAGAGTTTCTCTTTGCAAGATATGGTGGAAAAGCTTTTTGCTGAGTGTTGAGCGGCAAGACACGCAGAAGACGCAGATACGCAGCTCTCCGAAGCTAAGTGCCGGTCCACGGTTTCTTTCGGCAGAAGCCGCTCTTAGGTGCTCACCGCGACCGGCCCAATGCTCTGTGTGCGAAGAAGCCGCTTCTTCGCCTCCAGGAGAATCGGCGAGCGGCAGCTTCCCAAAGGCGAAGATGCAAGCTGCAGCACACAGGCACAGTGTGGGCAGCCTTCAGACTTAGAGAAAACAGTACTTTACCACTCTCCTGCCTTTTCCATGGTTATTATATTGGAAAAGAACGAGTTTTGGATAACTACCTTTCATTCTTGCCAAACTCTTTGCAGACCTCCGTGCAAGCTTTAGAACAAGATTTTGGATGTTTTCTTTCCTGGCAGAGTTTCTCTTTGCAAGATATGGTGGAAAAGCTTTTTGCTGAGTGTAGAGCGGCAAGACACACAGAAGACGCAGACACGCAGCTCTCCGAAGCTAAGTGCCGGTCCACGGCTTCTTTCGGCAGAAGCCGCTCTTAGGTGCTCACGGCGACCGGCCCAATGCTCTGTGTGCGAAGAAGCAGCTTCTTCGCCTCCGGGAGAATCGGTGAGCGGCAGCTTCCCAAAGGCGAAGATGCAAGCCGCCCCATGCAGGCACAGTGTGGGCAGCCTTCAGACTTAGAGAAAACAGTACTTTACCACTCTCCTGCCTTTTCCATGGTTATTCTATTGGAAAAGAACGAGTTTTGGACAACTACCTTTCATTCTTGCCAAACTCTTTGCAGACCTCCGTGCAAGCTTTAGAACAAGATTTTGGATGTTTTCTTTCCTGGCAGAGTTTCTCTTTGCAAGATATGGTGGAAAAGTTTTTTGCTGAGTGTAGAGCGGCAAGACACGCAGAAGACGCAGACACGCAGCTCTCCGAAGCTAAGTGCCGGTCCACGGCTTCTTTCGGCAGACGCCGCTCTTAGATTGTCACGGTGACCGGCCCAATGCTCTGTGTGCGAAGAAGCCGCTTCTTCGCCTCCGGGAGAATGGGCGAGCGGCAGCTTCCCAAAGGCGAAGATGCAAGCTGCACCACGCAGGCACAGTGTGGGCAGCCTTCAGACTTAGAGAAAACAGTACTTTACCTCTCTCCTGCCTTTTCCATGGTTATTATATTGGAAAAGAACGAGTTTTGGACAACAACCTTTCATTCTTGCAAAAGTCTTTGCAGACGTCCGTGCAAGCTTTAGAACAAGATTTTGGATGTTTTCTTTCCTGGCAGAGTTTCTCTTTGCAAGATATGGTGGAAAAGATTTTTGCTGAGTGTTGAGCGGCAAGACACGCAGAAGACGCAGATACGCAGCTCTCCGAAGCTAAGTGCCGGTCCCGAGCTTCTTTCGGCAAAAGCCGCTCTTAGATTGTCACCGCGACCGGCCCAATGCTCTGTGTGCGAAGAAGCCGCTTCTTCGCCTCCGGGAGAATCGTCGAGCGGCAGCTTCCCAAAGGCGAAGATGCAACCTGCAGCACACAGGCACAGTGTGGGCAGCATTCAGACTTAGAGAAAACAGTACTTTACCACTCTCCTGCCTTTTCCATGGTTATTATATTGGAAAAGAACGAGTTTTGGACAACTACCTTTCATTCTTGCCAAACTCTTTGCAGACCTCCGTGCAAGCTTTAGAACAAGATTTTGGATGTTTTCTTTCCTGGCAGAGTTTCTCTTTGCAAGATATGGTGGAAAAGCTTTTTGCTGAGTGTTGAGCGGCAAGACACACAGAAGACGCAGATACGCAGCTCTCCGAAGCTAAGTGCCGGTCCCGGGCTTCTTTGGGCACAAACCGCTCTCAGGAGCTCCCTGCGCTCGCCACAATGCTCTGTGTGCGAAGAAGCAGCTTCTTCGCCTCCGGGAGAATCGGTGAGCGGCAGCTTCCCAAAGGCGAAGATGCAAGCCGCACCATGCAGGCACAGTGTGGGCTGCATTCAGACTTAGAGAAAACAGTACTTTACCACTCTCCTGCCTTTTCCATGGTTATTATATTGGAAAAGAACGAGTTTTGGACAACAACTTTTCATTCTTACAAAAGTCTTTGCAGACATCTGTTGAAGCTTTAGAACAAGATTTTGGATGTTTTCTTTCCTGGCAGAGTTTCTCTTTGCAAGATATGGTGGAAAAGCTTTTTGCTGAGTGTTGAGCGGCAAGACACGCAGAAGACGCAGATACGCAGCTCTCCGAAGCTAAGTGCCGGTCCACGGCTTCTTTCGGCAGAAGCCGCTCTTAGGTGCTCACGGCGACCGGCCCAATGCTCTGTGTGCGAAGAAGACGCTTCTTCGCCTCCGGGAGAATCGGCGAGCGGCAGCTTCCCAAAGGCGAAGATGCAAGCCGCACCATGCAGGCACAGTGTGGGCTGCATTCAGACTTAGAGAAAACAGTACTTTACCTCTCTCCTGCCTTTTCCATGGTTATTATATTGGAAAAGAACGAGTTTTGGACAACTACCTTTCATTCTTGCCAAACTCTTTGCAGACCTCCGTGCAAGCTTTAGAACAAGATTTTGGATGTTTTCTTTCCTGGCAGAGTTTCTCTTTGCAAGATATGGTGGAAAAGCTTTTTGCTGAGTGTAGAGCGGCAAGACACGCAGAAGACGCAGATACGCAGCTCTCCGAAGCTAAGTGCCGGTCCACGGCTTCTTTCGGCAGAAGCCGCTCTTAGGTGCAAACCGCGACCGGCCCAATGCTCTGTGTGCGAAGAAGCAGCTTCTTCGCCTCCGGGAGAATCGGCGAGCGGCAGCTTCCCAAAGGCGAAGATGCAAGCCGCACCATGCAGGCACAGTGTGGGCTGCATTCAGACTTAGAGAAAACAGTACTTTACCACTCTCCAGCCTTTTCCATGGTTATTATATTGGAAAAGAACGAGTTTTGGACAACTACCTTTCATTCTTGCCAAACTCTTTGCAGACCTCCGTGCAAGCTTTAGAACAAGATTTTGGATGTTTTCTTTCCTGGCAGAGTTTCTCTTTGCAAGATATGGTGGAAAAGTTTTTTGCTGAGTGTTGAGCGGCAAGACACGCAGAAGACGCAGATACGCAGCTCTCCGAAGCTAAGTGCCGGTCCACGGCTTCTTTCAGCACAAACCGCTCTCAGGAGCTCCCTGCGCTCGCCACAATGTTCTGTGTGCGAAGAAGCAGCTTCTTCGCCTCCGGGAGAATCGTCGAGCGGCAGCTTCCCAAAGGCGAAGATGCAAGCCGCACCACACAGGAACAGTGTGGGCAGCCTTCAGACATAGAGAAAACAGTACTTTACCACTCTCCTGCCTTTTCCATGGTTATTATATTGGAAAAGAACGAGTTTTGGACAACTACCTTTCATTCTTGCCAAAGTCTTTGCAGACCTCCGTGCAAGCTTTAGAACAAGATTTTGGATGTTTTCTTTCCTGGCAGAGTTTCTCTTTGCAAGATATGGTGGAAAAGCTTTTTGCTGAGTGTTGAGCGGCAAGACACGCAGAAGACGCAGATACGCAGCTCTCCGAAGCTAAGTGCCGGTCCACGGCTTCTTTCGGCACAAACCGCTCTCAGGAGCTCCCTGCGCTCGCCACAATGTTCTGTGTGCGAAGAAGCAGCTTCTTCGCCTCCGGGAGAATCGTCGAGCGGCAGCTTCCCAAAGGCCAAGATGCAAGCCGCACCACACAGGAACAGTGTGGGCAGCCTTCAGACATAGAGAAAACAGTACTTTACCACTCTCCTGCCTTTTCCATGGTTATTATATTGGAAAAGAACGAGTTTTGGACAACTACCTTTCATTCTTGCAAAAGTCTTTGCAGACCTCCGTGCAAGCTTTAGAACAAGATTTTGGATGTTTTCTTTCCTGGCAGAGTTTCTCTTTGCAAGATATGGTGGAAAAGCTTTTTGCTGAGTGTTGAGCGGCAAGACACGCAGAAGACGCAGATACGCAGCTCTCCGAAGCTAAGTGCCGGTCCACGGTTTCTTTCGGCAGAAGCCGCTCTTAGGTGCTCACCGCGACCGGCCCAATGCTCTGTGTGCGAAGAAGCCGCTTCTTCGCCTCCAGGAGAATCGGCGAGCGGCAGCTTCCCAAAGGCGAAGATGCAAGCTGCAGCACACAGGCACAGTGTGGGCAGCCTTCAGACTTAGAGAAAACAGTACTTTACCACTCTCCTGCCTTTTCCATGGTTATTATATTGGAAAAGAACGAGTTTTGGATAACTACCTTTCATTCTTGCCAAACTCTTTGCAGACCTCCGTGCAAGCTTTAGAACAAGATTTTGGATGTTTTCTTTCCTGGCAGAGTTTCTCTTTGCAAGATATGGTGGAAAAGCTTTTTGCTGAGTGTTGAGCGGCAAGACACACAGAAGACGCAGACACGCAGCTCTCCGAAGCTAAGTGCCGGTCCACGGCTTCTTTCGGCAGAAGCCGCTCTTAGGTGCTCACGGCGACCGGCCCAATGCTCTGTGTGCGAAGAAGCAGCTTCTTCGCCTCCGGGAGAATCGGTGAGCGGCAGCTTCCCAAAGGCGAAGATGCAAGCCGCCCCATGCAGGCACAGTGTGGGCAGCCTTCAGACTTAGAGAAAACAGTACTTTACCACTCTCCTGCCTTTTCCATGGTTATTCTATTGGAAAAGAACGAGTTTTGGACAACTACCTTTCATTCTTGCCAAACTCTTTGCAGACCTCCGTGCAAGCTTTAGAACAAGATTTTGGATGTTTTCTTTCCTGGCAGAGTTTCTCTTTGCAAGATATGGTGGAAAAGTTTTTTGCTGAGTGTAGAGCGGCAAGACACGCAGAAGACGCAGATACGCAGCTCTCCGAAGCTAAGTGCCGGCCCACGGCTTCTTTCGGCAGAAGCCGCTCTTAGGTGCTCACCGCGACCGGCCCAATGCTCTGTGTGCGAAGAAGCCGCTTCTTCGCCTCCGGGAGAATCGGCGAGCGGCAGCTTCCCAAAGGTGAAGATGCAAGCTGCACCACACAGGCACAGTGTGGGCAGCATTCAGACTTAGAGAAAACAGTACTTTACCACTCTCCTGCCTTTTCCATGGTTATTATATTGGAAAAGAACGAGTTTTGGACAACTACCTTTCATTCTTGCCAAACTCTTTGCAGACCTCCGTGCAACCTTTAGAACAAGATTCTGGATGTTTTCTTTCCTGGCAGAGTTTCTCTTTGCAAGATATGGTGGAAAAGCTTTTTGCTGAGTGTTGAGCGGCAAGACACACAGAAGACGCAGATACGCAGCTCTCCGAAGCTAAGTGCCGGTCCCGGGCTTCTTTGGGCACAAACCGCTCTCAGGAGCTCCCTGCGCTCGCCACAATGCTCTGTGTGCGAAGAAGCCGCTTCTTCGCCTCCGGGAGAATCGGTGAGCGGCAGCTTCCCAAAGGCGAAGATGCAAGCCGCACCATGCAGGCACAGTGTGGGCTGCATTCAGACTTAGAGAAAACAGTACTTTACCACTCTCCTGCCTTTTCCATGGTTATTATATTGGAAAAGAACGAGTTTTGGACAACAACTTTTCATTCTTACAAAAGTCTTTGCAGACATCTGTTGAAGCTTTAGAACAAGATTTTGGATGTTTTCTTTCCTGGCAGAGTTTCTCTTTGCAAGATATGGTGGAAAAGCTTTTTGCTGAGTGTTGAGCGGCAAGACACGCAGAAGACGCAGATACGCAGCTCTCCGAAGCTAAGTGCCGGTCCACGGCTTCTTTCGGCAGAAGCCGCTCTTAGGTGCTCACGGCGACCGGCCCAATGCTCTGTGTGCGAAGAAGACGCTTCTTCGCCTGCGGGAGAATCGGCGAGCGGCAGCTTCCCAAAGGCGAAGATGCAAGCCGCACCATGCAGGCACAGTGTGGGCTGCATTCAGACTTAGAGAAAACAGTACTTTACCTCTCTCCTGCCTTTTCCATGGTTATTATATTGGAAAAGAACGAGTTTTGGACAACTACCTTTCATTCTTGCCAAACTCTTTGCAGACCTCCGTGCAAGCTTTAGAACAAGATTTTGGATGTTTTCTTTCCTGGCAGAGTTTCTCTTTGCAAGATATGGTGGAAAAGCTTTTTGCTGAGTGTAGAGCGGCAAGACACGCAGAAGACGCAGATACGCAGCTCTCCGAAGCTAAGTGCCGGTGCACGGCTTCTTTCGGCAAAAGCCGCTCTTAGATTGTCACCGCGACCGGCCCAATGCTCTGTGTGCGAAGAAGCCGCTTCTTCGCCTCCGGGAGAATCGGCGAGCGGCAGCTTCCCAAATGCGAAGATGCAAGCTGCACCACGCAGGCACAGTGTGGGCAGCATTCAGACTTAGAGAAAACAGTACTTTACCACTCTCCTGCCTTTTCCATGGTTATTATATTGGAAAAGAACGAGTTTTGGACAACTACCTTTCATTCTTGCCAAACTCTTTGCAGACCTCCGTGCAAGCTTTAGAACAAGATTCTGGATGTTTTCTTTCCTGGCAAAGTTTCTCTTTGCAAGATATGGTGGAAAAGCTTTTTGCTGAGTGTTGAGCGGCAAGACACACAGAAGACGCAGATACGCAGCTCTCCGAAGCTAAGTGCCGGTCCCGGGCTTCTTTGGGCACAAACCGCTCTCAGGAGCTCCCTGCGCTCGCCACAATGCTCTGTGTGCGAAGAAGCCGCTTCTTCGCCCCAGGGAGAATCGGTGAGCGGCAGCTTCCCAAAGGCGAAGATGCAAGCCGCACCATGCAGGCACAGTGTGGGCAGCCTTCAGACTTAGAGAAAACAGTACTTTACCACTCTCCTGCCTTTTCCATGGTTATTATATTGGAAAAGAACGAGTTTTGGATAACTACCTTTCATTCTTGCCAAACTCTTTGCAGACCTCCGTGCAAGCTTTAGAACAAGATTTTGGATGTTTTCTTTCCTGGCAAAGTTTCTCTTTGCAAGATATGGTGGAAAAGCTTTTTGCTGAGTGTTGAGCAGCAAGACACACAGAAGACTCAGATACGCAGCTCTCCGAAGCTAAGTGCCGGTCCCGGGCTTCTTTCGGCACAAACCGCTCTCAGGAGCTCCCTGCGCTCGCCACAACGCTCTGTGTGCGAAGAAGCCGCTTCTTCGCCTCCGGGAGTATCGGCGAGCGGCAGCTTCCCAAAGGCGAAGATGCAAGCCGCACCACGCAGGCACGGTGTGGGCAGCCTTCAGACTTAGAGAAAACAGTACTTTACCTCTCTCCTGCCTTTTCCATGGTTATTATATTGGAAAAGAACGAGTTTTGGACAACTACCTTTCATTCTTGCCAAACTCTTTGCAGACCTCCGTGCAAGCTTTAGAACAAGATTTTGGATGTTTTCTTTCCTGGCAGAGTTTCTCTTTGCAAGATATGGTGGAAAAGCTTTGTGCTGAGTGTTGAGCAGCAAGACACGCAGAAGACGCAGACACGCAGCTCTCCAAAGCTAAGTGCCGGTCCACGGCTTCTTTCGGCGGAAGCCGCTCTTAGGTTCTCACCGCGACCGGCCCAATGCTCTGTGTGTGAAGAAGCAGCTTCTTCGCCTCCGGGAGAATCGGTGAGCGGCAGCTTCCCAAAGGCGAAGATGCAAGCCGCGCCATGCAGGCACAGTGTGGGCAGCCTTCAGACTTAGAGAAAACAGTACTTTACCTCTCTCCGGCCTTTTCCATGGTTATTATATTGGAAAAGAACGAGTTTTGGACAACTACCTTTCATTCGTGCCAAACTCTTTGCAGACCTCCGTGCAAGCTTTAGAACAAGATTTTGGATGTTTTCTTTCCTGGCAGAGTTTCTCTTTGCAAGATATGGTGGAAAAGCTTTTTGCTGAGTGTTGAGCGGCAAGACACGCAGAAGACGCAGACACGCAGCTCTCCGAAGCTAAGTGCCGGTCCACGGCTTCTTTCGGCAGACGCCGCTCTTAGATTGTCACGGTGACCGGCCCAATGCTCTGTGTGCGAAGAAGCCGCTTCTTCGCCTCCGGGAGAATGGGCGAGCGGCAGCTTCCCAAAGGCGAAGATGCAAGCTGCACCACGCAGGCACAGTGTGGGCAGCCTTCAGACTTAGAGAAAACAGTACTTTACCTCTCTCCTGCCTTTTCCATGGTTATTATATTGGAAAAGAACGAGTTTTGGACAACAACCTTTCATTCTTGCAAAAGTCTTTGCAGACGTCCGTGCAAGCTTTAGAACAAGATTTTGGATGTTTTCTTTCCTGGCAGAGTTTCTCTTTGCAAGATATGGTGGAAAAGATTTTTGCTGAGTGTTGAGCGGCAAGACACGCAGAAGACGCAGATACGCAGCTCTCCGAAGCTAAGTGCCGGTCCCGGGCTTCTTTCGGCAAAAGCCGCTCTTAGATTGTCACTGCGACCGGCCCAATGCTCTGTGTGCGAAGAAGCCGCTTCTTCGCCTCCGGGAGAATCGGCGAGCGGCAGCTTCCCAAAGGCGAAGATGCAAGCTGCAGCACACAGGCACAGTGTGGGCAGCATTCAGACTTAGAGAAAACAGTACTTTACCACTCTCCTGCCTTTTCCATGGTTATTATATTGGAAAAGAACGAGTTTTGGACAACTACCTTTCATTCTTGCCAAACTCTTTGCAGACCTCCGTGCAAGCTTTAGAACAAGATTTTGGATGTTTTCTTTCCTGGCAGAGTTTCTCTTTGCAAGATATGGTGGAAAAGCTTTTTGCTGAGTGTTGAGCGGCAAGACACGCAGAAGACGCAGATACGCAGCTCTCCGAAGCTAAGTGCCGGTCCACGGCTTCTTTCGGCACAAACCGCTCTCAGGAGCTCCCTGCGCTCGCCACAATGTTCTGTGTGCGAAGAAGCAGCTTCTTCGCCTCCGGGAGAATCGTCGAGCGGCAGCTTCCCAAAGGCGAAGATGCAAGCCGCACCACACAGGAACAGTGTGGGCAGCCTTCAGACATAGAGAAAACAGTACTTTACCACTCTCCTGCCTTTTCCATGGTTATTATATTGGAAAAGAACGAGTTTTGGACAACTACCTTTCATTCTTGCAAAAGTCTTTGCAGACCTCCGTGCAAGCTTTAGAACAAGATTTTGGATGTTTTCTTTCCTGGCAGAGTTTCTCTTTGCAAGATATGGTGGAAAAGCTTTTTGCTGAGTGTAGAGCGGCAAGACACGCAGAAGACGCAGATACGCAGCTCTCCGAAGCTAAGTGCCGGTCCACGGTTTCTTTCGGCAGAAGCCGCTCTTAGGTGCTCACCGCGACCGGCCCAATGCTCTGTGTGCGAAGAAGCCGCTTCTTCGCCTCCAGGAGAATCGGCGAGCGGCAGCTTCCCAAAGGCGAAGATGCAAGCTGCAGCACACAGGCACAGTGTGGGCAGCCTTCAGACTTAGAGAAAACAGTACTTTACCACTCTCCTGCCTTTTCCATGGTTATTATATTGGAAAAGAACGAGTTTTGGATAACTACCTTTCATTCTTGCCAAACTCTTTGCAGACCTCCGTGCAAGCTTTAGAACAAGATTTTGGATGTTTTCTTTCCTGGCAGAGTTTCTCTTTGCAAGATATGGTGGAAAAGCTTTTTGCGGAGTGTTGAGCGGCAAGACACACAGAAGACGCAGACACGCAGCTCTCCGAAGCTAAGTGCCGGTCCACGGCTTCTTTCGGCAGAAGCCGCTCTTAGGTGCTCACGGCGACCGGCCCAATGCTCTGTGTGCGAAGAAGCAGCTTCTTCGCCTCCGGGAGAATCGGTGAGCGGCAGCTTCCCAAAGGCGAAGATGCAAGCCGCCCCATGCAGGCACAGTGTGGGCAGCCTTCAGACTTAGAGAAAACAGTACTTTACCACTCTCCTGCCTTTTCCATGGTTATTCTATTGGAAAAGAACGAGTTTTGGACAACTACCTTTCATTCTTGCCAAACTCTTTGCAGACCTCCGTGCAAGCTTTAGAACAAGATTTTGGATGTTTTCTTTCCTGGCAGAGTTTCTCTTTGCAAGATATGGTGGAAAAGTTTTTTGCTGAGTGTAGAGCGGCAAGACACGCAGAAGACGCAGATACGCAGCTCTCCGAAGCTAAGTGCCGGTCCACGGCTTCTTTCGGCAGAAGCCGCTCTTAGGTGCTCACCGCGACCGGCCCAATGCTCTGTGTGCGAAGAAGCCGCTTCTTCGCCTCCGGGAGAATCGGCGAGCGGCAGCTTCCCAAAGGTGAAGATGCAAGCTGCACCACACAGGCACAGTGTGGGCAGCATTCAGACTTAGAGAAAACAGTACTTTACCACTCTCCTGCCTTTTCCATGGTTATTATATTGGAAAAGAACGAGTTTTGGACAACTACCTTTCATTCTTGCCAAACTCTTTGCAGACCTCCGTGCAACCTTTAGAACAAGATTCTGGATGTTTTCTTTCCTGGCAGAGTTTCTCTTTGCAAGATATGGTGGAAAAGCTTTTTGCTGAGTGTTGAGCGGCAAGACACACAGAAGACGCAGATACGCAGCTCTCCGAAGCTAAGTGCCGGTCCCGGGCTTCTTTGGGCACAAACCGCTCTCAGGAGCTCCCTGCGCTCGCCACAATGCTCTGTGTGCGAAGAAGCCGCTTCTTCGCCTCCGGGAGAATCGGTGAGCGGCAGCTTCCCAAAGGCGAAGATGCAAGCCGCACCATGCAGGCACAGTGTGGGCTGCATTCAGACTTAGAGAAAACAGTACTTTACCACTCTCCTGCCTTTTCCATGGTTATTATATTGGAAAAGAACGAGTTTTGGACAACAACTTTTCATTCTTACAAAAGTCTTTGCAGACATCTGTTGAAGCTTTAGAACAAGATTTTGGATGTTTTCTTTCCTGGCAGAGTTTCTCTTTGCAAGATATGGTGGAAAAGCTTTTTGCTGAGTGTTGAGCGGCAAGACACGCAGAAGACGCAGATACGCAGCTCTCCGAAGCTAAGTGCCGGTCCACGGCTTCTTTCGGCAGAAGCCGCTCTTAGGTGCTCACGGCGACCGGCCCAATGCTCTGTGTGCGAAGAAGACGCTTCTTCGCCTGCGGGAGAATCGGCGAGCGGCAGCTTCCCAAAGGCGAAGATGCAAGCCGCACCATGCAGGCACAGTGTGGGCTGCATTCAGACTTAGAGAAAACAGTACTTTACCACTCTCCTGCCTTTTCCATGGTTATTATATTGGAAAAGAACGAGTTTTGGACAACTACCTTTCATTCTTGCCAAACTCTTTGCAGACCTCCGTGCAAGCTTTAGAACAAGATTCTGGATGTTTTCTTTCCTGGCAAAGTTTCTCTTTGCAAGATATGGTGGAAAAGCTTTTTGCTGAGTGTTGAGCGGCAAGACACACAGAAGACGCAGATACGCAGCTCTCCGAAGCTAAGTGCCGGTCCCGGGCTTCTTTGGGCACAAACCGCTCTCAGGAGCTCCCTGCGCTCGCCACAATGCTCTGTGTGCGAAGAAGCCGCTTCTTCGCCCCAGGGAGAATCGGTGAGCGGCAGCTTCCCAAAGGCGAAGATGCAAGCCGCACCATGCAGGCACAGTGTGGGCAGCCTTCAGACTTAGAGAAAACAGTACTTTACCACTCTCCTGCCTTTTCCATGGTTATTCTATTGGAAAAGAACGAGTTTTGGATAACTACCTTTCATTCTTGCCAAACTCTTTGCAGACCTCCGTGCAAGCTTTAGAACAAGATTTTGGATGTTTTCTTTCCTGGCAGAGTTTCTCTTTGCAAGATATGGTGGAAAAGCTTTTTGCTGAGTGTTGAGCGGCAAGACACACAGAAGACTCAGATACGCAGCTCTCCGAAGCTAAGTGCCGGTCCCGGGCTTCTTTCGGCACAAACCGCTCTCAGGAGCTCCCTGCGCTCGCCACAACGCTCTGTGTGCGAAGAAGCCGCTTCTTCGCCTCCGGGAGTATCGGCGAGCGGCAGCTTCCCAAAGGCGAAGATGCAAGCCGCACCACGCAGGCACGGTGTGGGCAGCCTTCAGACTTAGAGAAAACAGTACTTTACCTCTCTCCTGCCTTTTCCATGGTTATTATATTGGAAAAGAACGAGTTTTGGACAACTACCTTTCATTCTTGCCAAACTCTTTGCAGACCTCCGTGCAAGCTTTAGAACAAGATTTTGGATGTTTTCTTTCCTGGCAGAGTTTCTCTTTGCAAGATATGGTGGAAAAGCTTTGTGCTGAGTGTTGAGCAGCAAGACACGCAGAAGACGCAGACACGCAGCTCTCCAAAGCTAAGTGCCGGTCCACGGCTTCTTTCGGCGGAAGCCGCTCTTAGGTTCTCACCGCGACCGGCCCAATGCTCTGTGTGCGAAGAAGCAGCTTCTTCGCCTCCGGGAGAATCGGTGAGCGGCAGCTTCCCAAAGGCGAAGATGCAAGCCGCGCCATGCAGGCACAGTGTGGGCAGCCTTCAGACTTAGAGAAAACAGTACTTTACCTCTCTCCGGCCTTTTCCATGGTTATTATATTGGAAAAGAACGAGTTTTGGACAACTACCTTTCATTCGTGCCAAACTCTTTGCAGACCTCCGTGCAAGCTTTAGAACAAGATTTTGGATGTTTTCTTTCCTGGCAGAGTTTCTCTTTGCAAGATATGGTGGAAAAGCTTTTTGCTGAGTGTTGAGCGGCAAGACACGCAGAAGACGCAGACACGCAGCTCTCCGAAGCTAAGTGCCGGTCCACGGCTTCTTTCGGCAGACGCCGCTCTTAGATTGTCACGGTGACCGGCCCAATGCTCTGTGTGCGAAGAAGCCGCTTCTTCGCCTCCGGGAGAATGGGCGAGCGGCAGCTTCCCAAAGGCGAAGATGCAAGCTGCACCACGTAGGCACAGTGTGGGCAGCCTTCAGACTTAGAGAAAACAGTACTTTACCTCTCTCCTGCCTTTTCCATGGTTATTATATTGGAAAAGAACGAGTTTTGGACAACAACCTTTCATTCTTGCAAAAGTCTTTGCAGACGTCCGTGCAAGCTTTAGAACAAGATTTTGGATGTTTTCTTTCCTGGCAGAGTTTCTCTTTGCAAGATATGGTGGAAAAGATTTTTGCTGAGTGTTGAGCGGCAAGACACGCAGAAGACGCAGATACGCAGCTCTCCGAAGCTAAGTGCCGGTCCCGGGCTTCTTTCGGCAAAAGCCGCTCTTAGATTGTCACCGCGACCGGCCCAATGCTCTGTGTGCGAAGAAGCCGCTTCTTCGCCTCCGGGAGAATCGGCGAGCGGCAGCTTCCCAAAGGCGAAGATGCAAGCTGCAGCACACAGGCACAGTGTGGGCAGCATTCAGACTTAGAGAAAACAGTACTTTACCACTCTCCTGCCTTTTCCATGGTTATTATATTGGAAAAGAACGAGTTTTGGACAACTACCTTTCATTCTTGCCAAACTCTTTGCAGACCTCCGTGCAAGCTTTAGAACAAGATTTTGGATGTTTTCTTTCCTGGCAGAGTTTCTCTTTGCAAGATATGGTGGAAAAGCTTTTTGCTGAGTGTTGAGCGGCAAGACACACAGAAGACGCAGATACGCAGCTCTCCGAAGCTAAGTGCCGGTCCCGGGCCTCTTTGGGCACAAACCGCTCTCAGGAGCTCCCTGCGCTCGCCACAATGCTCTGTGTGCGAAGAAGCAGCTTCTTCGCCTCCGGGAGAATCGGTGAGCGGCAGCTTCCCAAAGGCGAAGATGCAAGCCGCACCATGCAGGCACAGTGTGGGCTGCATTCAGACTTAGAGAAAACAGTACTTTACCACTCTCCTGCCTTTTCCATGGTTATTATATTGGAAAAGAACGAGTTTTGGACAACAACTTTTCATTCTTACAAAAGTCTTTGCAGACATCTGTTGAAGCTTTAGAACAAGATTTTGGATGTTTTCTTTCCTGGCAGAGTTTCTCTTTGCAAGATATGGTGGAAAAGCTTTTTGCTGAGTGTTGAGCGGCAAGACACGCAGAAGACGCAGATACGCAGCTCTCCGAAGCTAAGTGCCGGTCCACGGCTTCTTTCGGCAGAAGCCGCTCTTAGGTGCTCACGGCGACCGGCCCAATGCTCTGTGTGCGAAGAAGACGCTTCTTCGCCTCCGGGAGAATCGGCGAGCGGCAGCTTCCCAAAGGCGAAGATGCAAGCCGCACCATGCAGGCACAGTGTGGGCTGCATTCAGACTTAGAGAAAACAGTACTTTACCTCTCTCCTGCCTTTTCCATGGTTATTATATTGGAAAAGAACGAGTTTTGGACAACTACCTTTCATTCTTGCCAAACTCTTTGCAGACCTCCGTGCAAGCTTTAGAACAAGATTTTGGATGTTTTCTTTCCTGGCAGAGTTTCTCTTTGCAAGATATGGTGGAAAAGTTTTTTGCTGAGTGTAGAGCGGCAAAGACACGCAGAAGACGCAGATACGCAGCTCTCCGGAAGCTAAGTGCCGGTCCACGGCTTCTTTCGGCAAAAGCCGCTCTTAGATTGTCACCGCGACCGGCCCAATGCTCTGTGTGCGAAGAAGCCGCTTCTTCGCCTCCGGGAGAATCGGCGAGCGGCAGCTTCCCAAATGCGAAGATGCAAGCTGCACCACGCAGGCACAGTGTGGGCAGCATTCAGACTTAGAGAAAACAGTACTTTACCACTCTCCTGCCTTTTCCATGGTTATTATATTGGAAAAGAACGAGTTTTGGACAACTACCTTTCATTCTTGCCAAACTCTTTGCAGACCTCCGTGCAAGCTTTAGAACAAGATTCTGGATGTTTTCTTTCCTGGCAAAGTTTCTCTTTGCAAGATATGGTGGAAAAGCTTTTTGCTGAGTGTTGAGCGGCAAGACACACAGAAGACGCAGATACGCAGCTCTCCGAAGCTAAGTGCCGGTCCCGGGCTTCTTTGGGCACAAACCGCTCTCAGGAGCTCCCTGCGCTCGCCACAATGCTCTGTGTGCGAAGAAGCCGCTTCTTCGCCTCCGGGAGAATCGGTGAGCGGCAGCTTCCCAAAGGCGAAGATGCAAGCCGAACCATGCAGGCACAGTGTGGGCAGCCTTCAGACTTAGAGAAAACAGTACTTTACCACTCTCCTGCCTTTTCCATGGTTATTATATTGGAAAAGAACGAGTTTTGGATAACTACCTTTCATTCTTGCCAAACTCTTTGCAGACCTCCGTGCAAGCTTTAGAACAAGATTTTGGATGTTTTCTTTCCTGGCAGAGTTTCTCTTTGCAAGATATGGTGGAAAAGCTTTTTGCTGAGTGTTGAGCGGCAAGACACACAGAAGACTCAGATACGCAGCTCTCCGAAGCTAAGTGCCGGTCCCGGGCTTCTTTCGGCACAAACCGCTCTCAGGAGCTCCCTGCGCTCGCCACAACGCTCTGTGTGCGAAGAAGCCGCTTCTTCGCCTCCGGGAGTATCGGCGAGCGGCAGCTTCCCAAAGGCGAAGATGCAAGCCGCACCACGCAGGCACAGTGTGGGCAGCCTTCAGACTTAGAGAAAACAGTACTTTACCTCTCTCCTGCCTTTTCCATGGTTATTTTATTGGAAAAGAACGAGTTTTGGACAACTACCTTTCATTCTTGCCAAACTCTTTGCAGACCTCCGTGCAAGCTTTAGAACAAGATTTTGGATGTTTTCTTTCCTGGCAGAGTTTCTCTTTGCAAGATATGGTGGAAAAGCTTTGTGCTGAGTGTTGAGCAGCAAGACACGCAGAAGACGCAGACACGCAGCTCTCCAAAGCTAAGTGCCGGTCCACGGCTTCTTTCGGCGGAAGCCGCTCTTAGGTTCTCACCGCGACCGGCCCAATGCTCTGTGTGCGAAGAAGCAGCTTCTTCGCCTCCGGGAGAATCGGTGAGCGGCAGCTTCCCAAAGGCGAAGATGCAAGCCGCGCCATGCAGGCACAGTGTGGGCAGCCTTCAGACTTAGAGAAAACAGTACTTTACCTCTCTCCGGCCTTTTCCATGGTTATTATATTGGAAAAGAACGAGTTTTGGACAACTACCTTTCATTCGTGCCAAACTCTTTGCAGACCTCCGTGCAAGCTTTAGAACAAGATTTTGGATGTTTTCTTTCCTGGCAGAGTTTCTCTTTGCAAGATATGGTGGAAAAGCTTTTTGCTGAGTGTTGAGCGGCAAGACACGCAGAAGACGCAGACACGCAGCTCTCCGAAGCTAAGTGCCGGTCCACGGCTTCTTTCGGCAGACGCCGCTCTTAGATTGTCACGGTGACCGGCCCAATGCTCTGTGTGTGAAGAAGCCGCTTCTTCGCCTCCGGGAGAATGGGCGAGCGGCAGCTTCCCAAAGGCGAGATGCAAGCTGCACCACGCAGGCACAGTGTGGGCAGCCTTCAGACTTAGAGAAAACAGTACTTTACCTCTCTCCTGCCTTTTCCATGGTTATTATATTGGAAAAGAACGAGTTTTGGACAACAACCTTTCATTCTTGCAAAAGTCTTTGCAGACGTCCGTGCAAGCTTTAGAACAAGATTTTGGATGTTTTCTTTCCTGGCAGAGTTTCTCTTTGCAAGATATGGTGGAAAAGTTTTTTGCTGAGTGTTGAGCGGCAAGACACGCAGAAGACGCAGATACGCAGCTCTCCGAAGCTAAGTGCCGGTCCCGGGCTTCTTTCGGCAAAAGCCGCTCTTAGATTGTCACCGCGACCGGCCCAATGCTCTGTGTGCGAAGAAGCCGCTTCTTCGCCTCCGGGAGAATCGGCGAGCGGCAGCTTCCCAAAGGCGAAGATGCAAGCTGCAGCACACAGGCACAGTGTGGGCAGCATTCCAGACTTAGAGAAAACAGTACTTTACCACTCTCCTGCCTTTTCCATGGTTATTATATTGGAAAAGAACGAGTTTTGGACAACAACCTTTCATTCTTGCCAAACTCTTTGCAGACCTCCGTGCAAGCTTTAGAACAAGATTTGGATGTTTTCTTTCCTGGCAGAGTTTCTCTTTGCAAGATATGGTGGAAAAGCTTTTTGCTGAGTGTAGAGCGGCAAGACACGCAGAAGACGCAGATACGCAGCTCTCCGAAGCTAAGTGCCGGTCCCGGGCTTCTTTCGGCACAAACCACTCTCAGGAGCTCCCTGCACTCGCCACAATGCTCTGTGTGCGAAGAAGCCGCTTCTTCGCCTCCGGGAGAATCGGTGAGCGGCAGCTTCCCAAAGGCGAAGATGCAAGCCGCACCATGCAGGCACAGTGTGGGCAGCCTTCAGACTTAGAGAAAACAGTACTTTACCACTCTCCTGCCTTTTCCATTGTTATTATATGGAAAAGAACGAGTTTTGGACAACAACCTTTCATTCTTGCAAAAGTCTTTGCAGACCTCCGTGCAAGGCTTTAGAACAAGATTTTGGATGTTTTCTTTCCTGGCAGAGTTTCTCTTTGCAAGATATGGTGGAAAAGCTTTTTGCTGAGTGTTGAGCGGCAAGACACGCAGAAGACGCCAGATACGCAGCTCTCCGAAGCTAAGTGCCGGTCCACGGCTTCTTTCGGCAGAAGCCGCTCTTAGATTGTCACCGCGACCGGCCCAATGCTCTGTGTGCGAAGAAGCAGCTTCTTCGCCTCCGGGAGAATCGGCGAGCGGCAGCTTCCCAAAGGCGAAGATGCAAGCTGCACCACGCAGGCACAGTGTGGGCAGCATTCAGACTTAGAGAAAACAGTACTTTACCACTCTCCTGCCTTTTCCATGGTTATTATATTGGAAAAGAACGAGTTTTGGACAACAACCTTTCATTCTTGCCAAACTTATTGCAGACCTCCGTGCAAGCTTTAGAACAAGATTTTGGATGTTTTCTTTCCTGGCAGAGTTTCTCTTTGCAAGATATGGTGGAAAAGCTTTTTGCTGAGTGTAGAGCGGCAAGACACGCAGAAGACGCAGATACGCAGCTCTCCGAAGCTAAGTGCCGGTCCCGGGCTTCTTTCGGCACAAACCACTCTCAGGAGCTCCCTGCACTCGCCACAATGCTCTGTGTGCGAAGAAGCCGCTTCTTCGCCTCCGGGAGAATCGGGGAGCGGCAGCTTCCCAAAGGCGAAGATGCAAGCCGCACCATGCAGGCACAGTGTGGGCAGCATTCAGACTTAGAGAAAACAGTACTTTACCACTCTCCTGCCTTTTCCATTGTTATTATATGGGAAAAGAACGAGTTTTGGACAACAACCTTTCATTCTTGCAAAAGTCTTTGCAGACCTCTGTGCAAGCTTTAGAACAAGATTTTGGATGTTTTCTTTCCTGGCAGAGTTTCTCTTTGCAAGATATGGTGGAAAAGCTTTTTGCTGAGTGTTTAGCGGCAAGACACGCAGAAGACGCTGATACGCAGCTCTCCGAAGCTAAGTGCCGGTCCCGGGCTTCTTTCGGCAAAAGCCGCTCTTAGATTGTCACCGCGACCGGCCCAATGCTCTGTGTGCGAAGAAGACGCTTCTTCGCCTCCGGGAGAATCGGCGAGCGGCAGCTTCCAAAGGCGAAGATGCAATCCGCACCACACAGGAACAGTGTGGGCAGCCTTCAGACATAGAGAAAGCAGTGCTTTACCACTCTCCTGCCTTTTCCATGGTTATTATATTGGAAAAGAACGAGTTTTGGACAACAACCTTTCATTCTTGCAAAAGTCTTTGCAGACCTCCGTGCAAGCTTTAGAACAAGATTTTGGATGTTTTCTTTCCTGGCAGAGTTTCTCTTTGCAAGATATGGTGGAAAAGCTTTTTGCTGAGTGTTGAGTGGCAAGACACGCAGAAGACGCAGATACGCAGCTCTCCGAAGCTAAGTGCCGGTCCACGGCTTCTTTCGGCAGAAGCCGCTCTTAGGTGCTCACCGCGACCGGCCCAATGCTCTGTGTGCGAAGAAGCAGCTTCTTCGCCTCCGGGAGAATCGGCGAGCGGCAGCTTCCCAAAGGCGAAGATGCAAGCCGCACCATGCAGGCACAGTGTGGGCAGCCTTCAGACATAGAGAAAACAGTACTTTACCACTCTCCTGCCTTTTCCATGGTTATTATATTGGAAAAGAACGAGTTTTGGACAACAACCTTTCATTCTTGCAAAAGTCTTTGCAGACCTCCGTGCAAGCTTTAGAACAAGATTTTGGATGTTTTCTTTCCTGGCAGAGTTTCTCTTTGCAAGATATGGTGGAAAAGCTTTTTGCTGAGTGTAGAGCGGCAAGACACGCAGAAGACGCAGATACGCAGCTCTCCGAAGCTAAGTGCCGGTCCCGGGCTTCTTTCGGCAAAAGCCGCTCTTAGATTGTCACCGCGACCGGCCCAATGCTCTGTGTGCGAAGAAGCCGCTTCTTCGCCTCCGAGAGAATCGGTGAGCGGCAGCTTCCCAAAGGCGAAGATGCAAGCCGCACCATGCAGGCACAGTGTGGGCTGTATTCAGACTTAGAGAAAACAGTACTTTACCACTCTCCTGCCTTTTCCATTGTTATTATATTGGAAAAGAACGAGTTTTGGATAACTACATTTCATTCTTGCCAAACTCTTTGTCGACCTCCGTGCAAGCTTTAGAACAAGATTTTGGATGTTTTCTTTCCTGGCAGAGTTTCTCTTTGCAAGATATGGTGGAAAAGCTTTTTGCTGAGTGTTGAGCGGCAAGACACGCAGAAGACTCAGATACGCAGCTCTCCGAAGCTAAGTGCCGGTCCCGGGCTTCTTTCGGCAAAAGCCGCTCTTAGATTGTCACCGCGACCGGCCACAATGCTCTGTGTGCGAAGAAGCCGCTTCTTCGCCTCCGAGAGAATCGGTGAGCGGCATCTTCCCAAATGCGAAGATGCAAGCCGCACCATGCAGGCACAGTGTGGGCTGCATTCAGACTTAGAGAAAACAGTACTTTACCACTCTCCTGCCTTTTCCATTGTTATTATATTGGAAAAGAACGAGTTTTGGACAACAACCTTTCATTCTTGCAAAAGTTTTTGCAGACCTCTGTGGAAGCTTTAGAACAAGATTTTGGATGTTTTCTTTCCTGGCAGAGTTTCTCTTTGCAAGATATGGTGGAAAAGCTTTTTGCTGAGTGTTGAGCGGCAAGACACGCAGAAGACGCAGATACGCAGCTCTCCGAAGCTAAGTGCCGGTCCATGGCTTCTTTCGGCAGAAGCCGCTCTTAGGTGCTCACCGCGACCGGTCCAATGCTCTGTGTGCGAAGAAGCGGCTTCTTCGCCTCCGGGAGAATCGGCGAGCGGCAGCTTCCCAAAGGCGAAGATGCAAGCCGCACCATGCAGGCACAGTGTGGGCAGACTTCAGACTTAGAGAAAACAGTACTTTACCACTCTCCTGCCTTTTCCATGGTTATTATATTGGAAAAGAACGAGTTTTGGACAACAACCTTTCATTCTTGCAAAAGTCTTTGCAGACCTCCATGCAAGCTTTAGAACAAGATTTTGGATGTTTTCTTTCCTGGCAGAGTTTCTCTTTGCAAGATATGGTGGAAAAGCTTTTTGCTGAGTGTAGAGCGGCAAGACATGCAGAAGACGCAGATACGCAGCTCTCCAAAGCTAAGTGCCGGTCCATGGCTTCTTTCGGCAGAAGCCGCTCTTAGATTGTCACCGCGACCGGTCGAATGCTCTGTGTGCGAAGAAGCGGCTTCTTCGCCTCCGGGAGAATCGGCGAGCGGCAGCTTCCCAAAGGCGAAGATGCAAGCCGCACCATGCAGGCACAGTGTGGGCAGCCTTCAGACTTAGAGAAAACAGTACTTTACCACTCTCCTGCCTTTTCCATGGTTATTATATTGGAAAAGAACGAGTTTTGGACAACAACCTTTCATTCTTGCAAAAGTCTTTGCAGACCTCCGTGCAAGCTTTAGAACAAGATTTTGGATGTTTTCTTTCCTGGCAGAGTTTCTCTTTGCAAGATATGGTGGAAAAGCTTTTTGCTGAGTGTAGAGCGGCAAGACACGCAGAAGACGCAGATACGCAGCTCTCCGAAGCTAAGTGCCGGCCCACGGCTTCTTTCGGCAGAAGCCGCTCTTAGGTGCTCCCTGCGCTCGCCACAATGCTCTGTGTGCGAAGAAGCCGCTTCTTCGCCTCCAAGAGAATCGGTGAGCGGCAGCTTCCCAAAGGCGAAGATGCAAGCCGCACCATGCAGGCACAGTGTGGGCAGCCTTCAGACTTAGAGAAAACAGTACTTTACCACTCTCCTGCCTTTTCCATTGTTATTATATGGGAAAAGAACGAGTTTTGGACAACAACCTTTCATTCTTGCAAAAGTCTTTGCAGACCTCCATGCAAGCTTTAGAACAAGATTTTGGATGTTTTCTTTCCTGGCAGAGTTTCTCTTTGCAAGATATGGTGGAAAAGCTTTTTGCTGAGTGTTGAGCGGCAAGACACACAGAAGACGCAGATACGCAGCTCTCCGAAGCTAAGTGCCGGTCCACGGCTTCTTTCGGCAGAAGCCGCTCTTAGATTGTCACCGCGACCGGCCCAATGCTCTGTGTGCGAAGAAGCAGCTTCTTCGCCTCCGGGAGAATCGGCGAGCGGCAGCTTCCCAAAGGCGAAGATGCAAGCTGCACCACGCAGGCACAGTGTGGGCAGCATTCAGACTTAGAGAAAACAGTACTTTACCACTCTCCTGCCTTTTCCATGGTTATTATATTGGAAAAGAACGAGTTTTGGACAACAACCTTTCATTCTTGCCAAACTCTTTGCAGACCTCCGTGCAAGCTTTAGAACAAGATTTTGGATGTTTTCTTTCCTGGCAGAGTTTCTCTTTGCAAGATATGGTGGAAAAGCTTTTTGCTGAGTGTAGAGCGGCAAGACACGCAGAAGACGCAGATACGCAGCTCTCCGAAGCTAAGTGCCGGTCCCGGGCTTCTTTCGGCACAAACCACTCTCAGGAGCTCCCTGCACTCGCCACAATGCTCTGTGTGCGAAGAAGCCGCTTCTTCGCCTCCGGGAGAATCGGGGAGCGGCAGCTTCCCAAAGGCGAAGATGCAAGCCGCACCATGCAGGCACAGTGTGGGCAGCCTTCAGACTTAGAGAAAACAGTACTTTACCACTCTCCTGCCTTTTCCATTGTTATTATATTGGAAAAGAACGAGTTTTGGACAACAACCTTTCATTCTTGCAAAAGTCTTTGCAGACCTCTGTGCAAGCTTTAGAACAAGATTTTGGATGTTTTCTTTCCTGGCAGAGTTTCTCTTTGCAAGATATGGTGGAAAAGCTTTTTGCTGAGTGTTGAGCGGCAAGACACGCAGAAGACGCAGATACGCAGCTCTCCGAAGCTAAGTGCCGGTCCCGGGCTTCTTTCGGCAAAAGCCGCTCTTAGATTGTCACCGCGACCGGCCCAATGCTCTGTGTGCGAAGAAGACACTTCTTCGCCTCCGGGAGAATCGGCGAGTGGCAGCTTCCCAAAGGCGAAGATGCAAGCCGCACCACACAGGAACAGTGTGGGCAGCCTTCAGACTTAGAGAAAACAGTACTTTACCACTCTCCTGCCTTTTCCATGGTTATTATATTGGAAAAGAACGAGTTTTGGACAACAACCTTTCATTCTTGCCAAACTCTTTGCAGACCTCCGTGCAAGCTTTAGAACAAGATTTTGGATGTTTTCTTTCCTGGCAGAGTTTCTCTTTGCAAGATATGGTGGAAAAGCTTTTTGCTGAGTGTAGAGCGGCAAGACACGCAGAAGACGCAGATACGCAGCTCTCCGAAGCTAAGTGCCGGTCCCGGGCTTCTTTCGGCACAAACCACTCTCAGGAGCTCCCTGCACTCGCCACAATGCTCTGTGTGCGAAGAAGCCGCTTCTTCGCCTCCGGGAGAATCGGGGAGCGGCAGCTTCCCAAAGGCGAAGATGCAAGCCGCACCATGCAGGCACAGTGTGGGCAGCCTTCAGACTTAGAGAAAACAGTACTTTACCACTCTCCTGCCTTTTCCATTGTTATTATATGGGAAAAGAACGAGTTTTGGACAACAACCTTTCATTCTTGCAAAAGTCTTTGCAGACCTCTGTGCAAGCTTTAGAACAAGATTTTGGATGTTTTCTTTCCTGGCAGAGTTTCTCTTTGCAAGATATGGTGGAAAAGCTTTTTGCTGAGTGTTGAGCGGCAAGACACGCAGAAGACGCAGATACGCAGCTCTCCGATGCTAAGTGCCGGTCCCGGGCTTCTTTCGGCAAAAGCCGCTCTTAGATTGTCACCGTGACCGGCCCAATGCTCTGTGTGCGAAGAAGACGCTTCTTCGCCTCCGGGAGAATCGGCGAGCGGCAGCTTCCCAAAGGCGAAGATGCAAGCCGCACCACACAGGAACAGTGTGGGCAGCCTTCAGACATAGAGAAAACAGTACTTTACCACTCTCCTGCCTTTTCCATTGTTATTATATTGGAAAAGAACGAGTTTTGGACAACAACCTTTCATTCCTGCAAAAGTCTTTGCAGACCTCCGTGCAAGCTTTAGAACAAGATTTTGGATGTTTTCTTTCCTGGCAGAGTTTCTCTTTGCAAGATATGGTGGAAAAGCTTTTTGCTGAGTGTTGAGCGGCAAGACACGCAGAAGACGCAGATACGCAGCTCTCCAAAGCTAAGTGCCGGTCCATGGCTTCTTTCGGCAGAAGCCGCTCTTAGATTGTCACCGCGACCGGTCGAATGCTCTGTGTGCGAAGAAGCGGCTTCTTCGCCTCCGGGAGAATCGGCGAGCGGCAGCTTCCCAAAGGCGAAGATGCAAGCCGCACCATGCAGGCACAGTGTGGGCAGCCTTCAGACTTAGAGAAAACAGTACTTTACCACTCTCCTGCCTTTTCCATGGTTATTATATTGGAAAAGAACGAGTTTTGGACAACAACCTTTCATTCTTGCAAAAGTCTTTGCAGACCTCCGTGCAAGCTTTAGAACAAGATTTTGGATGTTTTCTTTCCTGGCAGAGTTTCTCTTTGCAAGATATGGTGGAAAAGCTTTTTGCTGAGTGTAGAGCGGCAAGACACGCAGAAGACGCAGATACGCAGCTCTCCGAAGCTAAGTGCCGGTCCCGGGCTTCTTTCGGCACAAACCACTCTCAGGAGCTCCCTGCACTCGCCACAATGCTCTGTGTGCGAAGAAGCCGCTTCTTCGCCTCCGGGAGAATCGGGGAGCGGCAGCTTCCCAAAGGCGAAGATGCAAGCCGCACCATGCAGGCACAGTGTGGGCAGCCTTCAGACTTAGAGAAAACAGTACTTTACCACTCTCCTGCCTTTTCCATTGTTATTATATTGGAAAAGAACGAGTTTTGGACAACAACCTTTCATTCTTGCAAAAGTCTTTGCAGACCTCTGTGCAAGCTTTAGAACAAGATTTTGGATGTTTTCTTTCCTGGCAGAGTTTCTCTTTGCAAGATATGGTGGAAAAGCTTTTTGCTGAGTGTTGAGCGGCAAGACACGCAGAAGACGCAGATACGCAGCTCTCCGAAGCTAAGTGCCGGTCCCGGGCTTCTTTCGGCAAAAGCCGCTCTTAGATTGTCACCGCGACCGGCCCAATGCTCTGTGTGCGAAGAAGACACTTCTTCGCCTCCGGGAGAATCGGCGAGTGGCAGCTTCCCAAAGGCGAAGATGCAAGCCGCACCACACAGGAACAGTGTGGGCAGCCTTCAGACTTAGAGAAAACAGTACTTTACCACTCTCCTGCCTTTTCCATGGTTATTATATTGGAAAAGAACGAGTTTTGGACAACAACCTTTCATTCTTGCCAAACTCTTTGCAGACCTCCGTGCAAGCTTTAGAACAAGATTTTGGATGTTTTCTTTCCTGGCAGAGTTTCTCTTTGCAAGATATGGTGGAAAAGCTTTTTGCTGAGTGTAGAGCGGCAAGACACGCAGAAGACGCAGATACGCAGCTCTCCGAAGCTAAGTGCCGGTCCCGGGCTTCTTTCGGCACAAACCACTCTCAGGAGCTCCCTGCACTCGCCACAATGCTCTGTGTGCGAAGAAGCCGCTTCTTCGCCTCCGGGAGAATCGGGGAGCGGCAGCTTCCCAAAGGCGAAGATGCAAGCCGCACCATGCAGGCACAGTGTGGGCAGCCTTCAGACTTAGAGAAAACAGTACTTTACCACTCTCCTGCCTTTTCCATTGTTATTATATGGGAAAAGAACGAGTTTTGGACAACAACCTTTCATTCTTGCAAAAGTCTTTGCAGACCTCTGTGCAAGCTTTAGAACAAGATTTTGGATGTTTTCTTTCCTGGCAGAGTTTCTCTTTGCAAGATATGGTGGAAAAGCTTTTTGCTGAGTGTAGAGCGGCAAGACACGCAGAAGACGCAGATACGCAGCTCTCCGAAGCTAAGTGCCGGCCCACGGCTTCTTTCGGCAGAAGCCGCTCTTAGATTGTCACCGCGACCGGCCCAATGCTCTGTGTGCGAAGAAGACGCTTCTTCGCCTCCGGGAGAATCGGCGAGCGGCAGCTTCCCAAAGGCGAAGATGCAAGCCGCACCACACAGGAACAGTGTGGGCAGCCTTCAGACATAGAGAAAACAGTACTTTACCACTCTCCTGCCTTTTCCATTGTTATTATATTGGAAAAGAACGAGTTTTGGACAACAAACTTTCATTCTTGCAAAAGTCTTTGCAGACCTCCGTGCAAGCTTTAGAACAAGATTTTGGATGTTTTCTTTCCTGGCAGAGTTTCTCTTTGCAAGATATGGTGGAAAAGCTTTTTGCTGAGTGTTGAGTGGCAAGACACGCAGAAGACGCAGATACGCAGCTCTCCGAAGCTAAGTGCCGGCCCACGGCTTCTTTCGGCAGAAGCCGCTCTTAGGTGCTCACCGCAACCGGCCCAATGCTCTGTGTGCGAAGAAGCAGCTTCTTCGCCTCCGGGAGAATCGGCGAGCGGCAGCTTCCCAAAGGCGAAGATGCAAGCCGCACCATGCAGGCACAGTGTGGGCAGCCTTCAGACTTAGAGAAAACAGTACTTTACCACTCTCCTGCCTTTTCCATGGTTATTATATTGGAAAAGAACGAGTTTTGGACAACAACCTTTCATTCTTGCAAAAGTCTTTGCAGACCTCCGTGCAAGCTTTAGAACAAGATTTTGGATGTTTTCTTTCCTGGCAGAGTTTCTCTTTGCAAGATATGGTGGAAAAGCTTTTTGCTGAGTGTAGAGCGGCAAGACACGCAGAAGACGCAGATACGCAGCTCTCCGAAGCTAAGTACCGGTCCCGGGCTTCTTTCGGCAAAAGCCGCTCTTAGATTGTCACCGCGACCGGCCCAATGCTCTGTGTGCGAAGAAGCCGCTTCTTCGCCTCCGAGAGAATCGGTGAGCGGCAGCTTCCCAAAGGCGAAGATGCAAGCCGCACCATGCAGGCACAGTGTGGGCTGTATTCAGACTTAGAGAAAACAGTACTTTACCACTCTCCTGCCTTTTCCATTGTTATTATATTGGAAAAGAACGAGTTTTGGATAACTACATTTCATTCTTGCCAAACTCTTTGTCGACCTCCGTGCAAGCTTTAGAACAAGATTTTGGATGTTTTCTTTCCTGGTAGAGTTTCTCTTTGCAAGATATGGTGGAAAAGCTTTTTGCTGAGTGTTGAGCGGCAAGACACGCAGAAGACTCAGATACGCAGCTCTCCGAAGCTAAGTGCCGGTCCCGGGCTTCTTTCGGCAAAAGCCGCTCTTAGATTGTCACCGCGACCGGCCACAATGCTCTGTGTGCGAAGAAGCCGCTTCTTCGCCTCCGAGAGAATCGGTGAGCGGCATCTTCCCAAAGGCGAAGATGCAAGCCGCACCATGCAGGCACAGTGTGGGCAGCCTTCAGACTTAGAGAAAACAGTACTTTACCACTCTCCTGCCTTTTCCATTGTTATTATATTGGAAAAGAACGAGTTTTGGACAACAACCTTTCATTCTTGCCAAACTCTTTGCAGACCTCCGTGCAAGCTTTAGAACAAGATTTTGGATGTTTTCTTTCCTGGCAGAGTTTCTCTTTGCAAGATATGGTGGAAAAGCTTTTTGCTGAGTGTAGAGCGGCAAGACACGCAGAAGACGCAGATACGCAGCTCTCCGAAGCTAAGTGCCGGTCCCGGGCTTCTTTCGGCACAAACCACTCTCAGGAGCTCCCTGCACTCGCCACAATGCTCTGTGTGCGAAGAAGCCGCTTCTTCGCCTCCGGGAGAATCGGCGAGCGGCAGCTTCCCAAAGGCGAAGATGCAAGCCGCACCATGCAGGCACAGTGTGGGCAGCCTTCAGACTTAGAGAAAACAGTACTTTACCACTCTCCTGCCTTTTCCATTGTTATTATATGGGAAAAGAACGAGTTTTGGACAACAACCTTTCATTCTTGCAAAAGTCTTTGCAGACCTCTGTGCAAGCTTTAGAACAAGATTTTGGATGTTTTCTTTCCTGGCAGAGTTTCTCTTTGCAAGATATGGTGGAAAAGCTTTTTGCTGAGTGTTGAGCGGCAAGACACGCAGAAGACGCAGATACGCAGCTCTCCGATGCTAAGTGCCGGTCCCGGGCTTCTTTCGGCAAAAGCCGCTCTTAGATTGTCACCGTGACCGGCCCAATGCTCTGTGTGCGAAGAAGACGCTTCTTCGCCTCCGGGAGAATCGGCGAGCGGCAGCTTCCCAAAGGCGAAGATGCAAGCCGCACCACACAGGAACAGTGTGGGCAGCCTTCAGACATAGAGAAAACAGTACTTTACCACTCTCCTGCCTTTTCCATTGTTATTATATGGGAAAAGAACGAGTTTTGGACAACAACCTTTCATTCTTGCAAAAGTCTTTGCAGACCTCCATGCAAGCTTTAGAACAAGATTTTGGATGTTTTCTTTCCTGGCAGAGTTTCTCTTTGCAAGATATGGTGGAAAAGCTTTTTGCTGAGTGTTGAGCGGCAAGACACGCAGAAGACGCAGATACGCAGCTCTCCGAAGCTAAGTGCCGGTCCACGGCTTCTTTCGGCAGAAGCCGCTCTTAGATTGTCACCGCGACCGGCCCAATGCTCTGTGTGCGAAGAAGCAGCTTCTTCGCCTCCGGGAGAATCGGCGAGCGGCAGCTTCCCAAAGGCGAAGATGCAAGCTGCACCACGCAGGCACAGTGTGGGCAGCATTCAGACTTAGAGAAAACAGTACTTTACCACTCTCCTGCCTTTTCCATGGTTATTATATTGGAAAAGAACGAGTTTTGGACAACAACCTTTCATTCTTGCCAAACTCTTTGCAGACCTCCGTGCAAGCTTTAGAACAAGATTTTGGATGTTTTCTTTCCTGGCAGAGTTTCTCTTTGCAAGATATGGTGGAAAAGCTTTTTGCTGAGTGTAGAGCGGCAAGACACGCAGAAGACGCAGATACGCAGCTCTCCGAAGCTAAGTGCCGGTCCCGGGCTTCTTTCGGCACAAACCACTCTCAGGAGCTCCCTGCACTCGCCACAATGCTCTGTGTGCGAAGAAGCCGCTTCTTCGCCTCCGGGAGAATCGGGGAGCGGCAGCTTCCCAAAGGCGAAGATGCAAGCCGCACCATGCAGGCACAGTGTGGGCAGCCTTCAGACTTAGAGAAAACAGTACTTTACCACTCTCCTGCCTTTTCCATTGTTATTATATTGGAAAAGAACGAGTTTTGGACAACAACCTTTCATTCTTGCAAAAGTCTTTGCAGACATCTGTGCAAGCTTTAGAACAAGATTTTGGATGTTTTCTTTCCTGGCAGAGTTTCTCTTTGCAAGATATGGTGGAAAAGCTTTTTGCTGAGTGTTGAGCGGCAAGACACGCAGAAGACGCAGATACGCAGCTCTCCGAAGCTAAGTGCCGGTCCCGGGCTTCTTTCGGCAAAAGCCGCTCTTAGATTGTCACCGCGACCGGCCCAATGCTCTGTGTGCGAAGAAGACACTTCTTCGCCTCCGGGAGAATCGGCGAGTGGCAGCTTCCCAAAGGCGAAGATGCAAGCCGCACCACACAGGAACAGTGTGGGCAGCCTTCAGACTTAGAGAAAACAGTACTTTACCACACTCCTGCCTTTTCCATGGTTATTATATTGGAAAAGAACGAGTTTTGGACAACAACCTTTCATTCTTGCCAAACTCTTTGCAGACCTCCGTGCAAGCTTTAGAACAAGATTTTGGATGTTTTCTTTCCTGGCAGAGTTTCTCTTTGCAAGATATGGTGGAAAAGCTTTTTGCTGAGTGTTGAGTGGCAAGACACGCAGAAGACGCAGATACGCAGCTCTCCGAAGCTAAGTGCCGGCCCACGGCTTCTTTCGTCAGAAGCCGCTCTTAGGTGCTCACCGCAACCGGCCCAATGCTCTGTGTGCGAAGAAGCAGCTTCTTCGCCTCCGGGAGAATCGGCGAGCGGCAGCTTCCCAAAGGCGAAGATGCAAGCCGCACCATGCAGGCACAGTGTGGGCAGCCTTCAGACTTAGAGAAAACAGTACTTTACCACTCTCCTGCCTTTTCCATGGTTATTATATTGGAAAAGAACGAGTTTTGGACAACAACCTTTCATTCTTGCAAAAGTCTTTGCAGACCTCCGTGCAAGCTTTAGAACAAGATTTTGGATGTTTTCTTTCCTGGCAGAGTTTCTCTTTGCAAGATATGGTGGAAAAGCTTTTTGCTGAGTGTAGAGCGGCAAGACACGCAGAAGACGCAGATACGCAGCTCTCCGAAGCTAAGTACCGGTCCCGGGCTTCTTTCGGCAAAAGCCGCTCTTAGATTGTCACCGCGACCGGCCCAATGCTCTGTGTGCGAAGAAGCCGCTTCTTCGCCTCCGAGAGAATCGGTGAGCGGCAGCTTCCCAAAGGCGAAGATGCAAGCCGCACCATGCAGGCACAGTGTGGGCTGTATTCAGACTTAGAGAAAACAGTACTTTACCACTCTCCTGCCTTTTCCATTGTTATTATATTGGAAAAGAACGAGTTTTGGATAACTACATTTCATTCTTGCCAAACTCTTTGTCGACCTCCGTGCAAGCTTTAGAACAAGATTTTGGATGTTTTCTTTCCTGGTAGAGTTTCTCTTTGCAAGATATGGTGGAAAAGCTTTTTGCTGAGTGTTGAGCGGCAAGACACGCAGAAGACTCAGATACGCAGCTCTCCGAAGCTAAGTACCGGTCCCGGGCTTCTTTCGGCAAAAGCCGCTCTTAGATTGTCACCGCGACCGGCCACAATGCTCTGTGTGCGAAGAAGCCGCTTCTTCGCCTCCGAGAGAATCGGTGAGCGGCATCTTCCCAAAGGCGAAGATGCAAGCCGCACCATGCAGGCACAGTGTGGGCAGCCTTCAGACTTAGAGAAAACAGTACTTTACCACTCTCCTGCCTTTTCCATTGTTATTATATTGGAAAAGAACGAGTTTTGGACAACAACCTTTCATTCTTGCCAAACTCTTTGCAGACCTCCGTGCAAGCTTTAGAACAAGATTTTGGATGTTTTCTTTCCTGGCAGAGTTTCTCTTTGCAAGATATGGTGGAAAAGCTTTTTGCTGAGTGTAGAGCGGCAAGACACGCAGAAGACGCAGATACGCAGCTCTCCGAAGCTAAGTGCCGGTCCCGGGCTTCTTTCGGCACAAACCACTCTCAGGAGCTCCCTGCACTCGCCACAATGCTCTGTGTGCGAAGAAGCCGCTTCTTCGCCTCCGGGAGAATCGGCGAGCGGCAGCTTCCCAAAGGCGAAGATGCAAGCCGCACCATGCAGGCACAGTGTGGGCAGCCTTCAGACTTAGAGAAAACAGTACTTTACCACTCTCCTGCCTTTTCCATTGTTATTATATGGGAAAAGAACGAGTTTTGGACAACAACCTTTCATTCTTGCAAAAGTCTTTGCAGACCTCTGTGCAAGCTTTAGAACAAGATTTTGGATGTTTTCTTTCCTGGCAGAGTTTCTCTTTGCAAGATATGGTGGAAAAGCTTTTTGCTGAGTGTTGAGCGGCAAGACACGCAGAAGACGCAGATACGCAGCTCTCCGATGCTAAGTGCCGGTCCCGGGCTTCTTTCGGCAAAAGCCGCTCTTAGATTGTCACCGTGACCGGCCCAATGCTCTGTGTGCGAAGAAGACGCTTCTTCGCCTCCGGGAGAATCGGCGAGCGGCAGCTTCCCAAAGGCGAAGATGCAAGCCGCACCACACAGGAACAGTGTGGGCAGCCTTCAGACATAGAGAAAACAGTACTTTACCACTCTCCTGCCTTTTCCATTGTTATTATATTGGAAAAGAACGAGTTTTGGACAACAACCTTTCATTCCTGCAAAAGTCTTTGCAGACCTCCGTGCAAGCTTTAGAACAAGATTTTGGATGTTTTCTTTCCTGGCAGAGTTTCTCTTTGCAAGATATGGTGGAAAAGCTTTTTGCTGAGTGTAGAGCGGCAAGACACGCAGAAGACGCAGATACGCAGCTCTCCGAAGCTAAGTGCCGGTCCCGGGCTTCTTTCGGCAAAAGCCGCTCTTAGATTGTCACCGCGACCGGCCCAATGCTCTGTGTGCGAAGAAGCAGCTTCTTCGCCTCCGGGAGAATCGGCGAGCGGCAGCTTCCCAAAGGCGAAGATGCAAGCCGCACCATGCAGGCACAGTGTGGGCTGCATTCAGACTTAGAGAAAACAGTACTTTACCACTCTCCAGCCTTTTCCATGGTTATTATATTGGAAAAGAACGAGTTTTGGACAACTACCTTTCATTCTTGCCAAACTCTTTGCAGACCTCCGTGCAAGCTTTAGAACAAGATTTTGGATGTTTTCTTTCCTGGCAGAGTTTCTCTTTGCAAGATATGGTGGAAAAGCTTTTTGCTGAGTGTTGAGCGGCAAGACACGCAGAAGACGCAGATACGCAGCTCTCCGAAGCTAAGTGCCGGTCCCGGGCTTCTTTCGGCACAAACCGCTCTAAGGAGCTCCCTGCGCTCGCCACAATGTTCTGTGTGCGAAGAAGCAGCTTCTTCGCCTGCGGGAGAATCGGCGAGCGGCAGCTTCCCAAAGGCGAAGATGCAAGCCACACCACACAGGAACAGTGTGGGCAGCCTTCAGACATAGAGAAAACAGTACTTTACCACTCTCCTGCCTTTTCCATGGTTATTATATTGGAAAAGAACGAGTTTTGGACAACTACCTTTCATTCTTGCAAAAGTCTTTGCAGACCTCCGTGCAAGCTTTAGAACAAGATTTTGGATGTTTTCTTTCCTGGCAGAGTTTCTCTTTGCAAGATATGGTGGAAAAGCTTTTTGCTGAGTGTAGAGCGGCAAGACACGCAGAAGACGCAGATACGCAGCTCTCCGAAGCTAAGTGCCGGTCCCGGGCTTCTTTCGGCACAAACCACTCTCAGGAGCTCCCTGCGCTCGCCACAATGCTCTGTGTGCGAAGAAGCCGCTTCTTCGCCTCCGGGAGAATCGGTGAGCGGCAGCTTCCCAAAGGCGAAGATGCAAGCCGCACCATGCAGGCACAGTGTGGGCAGCCTTCAGACTTAGAGAAAACAGTACTTTACCACTCTCCTGCCTTTTCCATTTTTATTATATGGGAAAAGAACGAGTTTTGGACAACAACCTTTCATTCTTGCAAAAGTCTTTGCAGACCTCCATGCAAGCTTTAGAACAAGATTTTGGATGTTTTCTTTCCTGGCAGAGTTTCTCTTTGCAAGATATGGTGGAAAAGCTTTTTGCTGAGTGTTGAGCGGCAAGACACGCAGAAGACGCAGATACGCAGCTCTCCGAAGCTAAGTGCCGGTCCACGGCTTCTTTCGGCAGAAGCCGCTCTTAGATTGTCACCGCGACCGGCCCAATGCTCTGTGTGCGAAGAAGCAGCTTCTTCGCCTCCGGGAGAATCGGCGAGCGGCAGCTTCCCAAAGGCGAAGATGCAAGCTGCACCACGCAGGCACAGTGTGGGCAGCATTCAGACTTAGAGAAAACAGTACTTTACCACTCTCCTGCCTTTTCCATGGTTATTATATTGGAAAAGAACGAGTTTTGGACAACAACCTTTCATTCTTGCCAAACTCTTTGCAGACCTCCGTGCAAGCTTTAGAACAAGATTTTGGATGTTTTCTTTCCTGGCAGAGTTTCTCTTTGCAAGATATGGTGGAAAAGCTTTTTGCTGAGTGTTGAGTGGCAAGACACGCAGAAGACGCAGATACGCAGCTCTCCGAAGCTAAGTGCCGGTCCCGGGCTTCTTTCGGCAAAAGCCGCTCTTAGATTGTCACCGCGACCGGCCCAATGCTCTGTGTGCGAAGAAGCCGCTTCTTCGCCTCCGAGAGAATCGGTGAGCGGCAGCTTCCCAAAGGCGAAGATGCAAGCCGCACCATGCAGGCACAGTGTGGGCTGTATTCAGACTTAGAGAAAACAGTACTTTACCACTCTCCTGCCTTTTCCATTGTTATTATATTGGAAAAGAACGAGTTTTGGATAACTACATTTCATTCTTGCCAAACTCTTTGTCGACCTCCGTGCAAGCTTTAGAACAAGATTTTGGATGTTTTCTTTCCTGGTAGAGTTTCTCTTTGCAAGATATTGTGGAAAAGCTTTTTGCTGAGTGTTGAGCGGCAAGACACGCAGAAGACTCAGATACGCAGCTCTCCGAAGCTAAGTGCCGGTCCCGGGCTTCTTTCGGCAGAAGCCGCTCTTAGATTGTCACCGCGACCGGCCACAATGCTCTGTGTGCGAAGAAGCCGCTTCTTCGCCTCCGAGAGAATCGGTGAGCGGCATCTTCCCAAATGCGAAGATGCAAGCCGCACCATGCAGGCACAGTGTGGGCAGCCTTCAGACTTAGAGAAAACAGTACTTTACCACTCTCCTGCCTTTTCCATTGTTATTATATGGGAAAAGAACGAGTTTTGGACAACAACCTTTCATTCTTGCAAAAGTCTTTGCAGACCTCTGTGCAAGCTTTAGAACAAGATTTTGGATGTTTTCTTTCCTGGCAGAGTTTCTCTTTGCAAGATATGGTGGAAAAGCTTTTTGCTGAGTGTTGAGCGGCAAGACACGCAGAAGACGCAGATACGCAGCTCTCCGATGCTAAGTGCCGGCCCACGGCTTCTTTCGGCAGAAGCCGCTCTTAGGTGCTCACCGCAACCGGCCCAATGCTCTGTGTGCGAAGAAGCAGCTTCTTCGCCTCCGGGAGAATCGGCGAGCGGCAGCTTCCCAAAGGCGAAGATGCAAGCCGCACCATGCAGGCACAGTGTGGGCAGCCTTCAGACTTAGAGAAAACAGTACTTTACCACTCTCCTGCCTTTTCCATGGTTATTATATTGGAAAAGAACGAGTTTTGGACAACAACCTTTCATTCTTGCAAAAGTCTTTGCAGACCTCCGTGCAAGCTTTAGAACAAGATTTTGGATGTTTTCTTTCCTGGCAGAGTTTCTCTTTGCAAGATATGGTGGAAAAGCTTTTTGCTGAGTGTAGAGCGGCAAGACACGCAGAAGACGCAGATACGCAGCTCTCCGAAGCTAAGTGCCGGTCCCGGGCTTCTTTCGGCAAAAGCCGCTCTTAGATTGTCACCGCGACCGGCCCAATGCTCTGTGTGCGAAGAAGCCGCTTCTTCGCCTCCGGGAGAATCGGTGAGCGGCAGCTTCCCAAAGGCGAAGATGCAAGCCGCACCATGCAGGCACAGTGTGGGCTGTATTCAGACTTAGAGAAAACAGTACTTTACCACTCTCCTGCCTTTTCCATTGTTATTATATTGGAAAAGAACGAGTTTTGGATAACTACATTTCATTCTTGCCAAACTCTTTGTCGACCTCCGTGCAAGCTTTAGAACAAGATTTTGGATGTTTTCTTTCCTGGTAGAGTTTCTCTTTGCAAGATATGGTGGAAAAGCTTTTTGCTGAGTGTTGAGCGGCAAGACACGCAGAAGACTCAGATACGCAGCTCTCCGAAGCTAAGTGCCGGTCCCGGGCTTCTTTCGGCAAAAGCCGCTCTTAGATTGTCACCGCGACCGGCCACAATGCTCTGTGTGCGAAGAAGCCGCTTCTTCGCCTCCGAGAGAATCGGTGAGCGGCATCTTCCCAAATGCGAAGATGCAAGCCGCACCACGCAGGCACAGTGTGGGCAGCCTTCAGACTTAGAGAAAACAGTACTTTACCACTCTCCTGCCTTTTCCATTGTTATTATATTGGAAAAGAACGAGTTTTGGACAACAACCTTTCATTCTTGCAAAAGTTTTTGCAGACCTCTGTGCAAGCTTTAGAACAAGATTTTGGATGTTTTCTTTCCTGGCAGAGTTTCTCTTTGCAAGATATGGTGGAAAAGCTTTTTGCTGAGTGTTGAGCGGCAAGACACGCAGAAGACGCAGATACGCAGCTCTCCGAAGCTAAGTGCCGGTCCATGGCTTCTTTCGGCAGAAGCCGCTCTTAGATTGTCACCGCGACCGGTCCAATGCTCTGTGTGCGAAGAAGCGGCTTCTTCGCCTCCGGGAGAATCGGCGAGCGGCACCTTCCCAAAGGCGAAGATGCAAGCCGCACCATGCAGGCACAGTGTGGGCAGCCTTCAGACTTAGAGAAAACAGTACTTTACCACTCTCCTGCCTTTTCCATGGTTATTATATTGGAAAAGAACGAGTTTTGGACAACAACCTTTCATTCTTGCAAAAGTCTTTGCAGACCTCCATGCAAGCTTTAGAACAAGATTTTGGATGTTTTCTTTCCTGGCAGAGTTTCTCTTTGCAAGATATGGTGGAAAAGCTTTTTGCTGAGTGTAGAGCGGCAAGACACGCAGAAGACGCAGATACGCAGCTCTCCGAAGCTAAGTGCCGGTCCCGGGCTTCTTTCGGCAAAAGCCGCTCTTAGATTGTCACCGCGACCGGCCCAATGCTCTGTGTGCGAAGAAGCCGCTTCTTCGCCTCCGAGAGAATCGGTGAGCGGCAGCTTCCCAAAGGCGAAGATGCAAGCCGCACCATGCAGGCACAGTGTGGGCTGTATTCAGACTTAGAGAAAACAGTACTTTACCACTCTCCTGCCTTTTCCATTGTTATTATATTGGAAAAGAACGAGTTTTGGATAACTACATTTCATTCTTGCCAAACTCTTTGTCGACCTCCGTGCAAGCTTTAGAACAAGATTTTGGATGTTTTCTTTCCTGGTAGAGTTTCTCTTTGCAAGATATTGTGGAAAAGCTTTTTGCTGAGTGTTGAGCGGCAAGACACGCAGAAGACTCAGATACGCAGCTCTCCGAAGCTAAGTGCCGGTCCCGGGCTTCTTTCGGCAAAAGCCGCTCTTAGATTGTCACCGCGACCGGCCACAATGCTCTGTGTGCGAAGAAGCCGCTTCTTCGCCTCCGAGAGAATCGGTGAGCGGCATCTTCCCAAATGCGAAGATGCAAGCCGCACCATGCAGGCACAGTGTGGGCAGCCTTCAGACTTAGAGAAAACAGTACTTTACCACTCTCCTGCCTTTTCCATTGTTATTATATTGGAAAAGAACGAGTTTTGGACAACAACCTTTCATTCTTGCAAAAGTTTTTGCAGACCTCTGTGCAAGCTTTAGAACAAGATTTTGGATGTTTTCTTTCCTGGCAGAGTTTCTCTTTGCAAGATATGGTGGAAAAGCTTTTTGCTGAGTGTTGAGCGGCAAGACACGCAGAAGACGCAGATACGCAGCTCTCCGAAGCTAAGTGCCGGTCCATGGCTTCTTTCGGCAGAAGCCGCTCTTAGATTGTCACCGCGACCGGCCCAATGCTCTGTGTGCGAAGAAGCCGCTTCTTCGCCTCCGGGAGAATCGGCGAGCGGCAGCATCCCAAAGGCGAAGATGCAAGCCGCACCACACAGGCACAGTGTGGGCAGACTTCAGACTTAGAGAAAACAGTACTTTACCACTCTCCTGCCTTTTCCATGGTTATTATATTGGAAAAGAACGAGTTTTGGACAACAACCTTTCATTCTTGCAAAAGTCTTTGCAGACCTCCGTGCAAGCTTTAGAACAAGATTTTGGATGTTTTCTTTCCTGGCAGAGTTTCTCTTTGCAAGATATGGTGGAAAAGCTTTTTGCTGAGTGTTGAGCGGCAAGACACGCAGAAGACGCAGATACGCAGCTCTCCGAAGCTAAGTGCCGGTCCCGGGCTTCTTTCGGCACAAACCACTCTCAGGAGCTCCCTGCGCTCGCCACAATGTTCTCTGTGCGAAGAAGCAGCTTCTTCGCCTCCGGGAGAATCGGCGAGCGGCAGCTTCCCAAAGGCGAAGATGCAAGCCGCACCACACAGGAACAGTGTGGGCAGCCTTCAGACATAGAGAAAACAGTACTTTACCACTCTCCTGCCTTTTCCATGGTTATTATATTGGAAAAGAACGAGTTTTGGACAACAACCTTTCATTCTTGCAAAAGTCTTTGCAGACCTCCGTGCAAGCTTTAGAACAAGATTTTGGATGTTTTCTTTCCTGGCAGAGTTTCTCTTTGCAAGATATGGTGGAAAAGCTTTTTGCTGAGTGTAGAGCGGCAAGACACGCAGAAGACGCAGATACGCAGCTCTCCGAAGCTAAGTGCCGGTCCACGGCTTCTTTCGGCACAAACCACTCTCAGGAGCTCCCTGCGCTCGCCACAATGCTCTGTGTGCGAAGAAGCCGCTTCTTCGCCTCCGGGAGAATCGGTGAGCGGCAGCTTCCCAAAGGCGAAGATGCAAGCCGCACCATGCAGGCACAGTGTGGGCAGCCTTCAGACTTAGAGAAAACAGTACTTTACCACTCTCCTGCCTTTTCCATTGTTATTATATGGGAAAAGAACGAGTTTTTGACAACTACCTTTCATTCTTGCAAAAGTCTTTGCAGACCTCCATGCAAGCTTTAGAACAAGATTTTGGATGTTTTCTTTCCTGGCAGAGTTTCTCTTTGCAAGATATGGTGGAAAAGCTTTTTGCTGAGTGTTGAGCGGCAAGACACGCAGAAGACGCAGATACGCAGCTCTCCGAAGCTAAGTGCCGGTCCACGGCTACTTTCGGCAGAAGCCGCTCTTAGATTGTCACCGCGACCGGCCCAATGCTCTGTGTGCGAAGAAGCAGCTTCTTCGCCTCCGGGAGAATCGGCGAGCGGCAGCTTCCCTAAGGCAAAGATGCAAGCCGCACCATGCAGGCACAGTGTGGGCTGCATTCAGACTTAGAGAAAACAGTACTTTACCTCTCTCCAGCCTTTTCCATGGTTATTATATTGGAAAAGAACGAGTTTTGGACAACAAATTTTCATTCTTGCCAAACTCTTTGCAGACCTCCGTGCAAGCTTTAGAACAAGATTTTGGATGTTTTCTTTCCTGGCAGAGTTTCTCTTTGCAAGATATGGTGGAAAAGCTTTTTGCTGAGTGTTGAGTGGCAAGACACGCAGAAGACGCAGATACGCAGCTCTCCGAAGCTAAGTGCCGGTCCACGGCTTCTTTCGGCAGAAGCCGCTCTTAGGTGCTCACCGCGACCGGCCCAATGCTCTGTGTGCGAAGAAGCAGCTTCTTCGCCTCCGGGAGAATCGGCGAGCGGCAGCTTCCCAAAGGCGAAGATGCAAGCCGCACCATGCAGGCACAGTGTGGGCAGCCTTCAGACTTAGAGAAAACAGTACTTTACCACTCTCCTGCCTTTTCCATGGTTATTATATTGGAAAAGAACGAGTTTTGGACAACTACCTTTCATTCTTGCAAAAGTCTTTGCAGACCTCCGTGCAAGCTTTAGAACAAGATTTTGGATGTTTTCTTTCCTGGCAGAGTTTCTCTTTGCAAGATATGGTGGAAAAGCTTTTTGCTGAGTGTTGAGCGGCAAGACACGCAGAAGACGCAGATACGCAGCTCTCCGAAGCTAAGTGCCGGTCCACGGCTTCTTTCGGCAGAAGCCGCTCTTAGATTGTCACCGCGACCGGCCCAATGCTCTGTCTGCAAAGAAGCAGCTTCTTCGCCACCGGGAGAATCGGCGAGCGGCAGCTTCCCAAAGGTGAAGATGCAAGCCGCACCATGCAGGCACAGTGTGGGCAGCCTTCAGACTTAGAGAAAACAGTACTTTACCACTCTCCTGCCTTTTCCATGGTTATTATATTGGAAATGAACGAGTTTTGGACAACTACCTTTCATTCTTGCCAAACTCTTTGCAGACCTCCGTGCAAGCTTTAGAACAAGATTTTGGATGTTTTCTTTCCTGGCAGAGTTTCTCTTTGCAAGATATGGTGGAAAAGCTTTTTGCTGAGTGTTGAGCGGCAAGACACGCAGACGACGCAGATACGCAGCTCTACGAAGCTAAGTGCCGGTCCCGGGCTTCTTTCGGCACAAACCGCTCTCAGGAGCTCCCTGCGCTCGCCACAATGTTCTGTGTGCGAAGAAGCCGCTTCTTCACCTCCGGGAGAATCGGCGAGCGGCAGCTTCCCAAAGGCGAAGATGCAAGCCGCCCCATGCAGGCACAGTGTGGGCAGCCTTCAGACTTAGAGAAAACAGTACTTTACCACTCTCCTGCCTTTTCCATGGTTATTATATTGGAAAAGAACAAGTTTTGGACAACAACTTTTCATTCTTACAAAAGTCTTTCCTGACATCTGTTGAAGCTTTAGAACAAGATTTTGGATGTTTTCTTTCCTGGCAGAGTTTCTCTTTGCAAGATATGGTCGAAAAGCTTTTTGCTGAGTGTTGTGCGGCAAGACACGCAGACGACGCAGATACGCAGCTCTCCGAAGCTAAGTGCCGGTCCACGGTTTCTTTCGGCAAAAGCCGCTCTTAGATTGTCACCGCGACCGGCCCAATGCTCTGTGTGCGAAGAAGACGCTTCTTCGCCTGCGGGAGAATCGGCGAGCGGCAGCTTCCCAAAGGCGAAGATGCAAGCCGCACCATGCAGGCACAGTGTGGGCTGCATTCAGACTTAGAGAAAACAGTACTTTACCTCTCTCCTGCCTTTTCCATGGTTATTTTATTGGAAAAGAACGAGTTTTGGACAACAACCTTTCATTCTTGCCAAACTCTTTGCAGACCTCCGTGCAAGCTTTAGAACAAGATTTTGGATGTTTTCTTTCCTGGCAGAGTTTCTCTTTGCAAGATATGGTGGAAAAGTTTTTTGCTGAGTGTTGAGCGGCAAGACACGCAGAAGACGCAGATACGCAGCTCTCCGAAGCTAAGTGCCGGTCCCGGGCTTCTTTCGGCAAAAGCCGCTCTTAGATTGTCACCGCGACCGGCCCAATGCTCTGTGTGCGAAGAAGCCGCTTCTTCGCCTCCGGGAGAATCGGCGAGCGGCAGCTTCCCAAATGCCAAGATGCAAGCCGCACCACGCAGGCACAGTGTGGGCAGCCTTCAGACTTAGAGAAAACAGTACTTTACCACTCTCCTGCCTTTTCTATGGTTATTATATTGGAAAAGAACGAGTTTTGGACAACAACCTTTCATTCTTGCAAAAGTCTTTGCAGACCTCCGTGCAAGCTTTAGAACAAGATTTTGGATGTTTTCTTTCCTGGCAGAGTTTCTCTTTGCAAGATATGGTGGAAAAGCTTTTTGCTGAGTGTTGAGCGGCAAGACACGCAGAAGACGCAGATACGCAGCTCTCCGAAACTAAGTGCCGGTCCACGGCTTCTTTCGGCACAAACCGCTCTCAGGAGCTCCCTGCGCTCGCCACAATGCTCTGTGTGCGAAGAAGCCGCTTCTTCGCCTCCGGGAGAATCGGTAAGCGGCAGCTTCCCAAAGGCGAAGATGCAAGCTGCACCACACAGGCACAGTGTGGGCAGCATTCAGACTTAGAGAAAACAGTACTTTACCACTCTCCTGCCTTTTCCATTGTTATTATATTGGAAAAGAACGAGTTTTGGACAACAACTTTTGATTCTTACAAAAGTCTTTGCAGACATCTGTGCAAGCTTTAGAACAAGATTTTGGATGTTTTCTTTCCTGGCAGAGTTTCTTTTTGCAAGATATGGTGGAAAAGCTTTTTGCTGAGTGTTGAGCGGCAAGACACGCAGAAGACGCAGATACACAGCTCTCCGAAGCTAAGTGCCGGTCCCGGGCTTCTTTCGGCAGAAGCCGCTCTTAGATTGTCACCGCGACCGGCCCAATGCTCTGTGTGCGAAGAAGCAGCTTCTTCGCCTCCGGGAGAATCGGCGAGCGGCAGCTTCCCTAAGGCAAAGATGCAAGCCGCACCATGCAGGCACAGTGTGGGCTGCATTCAGACTTAGAGAAAACAGTACTTTACCACTCTCCTGCCTTTTCCATGGTTATTATATTGGAAAAGAACGAGTTTTGGATAACTACATTTCATTCTTGCCAAACTCTTTGCAGACCTCCGTGCAAGCTTTAGAACAAGATTTTGGATGTTTTCTTTCCTGGTAGAGTTTCTCTTTGCAAGATATGTTGGAAAAGCTTTTTGCGGAGTGTTGAGCGGCAAGACACACAGAAGACGCAGACACGCAGCTCTCCGAAGCTAAGTGCCGGTCCACGGCTTCTTTCGGCAGAAGCCGCTCTTAGGTGCTCACCGCGACCGGCCCAATGCTCTGTGTGCGAAGAAGCAGCTTCTTCGCCTCCGGGAGAATCGGTGAGCGGCAGCTTCCCAAAGGCGAAGATGCAAGCCGCACCATGCAGGCACAGTGTGGGCTGCATTCAGACTTAGAGAAAACAGTACTTTACCTCTCTCCTGCCTTTTCCATTGTTATTATATTGGAAAAGAACGAGTTTTGGACAACAACCTTTCATTCTTGCAAAAGTCTTTGCAGACCTCCATGCAAGCTTTAGAACAAGATTTTGGCTGTTTTCTTTCCTGGCAGAGTTTCTCTTTGCAAGATATGGTGGAAAAGCTTTTTGCTGAGTGTTGAGTGGCAAGACACGCAGAAGACGCAGATACGCAGCTCTCCGAAGCTAAGTGCCGGTCCCGGGCTTCTTTCGGCACAAACCGCTCTCAGGAGCTCCCTGCGCTCGCCACAATGCTCTGTGTGCGAAGAAGCCGCTTCTTCGCCTCCGGGAGAATCGGCGAGCGGCAGCTTCCCAAAGGCGAAGATGCAAGCCGCACCATGCAGGCACAGTGTGGGCAGCCTTCAGACTTAGAGAAAACAGTACTTTACCTCTCTCCTGCCTTTTCCATGGTTATTATATTGGAAAAGAACGAGTTTTGGACAACTACCTTTCATTCTTGCCAAACTCTTTGCAGACCTCCGTGCAAGCTTTAGAACAAGATTTTGGATGTTTTCTTTCCTGGCAGAGTTTCTCTTTGCAAGATATGGTGGAAAAGTTTTTTGCTGAGTGTTGAGCGGCAAGACACGCAGAAGACGCAGATACGCAGCTCTCCGAAGCTAAGTGCCGGTCCCGGGCTTCTTTCGGCAAAAGCCGCTCTTAGATTTTCACCGCGACCGGCCCAATGCTCTGTGTGCGAAGTAAGCCGCTTCTTCGCCTCCGGGAGAATCGGCGAGCGGCAGCTTCCCAAAGGCGAAGATGCAAGCCGCACCATGCAGGCACAGTGTGGGCTGCATTCAGACTTAGAGAAAACAGTACTTTACCTCTCTCCTGCCTTTTCCATTGTTATTATATTGGAAAAGAACGAGTTTTGGACAACAACCTTTCATTCTTGCAAAAGTCTTTGCAGACCTCCATGCAAGCTTTAGAACAAGATTTTGGCTGTTTTCTTTCCTGGCAGAGTTTCTCTTTGCAAGATATGGTGGAAAAGCTTTTTGCTGAGTGTAGAGCGGCAAGACACGCAGAAGACGCAGATACGCAGCTCTCCGAAGCTAAGTGCCGGTCCCGGGCTTCTTTCGGCACAAACCGCTCTCAGGAGCTCCCTGCGCTCGCCACAATGCTCAGTGTGCGAAGAAGCCGCTTCTTCGCCTCCGGGAGAATCGGCGAGCGGCAGCTTCCCAAAGGCGAAGATGCAAGCCGCACCATGCAGGCACAGTGTGGGCAGCCTTCAGACTTAGAGAAAACAGTACTTTACCTCTCTCCTGCCTTTTCCATGGTTATTATATTGGAAAAGAACGAGTTTTGGACAACTACCTTTCATTCTTGCCAAACTCTTTGCAGACCTCCGTGCAAGCTTTAGAACAAGATTTTGGATGTTTTCTTTCCTGGCAGAGTTTCTCTTTGCAAGATATGGTGGAAAAGTTTTTTGCTGAGTGTTGAGCGGCAAGACACGCAGAAGACGCAGATACGCAGCTCTCCGAAGCTAAGTGCCGGTCCCGGGCTTCTTTCGGCAAAAGCCGCTCTTAGATTTTCACCGCGACCGGCCCAATGCTCTGTGTGCGAAGTAAGCCGCTTCTTCGCCTCCGGGAGAATCGGCGAGCGGCAGCTTCCCAAAGGCGAAGATGCAAGCCGCACCATGCAGGCACAGTGTGGGCTGCATTCAGACTTAGAGAAAACAGTACTTTACCTCTCTCCTGCCTTTTCCATTGTTATTATATTGGAAAAGAACGAGTTTTGGACAACAACCTTTCATTCTTGCAAAAGTCTTTGCAGACCTCCATGCAAGCTTTAGAACAAGATTTTGGCTGTTTTCTTTCCTGGCAGAGTTTCTCTTTGCAAGATATGGTGGAAAAGCTTTTTGCTGAGTGTTGAGTGGCAAGACACGCAGAAGACGCAGATACGCAGCTCTCCGAAGCTAAGTGCCGGTCCCGGGCTTCTTTCGGCACAAACCGCTCTCAGGAGCTCCCTGCGCTCGCCACAATGCTCTGTGAGCGAAGAAGCCGCTTCTTCGCCTCCGGGAGAATCGGCGAGCGGCAGCTTCCCAAAGGCGAAGATGCAAGCCGCACCATGCAGGCACAGTGTGGGCAGCCTTCAGACTTAGAGAAAACAGTACTTTACCTCTCTCCTGCCTTTTCCATGGTTATTATATTGGAAAAGAATGAGTTTTGGACAACTACCTTTCATTCTTGCCAAACTCTTTGCAGACCTCCGTGCCAGCTTTAGAACAAGATTTTGGATGTTTTCTTTCCTGGCAGAGTTTCTCTTTGCAAGATATGGTGGAAAAGTTTTTTGCTGAGTGTTGAGCGGCAAGACACGCAGAAGACGCAGATACGCAGCTCTCCAAAGCTAAGTGCCGGTCCCGGGCTTCTTTCGGCAAAAGCCGCTCTTAGATTTTCACCGCGACCGGCCCAATGCTCTGTGTGCGAAGTAAGCCGCTTCTTCGCCTCCGGGAGAATCGGCGAGCGGCAGCTTCCCAAATGCGAAGATGCAAGCCGCACCACGCAGGCACAGTGTGGGCAGCCTTCAGACTTAGAGAAAACAGTACTTTACCACTCTCCTGCCTTTTCTATGGTTATTATATTGGAAAAGAACGAGTTTTGGACAACAACCTTTCATTCTTGCAAAAGTCTTTGCAGACCTCCGTGCAAGCTTTAGAACAAGATTTTGGATGTTTTCTTTCCTGGCAGAGTTTCTCTTTGCAAGATATGGTGGAAAAGCTTTTTGCTGAGTGTTGAGCGGCAAGACACGCAGAAGACGCAGATACGCAGCTCTCCGAAGCTAAGTGCCGGTCCCGGGCTTCTTTCGGCAAAAGCCGCTCTTAGATTGTCACCGCGACCGGCCCAATGCTCTGTGTGCGAAGAAGACGCTTCTTCGCCTCCGGGAGAATCGGCGAGCGGCAGCTTCCCAAAGGCGAAGATGCAAGCCGCACCACACAGGAACAGTGTGGGCAGCCTTCAGACATAGAGAAAACAGTACTTTACCACTCTCCTGCCTTTTCCATGGTTATTCTATTGGAAAAGAACGAGTTTTGGACAACAACCTTTCATTCTTGCAAAAGTCTTTGCAGACCTCCGTGCAAGCTTTAGAACAAGATTTTGGATGTTTTCTTTCCTGGCAGAGTTTCTCTTTGCAAGATATGGTGGAAAAGCTTTTTGCTGAGTGTAGAGCAGCAAGACACGCAGAAGACGCAGATACGCAGCTCTCCGAAACTATGTGCCGGTCCACGGCTTCTTTCGGCAGAAGCCGCTCTTAGGTGCTCACCGCGACCGGCCCAATGCTCTGTGTGCGAAGAAGCCGCTTCTTCGCCTCCAGGAGAATCGGCGAGCGGCAGCTTCCCAAAGGCGAAGATGCAAGCCGCACCATGCAGGCACAGTGTGGGCAGCCTTCAGACTTAGAGAAAACAGTACTTTACCACTCTCCTGCCTTTTCCATGGTTATTATATTGGAAAAGAACGAGTTTTGGACAACTACCTTTCATTCTTGCCAAACTCTTTGCAGACCTCCGTGCAAGCTTTAGAACAAGATTTTGGATGTTTTCTTTCCTGGCAGAGTTTCTCTTTGCAAGATATGGTGGAAAAGCTTTTTGCTGAGTGTTGAGCGGCAAGACACGCAGAAGACGCAGACACCCGGCTCTCCGAAGCTGAGTGCCGGTCCACGGCTTCTTTCGGCAGAAGCCGCTCTTAGGTTCTCACCGCGACCGGCCCAATGCTCTGTGTGCGAAGAAGCCGCTTCTTCGCCTCCGGGAGAATCGGCGAGCGGCAGCTTCCCAAAGGCGAAGATGCAAGCAGCACCACACAGGCACAGTGTGGGCAGCATTCAGACTTAGAGAAAACAGTACTTTACCACTCTCCTGCCTTTTCCATGGTTATTATCTTGGAAAAGAACGAGTTTTGGACAACTACCTTTCATTCTTGCAAAAGTCTTTGCAGACCTCCATGCAAGCTTTAGAACAAGATTTTGGATGTTTTCTTTCCTGGCAGAGTTTCTCTTTGCAAGATATGGTGGAAAAGCTTTTTGCTGAGTGTTGAGCGGCAAGACACGCAGAAGACGCAGATACGCAGCTCTCCGAAGCTAAGTGCCGGTCCACGGCATCTTTCGGCACAAACCGTTCTCAGGAGCTCCCTGCGCTCGCCACAATGCTCTGTGTGCGAAGAAGCCGCTTCTTCGCCTCCGGGAGAATCGGTGAGCGGCAGCTTCCCAAAGGCGAAGATGCAAGCTGCACCACACAGGCACAGTGTGGGCAGCATTCAGACTTAGAGAAAACAGTACTTTACCACTCTCCTGCCTTTTCCATTGTTATTATATTGGAAAAGAACGAGTTTTGGACAACTACCTTTCATTCTTGCCAAACTCTTTGCAGACCTCCGTGCAAGCTTTAGAACAAGATTTTGGATGTTTTCTTTCCTGGCAGAGTTTCTCTTTGCAAGATATGGTGGAAAAGTTTTTTGCTGAGTGTTGAGCGGCAAGACACGCAGAAGACGCAGATACGCAGCTCTCCGAAGCTAAGTGCCGGTCCCGGGCTTCTTTCGGCAAAAGCCGCTCTTAGATTGTCACCGCGACCGGCCCAATGCTCTGTGTGCGAAGAAGCCGCTTCTTCGCCTCCGGGAGAATCGGCGAGCGGCAGCTTCCCAAATGCCAAGATGCAAGCCGCACCACGCAGGCACAGTGTGGGCAGCCTTCAGACTTAGAGAAAACAGTACTTTACCTCTCTCCTGCCTTTTCCATGGTTATTATATTGGAAAAGAACGAGTTTTGGACAACAACCTTTCATTCTTGCAAAAGTCTTTGCAGACCTCCGTGCAAGCTTTAGAACAAGATTTTGGATGTTTTCTTTCCTGGCAGAGTTTCTCTTTGCAAGATATGGTGGAAAAGCTTTTTGCTGAGTGTTGAGCGGCAAGACACGCAGAAGACGCAGATACGCAGCTCTCCGAAGCTAAGTGCCGGTCCCGGGCTTCTTTCGGCAAAAGCCGCTCTTAGATTGTCACCGCGACCGGCCCAATGCTCTGTGTGCGAAGAAGCCGCTTCTTCGCCTCCGGGAGAATCGGCGAGCGGCAGCTTCCCAAAGGCGAAGATGCAAGCCGCACCACACAGGAACAGTGTGGGCAGCCTTCAGACATAGAGAAAACAGTACTTTACCACTCTCCTGCCTTTTCCATGGTTATTATATTGGAAAAGAACGAGTTTTGGACAACAACCTTTCATTCTTGCAAAAGTCTTTGCAGACCTCCGTGCAAGCTTTAGAACAAGATTTTGGATGTTTTCTTTCCTGGCAGAGTTTCTCTTTGCAAGATATGGTGGAAAAGCTTTTTGCTGAGTGTAGAGCAGCAAGACACGCAGAAGACGCAGATACGCAGCTCTCCGAAACTATGTGCCGGTCCACGGCTTCTTTCGGCAGAAGCCGCTCTTAGGTGCTCACCGCGACCGGCCCAATGCTCTGTGTGCGAAGAAGCCGCTTCTTCGCCTCCAGGAGAATCGGCGAGCGGCAGCTTCCCAAAGGCGAAGATGCAAGCCGCACCATGCAGGCACAGTGTGGGCAGCCTTCAGACTTAGAGAAAACAGTACTTTACCACTCTCCTGCCTTTTCCATGGTTATTATATTGGAAAAGAACGAGTTTTGGACAACTACCTTTCATTCTTGCCAAACTCTTTGCAGACCTCCGTGCAAGCTTTAGAACAAGATTTTGGATGTTTTCTTTCCTGGCAGAGTTTCTCTTTGCAAGATATGGTGGAAAAGCTTTTTGCTGAGTGTTGAGCGGCAAGACACGCAGAAGACGCAGACACCCGGCTCTCCGAAGCTGAGTGCCGGTCCACGGCTTCTTTCGGCAGAAGCCGCTCTTAGGTGCTCACCGCGACCGGCCCAATGCTCTGTGTGCGAAGAAGCCGCTTCTTCGCCTCCGGGAGAATCGGCGAGCGGCAGCTTCCCAAAGGCGAAGATGCAAGCAGCACCACACAGGCACAGTGTGGGCAGCATTCAGACTTAGAGAAAACAGTACTTTACCACTCTCCTGCCTTTTCCATGGTTATTATATTGGAAAAGAACGAGTTTTGGACAACTACCTTTCATTCTTGCAAAAGTCTTTGCAGACCTCCATGCAAGCTTTAGAACAAGATTTTGGATGTTTTCTTTCCTGGCAGAGTTTCTCTTTGCAAGATATGGTGGAAAAGCTTTTTGCTGAGTGTTGAGCGGCAAGACACGCAGAAGACGCAGATACGCAGCTCTCCGAAGCTAAGTGCCGGTCCACGGCATCTTTCGGCACAAACCGTTCTCAGGAGCTCCCTGCGCTCGCCACAATGCTCTGTGTGCGAAGAAGCCGCTTCTTCGCCTCCGGGAGAATCGGTGAGCGGCAGCTTCCCAAAGGCGAAGATGCAAGCTGCACCACACAGGCACAGTGTGGGCAGCATTCAGACTTAGAGAAAACAGTACTTTACCACTCTCCTGCCTTTTCCATTGTTATTATATTGGAAAAGAACGAGTTTTGGACAACAACTTTTGATTCTTACCAAAGTCTTTGCAGACATCTGTGCAAGCTTTAGAACAAGATTTTGGATGTTTTCTTTCCTGGCAGAGTTTCTCTTTGCAAGATATGGTGGAAAAGCTTTTTGCTGAGTGTTGAGCGGCAAGACACACAGAAGACGCAGACACGCAGCTCTCCGAAGCTAAGTGCCGGTCCACGGCTTCTTTCGGCAGAAGCCGCTCTTAGGTGCTCACCGCGACCGGCCCAATGCTCTGTGTGCGAAGAAGCAGCTTCTTCGCCTCCGGGAGAATCGGTGAGCGGCAGCTTCCCAAAGGCGAAGATGCAAGCCGCCCCATGCAGGCACAGTGTGGGCAGCATTCAGACTTAGAGAAAACAGTACTTTACCACTCTCCTGCCTTTTCCATTGTTATTATATTGGAAAAGAACGAGTTTTGGACAACTACCTTTCATTCTTGCCAAACTCTTTGCAGACCTCCGTGCAAGCTTTAGAACAAGATTTTGGATGTTTTCTTTCCTGGCAGAGTTTCTCTTTGCAAGATATGGTGGAAAAGTTTTTTGCTGAGTGTTGAGCGGCAAGACACGCAGAAGACGCAGATACGCAGCTCTCCGAAGCTAAGTGCCGGTCCCGGGCTTCTTTCGGCAAAAGCCGCTCTTAGATTGTCACCGCGACCGGCCCAATGCTCTGTGTGCGAAGAAGCCGCTTCTTCGCCTCCGGGAGAATCGGCGAGCGGCAGCTTCCCAAATGCGAAGATGCAAGCCGCACCACGCAGGCACAGTGTGGGCAGCCTTCAGACTTAGAGAAAACAGTACTTTACCTCTCTCCTGCCTTTTCCATGGTTATTATATTGGAAAAGAACGAGTTTTGGACAACAACCTTTCATTCTTGCAAAAGTCTTTGCAGACCTCCGTGCAAGCTTTAGAACAAGATTTTGGATGTTTTCTTTCCTGGCAGAGTTTCTCTTTGCAAGATATGGTGGAAAAGCTTTTTGCTGAGTGTTGAGCGGCAACACACGCAGAAGACGCAGATACGCAGCTCTCTGAAGCTAAGTTCCGGTCCCGGGCTTCTTTCGGCAAAAGCCGCTCTTAGATTGTCACCGCGACCGGCCCAATGCTCTGTGTGCGAAGAAGACGCTTCTTCGCCTCCGGGAGAATCGGCGAGCGGCAGCTTCCCAAAGGCGAAGATACAAGCCGCACCACACAGGAACAGTGTGGGCAGCCTTCAGACATAGAGAAAACAGTACTTTACCACTCTCCTGCCTTTTCCATGGTTATTATATTGGAAAAGAACGTGTTTTGGACAACAACCTTTCATTCTTGCAAAAGTCTTTGCAGACCTCCGTGCAAGCTTTAGAACAAGATTTTGGATGTTTCCTTTCCTGGTAGAGTTTCTCTTTGCAAGATATGGTGGAAAAGCTTTTTGCTGAGTGTAGAGCGGCAAGACACGCAGAAGACGCAGATACGCAGCTCTCCGAAACTAAGTGCCGGTCCACGGCTTCTTTCGGCAGAAGCCGCTCTTAGGTGCTCACCGCGACCGGCCCAATGCTCTGTGTGCGAAGAAGCCGCTTCTTCGCCTCCAGGAGAATCGGCGAGCGGCAGCTTCCCAAAGGCGAAGATGCAAGCCGCACCATGCATGCACAGTGTGGGCAGCCTTCAGACTTAGAGAAAACAGTACTTTACCACTCTCCTGCCTTTTCCATTGAAGCCATTCATTATATTGAACAATAAGTTTTTGAGAAATAAAGAATTAAAATGTATATCAAGGGAATCACAGTAGTTAATAAATAACCTAAAATACACTATTAGGAAGAACTTTGATCAGATATTTGGATAAGTTAATAAATAACCTAAAATACACTGTTAAGGAGCCCTAACTTTGATCATATATCTAGATAAGTTAACCAAAAATACACACAGAAGAAACTTTGGAATTAGAATATTTGAAGAGGAAACATTGGAATTAGAATATTTGAAGAAAAAGCAGAAATGGAAGCCAATAAGTTAAAGTGACCTGCCAAGCCGTCAGAATCAAGCCAACTACAACAATAACTTCTGCCAAGCCATGGAAAGACATGCCAAGAATAACAGGAAACTGCCCAAATTAGGAAAAGCTTAAAATTTAACGAAGGAAGACCAAGAATTCCTGGAAGACTCCGACTGTACTCCTGCCTACCTATGAATATGCATGTAATAATGATGTAATCCTTTTTCAAAATTGTATAAAAACCTGCTTTTGCTGTACACAATTTGGAAATCCATTTAGTGATTTCTCCAACGCGTTGCCAATAAATACCTCCTGCCTATAGACCTCAAATCCAGTCTCTGGGCAGCTTATTCTCGCCTTTTGGGGCAAAATTCGGCATCATTTTTGGCGACCGCGGCAGGACAGAAAAGGGTCCGTCCGAGCCTTGACTCGGGGGACCGGGACCTCTTCAGGGCCCCTGACGGAATTCTGTCAGAAGAGACCCCCATCCCCCAGCCAACGCGCATCGGTGGACAAGGACTTTCTGCATCTCCTGCTCCAAATTAAGAGGTATTTATCTTTGCTTATAGGTTTTATGGTAAAGCGCTTTATTGGGAAACGAGGGTCAGACGTGACTGCTCGAAGGGATTCCGGGGGACGCCCTGGTAAAAATATCCCAGCTGGGTTAGAGTCCCGGTAATAGAAACGCAGGTTAGAGTCCTGCTGGTAATAGAAACGCAGGTTAGAGTCCTGCTGGAAGGAATATTTGTTTTTCATTTATCTTGGTATTTTTGGGTTCTTCATATTGTGTGGGAAACTGTTTTAATATTGTGTTTAATGTTATATTTACTGTGAATTAAGGGTCAAGAACTTTTGGGTTCTTGTTGTGTGGGAAATTGTTTTAATATTGTGTTTAATGTTATATTTACTGTGAATTAATTGCTCTCTGAGACCGGGAGAGAGGTCGGTCAGTTTGTGGTGTTCTATGTGTCTGTTGCAAATTTTACAGGAGACATTTTCGGTCAGTTTGTGGTGTTCTATGTGCCTGTTGCAAATCTTACAGGAGACATTTTCGGTCAGTTTGTGGTGTTCTATGTGTCTGTTGTAAATCTTACAGGAGACATTTTCGGTCAGTTTGTGGTGTTCTATGTGTCTGTTGCAAATCTTACAGGAGGCATTTTCGGTCAGTTTGTGGTGTTCTATGTGTCTGTTGCAAATCTTACAGGAGACATTTTGTCACTCTATGTAATCTTGTAGATAAAGGTGTGTGGGTATGGATGAGAGTGTATGAGACGCAGCATCGCTGCGAAGCGAGAGGGAGTCCCGCTCCGCAGTTCCTGTTCTTCGCGAGAAGCCAGGTCGGAAACGGACGAAGCGATTGGAAATTGTGTGTGTGGAGTGTTGCAATAAATTGGCAAACAGTACTTGCGGGAAAGGGATTGATCCGGTTAAACAGTAAATACAGCCACAGGGAATAGTAATGGGAGGTCAACAGAGTAAGGACGTAAATATGAAAACCCCCTTAGGATGTATCCTAAAGCACTGGAAGGACTTGGGAGGGATTCCGGGGGGAAACATAAGTAAAAAGACACTCCTTAAATATTGCACACAGTGGTGGCCATTGTATAAGTTAGATGACGATGAGAAATGGCCACCGGAGGGAACAACTAATTATAACACTATTTTACAACTGATGCTTTTCCTTCGTCGACTTAATAAATGGGACGAAGTGATGTATGCTGATATGTTCTTTACCTTAAGAAATAAACCGGAGTGGCAAAAAGAGTGCGGGGTAAACGTAGCACCTCAAGACCCCCTAGTACTAGCCCTGGAAAAAGATATGAAAGGCTTAAAGCCTAAAGAACGTTGCTGTGATGCATGTAGCATTGGGCAACAATGTCTTAAGTTAACAAGAAGGGACAGTGGGAAGGAGAGCGAAATAAGCCTGTGGGAATACCATCCATTCGCCCCAGGACGGGAAGGGCCTCTTGCCAGGCCAAAAGAGGAACAAGGGGATCCTAGCCCATTAAAGGAACTGGAACGATGGTGGAAATCTAAGTTTGGGCACAGCCCTCAGAAGCTTGACAACAGTTGGGAGGGGGGTGGCCCATTAAAATCGGGGACTAACAAGGGGGAAAGCAGCCCACGGGGACTGGATAGTCCACAGGGGTCGGGGAGCTACAGGGATGTTGGCAGCCCACCCAGACTAGAAGTTGAGAGGGAGGGGGGCAGCCCACATGGGGAAGAAAGCCGAGGGGAGACACGCAGCCTGCCCGAACTAAGTCCATGTGGGGATGGTGGCACACCTGGGAATGGAAGTTTAAGGAAATCAGGTACCTGTAGAATGGACACCAGCACACCGAGGACTGGAGACAAAGGTGACTCACTGGGGGGCGACGTCTCTAAGTTGAAATATAGTGAAAAGAATGACAATGAGGCATGCGAAAGGGGGGTGGAGAACGACTCACAGAAGCTGAATATAGTAATTCGTATAGAGGATAAGAGGGATGGAAGGGGAACAGAAGATGAGGAGGACGGTAGCCCGGAACAGGATAGGCACCGGCAGATGCGGGAAGAAAGGCGACAGATGCAGAGTGAGAGGTGGTTGGAAGATCCCGGGGAGGGGATTGGTCACTCGTATTATACCAGATCTGTGGCACAGCAAAGAGAGGAGGGGAACCATACGATAGCTCCTCTCCGACAACTTATGCCAATGGTAGGGGAGAGGACTAGAATAAAGGTGCCGTTCTCAACGAGTGATCTGAATAACTGGAGGGATGAGGCAAGGAACTTCAGGAGGAATCCAGAGGGAGTAGCAAAGAGGTTTGAATTAATGGCAAAGAATTTGGATATTGATTGGGAAGATATAGAGGTGATGCTGTCAGAGTTGACAGATACAGAAAGAGAACTCGTATTGGAAACCGGAAAACGACATGCTCAAGTGTTATCGGGGAGACTAGAAGGTAATTTCCCCAGCAGTAAACCAGAATGGGACCCGGGCAATGAAGAGCATTATCGGAGGCTGGTGCAGTATAGAAAACTGATAGCGATGGGCTTGCGTAATGCGATCCCTAAGGCTATCAATTGGTCGATGCTATATGACATCAGGCAGGGAAAAGATGAGACCCCGTCAGAGTTTTTGGATAGACTTCGGGCAGCCATGAGACAATACACACCCCTGGACCCAGCGACGGAAGAAGGTAAACAACACCTGTTGGGATTAATGATGGGACAAAGTAACCCGGACATTAGGAAGAGATTACAAAAGCTTGAGCATCCAGCAAACAAAAACCTGGAGGCGTTGCTGAATGAGGCATGGAAAGTGTATAATAATAGAGAAATAGAGGAAAAGAAAAAGGAAGATAAGAGGCTTGGTCGAATAGTGGCTGCAGCAATAACAGCTCAAAATACAAACCATTTGGGACCTAATACCAGGGGTAGGGGAAGGGGCTACCCAGTGGGAGGGGGAGGGAGGTTCCAACCCCACCCAACTAGAATAGGGCCAAACCAGTGTGCCTATTGTTTCCAAACGGGACACTGGAAACGTGAGTGCCCTCAACTAAGAGAAAGATCAATGGACACTACTACTATCGCACATCAGGGCAGTGAATGAGGGGGACCGGTGGGCCGTACCCTAGCAGACCCACTGGTTAAAATGGAGCTAGGGGAAGGTAAAAAGGAATTGGATTTTTTGATTGATACAGGAGCAACATTTTCGGTTTTAAATCAAGAATTGGTACCTAAGAGTGATGAATTTGTACAAGTTGTGGGAGCAACAGGCCAACCAGAAAAAGCTTACTTTTTGAGACCTATCAAATACAAAATTGGGAAACAAATGGGGATTCACCAGTTTCTGTATTTGCCAAATTCACCAAAGCCTCTATTAGGAAGAGACTTACTGGAGAACTTGGGAGCCGTAATAAAATTCAACAAAGACAAATTGGAGTTTCAAGTAAGGGAAGAGCAACTGATTACAGCCCTGCAATTTTTGGGAATCAACTAGCCAAAGAACTAGAACAGTGGGAAAGGCCGCTGGGAGATGGTACTCTTTTGCAATATGTAGGTGACCTCCTAATAGCAACAGAAACAGAAGAAGAATGCATTGAATGGACTATTTCCCTGTTAAACTTTCTGGGTTTAAATGGATATCGAGTTTCTCAACAGAAAGCACAGTTGGTACAAGAAGAAGTGGTGTATCTGGGATATGAAGTTTCCAGAGGACAGCGATCCCTGGGAGCAGCCAGGAAAGAAGCCATCTGCCAAATGCCTAGACCAGAGACGGTAAGAGATTTGCGTGCCTTCCTGGGGATGACCGGTTGGTGTCGGCTATGGATCTATCAATACGGGATACTTGCCAAACCACTCTATGACTTACTAAAGGAAAGTAAGGATGTTCTAGTTTGGACTCCCGAGGCAAAGGGAGCCTATAAGAGACTGAAACAGGAACTCATGAGAGCACCAGCCTTGGGTCTTCCAGACGTGACAAAACCATTCTGGCTGTTTTCTCATGAGCGACAAGGAATGGCCCTAGGAGTCCTAGCACAACAGTTAGGACCACACAAAAGGGCTGTGGCCTACTTCTCCAAACAGTTGGATGAAGTGAGTAAAGGATGGCCTGGCTGTCTAAGAGCAGTAGCCGCAGTGATAATCAACATTGAAGAAGCCAGAAAGCTCACTCTGGGCCAGAAAATGACTGTGTTAGTAGCTCACACTGTGTCTGCTGTGTTAGAGCAGAAAGGAAACCACTGGCTGTCACCTTCCAGATTCCTAAAGTACCAAGCTATCTTGGCTGAGTCAGATGATGTTACTATCCAGGTAACTAACGTTGTGAACCCAGCTTCATTCCTAGAAGGGAAGACTTCAGCAGAACCCATCGAGCACGATTGCCTGGAAACAATCGAAGCCGTTTACTCCAGTCGCCCGGATCTCAAAGAAGAGCCATTCGAAGATGCAGATGACTGGTTCTCGGATGGTAGCAGCTTCGTAAAACAAGGAGTAAGAATGGCTGGTTATGCAGTAACTACCACAGAAGAGGTAATCGAGTCAAACCCTTTGCCTGCAGGGACCTCAGCCCAGAAGGCAGAATTGATAGCTCTGACCCGAGCTCTGGAATTGGCAGAGAACATGCGAATAAATATTTGGACAGACTCTAAATATGCCTTTTCTGTTGTGCACGCTCATGGAGCCATCTGGAAAGAAAGAGGACTGTTGACTACTCAAGGGAAAACAGTCAAACATGCGGAGGAAATCCTACGATTGCTAGAAGCAGTCCAACTCCCAGCACAAGTGGCCATAATGCATTGTAAAGGACACCTAAAAGGTAACACTACTCCAGAAGTTGGGAATAGAAAAGCAGATGCAGAAGCTAAATTAGCTGCTGCAAGAACCGGAGAGGTAAATATAACAGCTCTAATACCAGGAGAGCTGGATGTAAACCTCCAACCAAATTATCAGGAATCAGATCATAGATGGATTCAAAGGAATAAAGGTAAATTGTTAGACAGTGGATGGGGACAATTGGAGACAGGACAGTTGATAATACCAGGGAACCTAATGTGGCAGATTGTAAAGACGGAGCATGAAAAGGCCCATTGGGGTCTAGATCCGCTTTACCAATATTTGCAAGCCAGGATAGCAGGACCGAAATTATTTACTACTGTAAAGCACGTTACATCCCAGTGTGAGCGGTGTCTGAAAAACAACCCAAATACGGGAACCAAGGTACACCAAGGAGCCATCAATCGAGGTAAATTCCCAGGTGAAGTATGGCAAATTGATTTTTCTGAACTCCCAAGAAAAGGGGGGTTTCGGTATTTGTTGGTATTAACTGATACATTTTCTGGGTGGCCTGAAGCATTCCCTTGTAGGACAAATAAGGAAAGGGAAGTAACTAAAGTACTGTTGAATGAAATTATTCCACGGTTTGGGGTACCGAAGAGCATTTCTTCGGATAGGGGTACACATTTCTGTGCAAAAGTGGTGAGAGCAATAAGCAAAGCATTACAAATCAAATGGCAATTACACACGCCTTACCGTCCACAGGCTAGTGGGCAAGTGGAAAAGATGAATCATCTCATCAAACAGCAAATTGCCAAAATATGCCAGGAGACTAATTTGCAGTGGTATCAAGCTTTGCCTATTGCTCTGCTTAGGCTGAGAGTCAAACCAAGATCAAAAGAAAAGTTAAGCCCATTTGAAATTTTGTATGGTAGACCTTATGCTATGCAAATTGTAAATGGGGACGCTATAGACCAAATCGGTAACCAGTACATTTATGATTATGTAATTACGGTGGGGAAACAGTTCGATAAGAATGCTGCTGTGGTGATAGAGCACCAACCTAAACAACCTGATTGCAAATTGCATCCGTTTAATCCCGGTGATTGGGTGTATGTTAAGAATCTTTTAGGAAAACCCCTACAAGAGAAGTGGGAGGGACCTTTCCAAGTGCTGCTGACTACCTTCACCGCAGTTCGGATCAAGGAGCGACCCACGTGGATCCATTACTCTCGGGTCAAGAAGGCTCCGGAGAATAAACAAGAGGAACAGACATCATGATCCTGACTCCACCTCAGACCTTCACAACCCTGATCATTGGACTCTCGATAAGTATAGTTCTTCCCCAAGACTCTGCCCCAATAGACCCATGGTCTAATGCACACCAGTGTATCCACCCGGAGATGGAAACGGAACCGAAGGGATCCTATTTTGAGGTTTATGCCTTACGTAACAATCAGCCATACGCAAGTAAAGCGTGGAATCAGCCCACCATGGTAGCATACAAGGGAGACCTAATCCAAATTGGGTGTCGAGAACTTGACCTAGTAGAAGGAAAAACAAGGCGGCTAGTATTAACAATTCATCCCTTGATGGCAGCCTCTGAACATAACCTAATTACTTTTAGTCCAGTGAAAATGGGCAAGCCCACCGCCTGGATTCAGCTAAAGGGCCCAATTTCATGTCAGTGGAGTGACTTCAGGGAAGATCCACCCGGATCACAACCCCGAGACTCAGTAATTTATACAGAAGATCCGCTTGGGGAACTACATCCTCAAAACATAACCCTTGACCTTCACCCTCTTCTCTTTTCTGCAGGAAAGATTGTAGCATCTAGTGGTCCTGAGGAAGGGAAAGCACAGTGCGAGATGGCATTTAGATTGGATCAGTCGATGACCTTCACATGTGAAAGAGAGTTGAAAATGCTGGAAGTGGGTTCTGGTTTCCCTAAGCGTGCTGTCGGATATAAGGTGGCATTACCAGAGGACGTGATCCCATTGTACCCAGGTCTAGACTTGCCCCAAGAAACCACTCCACTGGTGGAATGTATAGCAGTGCATAACCTAACCTTTATAGGGCCTCAGGTGATAAGAAAATCCAATGAACAAAAATTATTGTTAGACCCCACTTATTCCCTGAAAAAGGTCCAGATGAACATTCACACCGATATTACATATTTGCAGAAGGATTGCCAACCATTTATACAGCAAAGCCTTAAGGGATGGAATGCATGGTTAGCAACAAGATCTCATCACAGAAGAGCACAAAGAGATATAAGTGGGTGGATTGGCACCGGATTTGGTATATTAAACATGATAGATCAAGAGGTGTTAGTAAACAAATTGAGTACTGTCACGTCGAACTTGGGGAAGCTTAAAATGCCTCTCAGTTCATCCATGATCACATTAGCAGAAACACAATCACTAGTAGTAAAATTGCTAACCATGGTAGCAAACAACACTGCGGAGGATTTCGCAAAGTTTGCTGACTATACAGGGGAACTTAGCAAAGAAATTGCACTAGCTATCCAATGCCCTCAGACGCAACAATGGGTACAATCAGTAGCGGCAGGAATAATGAGAGAAGGAACATCAGGTATATTACCTCTAGAGATAAGAGAAACAATATTAAAGGACAATCATACTACACAATTTGAAAAGGACCACCAAGCCTGGTGGCAATTAGTAAATTTCACTTATGAGCCTCAACAAGAACACATTGAAGCCTATGTCCTCACCATTAGTGCAGCAGAGGAAAGAGCTATCTTTCCTATCCTCACTCTTGGGACAATACATCAAGATGTCATTGTCAGGCCAATAGACCATAATGTCTGGGCCAGTTATGATAATACCAAAAATAGGTGGCAATCGGTTAGCACAGAAGCATGCATTCCTAGAGGACAATTAGGCTATGTCTGCGAAAACGCTGTAGTAGAAGCAGAAGATTTATGCTTAGATGCTGAAAATAGTGTATGTACATTTGAAATGCTTCCGCATAATAAAACACAATCACAAGTTTACTATATAGGGAATGGGTGCGCTTGCGTAAGGACAGCTTGTGACAATGTCACTATAGATAATTGCCAAATGGAGACTAACAATACTAACTTCTGTGTATGCAACTTCACCAAGATAGTAGGTTGTGATTTTCATTATACTGTCCCAATAACTACTCAACAGCTAATTAACGCAGATTTTAACCTATATCGAGAGATACCGAAATTACAAATAGGGATGGACGTCAAAGTTCTTAAAGCAATGCTCGCACATCCTAAAGTAAAGAAATTGGTGCAAAAGGTGAATCAAACGACTAAACGAATGGTATGGCAGGTAGAACATAATTCGGAAAAAATAAAGAATATCCTGACCGAAGTGGAACAAGTAGGCCAGCAGCATTGGTGGGATATCTTTATAGGATACTCCCCAACAGCTACACAGGTCTTCAACTACCTGGTGCACCCAATGCTAATAGTAATTGTAATTCTGTTACTATTAACTCTCACAAATATTTGTATGTGGTGGAGACTAAGAATCATAATGAGAAGGACCCAAATGATTTGGGCTATGGTACGAGCGTATCAGCGCCCTATAGGATTAGAATTTGACGAAAGAATTCGTAAGTTATAAGAAAAGGGGGGAATGAAGCCATTCATTATATTGAACAATAAGTTTTTGAGAAATAAAGAATTAAAAAGTATATCAAGGGAATCACAGAAGTTAATAAATAACCTAAAATACACTATTAGGAAGAACTTTGATCAGATATTTGGATAAGTTAATAAATAGCCTAAAATACACTATTAGGAAGAGCTCTGACCAGATATTTGGATAAGTTAATAAATAACCTAAAATACACTGTTAAGGAGCCCTAACTTTGATCATATATCTAGATAAGTTAACCAAAAATACACACAGAAGAAACTTTAGAATTAGAATATTTGAAGAGGAAACATTGGAATTAGAATATTTGAAGAAAAAGCAGAAATGGAAGCCAATAAGTTAAAGTGACCTGCCAAGCCGTCAGAATCAAGCCAACTACAACAATAACTTCTGCCAAGCCATGGAAAGACATGCCAAGAATAACAGGAAACTGCCCAAATTAGGAAAAGCTTAAAATTTAACGAAGGAAGACCAAGAATTCCTGGAAGACTCCGACTGTACTCCTGCCTACCTATGAATATGCATGTAATAATGATGTAATCCTTTTTCAAAATTGTATAAAAACCTGCTTTTGCTGTACACAATTTGGAAATCCATTTAGTGATTTCTCCAACGCGTTGCCAATAAATACCTCCTGCCTATAGACCTCAAATCCAGTCTCTGGGCAGCTTATTCTCGCCTTTTGGGGCAAAATTCGGCATCACCATGGTTATTATATTGGAAAAGAACGAGTTTTGGACAACTACCTTTCATTCTTGCCAAACTCTTTGCAGACCTCCGTGCAAGCTTTAGAACAAGATTTTGGATGTTTTCTTTCCTGGCAGAGTTTCTCTTTGCAAGATATGGTGGAAAAGCTTTTTGCTGAGTGTTGAGCGGCAAGACACGCAGAAGACGCAGACACGCAGCTCTCCGAAGCGAAGTGCCGGTCCACGGCTTCTTTCGGCAGAAGCCGCTCTTAGGTGCTCACCGCGACCGGCCCAATGCTCTGTGTGCGAAGAAGCCGCTTCTTCGCCTCCGGGAGAATCGGCGAGCGGCAGCTTCCCAAATGCGAAGATGCAAGCCGCACCATGCAGGCACAGTGTGGGCAGCCTTCAGACTTAGAGAAAACAGTACTTTACCTCTCTCCAGCCTTTTCCATGGTTATTATATTGGAAAAGAACGAGTTTTGGACAACAACCTTTCATTCTTGCAAAAGTCTTTGCAGACCTCTGTGCAAGCTTTAGAACAAGATTTTGGATGTTTTCTTTCCTGGCAGAGTTTCTCTTTGCAAGATATGGTGGAAAAGCTTTTTGCTGAGTGTTGAGTGGCAAGACACGCAGAAGACGCAGACACGCAGCTCTCCGAAGCTAAGTGCCGGTCCACGGCTTCTTTCGGCAGAAGCCGCTCTTAGGTGCTCACCGCGACCGGCCCAATGCTCTGTGTGCGAAGAAGCCGCTTCTTCGCCTCCAGGAGAATCGGCGAGCGGCAGCTTCCCAAAGGCGAAGATGCAAGCCGCACCATGCAGGCACAGTGTGGGCAGCATTCAGACTTAGAGAAAACAGTACTTTACCACTCTCCTGCCTTTTCCATGGTTATTATATTGGAAAAGAACGAGTTTTGGACAACTACCTTTCATTCTTGCCAAACTCTTTGCAGACCTCCGTGCAAGCTTTAGAACAAGATTTTGGATGTTTTCTTTCCTGGCAGAGTTTCTCTTTGCAAGATATGGTGGAAAAGCTTTTTGCTGAGTGTTGAGCGGCAAGACACGCAGAAGTCGCAGACACGAAGCTCTCCGAAGCTAAGTGCCGGTCCACGGCTTCTTTCGGCAGAAGCCGGTCTTAGGTGCTCACTGCGACCGGCCAAATGCTCTGTGTGCGAAGAAGCAGCTTCTTCGCCTCCGGGAGAATCGGCGAGCGGCAGCTTCCCAAAGGCGAAGATGCAAGCCGCACCATGCAGGCACAGTGTGGGCAGCCTTCAGACTTAGAGAAAACAGTACTTTACTACTCTCCTGCCTTTTCCATGGTTATTATATTGGAAAAGAACGAGTTTTGGACAACATCCTTTCATTCTTGCAAAAGTCTTTGCAGACCTCTGTGCAAGCTTTAGAACAAGATTTTGGATGTTTTCTTTCCTGGCAGAGTTTCTCTTTGCAAGATATGGTGGAAAAGCTTTTTGCTGAGTGTTGAGTGGCAAGACACGCAGAAGACGCAGACACGCAGCTCTCCGAAGCTAAGTGCCGGTCCACGGCTTCTTTCGGCAGAAGCCGCTCTTAGATTGTCACCGCGACCGGCCCAATGCTCTGTGTGCGAAGAAGCAGCTACTTCGCCTCCGGGAGAATCGGCGAGCGGCAGCTTCCCAAAGGCGAAGATGCAAGCCGAACCATGCAGGCACAGTGTGGGCTGCATTCAGACTTAGAGAAAACAGTACTTTACCACTCTCCTGCCTTTTCCATTGTTATTATATTGGAAAAGAACGAGTTTTGGACAACTACCTTTCATTCTTGCCAAACTCTTTGCAGACCTCCGTGCAAGCTTTAGAACAAGATTTTGGATGTTTTCTTTCCTGGCAGAGTTTCTCTTTGCAAGATATGGTGGAAAAGTTTTTTGCTGAGTGTTGAGCGGCAAGACACGCAGAAGACGCAGATACGCAGCTCTCCGAAGCTAAGTGCCGGTCCCGGGATTCTTTCGGCACAAACCGCACTCAGGAGCTCCCTGCGCTCGCCACAATGCTCTGTGTGCGAAGAAGCCGCTTCTTCGCCTCCGGGAGAATCGGCGAGCGGCAGCTTCCCAAATGCGAAGATGCAAGCCGCACCATGCAGGCACAGTGTGGGCAGCATTCAGACTTAGAGAAAACAGTACTTTACCTCTCTCCTGCCTTTTCCATGGTTATTATATTGGAAAAGAACGAGTTTTGGACAACTACCTTTCATTCTTGCCAAACTCTTTGCAGACCTCCGTGCAAGCTTTAGAACAAGATTTTGGATGTTTTCTTTCCTGGCAGAGTTTCTCTTTGCAAGATATGGTGGAAAAGCTTTTTGCTGAGTGTTGAGCGGCAAGACACGCAGAAGACGCAGATACGCAGCTCTCCGAAGCTAAGTGCCGGTCCACGGCTTCTTTCGGCAGAAGCCGCTCTTTGATTGTCACCGCGACCGGCCCAATGCTCTGTGTGCGAAGAAGCAGCATCTTCGCCTCCGGGAGAATCGGCGAGCGGAAGCTTCCCAAAGGCGAAGATGCAAGCCGCACCATGCAGGCACATTGTGGGCTGCATTCAGACTTAGAGAAAACAGTACTTTACCACTCTCCTGCCTTTTCTATGGTTATTATATTGGAAAAGAACGAGTTTTGGACAACTACCTTTCATTCTTGCCAAACTCTTTGCAGACCTCCGTGCAAGCTTCAGAACAAGATTTTGGATGTTTTCTTTCCTGGCAGAGTTTCTCTTTGCAAGATATGGTGGAAAAGCTTTTTGCTGAGTGTAGAGCGGCAAGACACGCAGAAGACGCAGATACGCAGCTCTCCGAAGCTAAGTGCCGGTCCCGGGCATCTTTCGGCACAAACCGCTCTCAGGAGCTCCCTGCGCTCGCCACAATGTTCTGTGTGCGAAGAAGCAGCTTCTTCGCCTCCGGGAGAATCGGCGAGCGGCAGCTTCCCAAAGGCGAAGATGCAAGCCGCACCACACAGGAACAGTGTGGGCAGCCTTCAGACATAGAGAAAACAGTACTTTACCACTCTCCTGCCTTTTCCATGGTTATTATATTGGAAAAGAACGAGTTTTGGACAACTACCTTTCATTCTTGCCAAACTCTTTGCAGACCTCCGTGCAAGCTTTAGAACAAGATTTTGGATGTTTTCTTTCCTGGCAGAGTTTCTCTTTGCAAGATATGGTGGAAAAGCTTTTTGCTGAGTGTTGAGCGGCAAGACATGCAGAAGACGCAGATACGCAGGTCTCCGAAGCTAAGTGCCGGTCCACGGCTTCTTTCGGCAGAAGCCGCTCTTTGATTGTCACCGCGACCGGCCCAATGCTCTGTGTGCGAAGAAGCAGCTTCTTCGCCTCCGGGAGAATCGGCGAGCGGAAGCTTCCCAAAGGCGAAGTTGCAAGCCGCACCATGCAGGCACAGTGTGGGCTGCATTCAGACTTAGAGAAAACAGTACTTTACCACTCTCCTGCCTTTTCCATGGTTATTATATTGGAAAAGAACGAGTTTTGGACAACTACCTTTCATTCTTGCCAAACTCTTTGCAGACGTCCGTGCAAGCTTTAGAACAAGATTTTGGATGTTTTCTTTCCTGGCAGAGTTTCTCTTTGCAAGATATGGTGGAAAAGCTTTTTGCTGAGTGTTGAGCGGCAAGACACGCAGAAGACGCAGATACGCAGCTCTCCGAAGCTAAGTGCCGGTCCCGGGCTTCTTTCGGCAGAAGCCGCTCTTAGATTGTCACCGCGACCGGCCCAATGCTCTGTGTGCGAAGAAGCAGCTTCTTCGCCTCCGGGAGAATCGGTGAGCGGCAGCTTCCCAAAGGCGAAGATGCAAGCCGCCCCATGCAGGCACAGTGTGGGCAGCCTTCAGACTTAGAGAAAACAGTACTTTACCACTCTCCTGCCTTTTCCATTGTTATTATATTGGAAAAGAATGAGTTTTGGACAACTACCTTTCATTCTTGCCAAACTCTTTGCAGACCTCCGTGCAAGCTTTAGAACAAGATTTTGGATGTTTTCTTTCCTGGCAGAGTTTCTCTTTGCAAGATATGGTGGAAAAGTTTTTTGCTGAGTGTAGAGCGGCAAGACACGCAGAAGACGCAGATACGCAGCTCTCCGAAGCTAAGTGCCGGTCCCGGGCTTCTTTCGGCACAAACCGCTCTCAGGAGCTCCCTGCGCTCGCCACAATGCTCTCTGTGCGAAGAAGCCGATTCTTCGCCTCCGGGAGAATCGGCGAGCGGCAGCTTCCCAAAGGCGAAGATGCAAGCCGCACCATGCAGGCACAGTGTGGGCAGCCTTCAGACTTAGAGAAAACAGTACTTTACCACTCTCCTGCCTTTTCCATTGTTATTATATTGGAAAAGAACGAGTTTTGGACAACAACTTTTCATTCTTGCAAAAGTCTTTGCAGACCTCCGTGCAAGCTTTAGAACAAGATTTTGGATGTTTTCTTTCCTGGCAGAGTTTCTCTTTGCAAGATATGGTGGAAAAGCTTTTTGCTGAGTGTAGAGCGGCAAGACACGCAGAAGACGCAGATACGCAGCTCTCCGAAGCTAAGTGCCGGTCCCGGGATTCTTTCGGCAAAAGCCGCTCTTAGATTGTCACCGCGACCGGCCCAATGCTCTGTGTGCGAAGAAGCCGCTTCTTCGCCTCCGAGAGAATCGGTGAGCGGCATCTTCCCAAATGCGAAGATGCAAGCTGCAGCACACAGGCACAGTGTGAGCAGCCTTCAGACTTAGACAAAACAGTACTTTACCACTCTCCTGCCTTTTCCATGGTTATTATATTGGAAAAGAACGAGTTTTGGACAACAACCTTTCATTCTTGCAAAAGTTTTTGCAGACCTCCGTGCAAGCTTTAGAACAAGATTTTGGATGTTTTCTTTCCTGGCAGAGTTTCTCTTTGCAAGATATGGTGGAAAAGCTTTTTGCTGAGTGTTGAGCGGCAAGACACGCAGAAGACGCAGATACGTAGCTCTCCGAAGCTAAGTGCCGGTCCACGGCTTCTTTCGGCAGAAGCCGCTCTTAGATTGTCACCGCGACCGGCCCAATGCTCTGTGTGCGAAGAAGCAGCTTCTTCGACTCCGAGAGAATCGGTGAGCGGCAGCTTCCCAAATGCGAAGATGCAAGCCGCACCATGCAGGCACAGTGTGGGCAGCCTTCAGACTTAGAGAAAACAGTACTTTACCACTCTCCTGCCTTTTCCATGGTTATTATATTGGAAAAGAACGAGTTTTGGACAACAACCTTTCATTCTTGCAAAAGTCTTTGCAGACCTCCGTGCAAGCTTTAGAACAAGATTTTGGATGTTTTCTTTCCTGGCAGAGTTTCTCTTTGCAAGATATGGTGGAAAAGCTTTTTGCTGAGTGTTGAGCGGCAAGACACGCAGAAGACGCAGATACGCAGCTCTACGAAGCTAAGTGCCGGTCCACGGCTACTTTCGGCAGAAGCCGCTCTGAGGTGCTCATCGCGACCGGCCCAATGCTCTGTGTGCGAAGAAGCCGCTTCTTCGCCTGCGGGAGAATCGGCGAGCGGCAGCTTCCCAAAGGCGAAGATGCAAGCTGCACCATGCAGGCACAGTGTGAGCAGCCTTCAGACTTAGAGAAAACAGTACTTTACCTCTCTCCAGCCTTTTCCATGGTTATTATATTGAAAAAGAACGAGTTTTGGACAACTACCTTTCATTCTTGCCAAACTCTTTGCAGACGTCCGTGCAAGCTTTAGAACAAGATTTTGGATGTTTTCTTTCCTGGCAGAGTTTCTCTTTGCAAGATATGGTGGAAAAGCTTTTTGCTGAGTGTTGAGCGGCAAGACACGCAGAAGACGCAGATACGCAGCTCTCCGAAGCTAAGTGCCGGTCCACGGCTTCTTTCGGCAGAAGCCGCTCTTAGGTGCTCACCGCGACCGGTGCAATGCTCTGTGTGCGAAGAAGCCGCTTCTTCGCCTCCGGGAGAATCGGCGAGCGGCAGCTTCCCAAAGGCGAAGATGCAAGCTGCACCACACAGGCACAGTGTGGGCTGCATTCAGACTTAGAGAAAACAGTACTTTACCACTCTCCTGCCTTTTCCATGGTTATTATATTGGAAAAGAACGAGTTTTGGACAACAACTTTTCATTCTTACAAAAGTCTTTGCAGACATCTGTGCAAGCTTTAGAACAAGATTTTGGATGTTTTCTTTCCTGGCAGAGTTTCTCTTTGCAAGATATGGTGGAAAAGCTTTTTGCTGAGTGTTGAGCGGCAAGACACGCAGAAGACGCAGACACGCAGCTCTCCGAAGCTAAGTGCCGGTCCCGGGCTTCTTTCGGCAAAAGCCGCTCTTAGATTGTCACCGCGACCGGCCCAATGCTCTGTGTGCGAAGAAGCCGCTTCTTCGCCTCCGAGAGAATCGGTGAGCGGCATCTTCCCAAATGCGAAGATGCAAGCTGCAGCACACAGGCACAGTGTGGGCAGCCTTCAGACTTAGAGAAAACAGTACTTTACCACTCTCCTGCCTTTTCCATGGTTATTATATTGGAAAAGAACGAGTTTTGGACAACAACCTTTCATTCTTGAAAAAGTTTTTGCAGACCTCTGTGCAAGCTTTAGAACATGATTTTGGATGTTTTCTTTCCTGGCAGAGTTTCTCTTTGCAAGATATGGTGGAAAAGCTTTTTGCTGAGTGTAGAGCGGCAAGACATGCAGAAGACGCAGATACGCAGCTCTCCGAAGCTAAGTGCCGGTCCACGGCTTCTTTCGGCAGAAGCGGCTCTTTGATTGTCACCGCGACCGGCCCAATGCTCTGTGTGCGAAGAAGCAGCATCTTCGCCTCCGGGAGAATCGGCGAGCGGAAGCTTCCCAAAGGCGAAGATGCAAGCCGCACCATGCAGGCACATTGTGGGCTGCATTCAGACTTAGAGAAAACAGTACTTTACCACTCTCCTGCCTTTTCTATGGTTATTATATTGGAAAAGAACGAGTTTTGGACAACTAACTTTCATTCTTGCCAAACTCTTTGCAGACCTCCGTGCAAGCTTCAGAACAAGATTTTGGATGTTTTCTTTCCTGGCAGAGTTTCTCTTTGCAAGATATGGTGGAAAAGCTTTTTGCTGAGTGTAGAGCGGCAAGACACGCAGAAGACGCAGATACGCAGCTCTCCGAAGCTAAGTGCCGGTCCCGGGCATCTTTCGGCACAAACCGCTCTCAGGAGCTCCCTGCGCTCGCCACAATGTTCTGTGTGCGAAGAAGCAGCTTCTTCGCCTCCGGGAGAATCGGCGAGCGGCAGCTTCCCAAAGGCGAAGATGCAAGCCGCACCACACAGGAACAGTGTGGGCAGCCTTCAGACATAGAGAAAACAGTACTTTACCACTCTCCTGCCTTTTCCATGGTTATTATATTGGAAAAGAATGAGTTTTGGACAACTACCTTTCATTCTTGCCAAACTCTTTGCAGACCTCCGTGCAAGCTTTAGAACAAGATTTTGGATGTTTTCTTTCCTGGCAGAGTTTCTCTTTGCAAGATATGGTGGAAAAGCTTTTTGCTGAGTGTTGAGCGGCAAGACATGCAGAAGACGCAGATACGCAGCTCTCCGAAGCTAAGTGCCGGTCCACGGCTTCTTTCGGCAGAAGCCGCTCTTTGATTGTCACCGCGACCGGCCCAATGCTCTGTGTGCGAAGAAGCAGCTTCTTCGCCTCCGGGAGAATCGGCGAGCGGAAGCTTCCCAAAGGCGAAGTTGCAAGCCGCACCATGCAGGCACAGTGTGGGCTGCATTCAGACTTAGAGAAAACAGTACTTTACCACTCTCCTGCCTTTTCTATGGTTATTATATTGGAAAAGAACGAGTTTTGGACAACTACCTTTCATTCTTGCCAAACTCTTTGCAGACGTCCGTGCAAGCTTTAGAACAAGATTTTGGATGTTTTCTTTCCTGGCAGAGTTTCTCTTTGCAAGATATGGTGGAAAAGCTTTTTGCTGAGTGTTGAGCGGCAAGACACGCAGAAGACGCAGATACGCAGCTCTCCGAAGCTAAGTGCCGGTCCCGGGCTTCTTTCGGCAGAAGCCGCTCTTAGATTGTCACCGCGACCGGCCCAATGCTCTGTGTGCGAAGAAGCAGCTTCTTCGCCTCCGGGAGAATCGGTGAGCGGCAGCTTCCCAAAGGCGAAGATGCAAGCCGCCCCATGCAGGCACAGTGTGGGCAGCCTTCAGACTTAGAGAAAACAGTACTTTACCACTCTCCTGCCTTTTCCATTGTTATTATATTGGAAAAGAACGAGTTTTGGACAACTACCTTTCATTCTTGCCAAACTCTTTGCAGACCTCCGTGCAAGCTTTAGAACAAGATTTTGGATGTTTTCTTTCCTGGCAGAGTTTCTCTTTGCAAGATATGGTGGAAAAGTTTTTTGCTGAGTGTAGAGCGGCAAGACACGCAGAAGACGCAGATACGCAGCTCTCCGAAGCTAAGTGCCGGTCCACGGCTTCTTTCGGCAGAAGCCGCTCTTAGGTGCTCACCGCGACCGGTGCAATGCTCTGTGTGCGAAGAAGCCGCTTCTTCGCCTCCGGGAGAATCGGCGAGCGGCAGCTTCCCAAAGGCGAAGATGCAAGCTGCACCACACAGGCACAGTGTGGGCTGCCTTCAGACTTAGAGAAAACAGTACTTTACCACTCTCCTGCCTTTTCCATGGTTATTATATTGGAAAAGAACGAGTTTTGGACAACAACTTTTCATTCTTACAAAAGTCTTTGCAGACATCTGTGCAAGCTTTAGAACAAGATTTTGGATGTTTTCTTTCCTGGCAGAGTTTCTCTTTGCAAGATATGGTGGAAAAGCTTTTTGCTGAGTGTTGAGCGGCAAGACACGCACAAGACGCAGACACGCAGCTCTCCGAAGCTAAGTGCCGGTCCCGGGCTTCTTTCGGCAAAAGCCGCTCTTAGATTGTCACCGCGACCGGCCCAATGCTCTGTGTGCGAAGAAGCCGCTTCTTCGCCTCCGAGAGAATCGGTGAGCGGCATCTTCCCAAATGCGAAGATGCAAGCTGCAGCACACAGGCACAGTGTGAGCAGCCTTCAGACTTAGACAAAACAGTACTTTACCACTCTCCTGCCTTTTCCATGGTTATTATATTGGAAAAGAACGAGTTTTGGACAACAACCTTTCATTCTTGAAAAAGTTTTTGCAGACCTCTGTGCAAGCTTTAGAACATGATTTTGGATGTTTTCTTTCCTGGCAGAGTTTCTCTTTGCAAGATATGGTGGAAAAGCTTTTTGCTGAGTGTTGAGCAGCAAGACACGCAGAAGACGCAGATACGCAGCTCTCCGAAGCTAAGTGCCGGTCCACGGCTTCTTTCGGCAGAAGCCGCTCTTAGATTGTCACCGCGACCGGCCCAATGCTATGTGTGCGAAGAAGCGGCTTCTTCGCCTCCGGGAGAATCGGCGAGCGGCAGCTTCCCAAAGGCGAAGATGCAAGCCGCACCATGCAGGCACAGTGTGGGCAGCCTTCAGACTTAGAGAAAACAGTACTTTACCACTCTCCTGCCTTTTCCATGGTTATTGTATTGGAAAAGAACGAGTTTTGGACAACAACTTTTCATTCTTGCAAAAGTCTTTGCAGACATCTGTGCAAGCTATAGAACAAGATTTTGGCTGTTTTCTTTCCTGGCAGAGTTTCTCTTTGCAAGATATGGTGGAAAAGCTTTTTGCTGAGTGTCGAGTGGCAAGACACGCAGAAGATGCAGATACGCAGCTCTCCGAAGCTAAGTGCCGGTCCCGCGCATCTTTCGGCACAAACCGCTCTCAGGAGCTCCCTGCGCTCGCCACAATGTTCTGTGTGCGAAGAAGCCGCTTCTTCGCCTCCGGGAGAATCGGCGAGCGGCAGCTTCCCAAAGGCGAAGATGCAAGCCGCACCACACAGGAACAGTATGGGCAGCCTTCAGACATAGAGAAAACAGTACTTTACCACTCTCCTGCCTTTTCCATTGTTCTTATATTGGAAAAGAACGAGTTTTGGGCAACAACCTTTCATTCTTGCAAAAGTCTTTGCAGACCTCCGTGCAAGCTTTAGAACAAGATTTTGGATGTTTTCTTTCCTGGCAGAGTTTCTCTTTGCAAGATATGGTGGAAAAGCTTTTTGCTGAGTGTTGAGCGGCAAGACACGCAGAAGACGCAGATACGCAGCTCTCCGAAGCTAAGTGCCGGTCCACGGCTTCTTTCGGCAGAAGCCGCTCTTAGATTGTCACCGCGACCGGCCCAATGCTCTGTGTGCGAAGAAGCAGCTTCTTCGCCTCCGGGAGAATCGGCGAGCGGCAGCTTCCCAAAGGCGAAGATGCAAGCCGCACCACACAGGAACAGTGTGGGCAGCCTTCAGACATAGAGAAAACAGTACTTTACCACTCTCCTGCCTTTTCCATGTTATTATATTGGAAAAGAACGAGTTTTGGACAACAACCTTTCATTCTTGCAAAAGTCTTTGCAGACCTCCGTGCAAGCTTTAGAACAAGATTTTGGATGTTTTCTTTCCTGGCAGAGTTTCTCTTTGCAAGATATGGTGGAAAAGCTTTTTGCTGAGTGTTGAGCGGCAAGACACGCAGAAGACGCAGATACGCAGCTCTCCGAAGCTATGTGCCGGTCCACGGCTTCTTTCGGCAGAAGCCGCTCTTAGGTGCTCACCGCGACTGGCGCAATGCTCTGTGTGTGAAGAAGCCGCTTCTTCGCCTCCGGGAGAATCGGCGAGCGGCAGCTTCCCAAAGGCGAAGATGCAAGCTGCACCACACAGGCACAGTGTGGGCTGCATTCAGACTTAGAGAAAACAGTACTTTACCACTCTCCTGCCTTTTCCATGGTTATTATATTGGAAAAGAACGAGTTTTGGACAACAACTTTTCATTCCTGCAAAAGTCTTTGCAGACCTCCGTGCAAGCTTTAGAACAAGATTTTGGATGTTTTCTTTCCTGGCAGAGTTTCTCTTTGCAAGATATGGTGGAAAAGCTTTTTGCTGAGTGTTGAGCGGCAAGACACGCAGAAGACGCGGATACGCAGCTCTCCGAAGCTAAGTGCCGGTCCCGGGCTTCTTTCGGCAAAAGCCGCTCTTAGATTGTGACCGCGACCGGCCCAATGCTCTGTGTGCGAAGAAGCCGCTTCTTCGCCTCCGAGAGAATCGGTGAGCGGCATCTTCCCAAATCCGAAGATGCAAGCCGCACCATGCAGGCACAGTGTGGGCAGCCTTCAGACTTAGAGAAAACAGTACTTTACCACTCTCCTGCCTTTTCCATGGTTATTATATTGGAAAAGAACGAGTTTTGCACAACAACCTTTCATTCTTGCAAAAGTTTTTGCAGACCTCTGTGCAAGCTTTAGAACATGATTTTGGATGTTTTCTTTCCTGGCAGAGTTTCTCTTTGCAAGATATGGTGGAAAAGCTTTTTGCTGAGTGTTGAGCAGCAAGACACGCAGAAGACGCAGATACGCAGCTCTCCGAAGCTAAGTGCCGGTCCACGGCTTCTTTCGGCAGAAGCCGCTCTTAGATTGTCACCGCGACCGGCCCAATGCTATGTGTGCGAAGAAGCGGCTTCTTCGCCTCCGGGAGAATCGGCGAGCGGCAGCTTCCCAAAGGCGAAGATGCAAGCCGCACCATGCAGGCACAGTGTGGGCAGCCTTCAGACTTAGAGAAAACAGTACTTTACTACTCTCCTGCCTTTTCCATGGTTATTCTATTGGAAAAGAACGAGTTTTGGACAACAACTTTTCATTCTTGCAAAAGTCTTTGCAGACCTCCGTGCAAGCTATAGAACAAGATTTTGGATGTTATCTTTCCTGGCAGAGTTTCTCTTTGCAAGATATGGTGGAAAAGCTTTTTGCTGAGTGTTGAGTGGCAAGACACGCAGAAGACGCAGATACGCAGCTCTCCGAAGCTAAGTGCCGGTCCCGGGCATCTTTCGGCACAAACCGCTCTCAGGAGCTCCCTGCGCTCGCCACAATGTTCTGTGTGCGAAGAAGCCGCTTCTTCGCCTCCGGGAGAATCGGCGAGCGGCAGCTTCCCAAAGGCGAAGATGCAAGCCGCACCACACAGGAACAGTGTGGGCAGCCTTCAGACATAGAGAAAACAGTACTTTACCACTCTCCTGCCTTTTCCATTGTTCTTATATTGGAAAAGAACGAGTTTTGGGCAACAACCTTTCATTCTTGCAAAAGTCTTTGCAGACCTCCGTGCAAGCTTTAGAACAAGATTTTGGATGTTTTCTTTCCTGGCAGAGTTTCTCTTTGCAAGATATGGTGGAAAAGCTTTTTGCTGAGTGTTGAGCGGCAAGACACGCAGAAGACGCAGATACGCAGCTCTCCGAAGCTAAGTGCCGGTCCACGGCTTCTTTCGGCACAAACCGCTCTTAGGTGCTCACCGCGACCGGCCCAATGCTCTGTGTGCGAAGAAGCGGCTTCTTCGCCTCCGGGAGAATCGGCGAGCGGCAGCTTCCCAAAGGCGAAGATGCAAGCCGCACCATGCAGGCACAGTGTGGGCAGCCTTCAGACTTAGAGAAAACAGTACTTTACCACTCTCCTGCCTTTTCCATGGTTATTCTATTGGAAAAGAACGAGTTTTGGACAACAACTTTTCATTCCTGCAAAAGTCTTTGCAGACCTCCGTGCAAGCTATAGAACAAGATTTTGGATGTTATCTTTCCTGGCAGAGTTTCTCTTTGCAAGATATGGTGGAAAAGCTTTTTGCTGAGTGTTGAGTGGCAAGACACGCAGAAGACGCAGATACACAGCTCTCCGAAGCTAAGTGCCGGTCCCGGGCATCTTTCGGCACAAACCGCTCTCAGGAGCTCCCTGCGCTCGCCACAATGTTCTGTGTGCGAAGAAGCCGCTTCTTCGCCTCCGGGAGAATCGGCGAGCGGCAGCTTCCCAAAGGCGAAGATGCAAGCCGCACCACACAGGAACAGTGTGGGCAGCCTTCAGACATAGAGAAAACAGTACTTTACCACTCTCCTGCCTTTTCCATTGTTCTTATATTGGAAAAGAACGAGTTTTGGGCAACAACCTTTCATTCTTGCAAAAGTCTTTGCAGACCTCCGTGCAAGCTTTAGAACAAGATTTTGGATGTTTTCTTTCCTGGCAGAGTTTCTCTTTGCAAGATATGGTGGAAAAGCTTTTTGCTGAGTGTTGAGCGGCAAGACACGCAGAAGACGCAGATACGCAGCTCTCCGAAGCGAAGTGCCGGTCCACGGCTTCTTTCGGCACAAACCGCTCTTAGGTGCTCACCGCGACCGGCCCAATGCTCTGTGTGCGAAGAAGCAGCTTCTTCGCCTCCGGGAGAATCGGCGAGCGGCAGCTTCCCTAAGGCGAAGTTGCAAGCCGCACCATGCAGGCACAGTGTGGGCTGCATTCAGACTTAGAGAAAACAGTACTTTACCTCTCTCCTGCCTTTTCCATGGTTATTATATTGGAAAAGAACGAGTTTTGGACAACTACCTTTCATTCTTGCCAAACTCTTTGCAGACCTCCGTGCAAGCTTTAGAACAAGATTTTGGATGTTTTCTTTCCTGGCAGAGTTTCTCTTTGCAAGATATGGTGGAAAAGCTTTTTGCTGAGTGTTGAGCGGCAAGACACGCAGAAGACGCAGATACGCAGCTCTCCGAATCTTAGTGCCTGTCCCGGGCTTCTTTCGGCAGAAGCCGCTCTTAGGTGTTCACCGCGAGCGGCCCAATGCTCTGTGTGCGAAGAAGCCGCTTCTTCGCCTCCGGGAGAATCGGTGAGCGGCAGCTTTCCAAAGGCGAAGATGCAAGCCGCACCACGCAGGCACAGTGTGGGCAGCCTTCAGACTTAGAGAAACTAGTACTTTACCACTCTCCTGCCTTTTCCATGGTTATTATATTGGAAAAGAACGAGTTTTGGACAACTACCTTTCATTCTTGCCAAACTCTTTGCAGACCTCCGTGCAAGCTTTAGAACAAGATTTTGGATGTTTTCTTTCCTGGCAGAGTTTCTCTTTGCAAGATATGGTGGACAAGCTTTTTGCTGAGTGTTGAGCGGCAAGACACGCAGAAGACGCAGATACGCAGCTCTCTGAAGCTAAGTGCCGGTCCCGGGCATCTTTCGGCACAAACCGCTCTCAGGAGCTCCCTGCGCTCGCCACAATGCTCTGTGTGCGAATAAGCTGCTTCTTCGCCTCCGGGAGAATCGGCGAGCGGCAGCTTCCCAAAGGCGAAGATGCAAGCTGCACCACACAGGCACAGTGTGGGCAGCATTCAGACTTAGAGAAAACAGTACTTTACCTCTCTCCAGCCTTTTCCATGGTATGATATTGGAAAAGAACGAGTTTTGGACAACTACCTTTCATTCTTGCCAAACTCTTTGCAGACCTGCGTGCAAGCTTTAGAAGAAGATTTTGGATGTTTTCTTTCCTGGTAGAGTTTCTCTGAGTAAGATATGGTGGAAAAGCTTTTTGCTGAGTGTTGAGCGGCAAGACACGCAGAAGACGCAGATACGCAGCTCTCCGAAGCTATGTGCCGGTCCACGGCTTCTTTCGGCAGAAGCCGCTCTTAGGTGCTCACCGCGACCGGCCCAATGCTCTGTGTGCGAAGAAGCCGCTTCTTCGCCTCCGGGAGAATCGGTGAGCGGCAGCTTCCCAAAGGCGAAGATGCAAGCCGCACCATGCAGGCACAGTGTGGGCAGCCTTCAGACTTAGAGAAAACAGTACTTTACCACTCTCCTGCCTTTTCCATGGTTATTATATTGGAAAAGAACGAGTTTTGGACAACTACCTTTCATTCTTGCCAAACTCTTTGCAGACATCCGTGCAAGCTTTAGAACAAGATTTTGGATGTTTTCTTTCCTGGCAGAGTTTCTCTTTGCAAGATATGGTGGAAAAGCTTTTTGCTGAGTGTTGAGCGGCAAGACACGCAGAAGACGCAGATACGCAGCTCTCCGAAGCTAAGTGCCGGTCCCGGGCTTCTTTCGGCACAAACCGCTCTTAGATTGTCACTGCGACCGGCCCAATGCTCTGTGTGCGAAGAAGCAGCTTCTTCGCCTCCGGGAGAATCGGTGAGCGGCAGCTTCCCAAAAGCGAAGATGCAAGCTGCACCACACAGGCACAGTGTGGGCAGCCTTCAAACTTAGAGAAAACAGTACTTTACCTCTCTCCTGCCTTTTCCATGGCATTCTATTGGAAAAGAACGAGTTTTGGACAACAACCTTTCATTCTTGCCAAACTCTTTGCAGACCTCCGTGCAAGCTTTAGAACAAGATTTTGGACGTTTTCTTTCCTGGCAGAGTTTCTCTTTGCAAGATATGGTGGAAAAGCTTTTTGCTGAGTGTTGAGCGGCAAGACACGCAGAAGACGCAGATACGCAGCTCTCTGAAGCTAAGTGCCGGTCCCGGGCATCTTTCGGCACAAACCGCTCTCAGGAGCTCCCTGCGCTCGCCACAATGCTCTGTGTGCGAAGAAGCCGCTTCTTCACCTCCGGGAGAATCGGCGAGCGGCAGCTTCCCAAAGGCGAAGATGCAAGCCGCACCACACAGGAACAGTGTGGGCAGCCTTCAGACATAGAGAAAACAGTACTTTACCACTCTCCTGCCTTTTCCATTGTTCTTATATTGGAAAAGAACGAGTTTTGGGCAACAAACTTTCATTCTTGCAAAAGTCTTTGCAGACCTCCGTGCAAGCTTTAGAACAAGATTTTGGATGTTTTCTTTCCTGGCAGAGTTTCTCTTTGCAAGATATGGTGGAAAAGCTTTTTGCTGAGTGTTGAGCGGCAAGACACGCAGAAGACGCAGATACGCAGCTCTCCGAAGCTAAGTGCCGGTCCACGGCTTCTTTCGGCACAAACCGCTCTTAGGTGCTCACCGCGACCGGCCCAATGCTCTGTGTGCGAAGAAGCAGCTTCTTCGCCTCCGGGAGAATCGGCGAGCGGCAGCTTCCCTAAGGCGAAGTTGCAAGCCGCACCATGCAGGCACAGTGTGGGCTGCATTCAGACTTAGAGAAAACAGTACTTTACCTCTCTCCTGCCTTTTCCATGGTTATTCTATTGGAAAAGAACGAGTTTTGGACAACTACCTTTCATTCTTGCCAAACTCTTTGCAGACCTCCGTGCAAGCTTTAGAACAAGATTTTGGATGTTTTCTTTCCTGGCAGAGTTTCTCTTTGCAAGATATGGTGGAAAAGCTTTTTGCTGAGTGTTGAGCGGCAAGACACGCAGAAGACGCAGATACGCAGCTCTCCGAATCTAAGTTCCTGTCCCGGGCTTCTTTCGGCAGAAGCCGCTCTTAGGTGTTCACCGCGACCGGCCCAATGCTCTGTGTGCGAAGAAGCCGCTTCTTCGCCTCCGGGAGAATCGGTGAGCGGCAGCTTTCCAAAGGCGAAGATGCAGGCCGCACCACGCAGGCACAGTGTGGGCAGCCTTCAGACTTAGAGAAACTAGTACATTACCACTCTCCTGCCTTTTCCATGGTTATGATATTGGAAAAGAACGAGTTTTGGACAACTACCTTTCATTCTTGCCAAACTCTTTGCAGACCTGCGTGCAAGCTTTAGAAGAAGATTTTGGATGTTTTCTTTCCTGGTAGAGTTTCTCTTTGCAAGATATGGTGGAAAAGCTTTTTGCTGAGTGTTGAGCGGCAAGACACGCAGAAGACGCAGATACGCAGCTGTCCGAAGCTATGTGCCGGTCCACGGCTTCTTTCGGCAGAAGCCGCTCTTAGGTGCTCACCGCGACCGGCCCAATGCTCTGTGTGCGAAGAAGACGCTTCTTCGCCTCCGGGAGAATCGGTGAGCGGCAGCTTCCCAAAGGCGAAGATGCAAGCCGCACCATGCAGGCACAGTGTGGGCTGCATTCAGACTTAGAGAAAACAGTACTTTACCACTCTCGTGCCTTTTCCATTGTTATTCTATTGGAAAAGAACGAGTTTTGGACAACTACCTTTCATTCTTGCCAAACTCTTTGCAGACATCCGTGCAAGCTGTAGACCAAGATTTTGGATGTTTTCTTTCCTGGCAGAGTTTCTCTTTGCAAGATATGGTGGAAAAGCTTTTTGCTGAGTGTTGAGCGGCAAGACACGCAGAAGACGCAGATACGCAGCTCTCCGAAGCTAAGTGCCGGTCCCGGGCTTCTTTCGGCAGAAACCGCTCTTAGATTGTCACTGCGACCGGCCCAATGCTCTGTGTGCGAAGAAGCAGCTTCTTCGCCTCCGGGAGAATCGGCGAGCGGCAGCTTCCCAAAGGCGAAGATGCAAGCCGCACCACACAGGCACAGTGTGGGCAGCCTTCAAACTTAGAGAAAACAGCACTTTACCTCTCTCCTGCCTTTTCCATGGCATTCTATTGGAAAAGAACGAGTTTTGGACAACAACCTTTCATTCTTGCCAAACTCTTTGCAGACCTCCGTGCAAGCTTTAGAACAAGATTTTGGACGTTTTCTTTCCTGGCAGAGTTTCTCTTTGCAAGATATGGTGGAAAAGCTTTTTGCTGAGTGTTGAGCGGCAAGACACGCAGAAGATGCAGATACGCAGCTCTCCAAAGCTAAGTGCCGGTCCCGGGCTTCTTTCGGCACAAACCGCTCTCAGGAGCTCCCTGCGCTCGCCACAATGCTCTGTGTGCGAAGAAGCCGCTTCTTCGCCTCCGGGAGAATCGGTGAGCGGCAGCTTCCCAAAGGCGAAGATGCAGGCCGCACCACGCAGGCACAGTGTGGGCAGCCTTCAGACTTAGAGAAACTAGTACTTTACCACTCTCCTGCCTTTTCCATGGTTATTCTATTGGAAAAGAACGAGTTTTGGACAACAACCTTTCATTCTTGCCAAACTCTTTGCAGATCTCCGTGCGAGCTTTAGAACAAGATTTTGGCTGTTTTCTTTCCTGGCAGAGTTTCTCTTTGCAAGATATGGTGGACAAGCTTTTCGCTGAGTGTAGAGCGGCAAGACACGCAGAAGACGCAGATACGCAGCTCTCTGAAGCTAAGTGCCGGTCCCGGGCATCTTTCGGCACAAACCGCTCTCAGGAGCTCCCTGCGCTCGCCACAATGCTCTGTGTGCGAATAAGCTGCTTCTTCGCCTCCCGGAGAATCGGCGAGCGGCAGCTTCCCAAAGGCGAAGATGCAATCTGCACCACACAGGCACAGTGTGTGCAGCATTCAGACTTAGAGAAACCAGTACTTTACCTCTCTCCAGCCTTTTCCATGGTTATTATATTGGAAAAGAACGAGTTTTGGAGAACTACCTTTCATTCTTGCCAAACTCTTTGCAGACCTGCGTGCAAGCTTTAGAACAAGATTTTGGATGTTTTCTTTCCTGGCAGAGTTTCTCTTTGCAAGATATGGTGGAAAAGCTTTTTGCTGAGTGTTGAGCGGCAAGACACGCAGAAGACGCAGATACGCAGCTCTCCGAAGCGATGTGCCGGTCCACGGCTTCTTTCGGCAGAAGCCGCTCTTAGGTGCTCACTGCGACCGGCCCAATGCTCTGTGTGCGAAGAAGCCGCTTCTTCGCCTCCGGGAGAATCGGTGAGCGGCAGCTTCCCAAAGGCGAAGATGCAAGCTGCACCACACAGGAACAGTGTGGGCAGCCTTCAGACATAGAGAAAACAGTACTTTACCTCTCTCCTGCCTTTTCCATGGTTATTATATTGGAAAAGAACGAGTTTTGGACAACAACCTTTCATTCTTGCAAAAGTCTTTGCAGACCTCCGTGCAAGCTTTAGAACAAGATTTTGGATGTTTTCTTTCCTGGCAGAGTTTCTCTTTGCAAGATATGCTGGAAAAGCTTTTTGCTGAGTGTAGAGCGGCAAGACACGCAGAAGACGCAGATACGCAGCTCTCCAAAGCTAAGTGCCGGTCCCGGGCATCTTTCGGCACAAACCGCTCTCAGGAGCTCCCTGCGCTCGCCACAATGCTCTGTGTGCGAAGAAGCCGCTTCTTCGCCTCCGGGAGAATCGGCGAGCGGCAGCTTCCCAAAGGCGAAGATGCAAGCCGCACCATGCAGGCACAGTGTGGGCTGCATTCAGACTTAGAGAAAACAGTACTTTACCACTCTCCTGCCTTTTCCATGGTTATTCTATTGGAAAAGAACGAGTTTTGGACAACTACCTTTCATTCTTGCCAAACTCTTTGCAGATCTCCGTGCAAGCTTTAGAACAAGATTTTGGCTGTTTTCTTTCCTGGCAGAGTTTCTCTTTGCAAGATATGGTGGACAAGCTTTTTGCTGAGTGTAGAGCGGCAAGACACGCAGAAGACGCAGATACGCAGCTCTCCGAAGCTAAGTGCCGGTCCATGGCTTCTTTCGGCAGAAGCCGCTCTTAGATTGTCACCGCGACCGGCCCAATGCTCTGTGTGCGAAGAAGCCGCTTCTTCGCCTCCGGGAGAATCGGCGAGCGGCAGCTTCCCAAAGGCGAAGATGCAAGCTGCACCACACAGGCACAGTGTGGGCAGCATTCAGACTTAGAGAAACCAGTACTTTACCACTCTCCAGCCTTTTCCATGGTTATTATATTGGAAAAGAACGAGTTTTGGACAACTACCTTTCATTCTTGCCAAACTCTTTGCAGACCTGCGTGCAAGCTTTAGAAGAAGATTTTGGATGTTTTCTTTCCTGGTAGAGTTTCTCCTTGCAAGATATGGTGGAAAAGCTTTTTGCTGAGTGTTGAGCGGCAAGACACGCAGAAGACGCAGATACGCAGCTCTCCAAAGCTAAGTGCCGGTCCCGGGCTTCTTTCGGCACAAACCGCTCTCAGGAGCTCCCTGCGCTCGCCACAATGCTCTGTGTGCGAAGAAGCCGCTTCTTCGCCTCCGGGAGAATCGGTGAGCGGCAGCTTCCCAAAGGCGAAGATGCAGGCCGCACCATGCAGGCACAGTGTGGGCAGCCTTCAGACTTAGAGAAAACAGTACTTTACCACTCTCCTGCCTTTTCCATGGTTATTCTATTGGAAAAGAACGAGTTTTGGACAACAACCTTTCATCTTGCCAAACTCTTTGCAGATCTCCGTGCAAGCTTTAGAACAAGATTTTGGCTGTTTTCTTTCCTGGCAGAGTTTCTCTTTGCAAGATATGGTGGACAAGCTTTTTGCTGAGTGTAGAGCGGCAAGACACGCAGAAGACGCAGATACGCAGCTCTCTGAAGCTAAGTGCCGGTCCCGGGCTTCTTTCGGCACAAACCACTCTCAGGAGCTCCCTGCGCTCGCCACAATGCTCTGTGTGCGAAGAAGCCGCTTCTTCGCCTCCGGGAGAATCGGTGAGCGGCAGCTTCCCAAAGGCGAAGATGCAGGCCGCACCACGCAGGCACAGTGTGGGCAGCCTTCAGACTTAGAGAAAACAGTACTTTACCACTCTCCTGCCTTTTCCATGGTTATTCTATTGGAAAAGAACGAGTTTTGGACAACAACCTTTCATTCTTGCCAAACTCTTTGCAGATCTCCGTGCAAGCTTTAGAACAAGATTTTGGCTGTTTTCTTTCCTGGCAGAGTTTCTCTTTGCAAGATATGGTGGAAAAGCTTTTTGCTGAGTGTAGAGCGGCAAGACACGCAGAAGACGCAGATACGCAGCTCTCCGAAGCTAAGTGCCGGTCCCGGGCTTCTTTCGGCTCAAACCGCTCTTAGATTGTCACTGCGACCGGCCCAATGCTCTGTGTGCGAAGAAGACGCTTCTTCGCCTCCGGGAGAATCGGCGAGCGGCAGCTTCCCAAAGGCGAAGATGCAAGCCGCACCATGCAGGCACAGTGTGGGCTGCATTCAGACTTACAGAAAACAGTACTTTACCACTCTCCTGCCTTTTCCATGGTTATTCTATTGGAAAAGAACGAGTTTTGGACAACTACCTTTCATTCTTGCCAAACTCTTTGCAGATCTCCGTGCAAGCTTTAGAACAAGATTTTGGCTGTTTTCTTTCCTGGCAGAGATTCTCTTTGCAAGATATGGTGGACAAGCTTTTTGCTGAGTGTAGAGCGGCAAGACACGCAGAAGACGCAGATACGCAGCTCTCCGAAGCTAAGTGCCGGTCCATGGCTTCTTTCGGCAGAAGCCGCTCTTAGATTGTCACCGCGACCGGCCCAATGCTCTGTGTGCGAAGAAGCCGCTTCTTCGCCTCCGGGAGAATCGGCGAGCGGCAGCTTCCCAAAGGCGAAGATGCAAGCTGCACCACACAGGCACAGTGTGGGCAGCATTCAGACTTAGAGAAACCAGTACTTTACCACTCTCCAGCCTTTTCCATGGTTATTATATTGGAAAAGAACGAGTTTTGGACAACTACCTTTCATTCTTGCCAAACTCTTTGCAGACCTGCGTGCAAGATTTAGAAGAAGATTTTGGATGTTTTCTTTCCTGGTAGAGTTTCTCCTTGCAAGATATGGTGGAAAAGCTTTTTGCTGAGTGTTGAGCGGCAAGACACGCAGAAGACGCAGATACGCAGCTCTCCAAAGCTAAGTGCCGGTCCCGAGCTTCTTTCGGCACAAACCGCTCTCAGGAGCTCCCTGCGCTCGCCACAATGCTCTGTGTGCGAAGAAGCCGCTTCTTCGCCTCCGGGAGAATCGGTGAGCGGCAGCTTCCCAAAGGCGAAGATGCAGGCCGCACCATGCAGGCACAGTGTGGGCAGCCTTCAGACTTAGAGAAAACAGTACTTTACCACTCTCCTGCCTTTTCCATGGTTATTCTATTGGAAAAGAACGAGTTTTGGACAACAACCTTTCATCTTGCCAAACTCTTTGCAGATCTCCGTGCAAGCTTTAGAACAAGATTTTGGCTGTTTTCTTTCCTGGCAGAGTTTCTCTTTGCAAGATATGGTGGACAAGCTTTTTGCTGAGTGTAGAGCGGCAAGACACGCAGAAGACGCAGATACGCAGCTCTCTGAAGCTAAGTGCCGGTCCCGGGCTTCTTTCGGCACAAACCACTCTCAGGAGCTCCCTGCGCTCGCCACAATGCTCTGTGTGCGAAGAAGCCGCTTCTTCGCCTCCGGGAGAATCGGTGAGCGGCAGCTTCCCAAAGGCGAAGATGCAGGCCGCACCACGCAGGCACAGTGTGGGCAGCCTTCAGACTTAGAGAAAACAGTACTTTACCACTCTCCTGCCTTTTCCATGGTTATTCTATTGGAAAAGAACGAGTTTTGGACAACAACCTTTCATTCTTGCCAAACTCTTTGCAGATCTCCGTGCAAGCTTTAGAACAAGATTTTGGCTGTTTTCTTTCCTGGCAGAGTTTCTCTTTGCAAGATATGGTGGAAAAGCTTTTTGCTGAGTGTAGAGCGGCAAGACACGCAGAAGACGCAGATACGCAGCTCTCCGAAGCTAAGTGCCGGTCCCGGGCTTCTTTCGGCTCAAACCGCTCTTAGATTGTCACTGCGACCGGCCCAATGCTCTGTGTGCGAAGAAGACGCTTCTTCGCCTCCGGGAGAATCGGCGAGCGGCAGCTTCCCAAAGGCGAAGATGCAAGCCGCACCATGCAGGCACAGTGTGGGCTGCATTCAGACTTAGAGAAAACAGTACTTTACCACTCTCCTGCCTTTTCCATGGTTATTCTATTGGAAAAGAACGAGTTTTGGACAACTACCTTTCATTCTTGCCAAACTCTTTGCAGATCTCCGTGCAAGCTTTAGAACAAGATTTTGGCTGTTTTCTTTCCTGGCAGAGTTTCTCTTTGCAAGATATGGTGGACAAGCTTTTTGCTGAGTGTAGAGCGGCAAGACACGCAGAAGACGCAGATACGCAGCTCTCCGAAGCTAAGTGCCGGTCCATGGCTTCTTTCAGCAGAAGCCGCTCTTAGATTGTCACCGCGACCGGCCCAATGCTCTGTGTGCGAAGAAGCCGCTTCTTCGCCTCCGGGAGAATCGGCGAGCGGCAGCTTCCCAAAGGCGAAGATGCAAGCTGCACCACACAGGCACAGTGTGGGCAGCATTCAGACTTAGAGAAACCAGTACTTTACCACTCTCCAGCCTTTTCCATGGTTATTATATTGGAAAAGAACGAGTTTTGGACAACTACCTTTCATTCTTGCCAAACTCTTTGCAGACCTGCGTGCAAGATTTAGAAGAAGATTTTGGATGTTTTCTTTCCTGGTAGAGTTTCTCCTTGCAAGATATGGTGGAAAAGCTTTTTGCTGAGTGTTGAGCGGCAAGACACGCAGAAGACGCAGATACGCAGCTCTCCAAAGCTAAGTGCCGGTCCCGAGCTTCTTTCGGCACAAACCGCTCTCAGGAGCTCCCTGCGCTTGCCACAATGCTCTGTGTGCGAAGAAGCCGCTTCTTCGCCTCCGGGAGAATCGGTGAGCGGCAGCTTCCCAAAGGCGAAGATGCAGGCCGCACCATGCAGGCACAGTGTGGGCAGCCTTCAGACTTAGAGAAAACAGTACTTTACCACTCTCCTGCCTTTTCCATGGTTATTCTATTGGAAAAGAACGAGTTTTGGACAACAACCTTTCATCTTGCCAAACTCTTTGCAGATCTCCGTGCAAGCTTTAGAACAAGATTTTTGCTGTTTTCTTTCCTGGCAGAGTTTCTCTTTGCAAGATATGGTGGACAAGCTTTTTGCTGAGTGTAGAGCGGCAAGACACGCAGAAGACGCAGATACGCAGCTCTCTGAAGCTAAGTGCCGGTCCCGGGCTTCTTTCGGCACAAACCACTCTCAGGAGCTCCCTGCGCTCGCCACAATGCTCTGTGTGCGAAGAAGCCGCTTCTTCGCCTCCGGGAGAATCGGTGAGCGGCAGCTTCCCAAAGGCGAAGATGCAGGCCGCACCACGCAGGCACAGTGTGGGCAGCCTTCAGACTTAGAGAAAACAGTACTTTACCACTCTCCTGCCTTTTCCATGGTTATTCTATTGGAAAAGAACGAGTTTTGGACAACAACCTTTCATTCTTGCCAAACTCTTTGCAGATCTCCGTGCAAGCTTTAGAACAAGATTTTGGCTGTTTTCTTTCCTGGCAGAGTTTCTCTTTGCAAGATATGGTGGAAAAGCTTTTTGCTGAGTGTAGAGCGGCAAGACACGCAGAAGACGCAGATACGCAGCTCTCCGAAGCTAAGTGCCGGTCCCGGGCTTCTTTCGGCTCAAACCGCTCTTAGATTGTCACTGCGACCGGCCCAATGCTCTGTGTGCGAAGAAGACGCTTCTTCGCCTGCGGGAGAATCGGCGAGGGGCAGCTTCCCAAAGGCGAAGATGCAAGCCGCACCACACAGGAACAGTGTGGGCAGCCTTCAGACATAGAGAAAACAGTACTTTACCTCTCTCCTGCCTTTTCCATGGTTATTCTATTGGAAAAGAACGAGTTTTGGACAACAACCTTTCATTCTTGCAAAAGTCTTTGCAGACCTCCGTGCAAGCTTTAGAACAAGATTTTGGATGTTTCCTTTCCTGGCAGAGTTTCTCTTTGCAAGATATGGTGGAAAAGCTTTTTGCTGAGTGTAGAGCGGCAAGACACGCAGAAGACGCAGATACGCAGCTCTCCAAAGCTAAGTGCCGGTCCCGGGCTTCTTTCGGCACAAACCGCTCTCAGGAGCTCCCTGCGCTCGCCACAATGCTCTGTGTGCGAAGAAGCCTCTTCTTCGCCTCCGGGAGAATCGGCGAGCGGCAGCTTCCCAAAGGCGAAGATGCAAGCCGTACCATGCAGGCACAGTGTGGGCTGCATTCAGACTTAGAGAAAACAGTACTTTACCTCTCTCCTGCCTTTTCCATGGTTATTCTATTGGAAAAGAACGAGTTTTGGACAACTACCTTTCATTCTTGCCAAACTCTTTGCAGACCTCCGTGCAAGCTTTAGAACAAGATTTTGGATGTTTTCTTTCCTGGCAGAGTTTCTCTTTGCAAGATATGGTGGAAAAGCTTTTTGCTGAGTGTTGAGCGGCAAGACACGCAGAAGACGCAGATACGCAGCTCTCCGAAGCTAAGTGCCGGTCCACGGCATCTTTCGGCACAAACCGCTCTCAGGAGCTCCCTGCGCTCGCCACAATATTCTGTGTGCGAAGAAGCAGCTTCTTCGCCTCCGGGAGAATCGGCGAGCGGCAGCTTCCCAAAGGCGAAGATGCAAGCTGCACCACACAGGCACAGTGTGGGCAGCCTTCAAACTTAGAGAAAACAGTACTTTACCTCTCTCCTGCCTTTTCCATGGTTATTATATTGGAAAAGAACGAGTTTTGGACAACAACCTTTCATTCTTGCCAAACTCTTTGCAGACCTCCGTGCAAGCTTTAGAACAAGATTTTGGATGTTTTCTTTCCTGGCAGAGTTTCTCTTTGCAAGATATGATGGAAAAGCTTTTTGCTGAGTGTTGAGCGGCAAGACACGCAGAAGACGCAGATACGCAGCTCTCCGAAGCTAAGTGCCGGTCCATGGCTTCTTTCGGCAGAAGCCGCTCTTAGGTGTTCACCGCGACTGGCCCAATGCTCTGTGTGCGAAGAAGCCGCTTCTTCGCCTCCGGGAGAATCGGCGAGCGGCAGCTTCCCAAAGGCGAAGATGCAAGCTGCACCACACAGGCACAGTGTGGGCTGCATTCAGACTTAGAGAAAACAGTACTTTACCACTCTCCTGCCTTTTCCATGGTTATTATATTGGAAAAGAACGAGTTTTGGACAACAACCTTTCATTCTTGCCAAACTCTTTGCAGACCTCCGTGCAAGCTTTAGAACAAGATTTTGGACGTTTTCTTTCCTGGCAGAGTTTCTCTTTGCAAGATATGGTGGAAAAGCTTTTTGCTGAGTGTTGAGCGGCAAGACACGCAGAAGACGCAGATACGCAGCTCTCCAAAGCTAAGTGCCGGTCCCGGGCTTCTTTCGGCACAAACCACTCTCAGGAGCTCCCTGCGCTTGCCACAATGCTCTGTGTGCGAAGAAGCCGCTTCTTCGCCTCCGGGAGAATCGGTGAGCGGCAGCTTCCCAAAGGCGAAGATGCAGGCCGCACCACGCAGGCACAGTGTGGGCAGCCTTCAGACTTAGAGAAACTAGTACTTTACCACTCTCCTGCCTTTTCCATGGTTATTATATTGGAAAAGAACGAGTTTTGGACAACAACCTTTCATTCTTGCCAAACTCTTTGCAGATCTCTGTGCAAGCTTTAGAACAAGATTGTGGCTGTTTTCTTTCCTGGCAGAGTTTCTCTTTGCAAGATATGGTGGACAAGCTTTTTGCTGAGTGTAGAGCGGCAAGACACGCAGAAGACGCAGATACGCAGCTCTCTGAAGCTAAGTGCCGGTCAACGGCTTCTTTCGGCACAAACCACTCTCAGGAGCTCCCTGCGCTCGCCACAATGCTCTGTGTGCGAAGAAGCCACTTCTTCGCCTCCGGGAGAATCGGTGAGCGGCAGCTTCCCAAAGGCGAAGATGCAGGCCGCACCACGCAGGCACAGTGTGGGCTGCTTTCAGACTTAGAGATAACAGTACTTTACCACTCTCCTGCCTTTTCCATGGTTATTCTATTGGAAAAGAACGAGTTTTGGACAACAACCTTTCATTCTTGCCAAACTCTTTGCAGATCTCCGTGCAAGCTTTAGAACAAGATTTTGGCTGTTTTCTTTCCTGGCAGAGTTTCTCTTTGCAAGATATGGTGGACAAGCTTTTTGCTGAGTGTAGAGCGGCAAGACACGCAGAAGACGCAGATACGCAGCTCTCCGAAGCTAAGTGCCGGTCCCGGGCTTCTTTCGGCTCAAACCGCTCTTAGATTGTCACTGCGACCGGCCCAATGCTCTGTGTGCGAAGAAGACGCTTCTTCGCCTCCGGGAGAATCGGCGAGCGGCAGTTTCCCAAAGGCGAAGATGCAAGCCGCACCATGCAGGCACAGTGTGGGCTGCATTCAGACTTAGAGAAAACAGTACTTTACCACTCTCCTGCCTTTTCCATGGTTATTCTATTGGAAAAGAACGAGTTTTGGACAACTACCTTTCATTCTTGCCAAACTCTTTGCAGATCTCCGTGCAAGCTTTAGAACAAGATTTTGGCTGTTTTCTTTCCTGGCAGAGTTTCTCTTTGCAAGATATGGTGGACAAGCTTTTTGCTGAGTGTAGAGCGGCAAGACACGCAGAAGACGCAGATACGCAGCTCTCCGAAGCTAAGTGCCGGTCCATGGCTTCTTTCGGCAGAAGCCGCTCTTAGATTGTCACCGCGACCGGCCCAATGCTCTGTGTGCGAAGAAGCCGCTTCTTCGCCTCCGGGAGAATCGGCGAGCGGCAGCTTCCCAAAGGCGAAGATGCAAGCTGCACCACACAGGCACAGTGTGGGCAGCATTCAGACTTAGAGAAACCAGTACTTTACCACTCTCCAGCCTTTTCCATGGTTATTATATTGGAAAAGAACGAGTTTTGGACAACTACCTTTCATTCTTGCCAAACTCTTTGCAGACCTGCGTGCAAGATTTAGAAGAAGATTTTGGATGTTTTCTTTCCTGGTAGAGTTTCTCCTTGCAAGATATGGTGGAAAAGCTTTTTGCTGAGTGTTGAGCGGCAAGACACGCAGAAGACGCAGATACGCAGCTCTCCAAAGCTAAGTGCCGGTCCCGAGCTTCTTTCGGCACAAACCGCTCTCAGGAGCTCCCTGCGCTCGCCACAATGCTCTGTGTGCGAAGAAGCCGCTTCTTCGCCTCCGGGAGAATCGGTGAGCGGCAGCTTCCAAAGGCGAAGATGCAGGCCGCACCATGCAGGCACAGTGTGGGCAGCCTTCAGACTTAGAGAAAACAGTACTTTACCACTCTCCTGCCTTTTCCATGGTTATTCTATTGGAAAAGAACGAGTTTTGGACAACAACCTTTCATCTTGCCAAACTCTTTGCAGATCTCCGTGCAAGCTTTAGAACAAGATTTTTGCTGTTTTCTTTCCTGGCAGAGTTTCTCTTTGCAAGATATGGTGGACAAGCTTTTTGCTGAGTGTAGAGCGGCAAGACACGCAGAAGACGCAGATACGCAGCTCTCTGAAGCTAAGTGCCGGTCCCGGGCTTCTTTCGGCACAAACCACTCTCAGGAGCTCCCTGCGCTCGCCACAATGCTCTGTGTGCGAAGAAGCCGCTTCTTCGCCTCCGGGAGAATCGGTGAGCGGCAGCTTCCCAAAGGCGAAGATGCAGGCCGCACCACGCAGGCACAGTGTGGGCAGCCTTCAGACTTAGAGAAAACAGTACTTTACCTCTCTCCTGCCTTTTCCATGGTTATTCTATTGGAAAAGAACGAGTTTTGGACAACAACCTTTCATTCTTGCCAAACTCTTTGCAGATCTCCGTGCAAGCTTTAGAACAAGATTTTGGCTGTTTTCTTTCCTGGCAGAGTTTCTCTTTGCAAGATATGGTGGAAAAGCTTTTTGCTGAGTGTAGAGCGGCAAGACACGCAGAAGACGCAGATACGCAGCTCTCCGAAGCTAAGTGCCGGTCCCGGGCTTCTTTCGGCTCAAACCGCTCTTAGATTGTCACTGCGACCGGCCCAATGCTCTGTGTGCGAAGAAGACGCTTCTTCGCCTCCGGGAGAATCGGTGAGCGGCAGCTTCCCAAAGGCGAAGATGCAAGCCGCACCATGCAGGCACAGTGTGGGCAGCCTTCAGACATAGAGAAAACAGTACTTTACCACTCTCCTGCCTTTTCCATGGTTATTCTATTGGAAAAGAACGAGTTTTGGACAACTACCTTTCATTCTTGCCAAACTCTTTGCAGACCTCCGTGCAAGCTTTAGAACAAGATTTTGGATGTTTTCTTTCCTGGCAGAGTTTCTCTTTGCAAGATATGGTGGAAAAGTTTTTTGCTGAGTGTTGAGCGGCAAGACACGCAGAAGACGCAGATACGCAGCTCTCCGAAGCTAAGTGCCGGTCCCGGGCTTCTTTCGGCACAAACCGCTCCTAGATTGTCACTGCGACCGGCCCAATGCTCTGTGTGCGAAGAAGCAGCTTCTTCGCCTGCGGGAGAATCGGCGAGGGGCAGCTTCCCAAAGGCGAAGATGCAAGCCGCACCACACAGGAACAGTGTGGGCAGCCTTCAGACATAGAGAAAACAGTACTTTACCTCTCTCCTGCCTTTTCCATGGTTATTCTATTGGAAAAGAACGAGTTTTGGACAACAACCTTTCATTCTTGCAAAAGTCTTTGCAGACCTCCGTGCAAGCTTTAGAACAAGATTTTGGATGTTTCCTTTCCTGGCAGAGTTTCTCTTTGCAAGATATGGTGGAAAAGCTTTTTGCTGAGTGTAGAGCGGCAAGACACGCAGAAGACGCAGATACGCAGCTCTCCAAAGCTAAGTGCCGGTCCCGGGCTTCTTTCGGCACAAACCGCTCTCAGGAGCTCCCTGCGCTCGCCACAATGCTCTGTGTGCGAAGAAGCCTCTTCTTCGCCTCCGGGAGAATCGGCGAGCGGCAGCTTCCCAAAGGCGAAGATGCAAGCCGTACCATGCAGGCACAGTGTGGGCTGCATTCAGACTTAGAGAAAACAGTACTTTACCTCTCTCCTGCCTTTTCCATGGTTATTCTATTGGAAAAGAACGAGTTTTGGACAACTACCTTTCATTCTTGCCAAACTCTTTGCAGACCTCCGTGCAAGCTTTAGAACAAGATTTTGGATGTTTTCTTTCCTGGCAGAGTTTCTCTTTGCAAGATATGGTGGAAAAGCTTTTTGCTGAGTGTTGAGCGGCAAGACACGCAGAAGACGCAGATACGCAGCTCTCCGAAGCTAAGTGCCGGTCCACGGCATCTTTCGGCACAAACCGCTCTCAGGAGCTCCCTGCGCTCGCCACAATATTCTGTGTGCGAAGAAGCAGCTTCTTCGCCTCCGGGAGAATCGGCGAGCGGCAGCTTCCCAAAGGCGAAGATGCAAGCTGCACCACACAGGCACAGTGTGGGCAGCCTTCAAACTTAGAGAAAACAGTACTTTACCTCTCTCCTGCCTTTTCCATGGTTATTATATTGGAAAAGAACGAGTTTTGGACAACAACCTTTCATTCCTGCAAAACTCTTTGCAGACCTCCGTGCAAGCTTTAGAACAAGATTTTGGATGTTTTCTTTCCTGGCAGAGTTTCTCTTTGCAAGATATGATGGAAAAGCTTTTTGCTGAGTGTTGAGCGGCAAGACACGCAGAAGACGCAGATACGCAGCTCTCCGAAGCTAAGTGCCGGTCCATGGCTTCTTTCGGCAGAAGCCGCTCTTAGGTGTTCACCGCGACTGGCCCAATGCTCTGTGTGCGAAGAAGCCGCTTCTTCGCCTCCGGGAGAATCGGCGAGCGGCAGCTTCCCAAAGGCGAAGATGCAAGCTGCACCACACAGGCACAGTGTGGGCTGCATTCAGACTTAGAGAAAACAGTACTTTACCACTCTCCTGCCTTTTCCATGGTTATTATATTGGAAAAGAACGAGTTTTGGACAACAACCTTTCATTCTTGCCAAACTCTTTGCAGACCTCCGTGCAAGCTTTAGAACAAGATTTTGGACGTTTTCTTTCCTGGCAGAGTTTCTCTTTGCAAGATATGGTGGAAAAGCTTTTTGCTGAGTGTTGAGCGGCAAGACACGCAGAAGACGCAGATACGCAGCTCTCCAAAGCTAAGTGCCGGTCCCGGGCTTCTTTCGGCACAAACCACTCTCAGGAGCTCCCTGCGCTTGCCACAATGCTCTGTGTGCGAAGAAGCCGCTTCTTCGCCTCCGGGAGAATCGGTGAGCGGCAGCTTCCCAAAGGCGAAGATGCAGGCCGCACCACGCAGGCACAGTGTGGGCAGCCTTCAGACTTAGAGAAACTAGTACTTTACCACTCTCCTGCCTTTTCCATGGTTATTATATTGGAAAAGAACGAGTTTTGGACAACAACCTTTCATTCTTGCCAAACTCTTTGCAGATCTCTGTGCAAGCTTTAGAACAAGATTGTGGCTGTTTTCTTTCCTGGCAGAGTTTCTCTTTGCAAGATATGGTGGACAAGCTTTTTGCTGAGTGTAGAGCGGCAAGACACGCAGAAGACGCAGATACGCAGCTCTCTGAAGCTAAGTGCCGGTCAACGGCTTCTTTCGGCACAAACCACTCTCAGGAGCTCCCTGCGCTCGCCACAATGCTCTGTGTGCGAAGAAGCCACTTCTTCGCCTCCGGGAGAATCGGTGAGCGGCAGCTTCCCAAAGGCGAAGATGCAGGCCGCACCACGCAGGCACAGTGTGGGCTGCTTTCAGACTTAGAGATAACAGTACTTTACCACTCTCCTGCCTTTTCCATGGTTATTCTATTGGAAAAGAACGAGTTTTGGACAACAACCTTTCATTCTTGCCAAACTCTTTGCAGATCTCCGTGCAAGCTTTAGAACAAGATTTTGGCTGTTTTCTTTCCTGGCAGAGTTTCTCTTTGCAAGATATGGTGGACAAGCTTTTTGCTGAGTGTAGAGCGGCAAGACACGCAGAAGACGCAGATACGCAGCTCTCCGAAGCTAAGTGCCGGTCCCGGGCATCTTTCGGCACAAACCGCTCTCAGGAGCTCCCTGCGCTCGCCACAATGCTCTGTGTGCGAATAAGCTGCTTCTTCGCCTCCGGGAGAATCGGCGAGCGGCAGCTTCCCAAAGGCGAAGATGCAAGCTGCACCACACAGGCACAGTGTGGGCAGCATTCAGACTTAGAGAAACCAGTACTTTACCTCTCTCCAGCCTTTTCCATGGTTATTATATTGGAAAAGAACGAGTTTTGGACAACTACCTTTCATTCTTGCCAAACTCTTTGCAGACCTGCGTGCAAGCTTTAGAACAATATTTTGGATGTTTTCTTTCCTGGTAGAGTTTCTCCTTGCAAGATATGGTGGAAAAGCTTTTTGCTGAGTGTTGAGCGGCAAGACACGCAGAAGACGCAGATACGCAGCTCTCCGAAGCTAAGTGCCGGTCCCGGGCTTCTTTCGGCTCAAACCGCTCTTAGATTGTCACTGCGACCGGCCCAATGCTCTGTGTGCGAAGAAGACGCTTCTTCGCCTCCGGGAGAATCGGGGAGCGGCAGCTTCCCAAAGGCGAAGATGCAAGCCGCACCATGCAGGCACAGTGTGGGCAGCCTTCAGACATAGAGAAAACAGTACTTTACCACTCTCCTGCCTTTTCCATGGTTATTCTATTGGAAAAGAACGAGTTTTGGACAACTACCTTTCATTCTTGCCAAACTCTTTGCAGACCTCCGTGCAAGCTTTAGAACAAGATTTTGGATGTTTTCTTTCCTGGCAGAGTTTCTCTTTGCAAGATATGGTGGAAAAGTTTTTTGCTGAGTGTTGAGCGGCAAGACACGCAGAAGACGCAGATACGCAGCTCTCCGAAGCTAAGTGCCGGACCACGGCATCTTTCAGCACAAACCGCTCTCAGGAGCTCCCTGCGCTCGCCACAATATTCTGTGTGCAAAGAAGCAGCTTCTTCGCCTCCGGGAGAATCGGCGAGCGGCAGCTTCCCAAAGGCGAAGATGCAAGCCGCACCACACAGGCACAGTGTGGGCAGCCTTCAAACTTAGAGAAAACAGTACTTTACCTCTCTCCTGCCTTTTCCATGGTTATTATATTGGAAAAGAACGAGTTTTGGACAACAACCATTCATTCTTGCAAAACTCTTTGCAGACCTCCGTGCAAGCTTTAGAACAAGATTTTGGATGTTTTCTTTCCTGGCAGAGTTTCTCTTTGCAAGATATGATGGAAAAGCTTTTTGCTGAGTGTTGAGCGGCAAGACACGCAGAATACGCAGATACGCAGTTCTCCGAAGCTAAGTGCCGGTCCATGGCTTCTTTCGGCAGAAGCCGCTCTTAGGTGTTCACCGCGACCGGCCCAATGCTCTGTGTGCGAAGAAGCCGATTCTTCGCCTCCGGGAGGATCGGCGAGTGGCAGCTTCCCAAAGGCGAAGATGCAAGCTGCAGCACACAGGCACAGTGTGGGCAGCATTCAGACTTAGAGAAACCAGTACTTTACCTCTCTCCAGCCTTTTCCATGGTTATTATATTGGAAAAGAACGAGTTTTGGACAACTACCTTTCATTCTTGCCAAACTCTTTGCAGACCTGCGTGCAAGCTTTAGAAGAAGATTTTGGATGTTTTCTTTCCTGGTAGAGTTTCTCTGAGCAAGATATGGTGGAAAAGCTTTTTGCTGAGTGTAGAGCGGCAAGACACGCAGAAGACGCAGATACGCAGCTCTCCGAAGCTAAGTGCCGGTCCCGGGCTTCTTTCGGCACAAACCACTCTCAGGAGCTCCCTGTGCTCGCCACAATGCTCTGTGTGGGAAGAAGCCGCTTCTTCGCCTCCGGGAGAATCGGTGAGCGGCAGCTTCCCAAAGGCGAAGATGCAGGCCGCACCACGCATGCGCAGTGTGGGCAGCCTTCAGACTTAGAGAAACTAGTACTTTACCACTCTCCTGCCTTTTCCATGGTTATTATATTGGAAAAGAACGAGTTTTGGACAACAACCTTTCATTCTTGCCAAACTCTTTGCAGACCTGCGTGCAAGCTTTAGAACAAGATTTTGGATGTTTTCTTTCCTGGTAGAGTTTCTCTGAGCAAGATATGGTGGAAAAGCTTTTTGCTGAGTGTTGAGCAGCAAGACACGCAGAAGACGCAGATACGCAGCTCTCCGAAGCTATGTGCCGGTCCACGGCTTCTTTCGGCAGAAGCCGCTCTTAGGTGCTCACCGCAACCGGCCCAATGCTCTGTGTGCGAAGAAGCCGCTTCTTCGCCTCCGGGAGAATCGGCGAGCGGCAGCTTCCCAAAGGCGAAGATGCAAGCCGCACCATGCAGGCACAGTGTGGGCAGCCTTCAGACTTAGAGAAAACAGTACTTTACCACTCTCCTGCCTTTTCCATGGTTATTATATTGGAAAAGAACGAGTTTTGGACAACTACCTTTCATTCTTGCCAAACTCTTTGCAGACCTCCGTGCAAGCTTTAGAACAAGATTTTGGATGTTTTCTTTCCTGGCAGAGTTTCTCTTTGCAAGATATGGTGGAAAAGTTTTTTGCTGAGTGTTGAGCGGCAAGACACACAGAAGACGCAGATACGCAGCTCTCCGAAGCTAAGTGCCGGTCCACGGCTTCTTTCGGCAGAAGCCGCACTTAGGTGCTCACCGCGACCGGCCCAATGCTCTGTGTGCGAAGAAGCCGCTTCTTCGCCTCCGGGAGAATCGGCGAGCGGCAGCTTCCCAAAGGCGAAGATGCAAGCTGCACCACACAGGCACGGTGTGGGCAGCATTCAGACTTAGAGAAAACAGTACTTTACCACTCTCCTGCCTTTTCCATGGTTATTATATTGGAAAAGAACGAGTTTTGGACAACTACCTTTCATTCTTGCCAAACACTTTCCAGACCTCCGTGCAAGCTTTAGAACAAGATTTTGGATGTTTTCTTTCCTGGCAGAGTTTCTCTTTGCAAGATATGGTGGAAAAGCTTTTTGCTGAGTGTAGAGCGGCAAGACACGCAGAAGACGCAGATACGCAGCTCTCCAAAGCTAAGTGCCGGTCCCGGGCATCTTTCGGCACAAACCGCTCTCAGGAGCTCCCTGCGCTCGCCACAATGCTCTGTGTGCGAAGAAGCCGCTTCTTCGCCTCCGGGAGAATCGGCGAGCGGCAGCTTCCCAAAGGCGAAGATGCAAGCCGCACCATGCAGGCACAGTGTGGGCTGCATTCAGACTTAGAGAAAACAGTACTTTACCTCTCTCCTGCCTTTTCCATGGTTATTCTATTGGAAAAGAACGAGTTTTGGACAACTACCTTTCATTCTTGCCAAACTCTTTGCAGACCTCCGTGCAAGCTTTAGAACAAGATTTTGGATGTTTTCTTTCCTGGCAGAGTTTCTCTTTGCAAGATATGGTGGAAAAGCTTTTTGCTGAGTGTTGAGCGGCAAGACACGCAGAAGACGCAGATACGCAGCTCTCCGAAGCTAAGTGCCGGTCCACGGCATCTTTCGGCACAAACCGCTCTCAGGAGCTCCCTGCGCTCGCCACAATATTCTGTGTGCGAAGAAGCAGCTTCTTCGCCTCCGGGAGAATCGGCGAGCGGCAGCTTCCCAAAGGCGAAGATGCAAGCCGCACCACACAGGCACAGTGTGGGCAGCCTTCAAACTTAGAGAAAACAGTACTTTACCTCTCTCCTGCCTTTTCCATGGTTATTCTATTGGAAAAGAACGAGTTTTGGACAACTACCTTTCATTCTTGCCAAACTCTTTGCAGACCTCCGTGCAAGCTTTAGAACAAGATTTTGGATGTTTTCTTTCCTGGCAGAGTTTCTCTGAGCAAGATATGGTGGAAAAGCTTTTTGCTGAGTGTTGAGCGGCAAGACACGCAGAAGACGCAGATACGCAGCTCTCCGAAGCTAAGTGCCGGACCACGGCATCTTTCGGCACAAACCGCTCTCAGGAGCTCCCTGCGCTCGCCACAATATTCTGTGTGCAAAGAAGCAGCTTCTTCGCCTCCGGGAGAATCGGCGAGCGGCAGCTTCCCAAAGGCGAAGATGCAAGCCGCACCACACAGGCACAGTGTGGGCAGCCTTCAAACTTAGAGAAAACAGTACTTTACCTCTCTCCTGCCTTTTCCATGGTTATTATATTGGAAAAGAACGAGTTTTGGACAACAACCATTCATTCTTGCAAAACTCTTTGCAGACCCCCGTGCAAGCTTTAGAACAAGATTTTGGATGTTTTCTTTCCTGGTAGCGTGTCTGTGAGCAAGATATGGTGGAAAAGCTTTTTGCTGAGTGTTGAGCGGCAAGACACGCAGAAGACGCAGATACGCAGCTCTCCGAAGCTAAGTGCCGGTCCACGGCTTCTTTCGGCAGAAGCCGCTCTTAGGTGCTCACCGCGACCGGCCCAATGCTCTGTGTGCGAAGAAGCCGCTTCTTCGCCTCCGGGAGAATCGGTGAGCGGCAGCTTCCCAAAGGCGAAGATGTGGGCCGCACCACGCAGGCACAGTGTGGGCAGCCTTCAGACTTAGAGAAACTAGTACTTTACCACTCTCCTGCCTTTTCCATGGTTATTATATTGGAAAAGAACGAGTTTTGGACAACAACCTTTCATTCTTGCCAAACTCTTTGCAGACCTGCGTGCAAGCTTTAGAACAAGATTTTGGATGTTTTCTTTCCTGGTAGAGTTTCTCTGAGCAAGATATGGTGGAAAAGCTTTTTGCTGAGTGTTGAGCAGCAAGACACGCAGAAGACGCAGATACGCAGCTCTCCGAAGCTATGTGCCGGTCCACGGCTTCTTTCGGCAGAAGCCGCTCTTAGGTGCTCACCGCGACCGGCCCAATGCTCTGTGTGCGAAGAAGCCGCTTCTTCGCCTCCGGGAGAATCGGTGAGCGGCAGCTTCCCAAAGGCGAAGATGCAAGCCGCACCATGCAGGCACAGTGTGGGCAGCCTTCAGACTTAGAGAAAACAGTACTTTACCACTCTCCTGCCTTTTCCATGGTTATTATATTGGAAAAGAACGAGTTTTGGACAACTACCTTTCATTCTTGCCAAACTCTTTGCAGACCTGCGTGCAAGCTTTAGAAGAAGATTTTGGATGTTTTCTTTCCTGGTAGAGTTTCTCTGAGCAAGATATGGTGGAAAAGCTTTTTGCTGAGTGTTGAGCGGCAAGACACGCAGAAGACGCAGATACGCAGCTCTCCGAAGCTAAGTGCCGGTCCACGGCATCTTTCGGCAGAAGCCGCTCTTAGGAGCTCCCTGCGCTCGCCACAATATTCTGTGTGCGAAGAAGCAGCTTCTTCGCCTCCGGGAGAATCGGCGAGCGGCAGCTTCCCAAAGGCGAAGATGCAAGCCGCACCACACAGGCACAGTGTGGGCAGCCTTCAAACTTAGAGAAAACAGTACTTTACCACTCTCCTGCCTTTTCCATGGTTATTATATTGGAAAAGAACGAGTTTTGGACAACAACCTTTCATTCTTGCCAAACTCTTTGCAGATCTCCGTGCAAGCTTTAGAACAAGATTTTGGCTGTTTTCTTTCCTGGCAGAGTTTCTCTTTGCAAGATATGGTGGACAAGCTTTTTGCTGAGTGTAGAGCGGCAAGACACGCAGAAGACGCAGCTCTCTGAAGCTAAGTGCCGGTCCCGGGCTTCTTTCGTCACAAACCCCTCTCAGGAGCTCCCTGCGCTCGCCACAATGCTCTGTGTGCGAAGAAGCCGCTTCTTCGCCTCCGGGAGAATCGGTGAGCGGCAGCTTCCCAAAGGCGAAGATGCAGGCCGCACCACGCAGGCACAGTGTGGGCAGCCTTCAGACTTAGAGAAACCAGTACTTTACCTCTCTCCAGCCTTTTCCATGGTTATTATATTGGAAAAGAACGAGTTTTGGACAACAACCTTTCATTCTTGCCAAACTCTTTGCAGACCCCCGTGCAAGCTTTAGAACAAGATTTTGGATGTTTTCTTTCCTGGTAGCGTGTCTGTGAGCAAGATATGGTGGAAAAGCTTTTTGCTGAGTGTTGAGCGGCAAGACACGCAGAAGACGCAGATACGCAGCTCTCCAAAGCTAAGTGCCGGTCCACGGCTTCTTTCGGCAGAAGCCGCTCTTAGGTGCTCACCGCGACCGGCCCAATGCTCTGTGTGCGAAGAAGCCGCTTCTTCGCCTCCGGGAGAATCGGTGAGCGGCAGCTTCCCAAAGGCGAAGATGCAAGCCGCACCATGCAGGCACATTGTGGGCAGCCTTCAGACTTAGAGAAAACAGTACTTTACCTCTCTCCTGCCTTTTCCATGGTTATTATATTGGAAAAGAACGAGTTTTGGACAACTACCTTTCATTCTTGCCAAACTCTTTGCAGACCTCCGTGCAAGCTTTAGAACAAGATTTTGGATGTTTTCTTTCCTGGTAGAGTTTCTCCTTGCAAGATATGGTGGAAAAGCTTTTTGCTGAGTGTTGAGCGGCAAGACACGCAGAAGACGCAGATACGCAGCTCTCCGAAGCTAAGTGCCGGTCCCGGGCTTCTTTCGGCTCAAACCGCTCTTAGATTGTCACTGCGACTGGCCCAATGCTCTGTGTGCGAAGAAGACGCTTCTTCGCCTCCGGGAGAATCGGTGAGCGGCAGCTTCCCAAAGGCGAAGATGCAAGCCGCACCATGCAGGCACAGTGTGGGCAGCCTTCAGACTTAGAGAAAACAGTACTTTACCACTCTCCTGCCTTTTCCATGGTTATTCTATTGGAAAAGAACGAGTTTTGGACAACTACCTTTCATTCTTGCCAAACTCTTTGCAGACCTCCGTGCAAGCTTTAGAACAAGATTTTGGATGTTTTCTTTCCTGGCAGAGTTTCTCTTTGCAAGATATGGTGGAAAAGTTTTTTGCTGAGTGTTGAGCGGCAAGACAGGCAGAAGACGCAGATACGCAGCTCTCCGAAGCTAAGTGCCGGTCCCGGGCTTCTTTCGGCACAAACCGCTCTTAGATTGTCACTGCGACCGGCCCAATGCTCTGTGTGCGAAGAAGCAGCTTCTTCGCCTCCGGGAGAATCGGCGAGCAGCAGCTTCCCAAAGGCGAAGATGCAAGCCGCACCACACAGGAACAGTGTGGGCAGCCTTCAGACATAGAGAAAACAGTACTTTACCTCTGTCCTGCCTTTTCCATGGTTATTATATTGGAAAAGAACGAGTTTTGGACAACAACCTTTCATTCTTGCAAAAGTCTTTGCAGACCTCCGTGCAAGCTTTAGAACAAGATTTTGGATGTTTTCTTTCCTGGCAGAGTTTCTCTTTGCAAGATATGGTGGAAAAGCTTTTTGCTGAGTGTAGAGCGGCAAGACACGCAGAAGACGCAGATACGCAGCTCTCCGAAGCTAAGTGCCGGTCCACGGCTTCTTTCGGCAGAAGCCGCACTTAGGTGCTCACGGCGACCGGCCCAATGCTCTGTGTGCGAAGAAGCCGCTTCTTCGCCTCCGGGAGAATCGGCGAGTGGCAGCTTCCCAAAGGCGAAGATGCAAGCTGCACCACACAGGCACAGTGTGGGCTGCATTCAGACTTAGAGAAAACAGTACTTTACCTCTCTCCTGCCTTTTCCATGGTTATTATATTGGAAAAGAACGAGTTTTGGACAACTACCTTTCATTCTTGCCAAACTCTTTGCAGACCTCCGTGCAAGCTTTAGAACAAGATTTTGGACGTTTTCTTTCCTGGCAGAGTTTCTCTTTGCAAGATATGGTGGAAAAGCTTTTTGCTGAGTGTTGAGCGGCAAGACACGCAGAAGACGCAGATACGCAGCTCTCCAAAGCTAAGTGCCGGTCCCGGGCTTCTTTCGGCACAAACCACTCTCAGGAGCTCCCTGTGCTCGCCACAATGCTCTGTGTGCGAAGAAGCCGCTTCTTCGCCTCCGGGAGAATCGGTGAGCGGCAGCTTCCCAAAGGCGAAGATGCAGGCCGCACCACGCAGGCACAGTGTGGGCAGCCTTCAGACTTAAAGAAACTAGTGTTTTACCACTCTCCTGCCTTTTCCATGGTTATTATATTGGAAAAGAACGAGTTTTGGACAACAACCTTTTATTCTTGCCAAACTCTTTGCAGATCTCCGTGCAAGCTTTAGAACAAGATTTTGGCTGTTTTCTTTCCTGGCAGAGTTTCTCTTTGCAAGATATGGTGGACACGTTTTTTGCTGAGTGTTGAGCGGCAAGACACGCAGAAGACGCAGATACGCAGCTCTCCGAAGCTAAGTGCCGGTCCCGGGCTTCTTTCGGCTCAAACCACTCTTAGATTGTCACTGCGACCGGCCCAATGCTCTGTGTGCGAAGAAGCCGCTTCTTCGCCTCCGGGAGAATCGGTGAGCGGCAGCTTCCCAAAGGCGAAGATGCAAGCCGCACCACACAGGCACAATGTGGGCTGCATTCAGACTTAGAGAAAACAGTACTTTACCTCTCTCCTGCCTTTTCCATGGTTATTATATTGGAAAAGAACGAGTTTTGGACAACAACCATTCATTCTTGCAAAACTCTTTGCAGACCTGCGTGCAAGCTTTAGAACAAGATTTTGGATGTTTTCTTTCCTGGTAGAGTTTCTCTGAGCAAGATATGGTGGAAAAGCTTTTTGCTGAGTGTTGAGCAGCAAGACACGCAGAAGACGCAGATACGCAGCTCTCCGAAGCTAAGTGCCGGTCCACGGCATTTTTCGGCAGAAGCCGCTCTCAGGAGCACCCTGAGCTCGCCACAATATTCTGTGTGCGAAGAAGCAGCTTCTTCGCCTCCGGGAGAATCGGCGAGCGGCAGCTTCCCAAAGGCGAAGATGCAAGCCGCACCACACAGGCACAATGTGGGCTGCATTCAGACTTAGAGAAAACAGTACTTTACCTCTCTCCTGCCTTTTCCATGGTTATTATATTGGAAAAGAACGAGTTTTGGACAACAACCATTCATTCTTGCAAAACTCTTTGCAGACCCCCGTGCAAGCTTTAGAACAAGATTTTTGATGTTTCCTTTCCTGGCAGAGTTTCTCTTTGCAAGATATGATGGAAAAGCTTTTTGCTGAGTGTTGAGCGGCAAGACACGCAGAAGACGCAGATACGCAGCTCTCCGAAGCTAAGTGCCGGTCCATGGCTTCTTTCGGCAGAAGCCGCTCTTAGGTGTTCACCGCGACTGGACCAATGCTCTGTGTGCGAAGAAGCCGCTTCTTCGCCTCCGGGAGAATCGGCGAGTGGCAGCTTCCCAAAGGCGAAGATGCAAGCTGCACCACACAGGCACAGTGTGGGCTGCATTCAGACTTAGAGAAAACAGTACTTTACCACTCTCCTGCCTTTTCCATGGTTATTATATTGGAAAAGAACGAGTTTTGGACAACAACCTTTCATTCTTGCCAAACTCTTTGCAGACCTCCGTGCAAGCTTTAGAACAAGATTTTGGACGTTTTCTTTCCTGGCAGAGTTTCTCTTTGCAAGATATGGTGGAAAAGCTTTTTGCTGAATGTTGAGCGGCAAGACACGCAGAAGACGCAGATACGCAGCTCTCTGAAGCTAAGTGCCGGTCCCGGGCTTCTTTCGGCACAAACCACTCTCAGGAGCTCCCTGCGCTCGCCACAATGCTCTGTGTGCGAAGAAGCAGCTTCTTCGCCTCCGGGAGAATCGGGGAGCGGCAGCTTCCCAAAGGCGAAGATGCAAGCTGCACCACACAGGCACAGTGTGGACAGCATTCAGACTTAGAGAAAACAGTACTTTACCACTCTCCTGCCTTTTCCATGGTTATTATATTGGAAAAGAACGAGTTTTGGACAACTACCTTTCATTCTTGCCAAACTCTTTGCAGACCTCCGTGCAAGCTTTAGAACAAGATTTTGGATGTTTTCTTTCCTGGCAGAGTTTCTCTTTGCAAGATATGGTGGAAAAGCTTTTTGCTGAGTGTAGAGCGGCAAGACACGCAGAAGACGCAGATACGCAGCTCTCCAAAGCTAAGTGCCGGTCCCGGGCATCTTTCGGCACAAACCGCTCTCAGGAGCTCCCTGCGCTCGCCACAATATTCTGTGTGCGAAGAAGCAGCTTCTTCGCCTCCGGGAGAATCGGCGAGCGGCAGCTTCCCAAAGGCGAAGATGCAAGCCGCAACACAGGCACAGTGTGGGCAGCCTTCAAACTTAGAGAAAACAGTACTTTACCTCTCTCCTGCCTTTTCCATGGTTATTGTATTGGAAAAGAACGAGTTTTGGAAAACAACCATTCATTCTTGCAAAACTATTTGCAGACCTCCGTGCAAGCTTTAGAACAAGATTTTGGATGTTTTCTTTCCTGGCAGAGTTTCTCTTTGCAAGATATGATGGAAAAGCTTTTTGCTGAGTGTTGAGCGGCAAGACACGCAGAAGACGCAGATACGCAGCTCTCCGAAGCTAAGTGCTGGTCCATGGCTTCTTTCGGCAGAAGCCGCTCTTAGGTGTTCACCGCGACCGGCCCAATGCTCTGTGTGCGAAGAAGCCGCTTCTTCGCCTCCGGGAGAATCGGCGAGTGGCAGCTTCCCAAAGGCGAAGATGCAAGCTGCACCACACAGGCACAGTGTGGGCTGCATTCAGACTTAGAGAAAACAGTACTTTACCACTCTCCTGCCTTTTCCATGGTTATTATATTGGAAAAGAACGAGTTTTGGACAACAACCTTTCATTCTTGCCAAACTCTTTGTAGACCTCCGTGCAAGCTTTAGAACAAGATTTTGGACGTTTTCTTTCCTGGCAGAGTTTCTCTTTGCAAGATATGGTGGAAAAGCTTTTTGCTGAGTGTTGAGCGGCAAGACACGCAGAAGACGCAGATACGCAGCTCTCCGAAGCTAAGTGCCGGTCCCGGGCATCTTTCGGCACAAACCGCTCTCAGGAGCTCCCTGCGCTCGCCACAATGCTCTGTGTGCGAAGAAGCCGCTTCTTCGCCTCCGGGAGAATCGGCGAGCGGCAGCTTCCCTAAGGCGAAGATGCAAGCCGCACCATGCAGGCACAGTGTGGGCTGCATTCAGACTTAGAGAAAACAGTACTTTACCTCTCTCCTGCCTTTTCCATGGTTATTATATTGGAAAAGAACGAGTTTTGGACAACTACCTTTCATTCTTGCCAAACTCTTTGCAGACCTCCGTGCAAGCTTTAGAACAAGATTTTGGATGTTTTCTTTCCTGGCAGAGTTTCTCTTTGCAAGATATGGTGGAAAAGCTTTTTGCTGAGTGTAGAGCGGCAAGACACTCAGAAGACGCAGATACGCAGCTCTCCGAAGCTAAGTGCCGGTCCACGGCTTCTTTCGGCAGAAGCCGCACTTAGGTGCTCACCGCGACCGGCCGAATGCTCTGTGTGCGAAGAAGCCGCTTCTTCGCCTCCGGGAGAATCGGCGAGCGGCAGCTTCCCAAAGGCGAAGATGCAAGCCGCACCATGCAGGCACAGTGTGGGCAGCCTTCAGACTTAGAGAAAACAGTACTTTACCACTCTCCTGACTTTTCCATGGTTATTATATTGGAAAAGAACGAGTTTTGGACAACTACCTTTCATTCTTGCCAAACTCTTTGCAGACCTCCGTGCAAGCTTTAGAACAAGATTTTGGACGTTTTCTTTCCTGGCAGAGTTTCTCTTTGCAAGATATGGTGGAAAAGTTTTTTACTGAGTGTTGAGCGGCAAGACACACAGAAGACGCAGATACGCAGCTGTCCGAAGCTAAGTGCCGGTCCCGGGCTTCTTTCGGCACAAACCGCTCTTTGATTGTCACCGCGACCGGCCCAATGCTCTGTGTGCGAAGAAGCAGCTTCTTCGCCTCCGGGAGAATCGGCGAGCGGCAGCTTCCCAAAGGCGAAGATGCAAGCCGCACCACACAGGTACAGTGTGGGCAGCCTTCAGACATAGAGAAAACAGTACTTTACCTCTCTCCTGCCTTTTCCATGGTTATTATATTGGAAAAGAACGAGTTTTGGACAACAACCGTTCATTCTTGCAAAAGTCTTTGCAGACCTCCGTGCAAGCTTTAGAACAAGATTTTGGATGTTTTCTTTCCTGGCAGAGTTTCTCTTTGCAAGATATGGTGGACAAGCTTTTTGCTGAGTGTAGAGCGGCAAGACACGCAGAAGACGCAGGTACGCAGCTCTCCGAAGCTAAGTGCCGGTCCATGGCTTCTGCCGGCAGAAGCCGCACTTAGGTGCTCACCGCGACCGGCCCAATGCTCTGTGTGCGAAGAAGCCACTTCTTCGCCTCCGGGAGGATCGGCGAGCGGCAGCTTCCCAAAGGCGAAGATGCAAGCTGCACCACACAGGCACAGTGTGGGCAGCATTCAGACCTAGAGAAAACAGTACTTTACCACTCTCCTGCCTTTTCCATGGTTATTATATTGGAAAAGAACGAGTTTTGGACAACTACCTTTCATTCTTGCCAAACTCTTTGCAGACCTGCGTGCAAGCTTTAGAACAAGATTTTGGATGTTTTCTTTCCTGGCAGAGTTTCTCTTTGCAAGATATGCTGGAAAAGCTTTTTGCTGAATGTAGAGCGGCAAGACACGCAGAAGACGCAGATACGCAGCTCTCCAAAGCTAAGTGCCGGTCCCGGGCATCTTTCGGCACAAAACGCTCTCAGGAGCTCCCTGCGCTCGCCACAATGCTCTGTGTGCGAAGAAGCCGCTTCTTCGCCTCCGGGAGAATCGACGAGCGGCAGCTTCCCAAAGGCGAAGATGCAAGCCGCACCATGCAGGGACAGTATGGGCTGCATTCAGACTTAGAGAAAACAGTACTTTACCTCTCTCCTGCCCTTTCCATGGTTATTATATTGGAAAAGAACGAGTTTTGGACAACTACCTTTCATTCTTGCCAAACTCTTTGCAGACCTCCGTGCAAGCTTTAGAACAAGATTTTGGATGTTTTCTTTCCTGGCAGAGTTTCTCTTTGCAAGATATGGTGGAAAAGCTTTTTGCTGAGTGTTGAGCGGCAAGACACGCAGAAGACGCAGATACGCAGCTCTCCGAAGCTAAGTGCCGGTCCGCGGCTTCTTTCGGCAGAAGCCACACTTAGGTGCTCACCGCGACCGGCCGAATGCTCTGTGTGCGAAGAAGCCGCTTCTTCGCCTCCGGGAGAATCGGCGAGCGGCAGCTTCCCAAAGGCGAAGATGCAAGCCGCACCACACAGGCACAGTGTGGGCAGCCTTCAAACTTAGAGAAAACAGTACTTTACCTCTCTCCTGCCTTTTCCATGGTTATTATATTGGAAAAGAACGAGTTTTGGACAACAACCATTCATTCTTGCAAAACTCTTTGCAGACCTCCGTGCAAGCTTTAGAACAAGATTTTGGATGTTTTCTTTCCTGGTAGAGTTTCTCTTTGCAAGATATGATGGAAAAGATTTTTGCTGAGTGTTGAGCGGCAAGACACGCAGAAGACGCAGATACGCAGCTCTCTGAAGCTAAGTGCCGGTCCCGGGCTTCTTTCGGCACAAACCACTCTCAGGAGCTCCCTGCGCTCGCCGCAATGCTCTGTGTGCGAAGAAGCCGCTTCTTCGCCTCCGGGAGAATCGGTGAGCGGCAGCTCCCCAAAGGCGAAGATGCAGGCCGCACCACGCAGGCACAGTGTGGGCAGCCTTCAGACTTAGAGAAAACAGTACTTTACCTCTCTCCAGCCTTTTCCATGGTTATTATATTGGAAAAGAACGAGTTTTGGACAACTACCTTTCATTCTTGCCAAACTCTTTGCAGACCTCCGTGCAAGCTTTAGAACAAGATTTTGGATGTTTTCTTTCCTGGTAGAGTTTCTCTGAGCAAGATATGGTGGAAAAGCTTTTTGCTGAGTGTTGAGCGGCAAGACACGCAGAAGACGCAGATACGCAGCTCTCCGAAGCTATGTGCCGGTCCACGGCTTCTTTCGGCAGAAGCCGCTCTTAGGTGCTCACCGCGACCGGCCCAATGCTCTGTGTGCGAAGGAGCCGCTTCTTCGCCTCCGGGAGAATCGGCGAGCAGCAGCTTCCCAAAGGCGAAGATGCAAGCCGCACCATGCAGGCACAGTGTGGGCTGCATTCAGACTTAGAGAAAACAGTACTTTACCACTCTCCTGCCTTTTCCATGGTTATTCTATTGGAAAAGAACGAGTTTTGGACAACTACCTTTCATTCTTGCCAAACTCTTTGCAGACCTCCGTGCAAGCTTTAGTACAAGATTTTGGATGTTTTCTTTCCTGGCAGAGTTTCTCTTTGCAAGATATGGTGGAAAAGCTTTTTGCTGAGTGTTGAGCGGCAAGACACGCAGAAGACGCAGACACGCAGCTCTCCGAAGCTAAGTGCCGGTCCTGGGCTTCTTTCGGCACAAACCGCTCTTAGATTGTCACTGCGACCGGCCCAATGCTCTGTGTGCGAAGAAGCAGCTTCTTCGCCTCCGGGAGAATCGGCGAGCGGCAGCTTCCCAAAGGCGAAGATGCAAGCTGCACCACACAGGCACAGTGTGGGCTGCCTTCAGACTTAGAGAAAACAGTACTTTACCACTCTCCTGCCTTTTCCATTGTTATTCTCTTGGAAAAGAACGAGTTTTGGACAACAACTTTTCATTCTTGCAAAAGTCTTTGCAGACCTCCATGCAAGCTTTAGAACAAGATTTTGGATGTTTTCTTTCCTGGCAGAGTTTCTCTTTGCAAGATATGGTGGAAAAGCTTTTTGCTGAGTGTTGAGCGGCAAGACACGCAGAAGACGCAGATACGCAGCTCTCCGAAGCTAAGTGCCGGTCCACGGCTTCTTTCGGCACAAACCGCTCTTAGGTACTCACCGCGACCGGACCAATGCTCTGCGTGTGAAGAAGCAGCTTCTTCACCTGCGGGAGAATCGGCGAGCGGCAGCTTCCCTAAGGCGAAGATGCAAGCCGCACCATGCAGGCACAGTGTGGGCTGCATTCAGACTTAGGGAAAACAGTACTTTACCACTCTCCTGCCTTTTCCATTGTTATTATATTGGAAAAGAACGAGTTTTGGATAACTACCATTCATTCTTGCCAAACTCTTTGCAGACCTCCGTGCAAGCTTTAGAACAAGATTTTGGCTGTTTTCTTTCCTGGCAGAGTTTCTCTTTGCAAGATATGGTGGAAAAGCTTTTTGCTGAGTGTTGAGCGGCAAGACACGCAGAAGACGCAGATACGCAGCTCTCCGAAGCTAAGTGCCGGTCCCGGGCTTCTTTCGGCACAAACCGCTCTCAGGAGCTCCCTGCACTCGCCACAATGTTGTGTGCGAAGAAGCCGCTTCTTCGCCTCCGGGAGAATCGGTGAGCGGCAGCTTCCCAAAGGCGAAGATGCAAGCCGCACCATGCAGGCACAGTGTGGGCAGCCTTCAGACTTAGAGAAAACAGTACTTTACCACTCTCCTGCCTTTTCCATGGTTATTATATTGGAAAAGAACGAGTTTTGGACAACTACCTTTCATTCTTGCCAAACTCTTTGCAGACCTCCGTGCAAGCTTTAGAACAAGATTTTGGACGTTTTCTTTCCTGGCAGAGTTTCTCTTTGCAAGATATGGTGGAAAAGTTTTTTGCTGAGTGTTGAGCGGCAAGACACGCAGAAGACGCAGATACGCAGCTCTCCGAAGCTAAGTGCCGGTCCCGGGCTTCTTTCGGCACAAACCGCTCTTAGATTGTCACTGCGACCGCCCCAATGCTCTGTGTGCGAAGAAGCAGCTTCTTCGCCTCCGGGAGAATCGGCGAGCGGCAGCTTCCCAAAGGCGAAGATGCAAGCCGCACCACACAGGAACAGTGTGGGCAGCCTTCAGACATAGAGAAAACAGTACTTTACCTCTCTCCTGCCTTTTCCATGGTTATTCTATTGGAAAAGAACGAGTTTTGGACAACAACCTTTCATTCTTGCAAAAGTCTTTGCAGACCTCCGTGCAAGCTTTAGAACAAGATTTTGGATGTTTTCTTTCCTGGCAGAGTTTCTCTTTGCAAGATATGGTGGAAAAGCTTTTTGCTGAATGTAGAGCGGCAAGACACGCAGAAGACGCAGATACGCAGCTCTCCAAATCTAAGCGCCGGTCCCGGGCATCTTCCGGCACAAACCGCTCTCAGGAGCTCCCTGCGCTCGCCACAATATTCTGTGTGCGAAGAAGCAGCTTCTTCGCCTCCGGGAGAATCGGCGAGCGGCAGCTTCCCAAAGGCGAAGATGCGGGCCGCACCATGCAGGCACAGTGTGGGCAGCCTTCAAACTTAGAGAAAACAGTACTTTACCTCTCTCCTGCCTTTTCCATGGTTATTATATTGGAAAAGAACGAGTTTTGGACAACAACCATTCATTCTTGCAAAACTCTTTGCAGACCTCCGTGCAAGCTTTAGAACAAGATTTTGGATGTTTTCTTTCCTGGCAGAGTTTCTCTTTGCAAGATATGATGGAAAAGCTTTTTGCTGAGTGTTGAGCGGCAAGACACGCAGAAGACGCAGATACGCAGCTCTCTGAAGCTAAGTGCCGGTCCCGGGCTTCTTTCGGCACAAACCACTCTCAGGAGCTCCCTGCGCTCGCCACAATGCTCTGTGTGCGAAGAAGCCGCTTCTTCGCCTCCGGGAGAATCGGTGAGCGGCAGCTCCCCAAAGGCGAAGATGCAGGCCGCACCACGCAGGCACAGTGTGGGCAGCCTTCAGACTTAGAGAAAACAGTACTTTACCTCTCTCCAGCCTTTTCCATGGTTATTATATTGGAAAAGAACGAGTTTTGGACAACTACCTTTCATTCTTGCCAAACTCTTTGCAGACCTCCGTGCAAGCTTTAGAACAAGATTTTGGATGTTTTCTTTCCTGGTAGAGTTTCTCTGAGCAAGATATGGTGGAAAAGCTTTTTGCTGAGTGTTGAGCGGAAAGACACGCAGAAGACGCAGATACGCAGCTCTCCGAAGCTATGTGCCGGTCCACGGCTTCTTTCGGCAGAAGCCGCTCTTAGGTGCTCACCGCGACCGGCCCAATGCTCTGTGTGCGAAGAAGCCGCTTCTTCGCCTCCGGGAGAATCGGCGAGCAGCAGCTTCCCAAAGGCGAAGATGCAAGCCGCACCATGCAGGCACAGTGTAGGCTGCATTCAGACTTAGAGAAAACAGTACTTTACCACTCTCCTGCCTTTTCCATGGTTATTCTATTGGAAAAGAACGAGTTTTGGACAACTACCTTTCATTCTTGCCAAACTCTTTGCAGACCTCCGTGCAAGCTTTAGTACAAGATTTTGGATGTTTTCTTTCCTGGCAGAGTTTCTCTTTGCAAGATATGGTGGAAAAGCTTTTTGCTGAGTGTTGAGCGGCAAGACACGCAGAAGACGCAGACACGCAGCTCTCCGAAGCTAAGTGCCGGTCCTGGGCTTCTTTCGGCACAAACCGCTCTTAGATTGTCACTGCGACCGGCCCAATGCTCTGTGTGCGAAGAAGCAGCTTCTTCGCCTCCGGGAGAATCGGCGAGCGGCAGCTTCCCAAAGGCGAAGATGCAAGCTGCACCACACAGGCACAGTGTGGGCAGCATTCAGACTTAGAGAAAACAGTACTTTACCACTCTCCTGCCTTTTCCATTGTTATTCCCTTGGAAAAGAACGAGTTTTGGACAAAAACTTTTCATTCTTGCAAAAGTCTTTGCAGACCTCCATGCAAGCTTTAGAACAAGATTTTGGATGTTTTCTTTCCTGGCAGAGTTTGTCTTTGCAAGATATGGTGGAAAAGCTTTTTGCTGAGTGTTGAGCGGCAAGACACGCAGAAGACGCAGATACGCAGCTCTCCGAAGCTAAGTGCCGGTCCACGGCTTCTTTCGGCACAAACCGCTCTTAGGTACTCACCGCGACCGGACCAATGCTCTGCGTGAGAATAAGCAGCTTCTTCACCTGCGGGAGAATCGGCGAGCGGCAGCTTCCCAAAGGCGAAGATGCAAGCCGCACCATGCAGGCACAGTGTGGGCTGCATTCAGACTTAGGGAAAACAGTACTTTACCACTCTCCTGCCTTTTCCATTGTTATTATATTGGAAAAGAACGAGTTTTGGATAACTACCATTCATTCTTGCCAAACTCTTTGCAGACCTCCGTGCAAGCTTTAGAACAAGATTTTGGCTGTTTTCTTTCCTGGCAGAGTTTCTCTTTGCAAGATATGGTGGAAAAGCTTTTTGCTGAGTGTTGAGCGGCAAGACACGCAGAAGACGCAGATACGCAGCTCTCCGAAGCTAAGTGCCGGTCCCGGGCTTCTTTCGGCACAAACCGCTCTCAGGAGCTCCCTGCACTCGCCACAATGTTGTGTGCGAAGAAGCCGCTTCTTCGCCTCCGGGAGAATCGGTGAGCGGCAGCTTCCCAAAGGCGAAGATGCAAGCCGCACCATGCAGGCACAGTGTGGGCAGCCTTCAGACTTAGAGAAAACAGTACTTTACCACTCTCCTGCCTTTTCCATGGTTATTATATTGGAAAAGAACGAGTTTTGGACAACAACCTTTCATTCTTGCAAAAGTCTTTGCAGACCTCCGTGCAAGCTTTAGAACAAGATTTTGGATGTTTTCTTTCCTGGCAGAGTTTCTCTTTGCAAGATATGGTGGAAAAGCTTTTTGCTGAGTGTAGAGCGGCAAGACACGCAGAAGACGCAGATACGCAGCTCTCCGAAGCTATGTGCCGGTCCACGGCTTCTTTCGGCAGAAGCCGCTCTTAGGTGCTCACCGCGACCGGCCCAATGCTCTGTGTGCGAAGAAGCCGCTTCTTCGCCTCCGGGAGAATCGGCGAGCGGCAGCTTCCCAAAGGCGAAGATGCAAGCCGCACCATGCAGGCACAGTGTGGGCTGCATTCAGACTTAGAGAAAACAGTACTTTACCACTCTCCTGCCTTTTCCATGGTTATTCTATTGGAAAAGAACGAGTTTTGGACAACTACCTTTCATTTTTGCCAAACTCTTTGCAGACCCCCGTGCAAGCTTTAGAAGAAGATTTTGGATGTTTTCTTTCCTGGCAGAGTTTCTCTTTGCAAGATATGGTGGAAAAGCTTTTTGCTGAGTGTTGAGCGGCAAGACACGCAGAAGACGCAGATACGCAGCTCTCCGAAGCTAAGTGCCGGTCCCGGGCTTCTTTCGGCAGAAGCCGCTCTTAGGTGTTCACCGCGACCGGCCCAATGCTCTGTGTGCGAAGAAGCCGCTTCTTCGCCTCCGGGAGAATCGGCGAGTGGCAGCTTCCCAAAGGCGAAGATGCAAGCTGCACCATGCAGGCACAGTGTGGGCTGCATTAAGACTTAGAGAAAACAGTACTTTACCTCTCTCCTGCCTTTTCCATGTTTATTATATTGGAAAAGAACGAGTTTTGGACAACTACCTTTCATTCTTGCCAAACTCTTTGCAGACCTCCGTGCAAGCTTTAGAACAAGATTTTGGATGTTTTCTTTCCTGGCAGAGTTTCTCTTTGCAAGATATGGTGGAAAAGCTTTTTGCTGAGTGTTGAGCGGCAAGACACGCAGAAGACACAGATACGCAGCTCTCCGAAGCTAAGTGCCGGTCCATGGCTTCTTTCGGCAGAAGCCGCTCTTAGGTGCTCACCGCGACCGGCCCAATGCTCTGTGTGCGAAGAAGCCGCTTCTTCGCCTCCGGGAGAATCGGCGAGTGGCAGCTTCCCAAAGGCGAAGATGCAAGCTGCACCACACAGGCACAGTGTGGGCTGCATCCAGACTTAGAGAAAACAGTACTTTACCACTCTCCTGCCTTTTCCATGGTTATTATATTGGAAAGAACGAGTTTTGGACAACAACCTTTCATTCTTGCCAAACTCTTTGCAGACCTCCGTGCAAGCTTTAGAACAAGATTTTGGACGTTTTCTTTCCTGGCAGAGTTTCTCTTTGCAAGATATGGTGGAAAAGCATTTTGCTGAGTGTAGAGCGGAAAGACACGCAGAAGACGCAGATATGCAGCTCTCCAAAGCTAAGTGCCGGTCCCAGGCTTCTTTCGGCACAAACCACTCTCAGGAGCTCCCTGCGCTCGCCACAATGCTCTGTGTGTGAAGAAGCCGATTCTTTGCCTCCGGGAGAATCGGCGAGCGGCAGCTTCCCAAAGGCGAAGATGCAAGCTGCACCATGCAGGCACAGTGTGGGCTGCATTAAGACTTAGAGAAAACAGTACTTTACCTCTCTCCTGCCTTTTCCATGGTTATTATATTGGAAAGGAACGAGTTTTGGACAACTACCTTTCATTCTTGCCAAACTCTTTGCAGACCTCCGTGCAAGCTTTAGAATAAGATTTTGGATGTTTTCTTTCCTGGCAGAGTTTCTCTTTGCAAGATATGGTGGAAAAGCTTTTTGCTGAGTGTTGAGCGGCAAGACACGCAGAAAACGCAGATACGCAGCTCTCCGAAGCTAAGTGCCGGTCCATGGCATCTATCGGCACAAACCGCTCTCAGGAGCTCCCTGCGCTCGCCACAATATTCTGAGTGCAAAGAAGCAGCTTCTTCGCCTCCGGGAGAATCGGCGAGCGGCAGCTTCCCAAAGGCGAAGATGCAAGCCGCACCATGCAGGCACAGTGTGGGCAGCCTTCAAACTTAGAGAAAACAGTACTTTACCTCTCGCCTGCCTTTTCCATGGTTATTTTATTGGAAAAGAACGAGTTTTGGACAACAACCATTCATTCTTGTAAAACTCTTTGCAGACCTCCGTGCAAGCTTTAGAACAAGATTTTGGATGTTTTCTTTCCTGGCAGAGTTTCTCTTTGCAAGATATGGTGGAAAAGCTTTTTGCTGAGTGTTGAGCGGCAAGACACGCAGAAGACACAGATACGCAGCTCTCCAAAGCTAAGTGCCGGTCCATGGCTTCTTTCGGCAGAAGCCGCTCTTAGGTGTTCACCGCGACCGGCCCAATGCTCTGTGTGCGAAGAAGCCGCTTCTTCGCCTCCGGGAGAATCGGCGAGTGGCAGCTTCCCAAAGGCGAAGATGCAAGCTGCACCACACAGGCACAGTGTGGGCAGCCTTCAGACTTAGAGAAAACAGTACTTTACCACTCTCCTGCCTTTTCCATGGCTATTATATTGGAAAAGAACGAGTTTTGGACAACTACCTTTCATTCTTGCCAAACTCTTTGCAGACCTCCGTGCAAGCTTTAGAACAAGATTTTGGATGTTTTCTTTCCTGGCAGAGTTTCTCTTTGCAAGATATGGTGGAAAAGCTTTTTGCTGAGTGTTGAGCGGCAAGACACGCAGAAGACGCAGGTACGCAGCTCTCCAAAGCTAAGTGCCGGTCCCGGGCTTCTTTCGGCACAAGCCACTCTCAGGAGCTCCCTGCGCTCGCCACAATGCTCTGTGTGCGAATAAGCTGCTTCTTCGCCTCCGGGAGAATCGGCGAGCGGCAGCTTCCCAAAGGCGAAGATGCAAGCTGCACCACACAGGCACAGTGTGGGCAGCATTCAGACTTAGAGAAACCAGTACTTTACCTCTCTCCAGCCTTTTCCATGGTTATTATATTGGAAAAGAACGAGTTTTGGAAAACTACCTTTCATTCTTGCCAAACTCTTTGCAGACCTCCGTGCAACCTTTAGAAGAAGATTTTGGATGTTTTCTTTCCTAGTAGAGTTTCTCTGTGCAAGATATGGTGGCTTTTTGCTGAGTGTTGAGCGGCAAGACACGCAGAAGACGCAGATAGGCAGCTCTCCGAAGCTATGTGCCGGTACACGGCTTCTTTCGGCAGAAGCCGCTCTTAGGTGCTCACCGCGACCGGCCCAATGCTCTGTGTGCGAAGAAGCCGCTTCTTCGCCTCCGGGAGAATCGGCGAGCGGCAGCTTCCCAAAGGCGAAGATGCAAGTCGCACCATGCAGGCACAGTGCGGGCAGCCTTCAGACTTAGAGAAAACAGTACTTTACCACTCTCCTGCCTTTTCCATGGTTATTATATTGGAAAAGAACGAGTTTTGGACAACTACCTTTCATTCTTGCCAAACTCTTTGCAGACCTCCGTGCAAGCTTTAGAACAAGATTTTGGATGTTTTCTTTCCTGGCAGAGTTTCTCTTTGCAAGATATGGTGGAAAAGCTTTTTGCAGAGTGTTGAGCGGCAAGACACGCAAAAGACGCAGATACGCAGCTCTCCGAAGCTAAGTGCCGGTCCACGGCTTCTTTCGGCACAAACCGCTCTTAGGTGCTCACCGCGACCGGCCCAATGCTCTGTGTGCGAAGAAGCCGCTTCTTCGCCTCCGGGAGAATCGGCGAGCGGCAGCTTCCCAAAGGCGAAGATGCAAGCTGCACCATGCAGGCACAGTGTGGGCTGCATTAAGACTTAGAGAAAACAGTACTTTACCTCTCTCCTGCCTTTTCCATGGTTATTATATTGGAAAAGAACGAGTTTTGGACAACTACCTTTCATTCTTGCCAAACTCTTTGCAGACCTCCGTGCAAGCTTTAGAACAAGATTTTGGATTTTTTCTTTCCTGGCAGAGTTTCTCTTTGCAAGATATGGTGGAAAAGCTTTTTGCTGAGTGTTGAGCGGCAAGACACGCAGAAAACGCAGATACGCAGCTCTCTGAAGCTAAGTGCCGGTCCATGGCATCTATAGGCACAAACCGCTCTCAGGAGCTCCCTGCGCTCGCCACAATATTCTGAGTGCGAAGAAGCAGCTTCTTCGCCTCCGGGAGAATCGGCGAGCGGCAGCTTCCCAAAGGCGAAGATGCAAGCCGCACCATGCAGGCACAGTGTGGGCAGCCTTCAAACTTAGAGAAAACAGTACTTTACCTCTCTCCTGCCTTTTCCATGGTTATTATATTGGAAAAGAACGAGTTTTGGACAACAACCATTCATTGTTGCAAAACTCTTTGCAGACCTCCGTGCAAGCTTTAGAACAAGATTTTGGATGTTTTCTTTCCTGGCAGAGTTTCTCTTTGCAAGATATGGTGGAAAAGCTTTTTGCTGAGTGTTGAGCGGCAAGACACGCAGAAGACACATATACGCAGCTCTCCGAAGCTAAGTGCCGGTCCATGGCTTCTTTCGGTAGAAGCCGCTCTCAGGAGCTCCCTGCGCTCGCCACAATGCTCTGTGTGTGAAGAAGCCGCTTCTTCGCCTCCGGGAGAATCGGTGAGCGGCAGCTTCCCAAAGGCGAAGATGCAAGCCGCACCATGCAGGCACAGTGTGGGCAGCATTCAGACTTAGAGAAAACAGTACTTTACCACTCTCCTGCCTTTTCCATTGTTATGATATTGAAAAAGAACGAGTTTTGGACAACTACCTTTCATTCTTGCCAAACTCTTTGCAGACCTCCGTGCAAGCTTTAGAACAAGATTTTGGATGTTTTCTTTCCTGGCAGAGTTTCTCTTTGCAAGATATGGTGGAAAAGCTTTTTGCTGAGTGTTGAGCGGCAAGACACGCAGAAGACGCAGATACGCAGCTCTCCGAAGCTAAGTGCCGGTCCCGGGCTTCTTTCGGCACAAACCGCTCTCAGGAGCTCCCTGCGCTCGCCACAATGCTCTGTGTGCGAAGAAGCCGATTCTTTGCCTCCGGGAGAATCGGCGAGCGGCAGCTTCCCAAAGGCGAAGATGCAAGCTGCACCATGCAGGCACAGTGTGTGCTGCATTAAGACTTAGAGAAAACAGTACTTTACCTCTCTCCTGCCTTTTCCATGGTTATTATATTGGAAAGGAACGAGTTTTGGACAACTACCTTTCATTCTTGCCAAACTCTTTGCAGACCTCCGTGCAAGCTTTAGAATAAGATTTTGGATGTTTTCTTTCCTGGCAGAGTTTCTCTTTGCAAGATATGGTGGAAAAGCTTTTTGCTGAGTGTTGAGCGGCAAGACACGCAGAAAACGCAGATACGCAGCTCTCCGAAGCTAAGTGCCGGTCCATGGCATCTATCGGCACAAACCGCTCTCAGGAGCTCCCTGCGCTCGCCACAATATTCTGAGTGCAAAGAAGCAGCTTCTTCGCCTCCGGGAGAATCGGCGAGCGGCAGCTTCCCAAAGGCGAAGATGCAAGCCGCACCATGCAGGCACAGTGTGGGCAGCCTTCAAACTTAGAGAAAACAGTACTTTACCTCTCGCCTGCCTTTTCCATGGTTATTTTATTGGAAAAGAACGAGTTTTGGACAACAACCATTCATTCTTGTAAAACTCTTTGCAGACCTCCGTGCAAGCTTTAGAACAAGATTTTGGATGTTTTCTTTCCTGGCAGAGTTTCTCTTTGCAAGATATGGTGGAAAAGCTTTTTGCTGAGTGTTGAGCGGCAAGACACGCAGAAGACACAGATACGCAGCTCTCCAAAGCTAAGTGCCGGTCCATGGCTTCTTTCGGCAGAAGCCGCTCTTAGGTGTTCACCGCGACCGGCCCAATGCTCTGTGTGCGAAGAAGCCGCTTCTTCGCCTCCGGGAGAATCGGCGAGTGGCAGCTTCCCAAAGGCGAAGATGCAAGCTGCACCACACAGGCACAGTGTGGGCAGCCTTCAGACTTAGAGAAAACAGTACTTTACCACTCTCCTGCCTTTTCCATGGCTATTATATTGGAAAAGAACGAGTTTTGGACAACTACCTTTCATTCTTGCCAAACTCTTTGCAGACCTCCGTGCAAGCTTTAGAACAAGATTTTGGATGTTTTCTTTCCTGGCAGAGTTTCTCTTTGCAAGATATGGTGGAAAAGCTTTTTGCTGAGTGTTGAGCGGCAAGACACGCAGAAGACGCAGGTACGCAGCTCTCCAAAGCTAAGTGCCGGTCCCGGGCTTCTTTCGGCACAAGCCACTCTCAGGAGCTCCCTGCGCTCGCCACAATGCTCTGTGTGCGAATAAGCTCCTTCTTCGCCTCCGGGAGAATCGGTGAGCGGCAGCTTCCCAAAGGCGAAGATGCAAGCTGCAGCACACAGGCACAGTGTGGGCAGCATTCAGACTTAGAGAAACCAGTACTTTACCTCTCTCCAGCCTTTTCCATGGTTATTATATTGGAAAAGAACGAGTTTTGGACAACTACCTTTCATTCTTGCCAAACTCTTTGCAGACCTCCGTGCAACCTTTAGAAGAAGATTTTGGATGTTTTCTTTCCTAGTAGAGTTTCTCTGTGCAAGATATGGTGGAAAAGCTTTTTGCTGAGTGTTGAGCGGCAAGACACGCAGAAGACGCAGATAGGCAGCTCTCCGAAGCTATGTGCCGGTCCACGGCTTCTTTCGGCAGAAGCCGCTCTTAGGTGCTCACCGCGACCGGCCCAATGCTCTGTGTGCGAAGAAGCCGCTTCTTCGCCTCCGGGAGAATCGGCGAGCGGCAGCTTCCCAAAGGCGAAGATGCAAGCCGCACCATGCAGGCACAGTGCGGGCAGCCTTCAGACTTAGAGAAAACAGTACTTTACCACTCTCCTGCCTTTTCCATGGTTATTATATTGGAAAAGAACGAGTTTTGGACAACTACCTTTCATTCTTGCCAAACTCTTTGCAGACCTCCGTGCAAGCTTTAGAACAAGATTTTGGATGTTTTCTTTCCTGGCAGAGTTTCTCTTTGCAAGATATGGTGGAAAAGCTTTTTGCTGAGTGTTGAGCGGCAAGACACGCAAAAGACGCAGATACGCAGCTCTCCGAAGCTAAGTGCCGGTCCATGGCATCTATCGGCACAAACCGCTCTCAGGAGCTCCCTGCGCTCGCCACAATATTCTGAGTGCAAAGAAGCAGCTTCTTCGCCTCCGGGAGAATCGGCGAGCGGCAGCTTCCCAAAGGCGAAGATGCAAGCCGCACCATGCAGGCACAGTGTGGGCAGCCTTCAAACTTAGAGAAAACAGTACTTTACCTCTCTCCTGCCTTTTCCATGGTTATTATATTGGAAAAGAACGAGTTTTGGACAACAACCATTCATTGTTGCAAAACTCTTTGCAGACCTCCGTGCAAGCTTTAGAACAAGATTTTGGATGTTTTCTTTCCTGGCAGAGTTTCTCTTTGCAAGATATGGTGGAAAAGCTTTTTGCTGAGTGTTGAGCGGCAAGACACGCAGAAGACACATATACGCAGCTCTCCGAAGCTAAGTGCCGGTCCATGGCTTCTTTCGGCAGAAGCCGCTCTTAGGTGTTCACCGCGACCGGCCCAATGCTCTGTGTGCGAAGAAGCCGCTTCTTCGCCTCCGGGAGAATCGGCGAGTGGCAGCTTCCCAAAGGCGAAGATGCAAGCTGCACCACACAGGCACAGTGTGGGCTGCATTCAGACTTAGAGAAAACAGTACTTTACCACTCTCCTGCCTTTTCCCTGGTTATTATATTGGAAAGAACGAGTTTTGGACAACAACCTTTCATTCTTGCCAAACTCTTTGCAGACCTCCGTGCAAGCTTTAGAACAAGATTTTGGACGTTTTCTTTCCTGGCAGAGTTTCTCCTTGCAAGATATGGTGGAAAAGCTTTTTGCTGAGTGTTGAGCGGCAAGACACGCAGAAGACGCAGATACGCAGCTCTCCAAAGCTAAGTGCCGGTCCCAGGCTTCTTTCGGCACAAACCACTCTCAGGAGCTCCCTGCGCTCGCCACAATGCTCTGTGTGTGAAGAAGCCGATTCTTCGCCTCCGGGAGAATCGGCGAGCGGCAGCTTCCCAAAGGCGAAGATGCAAGCCGCACCACGCAGGCACAGTGTGGGCAGCCTTCAGACTTAGAGAAAACAGTACTTTACCACTCTCCTGCCTTTTCCATGGCTATTATATTGGAAAAGAACGAGTTTTGGACAACTACCTTTCATTCTTGCCAAACTCTTTGCAGACCTCCGTGCAAGCTTTAGAACAAGATTTTGGATGTTTTCTTTCCTGGCAGAGTTTCTCTTTGCAAGATATGGTGGAAAAGCTTTTTGCTGAGTGTAGAGCGGCAAGACACGCAGAAGACGCAGATACGCAGCTCTCCAAAGCTAAGTGCCGGTCCCGGGCTTCTTTCGGCACAAGCCACTCTCAGGAGCTCCCTGCGCTCGCCACAATGCTCTGTGTGCGAATAAGCTGCTTCTTCGCCTCCGGGAGAATCGGTGAGCGGCAGCTTCCCAAAGGCGAAGATGCAAGCTGCACCACACAGGCACAGTGTGGGCAGCATTCAGACTTAGAGAAACCAGTACTTTACCTCTCTCCAGCCTTTTCCATGGTTATTATATTGGAAAAGAACGAGTTTTGGACAACTACCTTTCATTCTTGCCAAACTCTTTGCAGACCTCCGTGCAACCTTTAGAAGAAGATTTTGGATGTTTTCTTTCCTGGCAGAGTTTCTCTGTGCAAGATATGGTGGAAAAGTTTTTTGCTGAGTGTTGAGCGGCGAGACACGCAGAAGACGCAGATAGGCAGCTCTCCGAAGCTATGTGCCGGTCCACGGCTTCTTTCGGCAGAAGCCGCTCTTAGGTGCTCACCGCGACCGGCCCAATGCTCTGTGTGCGAAGAAGCCGCTTCTTCGCCTCCGGGAGAATCGGTGAGCGGCAGCTTCCCAAAGGCGAAGATGCAAGCCGCACCATGCAGGCACAGTGTGGGCAGCATTCAGACTTAGAGAAAACAGTACTTTACCACTCTCCTGCCTTTTCCATTGTTATGATATTGAAAAAGAACGAGTTTTGGACAACTACCTTTCATTCTTGCCAAACTCTTTGCAGACCTCCGTGCAAGCTTTAGAACAAGATTTTGGATGTTTTCTTTCCTGGCAGAGTTTCTCTTTGCAAGATATGGTGGACAAGCTTTTTGCTGAGTGTTGAGCGGCAAGACACGCAGAAGACGCAGATACGCAGCTCTCCGAAGCTAAGTGCCGGTCCCGGGCTTCTTTCGGCACAAACCGCTCTCAGGAGCTCCCTGCGCGCGCCACAATGTTGCGTGCGAAGAAGCCGCTTCTTCGCCTCCGGGAGAATCGGCGAGCGGCAGCTTCCCAAAGGCGAAGATGCAAGCCGCACCATGCAGGCACAGTGTGGGCAGCCTTCAGACTTAGAGAAAACAGTACTTTACCACTCTCCTGCCTTTTCCATGGTTATTATATTGGAAAAGAACGAATTTTGGACAACTACCTTTCATTCTTGCCAAACTCTTTGCAGACCTCCGTGCAAGCTTTAGAACAAGATTTTGGATGTTTTCTTTCCTGGCAGAGTTTCTCTTTGCAAGATATGGTGGAAAAGCTTTTTGCTGAGTGTTGAGCGGCAAGACACGCAGAAGACGCAGATACGCAGCTCTCCGAAGCTAAGTGCCGGTCCACGGCTTCTTTCGGCAGAAGCCGCTCTTAGGTGCTCACCGCGACCGGCCCAATGCTCTGTGTGCGAAGAAGCCGCTTCTTCGCCTCCGGGAGAATCGGCGAGCGGCAGCTTCCCAAAGGCGAAGATGCAAGCCGCACCATGCAGGCACAGTGTGGGCTGCATTCAGACTTAGAGAAAACAGTACTTTACCACTCTCCTGCCTTTTCCATTGTTATGATATTGGAAAAGAACGAGTTTTGGACAACTACCTTTCATTCTTGCCAAACTCTTTGCAGACCTCCGTGCAAGCTTTAGAACAAGATTTTGGATGTTTTCTTTCCTGGCAGAGTTTCTCTTTGCAAGATATGGTGGACAAGCTTTTTGCTGAGTGTTGAGCGGCAAGACACGCAGAAGACGCAGATACGCAGCTCTCCGAAGCTAAGTGCCGGTCCCGGGCTTCTTTCGGCACAAACCGCTCTCAGGAGCTCCCTGCGCGTGCCAAAATGTTGCGTGCGAAGAAGCAGCTTCTTCGCCTCCGGGAGAATCGGCGAGCGGCAGCTTCCCAAAGGCGAAGATGCAAGCCGCACCATGCAGGCACAGTGTGGGCAGCATTCAGACTTAGAGAAACCAGTACTTTACCACTCTCCTGCCTTTTCCATGGTCATTCTATTGGAAAAGAACGAGTTTTGGACAACTACCTTTCATTCTTGCCAAACTCTTTGCAGACCTCCGTGCAAGGTTTAGAACAAGATTTTGGATGTTTTCTTTCCTGGCAGAGTTTCTCTTTGCAAGATATGGTGGAAAAGCTTTTTGCTGAGTGTTGAGCGGCAAGACACGCAGAAGACTCAGACACGCAGCTCTCCGAAGCTAAGTGCCGGTCCCGGGCTTCTTTCGGCACAAACCGCTCTTAGATTGTCACTGCGACCGGCCCAATGCACTGAGTGCGAAGAAGCCGCTTCCTCGCCTCCGGGAGAATCGGCGAGCGGCAGCTTCCCAAAGGCGAAGATGCAAGCCGCACCACGCAGGAACAGTGTGGGCAGCCTTCAGACATAGAGAAAACAGTACTTTACCTCTCTCCTGCCTTTTCCATGGTTATTATATTGGAAAAGAACGAGTTTTGGACAACAACCTTTCATTCTTGCAAAAGTCTTTGCAGACCTCCGTGCAAGCTTTAGAACAAGATTTTGGATGTTTTCTTTCCTGGCAGAGTTTCTCTTTGCAAGATATGGTGTAAAAGCTTTTTGCTGAGTGTAGAGCGGCAAGACACGCAGAGACGCAGATACGCAGCTCTCCGAAGCTAAGTGCCGGTCCACGGCTTCTTTCGGCAGAAGCCGCTCTTAGGTGCTCACCGCGACCGGCCCAATGCTCTGTGTGCGAAGAAGCCGCTTCTTCGCCTCCGGGAGAATCGGCGAGCGGCAGCTTCCCAAAGGCGAAGATGCAAGCCGCACCACGCAGGAACAGTGTGGGCAGCCTTCAGACATAGAGAAAACAGTACTTTACCTCTCTCCTGCCTTTTCCATGGTTATTATATTGGAAAGAACGAGTTTTGGACAACAACCTTTCATTCTTGCCAAACTCTTTGCAGACCTCCGTGCAAGCTTTAGAACAAGATTTTGGATGTTTTCTTTCCTGGCAGAGTTTCTCTTTGCAAGATATGGTGGAAAAGCTTTTTGCTGAGTGTAGAGCGGCAAGACACGCAGAAGACGCAGATACGCAGCTCTCCAAAGCTAAGTGCCGGTCCCGGGCTTCTTTCGGCACAAGCCACTCTCAGGAGCTCCCTGCGCTCGCCACAATGCTCTGTGTGCGAATAAGCTGCTTCTTCGCCTCCGGGAGAATCGGCGAGCGGCAGCTTCCCAAAGGCGAAGATGCAAGCTGCACCACACAGGCACAGTGTGGGCAGCATTCAGACTTAGAGAAACCAGTACTTTACCTCTCTCCAGCCTTTTCCATGGTTATTATATTGGAAAAGAACGAGTTTTGGACAACTACCTTTCATTCTTGCCAAACTCTTTGCAGACCTCCGTGCAAGCTTTAGAAGAAGATTTTGGATGTTTTCTTTCCTAGTAGAGTTTCTCTGTGCAAGATATGGTGGAAAAGCTTTTTGCTGAGTGTTGAGCGGCAAGACACGCAGAAGACGCAGATAGGCAGCTCTCCGAAGCTATGTGCCGGTCCACGGCTTCTTTCGGCAGAAGCCGCTCTTAGGTGCTCACCGCGACCGGCCCAATGCTCTGTGTGCGAAGAAGCCGCTTCTTCGCCTCCGGGAGAATCGGTGAGCGGCAGCTTCCCAAAGGCGAAGATGCAAGCCGCACCATGCAGGCACAGTGTGGGCAGCCTTCAAACTTAGAGAAAACAGTACTTTACCACTCTCCTGCCTTTTCCATTGTTATGATATTGGAAAAGAACGAGTTTTGGACAACTACCTTTCATTCTTGCCAAACTCTTTGCAGACCTCCGTGCAAGCTTTAGAACAAGATTTTGGATGTTTTCTTTCCTGGCAGAGTTTCTCTTTGCAAGATATGGTGGAAAAGCTTTTTGCTGAGTGTTGAGCGGCAAGACACGCAGAAGACGCAGATACGCAGCTCTCCGAAGCTAAGTGCCGGTCCCGGGCTTCTTTCGGCACAAACCGCTCTCAGGAGCTCCCTGCGTGCGCCACAATGTTGTGTGCGAAGAAGCCGCTTCTTCGCCTCCGGGAGAATCGGTGAGCGGCAGCTTCCCAAAGGCGAAGATGCAAGCCGCACCATGCAGGCACAGTGTGGGCAGCCTTCAGACTTAGAGAAAACAGTACTTTACCACTCTCCTGCCTTTTCCATGGTTATTATATTGGAAAAGAACGAGTTTTGGACAACTACCTTTCATTCTTGCCAAACTCTTTGCAGACCTCCGTGCAAGGTTTAGAACAAGATTTTGGATGTTTTCTTTCCTGGCAGAGTTTCTCTTTGCAAGATATGGTGGAAAAGCTTTTTGCTGAGTGTTGAGCGGCAAGACACGCAGAAGACGCAGACACGCAGCTCTCCGAAGCTAAGTGCCGGTCCCGGGCTTCTTTCGGCACAAACCGCTCTTAGATTGTCACTGCGACCGGCCCAATGCACTGTGCGCGAAGAAGCCGCTTCCTCGCCTCCGGGAGAATCGGCGAGCGGCAGCTTCCCAAGGGCGAAGATGCAAGCCGCACCACGCAGGAACAGTGTGGGCAGCCTTCAGACATAGAGAAAACAGTACTTTACCTCTCTCCTGCCTTTTCCATGGTTATTATATTGGAAAAGAACGAGTTTTGGACAACAACCTTTCATTCTTGCAAAAGTCTTTGCAGACCTCCGTGCAAGCTTTAGAACAAGATTTTGGATGTTTTCTTTCCTGGCAGAGTTTCTCTTTGCAAGATATGGTGTAAAAGCTTTTTGCTGAGTGTAGAGCGGCAAGACACGCAGAAGACGCAGATACGCAGCTCTCCAAAGCTAAGTGCCGGTCCCGGGCTTCTTTCGGCACAAGCCACTCTCAGGAGCTCCCTGCGCTCGCCACAATGCTCTGTGTGCGAATAAGCTGCTTCCTCGCCTCCGGGAGAATCGGCGAGCGGCAGCTTCCCAAAGGCGAAGATGCAAGCTGCAGCACACAGGCACAGTGTGGGCAGCCTTCAGACTTAGAGAAAACAGCACTTTACCTCTCTCCAGCCTTTTCCATGGTTATTATATTGGAAAAGAACGAGTTTTGGACAACTACCTTTCATTCTTGCCAAACTCTTTGCAGACCTCCGTGCAAGCTTTAGAAGAAGATTTTGGATGTTTTCTTTCCTAGTAGAGTTTCTCTGTGCAAGATATGGTGGAAAAGCTTTTTGCTGAGTGTTCAGCGGCAAGACACGCAGAAGACGCAGATAGGCAGCTCTCCGAAGCTATGTGCCGGTACACGGCTTCTTTCGGCAGAAGCCGCTCTTAGGTGCTCACCGCGACCGGCCCAATGCTCTGTGTGCGAAGAAGCCGCTTCTTCGCCTCCGGGAGAATCGGTGAGCGGCAGCTTCCCAAAGGCGAAGATGCAAGCCGCACCATGCAGGCACAGTGTGGGCAGCCTTCAAACTTAGAGAAAACAGTACTTTACCACTCTCCTGCCTTTTCCATTGTTATGATATTGGAAAAGAACGAGTTTTGGACAACTACCTTTCATTCTTGCCAAACTCTTTGCAGACCTCCGTGCAAGCTTTAGAACAAGATTTTGGATGTTTTCTTTCCTGGCAGAGTTTCTCTTTGCAAGATATGGTGGACAAGCTTTTTGCTGAGTGTTGAGCGGCAAGACACGCAGAAGACGCAGATACGCAGCTCTCCGAAGCTAAGTGCCGGTCCCGGGCTTCTTTCGGCACAAACCGCTCTCAGGAGCTCCCTGCGCGCGCCACAATGTTGCGTGCGAAGAAGCCGCTTCTTCGCCTCCGGGAGAATCGGTGAGCGGCAGCTTCCCAAAGGCGAAGATGCAAGCCGCACCATGCAGGCACAGTGCGGGCAGCCTTCAGACTTAGAGAAAACAGTACTTTACCACTCTCCTGCCTTTTCCATGGTTATTATATTGGAAAAGAACGAGTTTTGGACAACTACCTTTCATTCTTGCCAAACTCTTTGCAGACCTCCGTGCAAGCTTTAGAACAAGATTTTGGCTGTTTTCTTTCCTGGCAGAGTTTCTCTTTGCAAGATATGGTGGAAAAGCTTTTTGCTGAGTGTTGAGCGGCAAGACACGCAAAAGACGCAGATACGCAGCTCTCCGAAGCTAAGTGCCGGTCCACGGCTTCTTTCGGCACAAACCGCTCTTAGGTGCTCACCGCGACCGGCCCAATGCTCTGTGTGCGAAGAAGCCGCTTCTTCGCCTCCGGGAGAATCGGCGAGCGGCAGCTTCCCAAAGGCGAAGATGCAAGCTGCACCACGCAGGCACAGTGTGGGCTGCATTCAGACTTAGAGAAAACAGTACTTTACCACTCTCCTGCCGTTTCCATGGCTATTATATTGGAAAAGAACGAGTTTTGGACAACTACCTTTCATTCTTGCCAAACTCTTTGCAGACCTCCGTGCAAGCTTTAGAACAAGATTTTGGATGTTTTCTTTCCTGGCAGAGTTTCTCTTTGCAAGATATGGTGGAAAAGCTTTTTGCTGAGTGTTGAGCGGCAAGACACGCAGAAGACGCAGATACGCAGCTCTCCAAAGCTAAGTGCCGGTCCCGGGCTTCTTTCGGCACAAGCCACTCTCAGGAGCTCCCTGCGCTCGCCACAATGCTCTGTGTGCGAATAAGCTGCTTCTTCGCCTCCGGGAGAATCGGCGAGCGGCAGCTTCCCAAAGGCGAAGATGCAAGCTGCACCACACAGGCACAGTGTGGGCAGCATTCAGACTTAGAGAAACCAGTACTTTACCTCTCTCCAGCCTTTTCCATGGTTATTATATTGGAAAAGAACGAGTTTTGGACAACTACCTTTCATTCTTGCCAAACTCTTTGCAGACCTCCGTGCAACCTTTAGAAGAAGATTTTGGATGTTTTCTTTCCTGGCAGAGTTTCTCTGTGCAAGATATGGTGGAAAAGTTTTTTGCTGAGTGTTGAGCGGCAAGACACGCAGAAGACGCAGATAGGCAGCTCTCCGAAGCTATGTGCCGGTCCACGGCTTCTTTCGGCAGAAGCCGCTCTTAGGTGCTCACCGCGACCGGCCCAATGCTCTGTGTGCGAAGAAGCCGCTTCTTCGCCTCCGGGAGAATCGGTTAGCGGCAGCTTCCCAAAGGCAAGATGCAAGCCGCACCATGCAGGCACAGTGTGGGCAGCATTCAGACTTAGAGAAAACAGTACTTTACCACTCTCCTGCCTTTTCCATTGCTATTATATTGGAAAAGAACGAGTTTTGGACAACTACCTTTCATTCTTGCCAAACTCTTTGCAGACCTCCGTGCAAGCTTTAGAACAAGATTTTGGATGTTTTCTTTCCTGGCAGAGTTTCTCTTTGCAAGATATAGTGGAAAAGCTTTTTGCTGAGTGTTGAGCGGCAAGACACGCAGAAGACGCAGATACGCAGCTCTCCAAAGCTAAGTGCCGGTCCCGGGCTTCTTTCGGCACAAGCCACTCTCAGGAGCTCCATGCCCTCGCCACAATGCTCTGTGTGCGAATAAGCTGCTTCTTCGCCTCCGGGAGAATCGGCGAGCGGCAGCTTCCCAAAGGCGAAGATGCAAGCTGCGCCACACAGGCAGAGTGTGGGCAGCATTCAGACTTAGAGAAACCAGTACTTTACCTCTCTCCAGCCTTTTCCATGGTTATTATATTGGAAAAGAACGAGTTTTGGACAACTACCTTTCATTCTTGCCAAACTCTTTGCAGACCTCCGTGCAAGCTTTAGAAGAAGATTTTGGATGTTTTCTTTCCTAGTAGAGTTTCTCTGTGCAAGATATGGTGGAAAAGCTTTTTGCTGAGTGTTGAGCGGCAAGACACGCAGAAGACGCAGATAGGCCGCTCTCCGAAGCTATGTGCCGGTCCACGGCTTCTTTCGGCAGAAGCCGCTCTTAGGTGCTCACCGCGACCGGCCCAATGCTCTGTGTGCGAAGAAGCCGCTTCTTCGCCTCCGGGAGAATCGGTGAGCGGCAGCTTCCCAAAGGCGAAGATGCAAGCCGCACCATGCAGGCACAGTGTGGGCAGCCTTCAGACTTAGAGAAAACAGTACTTTACCACTCTCCTGCCTTTTCCATTGTTATGATATTGAAAAAGAACGAGTTTTGGACAACTACCTTTCATTCTTGCCAAACTCTTTGCAGACCTCCGTGCAAGCTTTAGAACAAGATTTTGGATGTTTTCTTTCCTGGCAGAGTTTCTCTTTGCAAGATATGGTGGACAAGCTTTTTGCTGAGTGTTGAGCGGCAAGACACGCAGAAGACGCAGATACGCAGCTCTCCGAAGCTAAGTGCCGGTCCCGGGCTTCTTTCGGCACAAACCGCTCTCAGGAGCTCCCTGCGCGCGCCACAATGTTGCGTGCGAAGAAGCCGCTTCTTCGCCTCCGGGAGAATCGGTGAGCGGCAGCTTCCCAAAGGCGAAGATGCAAGCCGCACCATGCAGGCACAGTGTGGGCAGCCTTCAGACTTAGAGAAAACAGTACTTTACCACTCTCCTGCCTTTTCCATGGTTATTATATTGGAAAAGAACGAATTTTGGACAACTACCTTTCATTCTTGCCAAACTCTTTGCAGACCTCCGTGCAAGCTTTAGAACAAGATTTTGGATGTTTTCTTTCCTGGCAGAGTTTCTCTTTGCAAGATATGGTGGAAAAGCTTTTTGCTGAGTGTTGAGCGGCAAGACACGCAGAAGACGCAGATACGCAGCTCTCCGAAGCTAAGTGCCGGTCCACGGCTTCTTTTGGCAGAAGCCGCTCTTAGGTGCTCACCGCGACCGGCGCAATGCTCTGTGTGCGAAGAAGCCGCTTCTTCGCCTCCGGGAGAATCGGCGAGCGGCAGCTTCCCAAAGGCGAAGATGCAAGCCGCACCATGCAGGCACAGTGTGGGCTGCATTCAGACTTAGAGAAAACAGTACTTTACCACTCTCCTGCCTTTTCCATTGTTATGATATTGGAAAAGAACGAGTTTTGGACAACTACCTTTCATTCATGCCAAACTCTTTGCAGACCTCCGTGCAAGCTTTAGAACAAGATTTTGGATGTTTTCTTTCCTGGCAGATTTTCTCTTTGCAAGATATGGTGGACAAGCTTTTTGCTGAGTGTTGAGCGGCAAGACACGCAGAAGACGCAGATACGCAGCTCTCCGAAGCTAAGTGCCGGTCCCGGGCTTCTTTCGGCACAAACCACTCTCAGGAGCTCCCTGCGCGCGCCACAATGTTGCGTGCGAAGAAGCCGCTTCTTCGCCTCCGGGAGAATCGGTGAGCGGCAGCTTCCCAAAGGCGAAGATGCAAGCCGCACCATGCAGGCACAGTGTGGGCAGCCTTCAGACTTAGAGAAAACAGTACTTTACCACTCTCCTGCCTTTTCCATGGTTATTATATTGGAAAAGAACGAGTTTTGGACAACTACATTTCATTCTTGCCAAACTCTTTGCAGACCTCCGTGCAAGCTTTAGAACAAGATTTTGGATGTTTTCTTTCCTGGCAGAGTTTCTCTTTGCAAGATATGGTGGAAAAGCTTTTTGCTGAGTGTTGAGCGGCAAGACACGCAAAAGACGCAGATACGCAGCTCTCCGAAGCTAAGTGCCGGTCCCAGGATTCTTTCGGCACAAACCACTCTCAGGAGCTCCCTGCGCTCGCCACAATGCTCTGTGTGTGAAGAAGCCGATTCTTCGCCTCCGGGAGAATCGGCGAGCGGCAGCTTCCCAAAGGCGAAGATGCAAGCCGCACCACGCAGGCACAGTGTGGGCAGCCTTCAGACTTAGAGAAAACAGTACTTTACCACTCTCCTGCCTTTTCCATGGCTATTATATTGGAAAAGAACGAGTTTTGGACAACTACCTTTCATTCTTGCCAAACTCTTTGCAGACCTCCGTGCAAGCTTTAGAACAAGATTTTGGATGTTTTCTTTCCTGGCAGAGTTTCTCTTTGCAAGATATGGTGGACAAGCTTTTTGCTGAGTGTTGAGCGGCAAGACACGCAGAAGACGCAGATACGCAGCTCTCCAAAGCTAAGTGCCGGTCCCGGGCTTCTTTCGGCACAAGCCACTCTCAGGAGCTCCCTGCGCTCGCCACAATGCTCTGTGTGCGAATAAGCTGCTTCTTCGCCTCCGGGAGAATCGGCGAGCGGCAGCTTCCCAAAGGCGAAGATGCAAGCTGCACCACACAGGCACAGTGTGGGCAGCATTCAGACTTAGAGAAACCAGTACTTTACCTCTCTCCAGCCTTTTCCATGGTTATTATATTGGAAAAGAACGAGTTTTGGACAACTACCTTTCATTCTTGCCAAACTCTTTGTAGACATCCGTGCAACCTTTAGAAGAAGATTTTGGATGTTTTCTTTCCTGGCAGAGTTTCTCTGTGCAAGATATGGTGGAAAAGTTTTTTGCTGAGTGTTGAGCGGCAAGACACGCAGAAGACGCAGATAGGCAGCTCTCCGAAGCTATGTGCCGGTACACGGCTTCTTTCGGCAGAAGCCGCTCTTAGGTGCTCACCGCGACCGGCCCAATGCTCTGTGTGCGAAGAAGCCGCTTCTTCGCCTCCGGGAGAATCGGTGAGCGGCAGCTTCCCAAAGGCGAAGATGCAAGCCGCACCATGCAGGCACAGTGTGGGCAGCATTCAGACTTAGAGAAAACAGTACTTTACCACTCTCCTGCCTTTTCCATTGTTATGATATTGAAAAAGAACGAGTTTTGGACAACTACCTTTCATTCTTGCCAAACTCTTTGCAGACCTCCGTGCAAGCTTTAGAACAAGATTTTGGATGTTTTCTTTCCTGGCAGAGTTTCTCTTTGCAAGATATGGTGGACAAGCTTTTTGCTGAGTGTTGAGCGGCAAGACACGCAGAAGACGCAGATACGCAGCTCTCCGAAGCTAAGTGCCGGTCCCGGGCTTCTTTCGGCACAAACCGCTCTCAGGAGCTCCCTGCGCGCGCCACAATGTTGCGTGCGAAGAAGCCGCTTCTTCGCCTGCGGGAGAATCGGCGAGCGGCAGCTTCCCAAAGGCGAAGATGCAAGCCGCACCATGCAGGCACAGTGTGGGCAGCCTTCAGACTTAGAGAAAACAGTACTTTACCACTCTCCTGCCTTTTCCATGGTTATTATATTGGAAAAGAACGAATTTTGGACAACTACCTTTCATTCTTGCCAAACTCTTTGCAGACCTCCGTGCAAGCTTTAGAACAAGATTTTGGATGTTTTCTTTCCTGGCAGAGTTTCTCTTTGCAAGATATGGTGGAAAAGCTTTTTGCTGAGTGTTGAGCGGCAAGACACGCAGAAGACGCAGATACGCAGCTCTCCGAAGCTAAATGCCGGTCCACGGCTTCTTTCGGCAGAAGCCGCTCTTAGGTGCTCACCGCGACCGGCCCAATGCTCTGTGTGCGAAGAAGCCGCTTCTTCGCCTCCGGGAGAATCGGCGAGCGGCAGCTTCCCAAAGGCGAAGATGCAAGCCGCACCATGCAGGCACAGTGTGGGCAGCCTTCAGACTTAGAGAAAACAGTACTTTACCACTCTTCTGCCTTTTCCATTGTTATGATATTGGAAAAGAACGAGTTTTGGACAACTACCTTTCATTCTTGCCAAACTCTTTGCAGACCTCCGTGCAAGCTTTAGAACAAGATTTTGGATGTTTTCTTTCCTGGCAGAGTTTCTCTTTGCAAGATATGGTGGACAAGCTTTTTGCTGAGTGTTGAGCGGCAAGACACGCAGAAGACGCAGATACGCAGCTCTTCGAAGCTAAGTGCCGGTCCCGGGCTTCTTTCGGCACAAACCGCTCTCAGGAGCTCCCTGCGCGTGCCACAATGTTGCGTGCGAAGAAGCAGCTTCTTCGCCTCCGAGAGAATCGGTGAGCGGCAGCTTCCCAAAGGCGAAGATGCAAGCCGCACCATGCGGGCACAGTGTGGGCAGCATTCAGACTTAGAGAAACCAGTACTTTACCACTCTCCTGCCTTTTCCATGGTTATTCTATTGGAAAAGAACGAGTTTTGGACAACTACCTTTCATTCTTGCCAAACTCTTTGCAGACCTCCGTGCAAGGTTTAGAACAAGATTTTGGATGTTTTCTTTCCTGGCAGAGTTTCTCTTTGCAAGATATGGTGGAAAAGCTTTTTGCTGAGTGTTGAGCGGCAAGACACGCAGAAGACGCAGACACGCAGCTCTCCGAAGCTAAGTGCCGGTCCCGGGCTTCTTTCGGCACAAACCGCTCTTAGATTGTCACTGCGACCGGCCCAATGCACTGTGTGCGAAGAAGCCGCTTCCTCGCCTCCGGGAGAATCGGCGAGCGGCAGCTTCCCAAAGGCGAAGATGCAAGCCGCACCACGCAGGAACAGTGTGGGCAGCCTTCAGACATAGAGAAAACAGTACTTTACCTCTCTCCTGCCTTTTCCATGGTTATTATATTGGAAAAGAACGAGTTTTGGACAACAACCTTTCATTCTTGCAAAAGTCTTTGCAGACCTCCGTGCAAGCTTTAGAACAAGATTTTGGATGTTTTCTTTCCTGGCAGAGTTTCTCTTTGCAAGATATGGTGTAAAAGCTTTTTGCTGAGTGTAGAGCGGCAAGACACGCAGAAGACGCAGATACGCAGCTCTCCGAAGCTAAGTGCCGGTCCACGGCTTCTTTCGGCAGAAGCCGCTCTTAGGTGCTCACCGCGACCGGCCCAATGCTCTGTGTGCGAAGAAGCCGCTTCTTCGCCTCCGGGAGAATCGGCGAGCGGCAGCTTCCCAAAGGCGAAGATGCAAGCCGCACCACGCAGGAACAGTGTGGGCAGCCTTCAGACATAGAGAAAACAGTACTTTACCTCTCTCCTGCCTTTTCCATGGTTATTATATTGGAAAAGAACGAGTTTTGGACAACTACCTTTCATTCTTGCAAAAGTCTTTGCAGACCTCCGTGCAAGCTTTAGAACAAGATTTTGGATGTTTTCTTTCCTGGCAGAGTTTCTCTTTGCAAGATATGGTGGAAAAGCTTTTTGCTGAGTGTAGAGCGGCAAGACACGCAGAAGACGCAGATACGCAGCTCTCCGAAGCTAAGTGCCGGTCCACGGCTTCTTTCGGCAGAAGCCGCTCTTAGGCGCTCACCGCGACCGGCCCAATGCTCTGTGTGCGAAGAAGCCGCTTCTTCGCCTCCGGGAGAATCGGCGAGCGGCAGCTTCCTAAAGGCGAAGATGCAAGCCGCACCATGCAGGCACAGTGTGGGCTGCATTCAGACTTAGAGAAAACAGTACTTTACCACTCTCCTGCCTTTTCCATTGCTATTATATTGGAAAAGAACGAGTTTTGGACAACTACCTTTCATTCTTGCCAAACTCTTTGCAGACCTCCGTGCAAGCTTTAGAACAAGATTTTGGATGTTTTCTTTCCTGGCAGAGTTTCTCTTTGCAAGATATAGTGGAAAAGCTTTTTGCTGAGTGTTGAGCGGCAAGACACGCAGAAGACGCAGATACGCAGCTCTCCAAAGCTAAGTGCCGGTCCCGGGCTTCTTTCGGCACAAGCCACTCTCAGGAGCTCCATGCGCTCGCCACAATGCTCTGTGTGCGAATAAGCTGCTTCTTCGCCTCCGGGAGAATCGGCGAGCGGCAGCTTCCCAAAGGCGAAGATGCAAGCTGCACCACACAGGCACAGTGTGGGCAGCCTTCAGACTTAGAGAAAACAGTACTTTACCTCTCTCCAGCCTTTTCCATGGTTATTATATTGGAAAAGAACGAGTTTTGGACAACTACCTTTCATTCTTGCCAAACTCTTTGCAGACCTCCGTGCAAGCTTTAGAAGAAGATTTTGGATGTTTTCTTTCCTAGTAGAGTTTCTCTGTGCAAGATATGGTGGAAAAGCTTTTTGCTGAGTGTTGAGCGGCAAGACACGCAGAAGACGCAGATAGGCAGCTCTCCGAAGCTATGTGCCGGTACACGGCTTCTTTCGGCAGAAGCCGCTCTTAGGTGCTCACCGCGACCGGCCCAATGCTCTGTGTGCGAAGAAGCCGCTTCTTCGCCTCCGGGAGAATCGGTGAGCGGCAGCTTCCCAAAGGCGAAGATGCAAGCCGCACCATGCAGGCACAGTGTGGGCAGCCTTCAGACTTAGAGAAAACAGTACTTTACCACTCTCCTGCCTTTTCCATTGTTATGATATTGAAAAAGAACGAGTTTTGGACAACTACCTTTCATTCTTGCCAAACTCTTTGCAGACCTCCGTGCAAGCTTTAGAACAAGATTTTGGATGTTTTCTTTCCTGGCAGAGTTTCTCTTTGCAAGATATGGTGGACAAGCTTTTTGCTGAGTGTTGAGCGGCAAGACACGCAGAAGACGCAGATACGCAGCTCTCCGAAGCTAAGTGCCGGTCCCGGGCTTCTTTCGGCACAAACCGCTCTCAGGAGCTCCCTGCGCGCGCCACAATGTTGTGTGCGAAGAAGCCGCTTCTTCGCCTCCGGGAGAATCGGTGAGCGGCAGCTTCCCAAAGGCGAAGATGCAAGCCGCACCATGCAGGCACAGTGTGGGCAGCCTTCAGACTTAGAGAAAACAGTACTTTACCACTCTCCTGCCTTTTCCATGGTTATTATATTGGAAAAGAACGAATTTTGGACAACTACCTTTCATTCTTGCCAAACTCTTTGCAGACCTCCGTGCAAGCTTTAGAACAAGATTTTGGATGTTTTCTTTCCTGGCAGAGTTTCTCTTTGCAAGATATGGTGGAAAAGCTTTTTGCTGAGTGTTGAGCGGCAAGACACGCAGAAGACGCAGATACGCAGCTCTCCGAAGCTAAGTGCCGGTCCACGGCTTCTTTCGGCAGAAGCCGCTCTTAGGTGCTCACCGCGACCGGCCCAATGCTCTGTGTGCGAAGAAGCCGCTTCTTCGCCTCCGGGAGAATCGGCGAGCGGCAGCTTCCCAAAGGCGAAGATGCAAGCCGCACCATGCAGGCACAGTGTGGGCTGCATTCAGACTTAGAGAAAACAGTACTTTACCACTCTCCTGCCTTTTCCATTGTTATGATATTGGAAAAGAACGAGTTTTGGACAACTACCTTTCATTCTTGCCAAACTCTTTGCAGACCTCCGTGCAAGCTTTAGAACAAGATTTTGGATGTTTTCTTTCCTGGCAGAGTTTCTCTTTGCAAGATATAGTGGAAAAGCTTTTTGCTGAGTGTTGAGCGGCAAGACACGCAGAAGACGCAGATACGCAGCTCTCCAAAGCTAAGTGCCGGTCCCGGGCTTCTTTCGGCACAAGCCACTCTCAGGAGCTCCATGCGCTCGCCACAATGCTCTGTGTGCGAATAAGCTGCTTCTTCGCCTCCGGGAGAATCGGCGAGCGGCAGCTTCCCAAAGGCGAAGATGCAAGCTGCACCACACAGGCACAGTGTGGGCAGCCTTCAGACTTAGAGAAAACAGTACTTTACCTCTCTCCAGCCTTTTCCATGGTTATTATATTGGAAAAGAACGAGTTTTGGACAACTACCTTTCATTCTTGCCAAACTCTTTGCAGACCTCCGTGCAAGCTTTAGAAGAAGATTTTGGATGTTTTCTTTCCTAGTAGAGTTTCTCTGTGCAAGATATGGTGGAAAAGCTTTTTGCTGAGTGTTGAGCGGCAAGACACGCAGAAGACGCAGATAGGCAGCTCTCCGAAGCTATGTGCCGGTACACGGCTTCTTTCGGCAGAAGCCGCTCTTAGGTGCTCACCGCGACCGGCCCAATGCTCTGTGTGCGAAGAAGCCGCTTCTTCGCCTCCGGGAGAATCGGTGAGCGGCAGCTTCCCAAAGGCGAAGATGCAAGCCGCACCATGCAGGCACAGTGTGGGCAGCCTTCAGACTTAGAGAAAACAGTACTTTACCACTCTCCTGCCTTTTCCATTGTTATGATATTGAAAAAGAACGAGTTTTGGACAACTACCTTTCATTCTTGCCAAACTCTTTGCAGACCTCCGTGCAAGCTTTAGAACAAGATTTTGGATGTTTTCTTTCCTGGCAGAGTTTCTCTTTGCAAGATATGGTGGACAAGCTTTTTGCTGAGTGTTGAGCGGCAAGACACGCAGAAGACGCAGATACGCAGCTCTCCGAAGCTAAGTGCCGGTCCCGGGCTTCTTTCGGCACAAACCGCTCTCAGGAGCTCCCTGCGCGCGCCACAATGTTGTGTGCGAAGAAGCCGCTTCTTCGCCTCCGGGAGAATCGGTGAGCGGCAGCTTCCCAAAGGCGAAGATGCAAGCCGCACCATGCAGGCACAGTGTGGGCAGCCTTCAGACTTAGAGAAAACAGTACTTTACCACTCTCCTGCCTTTTCCATGGTTATTATATTGGAAAAGAACGAATTTTGGACAACTACCTTTCATTCTTGCCAAACTCTTTGCAGACCTCCGTGCAAGCTTTAGAACAAGATTTTGGATGTTTTCTTTCCTGGCAGAGTTTCTCTTTGCAAGATATGGTGGAAAAGCTTTTTGCTGAGTGTTGAGCGGCAAGACACGCAGAAGACGCAGATACGCAGCTCTCCGAAGCTAAGTGCCGGTCCACGGCTTCTTTCGGCAGAAGCCGCTCTTAGGTGCTCACCGCGACCGGCCCAATGCTCTGTGTGCGAAGAAGCCGCTTCTTCGCCTCCGGGAGAATCGGCGAGCGGCAGCTTCCCAAAGGCGAAGATGCAAGCCGCACCATGCAGGCACAGTGTGGGCTGCATTCAGACTTAGAGAAAACAGTACTTTACCACTCTCCTGCCTTTTCCATTGTTATGATATTGGAAAAGAACGAGTTTTGGACAACTACCTTTCATTCTTGCCAAACTCTTTGCAGACCTCCGTGCAAGCTTTAGAACAAGATTTTGGATGTTTTCTTTCCTGGCAGAGTTTCTCTTTGCAAGATATGGTGGACAAGCTTTTTGCTGAGTGTTGAGCGGCAAGACACGCAGAAGACGCAGATACGCAGCTCTCCGAAGCTAAGTGCCGGTCCCGGGCTTCTTTCGGCACAAACCGCTCTCAGGAGCTCCCTGCGCGCGCCACAATGTTGCGTGCGAAGAAGCCGCTTCTTCGCCTCCGGGAGAATCGGTGAGCGGCAGCTTCCCAAAGGCGAAGATGCAAGCCGCACCATGCAGGCACAGTGCGGGCAGCCTTCAGACTTAGAGAAAACAGTACTTTACCACTCTCCTGCCTTTTCCATGGTTATTATATTGGAAAAGAACGAGTTTTGGACAACTACCTTTCATTCTTGCCAAACTCTTTGCAGACGTCCGTGCAAGCTTTAGAACAAGATTTTGGATGTTTTCTTTCCTGGCAGAGTTTCTCTTTGCAAGATATGGTGGAAAAGCTTTTTGCTGAGTGTTGAGCGGCAAGACACGCAAAAGACGCAGATACGCAGTTCTCCGAAGCTAAGTGCCGGTCCACGGCTTCTTTCGGCACAAACCGCTCTTAGGTGCTCACCGCGACCGGCCCAATGCTCTGTGTGCGAAGAAGCCGCTTCTTCGCCTCCGGGAGAATCGGCGAGCGGCAGCTTCCCAAAGGCGAAGATGCAAGCCGCACCATGCAGGCACAGTGTGGGCTGCATTCAGACTTAGAGAAAACAGTACTTTACCACTCTCCTGCCTTTTCCATGGTTATTCTATTGGAAAAGAACGAGTTTTGGACAACTACCTTTCATTCTTGCCAAACTCTTTGCAGACCTCCGTGCAAGCTTTAGAACAAGATTTTGGATGTTTTCTTTCCTGGCAGAGTTTCTCTTTGCAAGATATGGTGGACAAGCTTTTTGCTGAGTGTTGAGCGGCAAGACACGCAGAAGACGCAGATACGCAGCTCTCCGAAGCTAAGTGCCGGACCCGGGCTTCTTTCGGCACAAACCGCTCTCAGGAGCTGCCTGCGCGCGCCACAATGTTGCGTGCGAAGAAGCAGCTTCTTCGCCTCCGGGAGAATCGGCGAGCGGCAGCTTCCCAAAGGCGAAGATGCAAGCCGTACCATGCAGGCACAGTGTGGGCAGCATTCAGACTTAGAGAAACCAGTACTTTACCACTCTCCTGCCTTTTCCATGGTTATTGTATTGGAAAAGAACGAGTTTTGGACAACTACCTTTCATTCTTGCCAAACTCTTTGCAGACCTCCGTGCAAGCTTTAGAAGAAGATTTTGGATGTTTTCTTTCCTGGTAGAGTTTCTCTGTGAAAGATATGGTGGAAAAGCTTTTTGCTGAGTGTTGAGCGGCAAGACACGCAGAAGACGCAGACACGCAGCTCTCCGAAGCTAAGTGCCGGTCCCGGGCTTCCTTCGGTACAAACCGCTCTTAGATTGTCACTGCGACCGGCCCAATGCTCTGTGTGCGAAGAAGCAGCTTCTTCGCCTCCGGGAGAATCGGCGAGTGGCAGCTTCCCAAAGGCGAAGATGCAAGCCGCACCATGCAGGCACAGTGTGGGCTGCATTCAGACTTAGAGAAAACAGTACTTTACCACTCTCCTGCCTTGTCCATTGCTATTATATTGGAAAAGAACGAGTTTTGGACAACAACCTTTCATTCTTGCCAAACTCTTTGCAGACCTCCGTGCAAGCTTTAGAACAAGATTTTGGATGTTTTCTTTCCTGGCAGAGTTTCTCTTTGCAAGATATGGTGGAAAAGCTTTTTGCTGAGTGTTGAGCGGCAAGACACGCAGAAGACGCAGATACGCAGCTCTCCAAAGCTAAGTGCCGGTCCCGGGCTTCTTTCGGCACAAGCCACTCTCAGGAGCTCCATGCGCTCGCCACAATGCTCTGTGTGCGAATAAGCTGCTTCTTCGCCTCCGGGAGAATCGGCGAGCGGCAGCTTCCCAAAGGCGAAGATGCAAGCTGCACCACACAGGCACAGTGTGGGCAGCATTCAGACTTAGAGAAACCAGTACTTTACCTCTCTCCAGCCTTTTCCATGGTTATTATATTGGAAAAGAACGAGGTTTGGACAACTACCTTTCATTCATGCCAAACTCTTTGCAGACCTCCGTGCAAGCTTTAGAAGAAGATTTTGGATGTTTTCTTTCCTAGTAGAGTTTCTCTGTGCAAGATATGGTGGAAAAGCTTTTTGCTGAGTGTTGAGCGGCAAGACACGCAGAAGACGCAGATAGGCAGCTCTCCGAAGCTATGTGCCGGTACACGGCTTCTTTCGGCAGAAGCCGCTCTTAGGTGCTCACCGCGACCGGCCCAATGCTCTGTGTGCGAAGAAGCCGCTTCTTCGCCTCCGGGAGAATCGGTGAGCGGCAGCTTCCCAAAGGCGAAGATGCAAGCCGCACCATGCAGGCACAGTGTGGGCAGCATTCAGACTTAGAGAAAACAGTACTTTACCACTCTCCTGCCTTTTCCATTGTTATGATATTGAAAAAGAACGAGTTTTGGACAACTACCTTTCATTCTTGCCAAACTCTTTGCAGACCTCCGTGCAAGCTTTAGAACAAGATTTTGGATGTTTTCTTTCCTGGCAGAGTTTCTCTTTGCAAGATATGGTGGACAAGCTTCTTGCTGAGTGTTGAGCGGCAAGACACGCAGAAGACGCAGATAGGCAGCTCTCCGAAGCTAAGTGCCGGTCCCGGGCTTCTTTCGGCACAAACCGCTCTCAGGAGCTCCCTGCGCACGCCACAATGTTGCGTGCGAAGAAGCCGCTTCTTCGCCTCCGGGAGAATCGGTGAGCGGCAGCTTCCCAAAGGCGAAGATGCAAGCCGCACCATGCAGGCACAGTGTGGGCAGCCTTCAGACTTAGAGAAAACAGTACTTTACCACTCTCCTGCCTTTTCCATTGTTATTATATTGGAAAAGAACGAATTTTGGACAACTACCTTTCATTCTTGCCAAACTCTTTGCAGACCTCTGTGCAAGCTTTAGAACAAGATTTTGGATGTTTTCTTTCCTGGCAGAGTTTCTCTTTGCAAGATATGGTGGAAAAGCTTTTTGCTGAGTGTTGAGAGGCACGACACGCAGAAGACGCAGATACGCAGCTCTCCGAAGCTAAGTGCCGGTCCACGGCTTCTTTCGGCAGAAGCCGCTCTTAGGTGCTCACCGCGACCGGCCCAATGCTCTGTGTGCGAAGAAGCCGCTTCTTCGCCTCCGGGAGAATCGGCGAGCGGCAGCTTCCCAAAGGCGAAGATGCAAGCCGCACCATGCAGGCACAGTGTGGGCTGCATTCAGACTTAGAGAAAACAGTACTTTACCACTCTCCTGCCTTTTCCATTGTTATGATATTGGAAAAGAACGAGTTTTGGACAACTACCTTTCATTCTTGCCAAACTCTTTGCAGACCTCCGTGCAAGCTTTAGAACAAGATTTTGGATGTTTTCTTTCCTGGCAGAGTTTCTCTTTGCAAGATATGGTGGACAAGCTTTTTGCTGAGTGTTGAGCGGCAAGACACGCAGAAGACGCAGATACGCAGCTCTCCGAAGCTAAGTGCCGGTCCCGGGCTTCTTTCGGCACAAACCGCTCTCAGGAGCTCCCTGCGCGCGCCACAATGTTGCGTGCGAAGAAGCAGCTTCTTCGCCTCCGGGAGAATCGGTGAGCGGCAGCTTCCCAAAGGCGAAGATGCAAGCCGCACCATGCAGGCACAGTGTGGGCAGCCTTCAGACTTAGAGAAAACAGTACTTTACCACTCTCCTGCCTTTTCCATGGTTATTATATTGGAAAAGAACGAGTTTTGGACAACTACCTTTCATTCTTGCCAAACTCTTTGCAGACCTCCGTGCAAGCTTTAGAACAAGATTTTGGATGTTTTCTTTCCTGGCAGAGTTTCTCTTTGCAAGATATGGTGGAAAAGCTTTTTGCTGAGTGTTGAGCGGCAAGACACGCAGAAGACGCAGACACGCAGCTCTCCGAAGCTAAGTGCCGGTCCCGGGCTTCTTTCGGCACAAACCGCTCTTAGATTGTCACTGCGACCGGCCCAATGCTCTGTGTGCGAAGAAGCAGCTTCTTCGCCTCCGGGAGAATCGGCGAGCGGCAGCTTCCCAAAGGCGAAGATGCAAGCCGCACCACACAGGCACAGTGTGGGCAGCCTTCAGACATAGAGAAAACAGTACTTTACCACTCTCCTGCCTTTTCCATGGTTATTATATTGGAAAAGAACGAGTTTTGGACAACAACCTTTCATTCTTGCAAAAGTCTTTGCAGACCTCCGTGCAAGCTTTAGAACAAGATTTTGGATGTTTTCTTTCCTGGCAGAGTTTCTCTTTGCAAGATATGGCGGAAAAGCTTTTTGCTGAGTGTAGAGCGGCAAGACACGCAGAAGACGCAGATACGCAGCTCTCCGAAGCTAGGTGCCGGTCCACGGCATCTTTCGGCACAAACCGCTCTCAGGAGCTCCCTGCGCTCGCCACAATATTCTGAGTGCGAAGAAGCAGCTTCTTCGCCTCCGGGAGAATCGGCGAGCGGCAGCTTCCCAAAGGCGAAGATGCAAGCCGCACCATGCAGGCACAGTGTGGGCAGCCTTCAAACTTAGAGAAAACAGTACTTTAGCTCTCTCCAGCCTTTTCCATGGTTATTATATTGGAAAAGAACGAGTTTTGGACAACAACCATTCATTCTTGCAAAACTCTTTGCAGACCTCCGTGCAAGCTTTAGAACAAGATTTTGGATGTTTTCTTTCCTGGCAGAGTTTCTCTTTGCAAGATATGGTGGAAAAGCTTTTTGCTGAGTGTTGAGCGGCAAGACACGCAGAAGACACAGATACGTAACTCTCCGAAGCTAAGTGCCGGTCCATGGCTTCTTTCGGCAGAAGCCGCTCTTAGGTGTTCACCGCGACCGGCCCAATGCTCTGTGTGCGAAGAAGCCGCTTCTTCGCCTCCGGGAGAATCGGCGAGCGGCAGCTTCCCAAAGGCGAAGATGCAAGCTGCACCACACAGGCACAGTGTGGGCTGCATTCAGACTTAGAGAAAACAATACTTTACCACTCTCCTGCCTTTTCCATGGTTATTATATTGGAAAAGAACGAGTTTTGGACAACAACCTTTCATTCTTGCCAAACTCTTTGCAGACCTCCGTGCAAGCTTTAGAACAAGATTTTGGACATTTTCTTTCCTGGCAGAGTTTCTCTTTGCAAGATATGGTGGAAAAGCTTTTTGCTGAGTGTAGAGCGGCAAGACACGCAGAAGACGCAGATACGCAGCTCTCCGAAGCTAAGTGCCGGTCCCGGGCTTCTTTCGGCACAAACCGCTCTCAGGAGCTCCCTGCGCTCGCCACAATGTTGCGTGCGAAGAAGCAGCTTCTTCGCCTCCGGGACTATCGGTGAGCGGCAGCTTCCCAAAGGCGAAGATGCAAGCCGCACCATGCAGGCACAGTGTGGGCAGCATTCAGACTTAGAGAAACCAGTACTTTACCACTCTCCTGCCTTTTCCATGGTTATTCTATTGGAAAAGAACGAGTTTTGGACAACTACCTTTCATTCTTGCCAAACTCTTTGCAGACCTCCGTGCAAGCTTTAGAACAAGATTTTGGATGTTTTCTTTCCTGGCAGAGTTTCTCTTTGCAAGATATGGTGGAAAAGCTTTTTGCTGAGTGTTGAGCGGCAAGACACGCAGAAGACGCAGACACGCAGCTCTCCGAAGCTAAGTGCCCGTCCCGGGCTTCTTTCGGCACAAACCGCTCTTAGATTGTCACTGCGACCGGCCCAATGCACTGTGTGCGAAGAAGCCGCTTCCTCGCCTCCGGGAGAATCGGCGAGCGGCAGCTTCCCAAAGGCGAAGATGCAAGCCGCACCATGCAGGCACAGTGTGGGCAGCCTTCAGACTTAGAGAAAACAGTACTTTACCACTCTCCTGCCTTTTCCATGGTTATTATATTGGAAAAGAACGAGTTTTGGACAACTACCTTTCATTCTTGCCAAACTCTTTGCAGACCTCCGTGCAAGCTTTAGAAGAAGATTTTGGAAGTTTTCTTTCCTGGCAGAGTTTCTCTTTCCAAGATATGGTGGAAAAGCTTTTTGCTGAGTGTTGAGCGGCAAGACACGCAGAAGACGCAGACACGCAGCTCTCCGAAGCTAAGTGCCGGTCCCGGGCTTCTTTCGGCACAAACCGCTCTTAGATTGTCACTGCGACCGGCCCAATGCTCTGTGTGCGAAGAAGCAGCTTCTTCGCCTCCGGGAGAATCGGCGAGCGGCAGCTTCCCAAAGGCGAAGATGCAAGCCGCACCACACAGGCACAGTGTGGGCAGCCTTCAGACATAGAGAAAACAGTACTTTACCACTCTCCTGCCTTTTCCATGGTTATTCTATTGGAAAAGAACGAGTTTTGGACAACAACCTTTCATTCTTGCAAAAGTCTTTGCAGACCTCCGTGCAAGCTTTAGAACAAGATTTTGGATGTTTTCTTTCCTGGCAGAGTTTCTCTTTGCAAGATATGGCGGAAAAGCTTTTTGCTGAGTGTAGAGCGGCAAGACACGCAGAAGACGCAGATACGCAGCTCTCCGAAGTTAAGTGCCGGTCCACGGCCTCTTTCGGCACAAACCGCTCTCAGGAGCTCCCTGCGCTCGCCACAATATTCTGTGTGCGAAGAAGCAGCTTCTTCGCCTGCGGGAGAATCGGCGAGCGGCAGCTTCCCAAAGGCGAAGATGCAAGCTGCACCATGCAGGCACAGTGTGGGCTGCATTAAGACTTAGAGAAAACAGTACTTTACCTCTCTCCTGCCTTTTCCATGGTTATTGTATTGGAAAAGAACGAGTTTTGGACAACTACCTTTCATTCTTGCCAAACTCTTTGCAGACCTCCGTGCAAGCTTTAGAACAAGATTTTGGATGTTTTCTTTCCTGGCAGAGTTTCTCTTTGCAAGATATGGTGGAAAAGCTTTTTGCTGAGTGTTGAGCGGCAAGACACGAAGAGAACGCAGATACGCAGCTCTCCGAAGCTAGGTGCCGGTCCACGGCATCTTTCGGCACAAACCGCTCTCAGGAGCTCCCTGCGCTCGCCACAATATTCTGAGTGCGAAGAAGCAGCTTCTTCGCCTCCGGGAGAATCGGCGAGCGGCAGCTTCCCAAAGGCGAAGATGCAAGCCGCACCATGCAGGCACAGTGTGGGCAGCCTTCAAACTTAGAGAAAACAGTACTTTAGCTCTCTCCAGCCTTTTCCATGGTTATTATATTGGAAAAGAACGAGTTTTGGACAACAACCATTCATTCTTGCAAAACTCTTTGCAGACCTCCGTGCAAGCTTTAGAACAAGATTTTGGATGTTTTCTTTCCTGGCAGAGTTTCTCTTTGCAAGATATGGTGGAAAAGCTTTTTGCTGAGTGTTGAGCGGCAAGACACGCAGAAGACACAGATACGCAACTCTCCGAAGCTAAGTGCCGGTCCATGGCTTCTTTCGGCAGAAGCCGCTCTTAGGTGTTCACCGCGACCGGCCCAATGCTCTGTGTGCGAAGAAGCCGCTTCTTCGCCTCTGGGAGAATCGGCGAGCGGCAGCTTCCCAAAGGCGAAGATGCAAGCTGCACCACACAGGCACAGTGTGGGCAGCATTCAGACTTAGAGAAAACAATACTTTACCACTCTCCTGCCTTTTCCATGGTTATTATATTGGAAAAGAACGAGTTTTGGACAACAACCTTTCATTCTTGCCAAACTCTTTGCAGACCTCCGTGCAAGCTTTAGAACAAGATTTTGGACATTTTCTTTCCTGGCAGAGTTTCTCTTTGCAAGATATGGTGGACAAGCTTTTTGCTGAGTGTAGAGCGGCAAGACACGCAGAAGACGCAGATACGCAGCTCTCCGAAGCTAAGTGCCGGTCCCGGGCTTCTTTCGGCACAAACCGCTCTCAGGAGCTCCGTGCGCGCGCCACAATGTTGCGTGCGAAGAAGCAGCTTCTTCGCCTCCGGGAGAATCGGTGAGCGGCAGCTTCCCAAAGGCGAAGATGCAAGCCGCACCATGCAGGCACAGTGTGGGCAGCATTCAGACTTAGAGAAACCAGTACTTTACCACTCTCCTGCCTTTTCCATGGTTATTCTATTGGAAAAGAACGAGTTTTGGACAACTACCTTTCATTCTTGCCAAACTCTTTGCAGACCTCCGTGCAAGCTTTAGAACAAGATTTTGGATGTTTTCTTTCCTTGCAGAGTTTCTCTTTGCAAGATATGGTGGAAAAGCTTTTTGCTGAGTGTTGAGCGGCAAGACACGCAGAAGACGCAGACACGCAGCTCTCCGAAGCTAAGTGCCGGTCCACGGCTTCTTTCGGCAGAAGCCGCTCTTAGGTGCTCACCGCGACCGCCCCAATGCTCTGTGTGCGAAGAAGCCGCTTCTTCGCCTGCGGGAGAATCGGCGAGCGGCAGCTTCCCAAAGGCGAAGATGCAAGCCGCATCATGCAGGCACAGTGTGGGCTGCATTCAGACTTAGAGAAACCAGTACTTTACCTCTCTCCAGCCTTTTCCATGGTTATTATATTGGAAAAGAATGAGTTTGGACAACTACCTTTCATTCTTGCCAAACTCTTTGCAGACCTCCGTGCAAGCTTTAGAAGAAGATTTTGGATGTTTTCTTTCCTGGTAGAGTTTCTCTGTGCAAGATATGGTGGAAAAGCTTTTTGCTGAGTGTTGAGCGGCAAGACACGCAGAAGACGCAGACACGCAGCTCTCCGAAGCTCAGTGCCGGTCCACGGCTTCTTTCGGCAGAAGCCGCTCTTAGGTGCTCACCGCGACCGGCCCAATGCTCTGTGTGCGAAGAAGCAGCTTCTTCGCCTCCGGGAGAATCGGCGAGTGGCAGCTTCCCAAAGGCGAAGATGCAAGCCGCACCATGCAGGCACAGTGTGGGCAGCATTCAGACTTAGAGAAAACAGTACTTTACCACTCTCCTGCCTTTTCCATGGTTATTATATTGGAAAAGAACGAGGTTTGGACAACAACTTTTCATACTTGCAAAAGTCTTTGCAGACCTCCGTGCAAGCTTTAGAAGAAGATTTTGGATGTTTTCTTTCCTGGCAGAGTTTCTCTTTGCAAGATATGGTGGAAAAGCATTTTGCTGAGTGTAGAGCGGCAAGACACGCAGAAGACGCAGATACGCAGCTCTCTGAAGCTAAGTGCCGGTCCCGGGCTTCTTTCGGCACAAACCGCTCTCAGGAGCTCCCTGCGCTCGCCACAATGGTCTGTGTGCGAAGAAGCCGCTTCTTCGCCTCCGGGAGAATCGGCGAGCGGCAGCTTCCCAAAGGCGAAGATGCAAGCTGCAGCACACAGGAACAGTGTGGGCAGCCTTCAGACATAGAGAAAACAGTACTATACCTCTCTCCTGCCTTTTCCATGGTTATTGTATTGGAAAAGAACGAGTTTTGGACAACAACCTTTCATTCTTGCAAAAGTCTTTGCAGACCTCCGTGCAAGCTTTAGAACAAGATTTTGGATGTTTTCTTTCCTGGCAGAGTTTCTCCTTGCAAGATATGGTGGAAAAGCTTTTTGCTGAATGTAGAGCGGCAAGACACGCAGAAGACGCAGATACGCAGCTCTCCAAAGCTAAGTGCCGGTCCACGGCTTCTTTCGGCAGAAGCCGCTCTTAGGTGCTCACCGCGACCGGCCCAATGCTCTGTGTGCGAAGAAGCCGCTTCTTTGCCACCGGGAGAATCGGCGAGCGGCAGCTTCCCAAAGGCGAAGATGCAAGCTGCACCGCACAGGCAGAGTGCGCGCAGCATTCAGACTTAGAGAAAACAGTACTTTACCACTCTCCTGCCTTTTCCATTGTTATTATATTGGAAAAGAACGAGTTTTGGACAACTACCTTTCATTCTTGCCAAACTCTTTGCAGACCTCCGTGCAAGCTTTAGAACAAGATTTTGGATGTTTTCTTTCCTGGCAGAGTTTCTCTTTGCAAGATATGGTGGAAAAGCTTTTTGCTGAGTGTTGAGCGGCAAGACACGCAGAAGACACAGATACGCAGCTCTCCAAAGCTAAATGCCAGTCCCGGGCTTCTTTCGGCAGAAACCACTCTCAGGAGCTCCCTGCGCTCGCCACAATGCTCTGTGTGCGAAGAAGCCGCTTCTTCGCCTCCGGGAGAATCGGTGAGCGGCAGCTTCCCAAAGGCGAAGATGCAAGCCGCACCATGCAGGCACAGTGTGGGCAGCCTTCAGACTTAGAGAAAACAGTACTTTTCCACTCTCCTGCCTTTTCCATGGTTATTATATTGGAAAAGAACGAGTTTTGGACAACAACCTTTCATTCTTGCAAAAGTCTTTGCAGACCTCCATGCAAGCTTTAGAACAAGATTTTGGATGTTTTCTTTCCTGGCAGAGTTTCTCTTTGCAAGATATGGTGGAAAAGCTTTTTGCTGAGTGTTGAGCGGCAAGACACGCAGAAGACGCAGACACGCAGCTCTCCGAAGCTAAGTGCCGGTCCCGGGCTTCTTTCGGCACAAACCGCTCTCAGGAGCTCCCTGCGCTCGCCACAATGTTGCGTGCGAAGAAGCAGCTTCTTCGCCTCCGGGACTATCGGTGAGCGGCAGCTTCCCAAAGGCGAAGATGCAAGCCGCACCATGCAGGCACAGTGTGGGCAGCATTCAGACTTAGAGAAACCAGTACTTTACCACTCTCCTGCCTTTTCCATGGTTATTCTATTGGAAAAGAACGAGTTTTGGACAACTACCTTTCATTCTTGCCAAACTCTTTGCAGACCTCCGTGCAAGCTTTAGAACAAGATTTTGGATGTTTTCTTTCCTGGCAGAGTTTCTCTTTGCAAGATATGGTGGAAAAGCTTTTTGCTGAGTGTTGAGCGGCAAGACACGCAGAAGACGCAGACACGCAGCTCTCCGAAGCTAAGTGCCCGTCCCGGGCTTCTTTCGGCACAAACCGCTCTTAGATTGTCACTGCGACCGGCCCAATGCACTGTGTGCGAAGAAGCCGCTTCCTCGCCTCCGGGAGAATCGGCGAGCGGCAGCTTCCCAAAGGCGAAGATGCAAGCCGCACCATGCAGGCACAGTGTGGGCAGCCTTCAGACTTAGAGAAAACAGTACTTTACCACTCTCCTGCCTTTTCCATGGTTATTATATTGGAAAAGAACGAGTTTTGGACAACTACCTTTCATTCTTGCCAAACTCTTTGCAGACCTCCGTGCAAGCTTTAGAAGAAGATTTTGGATGTTTTCTTTCCTGGCAGAGTTTCTCTTTGCAAGATATGGTGGAAAAGCTTTTTGCTGAGTGTTGAGCGGCAAGACACGCAGAAGACGCAGACACGCAGCTCTCCGAAGCTAAGTGCCGGTCCCGGGCTTCTTTCGGCACAAACCGCTCTTAGATTGTCACTGCGACCGGCCCAATGCTCTGTGTGCGAAGAAGCAGCTTCTTCGCCTCCGGGAGAATCGGCGAGCGGCAGCTTCCCAAAGGCGAAGATGCAAGCCGCACCACACAGGCACAGTGTGGGCAGCCTTCAGACATAGAGAAAACAGTACTTTACCACTCTCCTGCCTTTTCCATGGTTATTCTATTGGAAAAGAACGAGTTTTGGACAACAACCTTTCATTCTTGCAAAAGTCTTTGCAGACCTCCGTGCAAGCTTTAGAACAAGATTTTGGATGTTTTCTTTCCTGGCAGAGTTTCTCTTTGCAAGATATGGCGGAAAAGCTTTTTGCTGAGTGTAGAGCGGCAAGACACGCAGAAGACGCAGATACGCAGCTCTCCGAAGTTAAGTGCCGGTCCACGGCCTCTTTCGGCACAAACCGCTCTCAGGAGCTCCCTGCGCTCGCCACAATATTCTGTGTGCGAAGAAGCAGCTTCTTCGCCTGCGGGAGAATCGGCGAGCGGCAGCTTCCCAAAGGCGAAGATGCAAGCTGCACCATGCAGGCACAGTGTGGGCTGCATTAAGACTTAGAGAAAACAGTACTTTACCTCTCTCCTGCCTTTTCCATGGTTATTGTATTGGAAAAGAACGAGTTTTGGACAACTACCTTTCATTCTTGCCAAACTCTTTGCAGACCCCCGTGCAAGCTTTAGAACAAGATTTTGGATGTTTTCTTTCCTGGCAGAGTTTCTCTTTGCAAGATATGGTGGAAAAGCTTTTTGCTGAGTGTTGAGCGGCAAGACACGAAGAGAACGCAGATACGCAGCTCTCCGAAGCTAGGTGCCGGTCCACGGCATCTTTCGGCACAAACCGCTCTCAGGAGCTCCCTGCGCTCGCCACAATATTGTGAGTGCGAAGAAGCAGCTTCTTCGCCTCCGGGAGAATCGGCGAGCGGCAGCTTCCCAAAGGCGAAGATGCAAGCCGCACCATGCAGGCACAGTGTGGGCAGCCTTCAAACTTAGAGAAAACAGTACTTTAGCTCTCTCCAGCCTTTTCCATGGTTATTATATTGGAAAAGAACGAGTTTTGGACAACAACCATTCATTCTTGCAAAACTCTTTGCAGACCTCCGTGCAAGCTTTAGAACAAGATTTTGGATGTTTTCTTTCCTGGCAGAGTTTCTCTTTGCAAGATATGGTGGAAAAGCTTTTTGCTGAGTGTTGAGCGGCAAGACACGCAGAAGACACAGATACGCAACTCTCCGAAGCTAAGTGCCGGTCCATGGCTTCTTTCGGCAGAAGCCGCTCTTAGGTGTTCACCGCGACCGGCCCAATGCTCTGTGTGCGAAGAAGCCGCTTCTTCGCCTCTGGGAGAATCGGTGAGCGGCAGCTTCCCAAAGGCGAAGATGCAAGCTGCACCACACAGGCACAGTGTGGGCAGCATTCAGACTTAGAGAAAACAATACTTTACCACTCTCCTGCCTTTTCCATGGTTATTATATTGGAAAAGAACGAGTTTTGGACAACAACCTTTCATTCTTGCCAAACTCTTTGCAGACCTCCGTGCAAGCTTTAGAACAAGATTTTGGACATTTTCTTTCCTGGCAGAGTTTCTCTTTGCAAGATATGGTGGACAAGCTTTTTGCTGAGTGTAGAGCGGCAAGACACGCAGAAGACGCAGATACGCAGCTCTCCGAAGCTAAGTGCCGGTCCCGGGCTTCTTTCGGCACAAACCGCTCTCAGGAGCTCCGTGCGCGCGCCACAATGTTGCGTGCGAAGAAGCAGCTTCTTCGCCTCCGGGAGAATCGGTGAGCGGCAGCTTCCCAAAGGCGAAGATGCAAGCCGCACCATGCAGGCACAGTGTGGGCAGCATTCAGACTTAGAGAAACCAGTACTTTACCACTCTCCTGCCTTTTCCATGGTTATTCTATTGGAAAAGAACGAGTTTTGGACAACTACCTTTCATTCTTGCCAAACTCTTTGCAGACCTCCGTGCAAGCTTTAGAACAAGATTTTGGATGTTTTCTTTCCTTGCAGAGTTTCTCTTTGCAAGATATGGTGGAAAAGCTTTTTGCTGAGTGTTGAGCGGCAAGACACGCAGAAGACGCAGACACGCAGCTCTCCGAAGCTAAGTGCCGGTCCACGGCTTCTTTCGGCAGAAGCCGCTCTTAGGTGCTCACCGCGACCGCCCCAATGCTCTGTGTGCGAAGAAGCCGCTTCTTCGCCTGCGGGAGAATCGGCGAGCGGCAGCTTCCCAAAGGCGAAGATGCAAGCCGCATCATGCAGGCACAGTGTGGGCTGCATTCAGACTTAGAGAAACCAGTACTTTACCTCTCTCCAGCCTTTTCCATGGTTATTATATTGGAAAAGAATGAGTTTGGACAACTACCTTTCATTCTTGCCAAACTCTTTGCAGACCTCCGTGCAAGCTTTAGAAGAAGATTTTGGATGTTTTCTTTCCTGGTAGAGTTTCTCTGTGCAAGATATGGTGGAAAAGCTTTTTGCTGAGTGTTGAGCGGCAAGACACGCAGAAGACGCAGACACGCAGCTCTCCGAAGCTCAGTGCCGGTCCACGGCTTCTTTCGGCAGAAGCCGCTCTTAGGTGCTCACCGCGACCGGCCCAATGCTCTGTGTGCGAAGAAGCAGCTTCTTCGCCTCCGGGAGAATCGGCGAGTGGCAGCTTCCCAAAGGCGAAGATGCAAGCCGCACCATGCAGGCACAGTGTGGGCAGCATTCAGACTTAGAGAAAACAGTACTTTACCACTCTCCTGCCTTTTCCATGGTTATTATATTGGAAAAGAACGAGTTTTGGACAACAACTTTTCATACTTGCAAAAGTCTTTGCAGACCTCCGTGCAAGCTTTAGAAGAAGATTTTGGATGTTTTCTTTCCTGGCAGAGTTTCTCTTTGCAAGATATGGTGGAAAAGCATTTTGCTGAGTGTAGAGCGGCAAGACACGCAGAAGACGCAGATACGCAGCTCTCTGAAGCTAAGTGCCGGTCCCGGGCTTCTTTCGGCACAAACCGCTCTCAGGAGCTCCCTGCGCTCGCCACAATGGTCTGTGTGCGAAGAAGCCGCTTCTTCGCCTCCGGGAGAATCGGCGAGCGGCAGCTTCCCAAAGGCGAAGATGCAAGCTGCAGCACACAGGAACAGTGTGGGCAGCCTTCAGACATAGAGAAAACAGTACTATACCTCTCTCCTGCCTTTTCCATGGTTATTGTATTGGAAAAGAACGAGTTTTGGACAACAACCTTTCATTCTTGCAAAAGTCTTTGCAGACCTCCGTGCAAGCTTTAGAACAAGATTTTGGATGTTTTCTTTCCTGGCAGAGTTTCTCCTTGCAAGATATGGTGGAAAAGCTTTTTGCTGAATGTAGAGCGGCAAGACACGCAGAAGACGCAGATACGCAGCTCTCCAAAGCTAAGTGCCGGTCCACGGCTTCTTTCGGCAGAAGCCGCTCTTAGGTGCTCACCGCGACCGGCCCAATGCTCTGTGTGCGAAGAAGCCGCTTCTTTGCCACCGGGAGAATCGGCGAGCGGCAGCTTCCCAAAGGCGAAGATGCAAGCTGCACCGCACAGGCAGAGTGCGCGCAGCATTCAGACTTAGAGAAAACAGTACTTTACCACTCTCCTGCCTTTTCCATTGTTATTATATTGGAAAAGAACGAGTTTTGGACAACTACCTTTCATTCTTGCCAAACTCTTTGCAGACCTCCGTGCAAGCTTTAGAACAAGATTTTGGATGTTTTCTTTCCTGGCAGAGTTTCTCTTTGCAAGATATGGTGGAAAAGCTTTTTGCTGAGTGTTGAGCGGCAAGACACGCAGAAGACACAGATACGCAGCTCTCCAAAGCTAAATGCCAGTCCCGGGCTTCTTTCGGCAGAAACCACTCTCAGGAGCTCCCTGCGCTCGCCACAATGCTCTGTGTGCGAAGAAGCCGCTTCTTCGCCTCCGGGAGAATCGGTGAGCGGCAGCTTCCCAAAGGCGAAGATGCAAGCCGCACCATGCAGGCACAGTGTGGGCAGCCTTCAGACTTAGAGAAAACAGTACTTTTCCACTCTCCTGCCTTTTCCATGGTTATTATATTGGAAAAGAACGAGTTTTGGACAACAACCTTTCATTCTTGCAAAAGTCTTTGCAGACCTCCATGCAAGCTTTAGAACAAGATTTTGGATGTTTTCTTTCCTGGCAGAGTTTCTCTTTGCAAGATATGGTGGAAAAGCTTTTTGCTGAGTGTTGAGCGGCAAGACACGCAGAAGACGCAGACACGCAGCTCTCCGAAGCTAAGTGCCGGTCCCGGGCTTCTTTCGGCACAAACCGCTCTTAGATTGTCACTGCGACCGGCCCAATGCACTATGTGCGAAGAAGCCGCTTCCTCGCCTCCGGGAGAATCGGCGAGCGGCAGCTTCCCAAAGGCGAAGATGCAAGCCGCACCACACAGGCACAGTGTGGGCTGCATTCAGACTTAGAGAAAACAATACTTTACCACTCTCATGCCTTTTCCATGGTTATTATATTGGAAAAGAACGAGTTTTGGACAACAACCTTTCATTCTTGCCAAACTCTTTGCAGACCTCCGTGCAAGCTTTAGAACAAGATTTTGGACATTTTCTTTCCTGGCAGAGTTTCTCTTTGCAAGATATGGTGGAAAAGCTTTTTGCTGAGTGTAGAGCGGCAAGACACGCAGAAGACGCAGATACGCAGCTCTCCGAAGCTAAGTGCCGGTCCCGGGCTTCTTTCGGCACAAACCGCTCTCAGGAGCTCCGTGCGCGCGCCACAAAGTTGCGTGCGAAGAAGCAGCTTCTTCGCCTCCGGGAGAATCGGTGAGCGGCAGCTTCCCAAAGGCGAAGATGCAAGCCGCACCATGCAGGCACAGTGTGGGCAGCATTCAGACTTAGAGAAACCAGTACTTTACCACTCTCCTGCCTTTTCCATGGTTATTCTATTGGAAAAGAACGAGTTTTGGACAACTACCTTTCATTCTTGCCAAACTCTTTGCAGACCTCCGTGCAAGCTTTAGAACAAGATTTTGGATGTTTTCTTTCCTTGCAGAGTTTCTCTTTGCAAGATATGGTGGAAAAGCTTTTTGCTGAGTGTTGAGCGGCAAGACACGCAGAAGACGCAGACACGCAGCTCTCCGAAGCTAAGTGCCCGTCCCGGGCTTCTTTCGGCACAAACCGCTCTTAGATTGTCACTGCGACCGGCCAAATGCACTGTGTGCGAAGAAGCCGCTTCCTGGCCTCCGGGAGAATCGGCGAGCGGCAGCTTCCCAAAGGCGAAGATGCAAGCCGCACCATGCAGGAACAGTGTGGGCAGCCTTCAGACATAGAGAAAACAGTACTTTACCTCTCTCCTGCCTTTTCCATGGTTATTATATTGGAAAAGAACGAGTTTTGGACAACAACCTTTCATTCTTGCCAAACTCTTTGCAGACCTCCGTGCAAGCTTTAGAACAAGATTTTGGATGTTTTCTTTCCTGGCAGAGTTTCTCTTTGCAAGATATGGTGGAAAAGCTTTTTGCTGAGTGTAGAGCGGCAAGACACGCAGAAGACGCAGATACGCAGCTCTCCGAAGCTCAGTGCCGGTCCACGGCTTCTTTCGGCAGAAGCCGCTCTTAGGTGCTCACCGCGACCGGCCCAATGCTCTGTGTGCGAAGAAGCAGCTTCTTCGCCTCTGGGAGAATCGGCGAGTGGCAGCTTCCCAAAGGCGAAGATGCAAGCCGCACCATGCAGGCACAGTGTGGGCAGCATTCAGACTTAGAGAAAACAGTACTTTACCACTCTCCTGCCTTTTCCATGGTTATTATATTGGAAAAGAACGAGTTTTGGACAACAACTTTTCATACTTGCAAAAGTCTTTGCAGACCTCCGTGCAAGCTTTAGAAGAAGATTTTGGATGTTTTCTTTCCTGGCAGAGTTTCTCTTTGCAAGATATGGTGGAAAAGCTTTTTGCTGAGTGTAGAGCGGCAAGACACGCAGAAGACGCAGATACGCAGCTCTCTGAAGCTAAGTGCCGGTCCCGGGCTTCTTTCGGCACAAACCGCTCTCAGGAGCTCCCTGCGCTCGCCACAATGGTCTGTGTGCGAAGAAGCCGCTTCTTCGCCTCCGGGAGAATCGGCGAGCGGCAGCTTCCCAAAGGCGAAGATGCAAGCTGCAGCACACAGGAACAGTGTGGGCAGCCTTCAGACATAGAGAAAACAGTACTATACCTCTCTCCTGCCTTTTCCATGGTTATTGTATTGGAAAAGAACGAGTTTTGGACAACAACCTTTCATTCTTGTAAAAGTCTTTGCAGACCTCCGTGCAAGCTTTAGAACAAGATTTTGGATGTTTTCTTTCCTGGCAGAGTTTCTCCTTGCAAGATATGGTGGAAAAGCTTTTTGCTGAATGTAGAGCGGCAAGACACGCAGAAGACGCAGATACGCAGCTCTCCAAAGCTAAGTGCCGGTCCACGGCTTCTTTCGGCAGAAGCCGCTCTTAGGTGCTCACCGCGACCGGCCCAATGCTCTGTGTGCGAAGAAGCCGCTTCTTTGCCACCGGGAGAATCGGCGAGCGGCAGCTTCCCAAAGGCGAAGATGCAAGCTGCACCGCACAGGCAGAGTGTGCGCAGCATTCAGACTTAGAGAAAACAGTACTTTACCACTCTCCTGCCTTTTCCATTGTTATTATATTGGAAAAGAACGAGTTTTGGACAACTACCTTTCATTCTTGCCAAACTCTTTGCAGACCTCCGTGCAAGCTTTAGAACAAGATTTTGGATGTTTTCTTTCCTGGCAGAGTTTCTCTTTGCAAGATATGGTGGAAAAGCTTTTTGCTGAGTGTTGAGCGGCAAGACACGCAGAAGACGCAGATACGCAGCTCTCCAAAGCTAAATGCCAGTCCCGGGCTTCTTTCGGCAGAAACCACTCTCAGGAGCTCCCTGCGCTCGCCACAATGCTCTGTGTGCGAAGAAGCCGCTTCTTCGCCTCCGGGAGAATCGGTGAGCGGCAGCTTCCCAAAGGCGAAGATGCAAGCCGCACCATGCAGGCACAGTGTGGGCAGCCTTCAGACTTAGAGAAAACAGTACTTTTCCACTCTCCTGCCTTTTCCATGGTTATTATATTGGAAAAGAACGAGTTTTGGACAACAACCTTTCATTCTTGCAAAAGTCTTTGCAGACCTCCATGCAAGCTTTAGAACAAGATTTTGGATGTTTTCTTTCCTGGCAGAGTTTCTCTTTGCAAGATATGGTGGAAAAGCTTTTTGCTGAGTGTTAAGCGGCAAGACACGCAGAAGACGCAGACACGCAGCTCTCCGAAGCTAAGTGCCGGTCCCGGGCTTCTTTCGGCACAAACCGCTCTTAGATTGTCACTGCGACCGGCCCAATGCACTATGTGCGAAGAAGCCGCTTCCTCGCCTCCGGGAGAATCGGCGAGCGGCAGCTTCCCAAAGGCGAAGATGCAAGCCGCACCACACAGGAACAGTGTGGGCAGCCTTCAGACATAGAGAAAACAGTACTTTACCTCTCTCCTGCCTTTTCCATGGTTATTATATTGGAAAAGAACGAGTTTTGGACAACAACCTTTCATTCTTGCAAAAGTCTTTGCAGACCTCCGTGCAAGCTTTAGAACAAGATTTTGGATGTTTTCTTTCCTGGCAGAGTTTCTCTTTGCAAGATATGGTGGAAAAGCTTTTTGCTGAGTGTAGAGCGGCAAGACACGCAGAAGACGCAGATACGCAGCTCTCCGAAGCTAAGTGCCGGTCCACGGCTTCTTTCGGCAGAAGCCGCTCTTAGGTGCTAACCGCGACCGGCCCAATGCTCTGTGTGCGAAGAAGCCGCTTCTTCGCCTCCGGGAGAATCGGCGAGCGGCAGCTTCCCAAAGGCGAAGATGCAAGCCGCATCATGCAGGCACAGTGTGGGCTGCATTCAGACTTAGAGAAAACAGTACTTTACCTCTCTCCTGCCTTTTCCATGGTTATTGTATTGGAAAAGAACGAGTTTTGGACAACTACCTTTCATTCTTGCCAAACTCTTTGCAGACCTCCGTGCAAGCTTTAGAACAAGATTTTGGATGTTTTCTTTCCTGGCAGAGTTTCTCTTTGCAAGATATGGTGGAAAAGATTTTTGCTGAGTGTTGAGCGGCAAGACACGAAGAGAACGCAGATACGCAGCTCTCCGAAGCTAGGTGCCGGTCCACGGCATCTTTCGGCACAAACCGCTCTCAGGAGCTCCCTGCGCTCGCCACAATATTCTGAGTGCGAAGAAGCAGCTTCTTCGCCTCCGGGAGAATCGGCGAGCGGCAGCTTCCCAAAGGCGAAGATGCAAGCCGCACCATGCAGGCACAGTGTGGGCAGCCTTCAAACTTAGAGAAAACAGTACTTTAGCTCTCTCCAGCCTTTTCCATGGTTATTATATTGGAAAAGAACGAGTTTTGGACAACAACCATTCATTCTTGCAAAACTCTTTGCAGACCTCCGTGCAAGCTTTAGAACAAGATTTTGGATGTTTTCTTTCCTGGCAGAGTTTCTCTTTGCAAGATATGGTGGAAAAGCTTTTTGCTGAGTGTTGAGCGGCAAGACACGCAGAAGACACAGATACGCAACTCTCCGAAGCTAAGTGCCGGTCCATGGCTTCTTTCGGCAGAAGCCGCTCTTAGGTGTTCACCGCGACCGGCCCAATGCTCTGTGTGCGAAGAAGCCGCTTCTTCGCCTCTGGGAGAATCGGCGAGCGGCAGCTTCCCAAAGGCGAAGATGCAAGCTGCACCACACAGGCACAGTGTGGGCTGCATTCAGACTTAGAGAAAACAATACTTTACCACTCTCCTGCCTTTTCCATGGTTATTATATTGGAAAAGAACGAGTTTTGGACAACAACCTTTCATTCTTGCCAAACTCTTTGCAGACCTCCGTGCAAGCTTTAGAACAAGATTTTGGATGTTTTCTTTCCTGGCAGAGTTTCTCTTTGCAAGATATGGTGGAAAAGCTTTTTGCTGAGTGTAGAGCGGCAAGACACGCAGAAGACGCAGATACGCAGCTCTCCGAAGCTAAGTGCCGGTCCCGGGCTTCTTTCGGCACAAACCGCTCTCAGGAGCTCCGTGCGCGCGCCACAAAGTTGCGTGCGAAGAAGCAGCTTCTTCGCCTCCGGGAGAATCGGTGAGCGGCAGCTTCCCAAAGGCGAAGATGCAAGCCGCACCATGCAGGCACAGTGTGGGCAGCATTCAGACTTAGAGAAACCAGTACTTTACCACTCTCCTGCCTTTTCCATGGTTATTCTATTGGAAAAGAACGAGTTTTGGACAACTACCTTTCATTCTTGCCAAACTCTTTGCAGACCTCCGTGCAAGCTTTAGAACAAGATTTTGGATGTTTTCTTTCCTTGCAGAGTTTCTCTTTGCAAGATATGGTGGAAAAGCTTTTTGCTGAGTGTTGAGCGGCAAGACACGCAGAAGACGCAGACACGCAGCTCTCCGAAGCTAAGTGCCCGTCCCGGGCTTCTTTCGGCACAAACCGCTCTTAGATTGTCACTGCGACCGGCCAAATGCACTGTGTGCGAAGAAGCCGCTTCCTGGCCTCCGGGAGAATCGGCGAGCGGCAGCTTCCCAAAGGCGAAGATGCAAGCCGCACCATGCAGGAACAGTGTGGGCAGCCTTCAGACATAGAGAAAACAGTACTTTACCTCTCTCCTGCCTTTTCCATGGTTATTATATTGGAAAAGAACGAGTTTTGGACAACAACCTTTCATTCTTGCCAAACTCTTTGCAGACCTCCGTGCAAGCTTTAGAACAAGATTTTGGATGTTTTCTTTCCTGGCAGAGTTTCTCTTTGCAAGATATGGTGGAAAAGCTTTTTGCTGAGTGTAGAGCGGCAAGACACGCAGAAGACGCAGATACGCAGCTCTCCGAAGCTAAGTGCCGGTCCACGGCTTCTTTCGGCAGAAGCCGCTCTTAGGTGCTCACCGCGACCGCCCCAATGCTCTGTGTGCGAAGAAGCCGCTTCTTCGCCTGCGGGAGAATCGGCGAGCGGCAGCTTCCCAAAGGCGAAGATGCAAGCCGCATCATGCAGGCACAGTGTGGGCTGCATTCAGACTTAGAGAAACCAGTACTTTACCTCTCTCCAGCCTTTTCCATGGTTATTATATTGGAAAAGAATGAGTTTGGACAACTACCTTTCATTCTTGCCAAACTCTTTGCAGACCTCCGTGCAAGCTTTAGAAGAAGATTTTGGATGTTTTCTTTCCTGGTAGAGTTTCTCTGTGCAAGATATGGTGGAAAAGCTTTTTGCTGAGTGTTGAGCGGCAAGACACGCAGAAGACGCAGACACGCAGCTCTCCGAAGCTCAGTGCCGGTCCACGGCTTCTTTCGGCAGAAGCCGCTCTTAGGTGCTCACCGCGACCGGCCCAATGCTCTGTGTGCGAATAAGCAGCTTCTTCGCCTCCGGGAGAATCGGCGAGTGGCAGCTTCCCAAAGGCGAAGATGCAAGCCGCACCATGCAGGCACAGTGTGGGCAGCATTCAGACTTAGAGAAAACAGTACTTTACCACTCTCCTGCCTTTTCCATGGTTATTCTATTGGAAAAGAACGAGGTTTGGACAAAAACTTTTCATTCTTGCAAAAGTCTTTGCAGACCTCCGTGCAAGCTTTAGAAGAAGATTTTGGATGTTTTCTTTCCTGGCAGAGTTTCTCTTTGCAAGATATGGTGGAAAAGCTTTTTGCTGAGTGTAGAGCGGCAAGACACGCAGAAGACGCAGATACGCAGCTCTCTGAAGCTAAGTGCCGGTCCCGGGCTTCTTTCGGCACAAACCGCTCTCAGGAGCTCCCTGCGCTCGCCACAATGGTCTGTGTGCGAAGAAGCCGCTTCTTCGCCTCCGGGAGAATCGGCGAGCGGCAGCTTCCCAAAGGCGAAGATGCAAGCCGCATCATGCAGGCACAGTGTGGGCTGCATTCAGACTTAGAGAAAACAGTACTTTACCTCTCTCCTGCCTTTTCCATGGTTATTCTATTGGAAAAGAACGAGTTTTGGACAACTACCTTTCATTCTTGCCAAACTCTTTGCAGACCTCCGTGCAAGCTTTAGAACAAGATTTTGGATGTTTTCTTTCCTGGCAGAGTTTCTCTTTGCAAGATATGGTGGAAAAGCTTTTTGCTGAGTGTTGAGCGGCAAGACACGAAGAGAACGCAGATACGCAGCTCTCCGAAGCTAGGTGCCGGTCCACGGCATCTTTCGGCACAAACCGCTCTCAGGAGCTCCCTGCGCTCGCCACAATATTCTGAGTGCGAAGAAGCAGCTTCTTCGCCTCCGGGAGAATCGGCGAGCGGCAGCTTCCCAAAGGCGAAGATGCAAGCCGCACCATGCAGGCACAGTGTGGGCAGCCTTCAAACTTAGAGAAAACAGTACTTTAGCTCTCTCCAGCCTTTTCCATGGTTATTATATTGGAAAAGAACGAGTTTTGGACAACAACCATTCATTCTTGCAAAACTCTTTGCAGACCTCCGTGCAAGCTTTAGAACAAGATTTTGGATGTTTTCTTTCCTGGCAGAGTTTCTCTTTGCAAGATATGGTGGAAAAGCTTTTTGCTGAGTGTTGAGCGGCAAGACACGCAGAAGACACAGATACGCAACTCTCCGAAGCTAAGTGCCGGTCCATGGCTTCTTTCGGCAGAAGCCGCTCTTAGGTGTTCACCGCGACCGGCCCAATGCTCTGTGTGCGAAGAAGCCGCTTCTTCGCCTCTGGGAGAATCGGCGAGCGGCAGCTTCCCAAAGGCGAAGATGCAAGCTGCACCACACAGGCACAGTGTGGGCTGCATTCAGACTTAGAGAAAACAATACTTTACCACTCTCCTGCCTTTTCCATGGTTATTATATTGGAAAAGAACGAGTTTTGGACAACAACCTTTCATTCTTGCCAAACTCTTTGCAGACCTCCGTGCAAGCTTTAGAACAAGATTTTGGACATTTTCTTTCCTGGCAGAGTTTCTCTTTGCAAGATATGGTGGAAAAGCTTTTTGCTGAGTGTAGAGCGGCAAGACACGCAGAAGACGCAGATACGCAGCTCTCCGAAGCTAAGTGCCGGTCCCGGGCTTCTTTCGGCACAAACCGCTCTCAGGAGCTCCGTGCGCGCGCCACAATGTTGCGTGCGAAGAAGCAGCTTCTTCGCCTCCGGGAGAATCGGTGAGCGGCAGCTTCCCAAAGGCGAAGATGCAAGCCGCACCATGCAGGCACAGTGTGGGCAGCATTCAGACTTAGAGAAACCAGTACTTTACCACTCTCCTGCCTTTTCCATGGTTATTCTATTGGAAAAGAACGAGTTTTGGACAACTACCTTTCATTCTTGCCAAACTCTTTGCAGACCTCCGTGCAAGCTTTAGAACAAGATTTTGGATGTTTTCTTTCCTTGCAGAGTTTCTCTTTGCAAGATATGGTGGAAAAGCTTTTTGCTGAGTGTTGAGCGGCAAGACACGCAGAAGACGCAGACACGCAGCTCTCCGAAGCTAAGTGCCCGTCCCGGGCTTCTTTCGGCACAAACCGCTCTTAGATTGTCACTGCGACCGGCCCAATGCACTGTGTGCGAAGAAGCCGCTTCCTGGCCTCCGGGAGAATCGGCGAGCGGCAGCTTCCCAAAGGCGAAGATGCAAGCCGCACCATGCAGGAACAGTGTGGGCAGCCTTCAGACATAGAGAAAACAGTACTTTACCTCTCTCCTGCCTTTTCCATGGTTATTATATTGGAAAAGAACGAGTTTTGGACAACAACCTTTCATTCTTGCCAAACTCTTTGCAGACCTCCGTGCAAGCTTTAGAACAAGATTTTGGATGTTTTCTTTCCTGGCAGAGTTTCTCTTTGCAAGATATGGTGGAAAAGCTTTTTGCTGAGTGTAGAGCGGCAAGACACGCAGAAGACGCAGATACGCAGCTCTCCGAAGCTAAGTGCCGGTCCACGGCTTCTTTCGGCAGAAGCCGCTCTTAGGTGCTCACCGCGACCGGCCCAATGCTCTGTGTGCGAAGAAGCCGCTTCTTCGCCTGCGGGAGAATCGGCGAGCGGCAGCTTCCCAAAGGCGAAGATGCAAGCCGCATCATGCAGGCACAGTGTGGGCTGCATTCAGACTTAGAGAAACCAGTACTTTACCTCTCTCCAGCCTTTTCCATGGTTATTATATTGGAAAAGAATGAGTTTGGACAACTACCTTTCATTCTTGCCAAACTCTTTGCAGACCTCCGTGCAAGCTTTAGAAGAAGATTTTGGATGTTTTCTTTCCTGGTAGAGTTTCTCCTTGCAAGATATGGTGGAAAAGCTTTTTGCTGAATGTAGAGCGGCAAGACACGCAGAAGACGCAGATACGCAGCTCTCCAAAGCTAAGTGCCGGTCCACGGCTTCTTTCGGCAGAAGCCGCTCTTAGGTGCTCACCGCGACCGGCCCAATGCTCTGTGTGCGAAGAAGCCGCTTCTTTGCCACCGGGAGAATCGGCGAGCGGCAGCTTCCCAAAGGCGAAGATGCAAGCTGCACCGCACAGGCAGAGTGTGCGCAGCATTCAGATTTCGAGAAAACAGTACATTACCACTCTCCTGCCTTTTCCATTGTTATTATATTGGAAAGGAACGAGTTTTGGACAACTACCTTTCATTCTTGCCAAACTCTTTGCAGACCTCCGTGCAAGCTTTAGAACAAGATTTTGGATGTTTTCTTTCCTGGCAGAGTTTCTCTTTGCAAGATATGGTGGAAAAGCTTTTTGCTGAGTGTTGAGCGGCAAGACACGCAGAAGACACAGATACGCAGCTCTCCAAAGCTAAATGCCAGTCCCGGGCTTCTTTCGGCAGAAACCACTCTCAGGAGCTCTCTGCGCTCGCCACAATGCTCTGTGTGCGAAGAAGCCGCTTCTTCGCCTCCGGGAGAATCGGTGAGCGGCAGCTTCCCAAAGGCGAAGATGCAAGCCGCACCATGCAGGCACAGTGTGGGCAGCCTTCAGACTTAGAGAAAACAGTACTTTTCCACTCTCCAGCCTTTTCCATGGTTATTATATTGGAAAAGAACGAGTTTTGGACAACAACCTTTCATTCTTGCAAAAGTCTTTGCAGACCTCCATGCAAGCTTTAGAACAAGATTTTGGATGTTTTCTTTCCTGGCAGAGTTTCTCTTTGCAAGATATGGTGGAAAAGCTTTTTGCTGAGTGTTGAGCGGCAAGACACGCAGAAGACGCAGACACGCAGCTCTCCGAAGCTAAGTGCCGGTCCCGGGCTTCTTTCGGCACAAACCGCTCTTAGATTGTCACTGCGACCGGCCCAATGCACTATGTGCGAAGAAGCCGCTTCCTCGCCTCCGGGAGAATCGGCGAGCGGCAGCTTCCCAAAGGCGAAGATGCAAGCCGCACCACACAGGAACAGTGTGGGCAGCCTTCAGACATAGAGAAAACAGTACTTTACCTCTCTCCTGCCTTTTCCATGGTTATTATATTGGAAAAGAACGAGTTTTGGACAACAACCTTTCATTCTTGAAAAAGTCTTTGCAGACCTCCGTGCAAGCTTTAGAACAAGATTTTGGATGTTTTCTTTCCTGGCAGAGTTTCTCTTTGCAAGATATGGTGGAAAAGCTTTTTGCTGAGTGTAGAGCGGCAAGACACGCAGAAGACGCAGATACGCAGCTCTCCGAAGCTAAGTGCCGGTCCACGGCTTCTTTCGGCAGAAGCCGCTCTTAGGTGCTAACCGCGACCGGCCCAATGCTCTGTGTGCGAAGAAGCCGCTTCTTCGCCTGCGGGAGAATCGGCGAGCGGCAGCTTCCCAAAGGCGAAGATGCAAGCCGCATCATGCAGGCACAGTGTGGGCAGCCTTCAGACTTAGAGAAAACAGTACTTTACCACTCTCCTGCCTTTTCCATTGTTATTATATTGGAAAAGTACGAGTTCTGGACAACAACTTTTCATTCCTGCAAACGTCTTTGCAGACCTCCGTGCAAGCTTTAGAACAAGATTTTGGATGTTTTCTTTCCTGGCAGAGTTTCTCTTTGCAAGATATGGTGGAAAAGCTTTTTGCTGAGTGTTGAGCGGCAAGACACACAGAAGACGCTGATACGCAGCTCTCCGAAGCTAAGTGCCGGTCCACGGCTTCTTTCGGAACAAACCGCTGTTAGATTGTCACCGCGACCGGCCCAATGCTCTGTGTGCGAAGAAGCAGCTTCTTCGCCTCTGGGAGAATCGGCGAGTGGCAGCTTCCCAAAGGGGAGGATGCAAGCTGCAGCACACAGGCACAGTGTGGGCTACATTCAGACTTAGAGAAAACAGTACTTTACCACTCTCCTGCCTTTTCCATGGTTATTCTATTGGAAAAGAACGAGTTTTGGACAACTACCTTTCATTCTTGCCAAACTCTTTGCAGACCTCCGTGCAAGCTTTAGAACAAGATTTTGGATGTTTTCTTTCCTGGCAGAGTTTCTCTTTGCAAGATATGGTGGAAAAGCTTTTTGCTGAGTGTTGAGCGGCAAGACACGCAGAAGACGCAGATACGCAGCACTCCGAAGCTAAGTGCCGGTCCCGGGCTTCTTTCGGCACAAAACGCTCTCAGGAGCTCCCTGCGCTCGCCACAATGCTCTGTGTGCGAAGAAGCCGCTTCTTCGCCTCTGGGAGAATCGGCGAGCGGCAGCTTCTCAAAGGCGAAGATGCAAGCCGCACCATGCAGGCACAGTGTGGGCTGCATTCAGACTTAGAGAAAACAGTACTTTACCTCTCTCCTGCCTTTTCCATGGTTATTATATTGGAAAAGAACGAGTTTTGGACAACTACCTTTCATTCTTGCCAAACTCTTTGCAGACCTCCGTGCAAGCTTTAGAACAAGATTTTGGATGTTTTCTTTCCTGGCAGAGTTTCTCTTTGCAAGATATGGTGGAAAAGCTTTTTGCTGAGTGTAGAGTGGCAAGACACGCAGAAGACGCAGACACGCAGCTCTCCAAAGCTAAGTGCCGGTCCATGGCTTCTTTCGGCAGAAGCCGCTCTTAGGTGCTCACTGCGACCGGCCCAATGCTCTGTGTGCGAAGAAGACGCTTCTTCGCCTCCGGGAGAATCGGCGAGCGGCAGCTTCCCAAAGGCGAAGATGCAAGCCGCACCATGCAGGCACAGTGTGGGCAGCCTTCAGACTTAGAGAAAACAGTACTTTACCTCTCTCCTGCGTTTTCCATTGTTATTATATTGGAAAAGAACGAGTTTTGGACAACTACCTTTCATTCTTGCCAAACTCTTTGCAGACCTCCGTGCAAGCTTTAGAACAAGATTTTGGATGTTTTCTTTCCTGGCAGAGTTTCTCTTTGCAAGATATGGTGGAAAAGCTTTTTGCTGAGTGTTGAGCGGCAAGACACGCAGAAGACGCAGACACGCAGCTCTCCGAAGCTATGTGCCGGTCCACGGCTTCTTTCGGCAGAAGCCGCTCTTAGATTGTCACCGCGACCGGCCCAATGCTCTGTGTGCGAAGAAGCAGCTTCTTCGCCTCTGGGAGAATCGGCGAGCGGCAGCTTCCCAAAGGCGAAGATGCAAGCCGCAGCATGCAGGCACAGTGTGGGCAGCCTTCAGACTTAGAGAAAACAGTACTTTACCACTCTCCTGCCTTTTCCATTGTAATTATATTGGAAAAGAACGAGTTTTGGACAACTACCTTTCATTCTTGCCAAACTCTTTGCAGACCTCCGTGCAAGCTTTAGAACAAGATTTTGGATGTTTTCTTTCCTGGCAGAGTTTCTCTTTGCAAGATATGGTGGAAAAGCTTTTTGCTGCGTGTTGAGCGGCAAGACACGCAGAAGACGCAGATACGCAGCTCTCCGAAGCTAAGTGCCGGTCCCGGGCATCTTTCGGCACAAACCGCTCTCAGGAGCTCCCTGCGCTCGCCACAATGCTCTGTGTACGAAGAAGCCGCTTCTTCGCCTCCGGGAGAATCGGCGAGCGGCAGCTTCCCAAAGGCGAAGATGCAAGCCGCACCACACAGGCACAGTGTGGGCTGCATTCAGACTTAGAGAAAACAATACTTTACCACTCTCCTGCCTTTTCCATGGTTATTATATTGGAAAAGAACGAGTTTTGGACAACAACCTTTCATTCTTGCCAAACTCTTTGCAGACCTCCGTGCAAGCTTTAGAACAAGATTTTGGACGTTTTCTTTCCTGGCAGAGTTTCTCTTTGCAAGATATGGTGGACAAGCTTTTTGCTGAATGTAGAGCGGCAAGACACGCAGAAGACGCAGATACGCAGCTCTCCAAAGCTAAGTGCCGGTCCCGGGCATCTTTCGGCACAAACCGCTCTCAGGAGCTCCCTGCGCTCGCCACAATGCTCTGTGTGCGAATAAGCTGCTTCTTCGCCTCCGGGAGAATCGGCGAGCGGCAGCTTGCCAAAGGCGAAGATGCAAGCTGCACCACACAGGCACAGTGTGGGCAGCATTCAGACTTAGAGAAACCAGTACTTTACCTCTCTCCAGCCTTTTCCATGGTTATTATATTGGAAAAGAACGAGTTTTGGACAACTACCTTTCATTCTTGCAAAACTCTTTGCAGACCTCCGTGCAAGCTTTAGAAGAAGATTTTGGATGTTTTCTTTCCTGGTAGAGTTTCTCTGTGCAAGATATGGTGGAAAAGCTTTTTGCTGAGTGTTGAGCGGCAAGACACGCAGAAGACGCAGATACGCAGCTCTCCGAAGCTAAGTGCCGGTCCACGGCTTCTTTCGGCACAAACCGCTCTCAGGAGCTCCCTGCGCTCGCCACAATATTCTGTGTGCGAAGAAGCCGCTTCTTCGCCTCCGGGAGAATCGGTGAGCGGCAGCTTCCCAAAGGCGAAGATGCAAGCCGCACCATGCAGGCACAGTGTGGGCAGCCTTCAGACTTAGAGAAAACAGTACTTTTCCACTCTCCTGCCTTTTCCATGGTTATTATATTGGAAAAGAACGAGTTTTGGACAACTACCTTTAATTCTTGCAAAAGTCTTTGCAGACCTCCATGCAAGCTTTAGAACAAGATTTTGGATGTTTTCTTTCCTGGCAGAGTTTCTCTTTGCAAGATATGGTGGAAAAGCTTTTTGCTGAGTGTTGAGCGGCAAGACACGCAGAAGACGCAGATACGCAGCTCTCCGAAGCTAAGTGCCTGTCCCGGGCATCTTTCGGCACAAACCGCTCTCAGGAGCTCCCTGCGCTCGCCACAATATTCTGAGTGCGAAGAAGCCGCTTTTTCGCCTGCGCGAGAATCGGCGAGCGGCAGCTTCCCAAAGGTGAAGATGGAAGCCGCACCATGCAGGCACAGTGTGGGCAGCATTCAGACTTAGAGAAAACAGTACTTTACCACTCTCCTGCCTTTTCCATTGTTATTATATTGGAAAAGAACGAGTTTTGGACAACAACTTTTCATTCTTGCAAAAGTCTTTGCAGACCTCCGTGCAAGCTTTAGAAGAAGATTTTGGATGTTTTCTTTCCTGGCAGAGTTTCTCTTTGCAAGATATGGTGGAAAAGCTTTTTGCTGAGTGTTGAGCGGCAAGACACGCAGAAGACGCAGATACGCAGCTCTCCGAAGCTATGTGCCGGTCCACGGCTTCTTTCGGCAGAAACCGCTCTTAGATTGTCACCGCGACCGGCCCAATGCTCTGTGTGCGAAGAAGCCGCTTCTTCGCCTCCGGGAGAATCGGCGAGCGGCAGCTTCCCAAAGGCGAAGATGCAAGCCGCACCATGCAGGCACAGTGTGGGCAGCCTTCAGACTTAGAGAAAACAGTACTTTACCACTCTCCTGCCTTTTCCATTGTAATTATATTGGAAAAGAACGAGTTTTGGACAACTACCTTTCATTCTTGCCAAACTCTTTGCAGACCTCCGTGCAAGCTTTAGAACAAGATTTTGGATGTTTTCTTTCCTGGCAGAGTTTCTCTTTGCAAGATATGGTGGAAAAGCTTTTAGCTGAGTGTTGAGCGGCAAGACACGCAGAAAACGCAGATACGCAGCTCTCCGAAGCTAAGTGCCGGTCCACGGCATCTTTCGGCACAAACCGCTCTCAGGAGCTCCCTGCGCTCGCCAAAATATTCTGTGTGCGAAGAAGCAGCTTCTTCGCCTCCGGGAGAATCGGCGAGCGGCAGCTTCCCAAAGGCGAAGATGCAAGCTGCACCACACAGGCACAGTGTGGGCTGCATTCAGACTTAGAGAAAACAGTACTTTACCACTCTCCTGCCTTTTCCATGGTTATTCTATTGGAAAAGAACGAGTTTTGGACAACAACCTTTCATTCTTGCCAAACTCTTTGCAGACCTCCGTGCAAGCTTTAGAACAAGATTTTGGACGTTTTCTTTCCTGGCAGAGTTTCTCTTTGCAAGATATGGTGGAAAAGCTTTTTGCTGAGTGTAGAGCGGCAAGACACGCAGAAGACGCAGATACGCAGCTCTCCAAAGCTAAGTGCCGGTCCCGGGCTTCTTTCGGCACAAACCGCTCTCAGGAGCTCCCTGCGCTCGCCACAATGCTCTGTGTGCGAAGAAGCCACTTCTTCGCCTCCGGGAGAATCGGCGAGCGGCAGCTTCCCAAAGGCGAAGATGCAAGCCGCACCATGCAGGCACAGTGTGGGCAGCCTTCAGACTTAGAGAAAACAGTACTTTTCCACTCTCCTGCCTTTTCCATGGTTATTCTATTGGAAAAGAACGAGTTTTGGACAACAACCTTTCATTCTTGCAAAAGTCTTTGCAGACCTCCGTGCAAGCTTTAGAACAAGATTTTGGATGTTTTCTTTCCTGGCAGAGTTTCTCTTTGCAAGATATGGTGGAAAAGCTTTTTGCTGAGTGTTGAGCGGCAAGACATGCAGAAGACGCAGATACGCAGCTCTCCGAAGCTAAGTGCCGGTCCCGGGCTTCTTTCGGCACAAACCGCTCTCAGGAGCTCCCTGCGCTCGCCACAATGCTCTGTGTGCGAAGAAGCCGCTTCTTCGCCTCTGGGAGAATCGGCGAGCGGCAGCTTCCCAAAGGCGAAGATGCAATCCGCACCATGCAGGCACAGTGTGGGCAGCCTTCAGACTTAGAGAAAACAGTACTTTACCACTCTCCTGCCTTTTCCATTGTTATTATATTGGAAAAGAACGAGTTTTGGACAACTACCTTTCATTCTTGCCAAACTCTTTGAAGACCTCCGTGCAAGCTTTAGAACAAGATTTTGGATGTTTTCTTTCCTGGCAGAGTTTCTCTTTGCAAGATATGGTGGAAAAGCTTTTTGCTGAGTGTTGAGCGGCAAGACACGCAGAAGACGCAGATACGCAGCTCTCCGAAGCTATGTGCCGGTCCACGGCTTCTTTCGGCAGAAGCCGCTCTTAGATTGTCACCGCGACCGGCCCAATGCTCTGTGTGCGAAGAAGCCGCTTCTTCGCCTCCGGGAGAATCGGCGAGCGGCAGCTTCCCAAAGGCGAAGATGCAAGCCGCACCATGCAGGCACAGTGTGGGCAGCCTTCAGACTTAGAGAAAACAGTACTTTACCACTCTCCTGCCTTTTCCATTGTAATTATATTGGAAAAGAACGAGTTTTGGACAACTACCTTTCATTCTTGCCAAACTCTTTGCAGACCTCCGTGCAAGCTTTAGAACAAGATTTTGGATGTTTTCTTTCCTGGCAGAGTTTCTCTTTGCAAGATATGGTGGAAAAGCTTTTAGCTGAGTGTTGAGCGGCAAGACACGCAGAAAACGCAGATACGCAGCTCTCCGAAGCTAAGTGCCGGTCCACGGCATCTTTCGGCACAAACCGCTCTCAGGAGCTCCCTGCGCTCGCCACAATATTCTGTGTGCGAAGAAGCAGCTTCTTCGCCTCCGGGAGAATCGGCGAGCGGCAGCTTCCCAAAGGCGAAGATGCAAGCTGCACCACACAGGCACAGTGTGGGCTGCATTCAGACTTAGAGAAAACAGTACTTTACCACTCTCCTGCCTTTTCCATGGTTATTCTATTGGAAAAGAACGAGTTTTGGACAACAACCTTTCATTCTTGCCAAACTCTTTGCAGACCTCCGTGCAAGCTTTAGAACAAGATTTTGGACGTTTTCTTTCCTGGCAGAGTTTCTCTTTGCAAGATATGGTGGAAAAGCTTTTTGCTGAGTGTAGAGCGGCAAGACACGCAGAAGACGCAGATACGCAGCTCTCCAAAGCTAAGTGCCGGTCCCGGGCATCTTTCGGCACAAACCGCTCTCAGGAGCTCCCTGCGCTCGCCACAATACTCTGTGTGCGAATAAGCTGCTTCTTCGCCTCCGGGAGAATCGGCGAGCGGCAGCTTCCCAAAGGCGAAGATGCAAGCTGCACCACACAGGCACAGTGTGGGCAGCATTCAGACTTAGAGAAACCAGTACTTTACCTCTCTCCAGCCTTTTCCATTGTTATTATATTGGAAAAGAACGAGTTTTGGACAACTACCTTTCATTCTTGCCAAACTCTTTGCAGACCTCCGTGCAAGCTTTAGAAGAAGATTTTGGATGTTTTCTTTCCTGGTAGAGTTTCTCTGTGCAAGATATGGTGGAAAAGCTTTTTGCTGAGTGTTGAGCGGCAAGACACGCAGAAGACGCAGACACGCAGCTCTCCGAAGCTATGTGCCGGTCCACGGCTTCTTTCGGCAGAAGCCGCTCTTAGGTGCTCACCGCGACCGGCCCAATGCTCTGTGTGCGAAGAAGCCGCTTCTTGGCCTCCGGGAGGATCGGTGAGCGGCAGCTTCCCAAAGGCGAAGATGCAAGCCGCACCATGCAGGCACAGTGCGGGCAGCCTTCAGACTTAGAGAAAACAGTACTTTACCACTCTCCTGCCTTTTCCATTGTTATGATATTGGAAAAGAACGAGTTTTGGACAACTACCTTTCATTCTTGCCAAACTCTTTGCAGACCTCCGTGCAAGCTTTAGAAGAAGATTTTGGATGTTTTCTTTCCTGGCAGAGTTTCTCTTTGCAAGATATGGTGGAAAAGCTTTTTGCTGAGTGTTGAGCGGCAAGACACGCAGAAGACGCAGATACGCAGCTCTCCGAAGCTATGTGCCGGTCCACGGCTTCTTTCGGCAGAAACCGCTCTTAGATTGTCACCGCGACCGGCCCAATGCTCTGTGTGCGAAGAAGCCGCTTCTTCGCCTCCGGGAGAATCGGCGAGCGGCAGCTTCCCAAAGGCGAAGATGCAAGCCGCACCATGCAGGCACAGTGTGGGCAGCCTTCAGACTTAGAGAAAACAGTACTTTACCACTCTCCTGCCTTTTCCATTGTAATTATATTGGAAAAGAACGAGTTTTGGACAACTACCTTTCATTCTTGCCAAACTCTTTGCAGACCTCCGTGCAAGCTTTAGAACAAGATTTTGGATGTTTTCTTTCCTGGCAGAGTTTCTCTTTGCAAGATATGGTGGAAAAGCTTTTAGCTGAGTGTTGAGCGGCAAGACACGCAGAAAACGCAGATACGCAGCTCTCCGAAGCTAAGTGCCGGTCCACGGCATCTTTCGGCACAAACCGCTCTCAGGAGCTCCCTGCGCTCGCCAAAATATTCTGTGTGCGAAGAAGCAGCTTCTTCGCCTCCGGGAGAATCGGCGAGCGGCAGCTTCCCAAAGGCGAAGATGCAAGCTGCACCACACAGGCACAGTGTGGGCTGCATTCAGACTTAGAGAAAACAGTACTTTACCACTCTCCTGCCTTTTCCATGGTTATTCTATTGGAAAAGAACGAGTTTTGGACAACAACCTTTCATTCTTGCCAAACTCTTTGCAGACCTCCGTGCAAGCTTTAGAACAAGATTTTGGACGTTTTCTTTCCTGGCAGAGTTTCTCTTTGCAAGATATGGTGGAAAAGCTTTTTGCTGAGTGTAGAGCGGCAAGACACGCAGAAGACGCAGATACGCAGCTCTCCAAAGCTAAGTGCCGGTCCCGGGCTTCTTTCGGCACAAACCGCTCTCAGGAGCTCCCTGCGCTCGCCACAATGCTCTGTGTGCGAAGAAGCCACTTCTTCGCCTCCGGGAGAATCGGCGAGCGGCAGCTTCCCAAAGGCGAAGATGCAAGCCGCACCATGCAGGCACAGTGTGGGCAGCCTTCAGACTTAGAGAAAACAGTACTTTTCCACTCTCCTGCCTTTTCCATGGTTATTCTATTGGAAAAGAACGAGTTTTGGACAACAACCTTTCATTCTTGCAAAAGTCTTTGCAGACCTCCGTGCAAGCTTTAGAACAAGATTTTGGATGTTTTCTTTCCTGGCAGAGTTTCTCTTTGCAAGATATGGTGGAAAAGCTTTTTGCTGAGTGTTGAGCGGCAAGACATGCAGAAGACGCAGATACGCAGCTCTCCGAAGCTAAGTGCCGGTCCCGGGCTTCTTTCGGCACAAACCGCTCTCAGGAGCTCCCTGCGCTCGCCACAATGCTCTGTGTGCGAAGAAGCCGCTTCTTCGCCTCTGGGAGAATCGGCGAGCGGCAGCTTCCCAAAGGCGAAGATGCAATCCGCACCATGCAGGCACAGTGTGGGCAGCCTTCAGACTTAGAGAAAACAGTACTTTACCACTCTCCTGCCTTTTCCATTGTTATTATATTGGAAAAGAACGAGTTTTGGACAACTACCTTTCATTCTTGCCAAACTCTTTGAAGACCTCCGTGCAAGCTTTAGAACAAGATTTTGGATGTTTTCTTTCCTGGCAGAGTTTCTCTTTGCAAGATATGGTGGAAAAGCTTTTTGCTGAGTGTTGAGCGGCAAGACACGCAGAAGACGCAGATACGCAGCTCTCCGAAGCTATGTGCCGGTCCACGGCTTCTTTCGGCAGAAGCCGCTCTTAGATTGTCACCGCGACCGGCCCAATGCTCTGTGTGCGAAGAAGCCGCTTCTTCGCCTCCGGGAGAATCGGCGAGCGGCAGCTTCCCAAAGGCGAAGATGCAAGCCGCACCATGCAGGCACAGTGTGGGCAGCCTTCAGACTTAGAGAAAACAGTACTTTACCACTCTCCTGCCTTTTCCATTGTAATTATATTGGAAAAGAACGAGTTTTGGACAACTACCTTTCATTCTTGCCAAACTCTTTGCAGACCTCCGTGCAAGCTTTAGAACAAGATTTTGGATGTTTTCTTTCCTGGCAGAGTTTCTCTTTGCAAGATATGGTGGAAAAGCTTTTAGCTGAGTGTTGAGCGGCAAGACACGCAGAAAACGCAGATACGCAGCTCTCCGAAGCTAAGTGCCGGTCCACGGCATCTTTCGGCACAAACCGCTCTCAGGAGCTCCCTGCGCTCGCCACAATATTCTGTGTGCGAAGAAGCAGCTTCTTCGCCTCCGGGAGAATCGGCGAGCGGCAGCTTCCCAAAGGCGAAGATGCAAGCTGCACCACACAGGCACAGTGTGGGCTGCATTCAGACTTAGAGAAAACAGTACTTTACCACTCTCCTGCCTTTTCCATGGTTATTCTATTGGAAAAGAACGAGTTTTGGACAACAACCTTTCATTCTTGCCAAACTCTTTGCAGACCTCCGTGCAAGCTTTAGAACAAGATTTTGGACGTTTTCTTTCCTGGCAGAGTTTCTCTTTGCAAGATATGGTGGAAAAGCTTTTTGCTGAGTGTAGAGCGGCAAGACACGCAGAAGACGCAGATACGCAGCTCTCCAAAGCTAAGTGCCGGTCCCGGGCATCTTTCGGCACAAACCGCTCTCAGGAGCTCCCTGCGCTCGCCACAATACTCTGTGTGCGAATAAGCTGCTTCTTCGCCTCCGGGAGAATCGGCGAGCGGCAGCTTCCCAAAGGCGAAGATGCAAGCTGCACCACACAGGCACAGTGTGGGCAGCATTCAGACTTAGAGAAACCAGTACTTTACCTCTCTCCAGCCTTTTCCATTGTTATTATATTGGAAAAGAACGAGTTTTGGACAACTACCTTTCATTCTTGCCAAACTCTTTGCAGACCTCCGTGCAAGCTTTAGAAGAAGATTTTGGATGTTTTCTTTCCTGGTAGAGTTTCTCTGTGCAAGATATGGTGGAAAAGCTTTTTGCTGAGTGTTGAGCGGCAAGACACGCAGAAGACGCAGACACGCAGCTCTCCGAAGCTATGTGCCGGTCCACGGCTTCTTTCGGCAGAAGCCGCTCTTAGGTGCTCACCGCGACCGGCCCAATGCTCTGTGTGCGAAGAAGCCGCTTCTTGGCCTCCGGGAGGATCGGTGAGCGGCAGCTTCCCAAAGGCGAAGATGCAAGCCGCACCATGCAGGCACAGTGCGGGCAGCCTTCAGACTTAGAGAAAACAGTACTTTACCACTCTCCTGCCTTTTCCATTGTTATGATATTGGAAAAGAACGAGTTTTGGACAACTACCTTTCATTCTTGCCAAACTCTTTGCAGACCTCCGTGCAAGCTTTAGAACAAGATTTTGGATGTTTTCTTTCCTGGTAGAGTTTCTCTTTGCAAGATATGGTGGAAAAGCTTTTTGCTGAGTGTTGAGCGGCAAGACACGCAGAAGACGCAGACACGCAGCTCTCCGAAGCTATGTGCCAGTCCACGGCTTCTTTCGGCAGAAGCCGCTCTTAGGTGCTCACCGCGACCGGCACAATGCTCTGTGTGCGAAGAAGCCGCTTCTTCGCCTCCGGGAGAATCGGCGAGCGGCAGCTTCCCAAAGGCGAAGATGCAAGCCGCACCATGCAGGCACAGTGTGGGCAGCCTTCAGACTTAGAGAAAACAGTACTTTACCACTCTCCTGCCTTTTCCATGGTTATTCTATTGGAAAAGAACGAGTTTTGGACAACAACCTTTCATTCTTGCAAAAGTCTTTGCAGACCTCCATGCAAGCTTTAGAACAAGATTTTGGATGTTTTCTTTCCTGGCAGAGTTTCTCTTTGCAAGATATGGTGGACAAGCTTTTTGCTGAGTGTTGAGCGGCAAGACACGCAGAAGACGCAGATACGCAGCTCTCCGAAGCTAAGTGCCTGTCCCGGGCATCTTTCGGCACAAACCGCTCTCAGGAGCTCCCTGCGCTCGCCACAATGCTCTGTGTGCGAAGAAGCCGCTTCTTCGCCTGCGGGAGAATCGGCGAGCGGCAGCTTCCCAAAGGCGAAGATGCAAGCCGCACCATGCAGGCACAGTGTGGGCAGCCTTCAGACTTAGAGAAAACAGTACTTTACCACTCTCCTGCCTTTTCCATTGTTATTATATTGGAAAAGAACGAGTTTTGGACAACTACCTTTCATTCTTGCCAAACTCTTTGCAGACCCCCGTGCAAGCTTTAGAACAAGATTTTGGATGTTTTCTTTCCTGGCAGAGTTTCTCTTTGCAAGATATGGTGGAAAAGCTTTTTGCTGAGTGTTGAGCGGCAAGACACGCAGAAGACGCAGATACGCAGCTCTCCGAAGCTATGTGCCGGTCCACGGCTTCTTTCGGCAGAAGCCGCTCTTAGATTGTCACCGCGACCGGCCCAATGCTCTGTGTGCGAAGAAGCCGCTTCTTCGCCTCCGGGAGAATCGGCGAGCGGCAGCTTCCCAAAGGCGAAGATGCAAGCCGCACCATGCAGGCACAGTGTGGGCAGCCTTCAGACTTAGAGAAAACAGTACTTTACCACTCTCCTGCCTTTTCCATTGTAATTATATTGGAAAAGAACGAGTTTTGGACAACTACCTTTCATTCTAGCCAAACTCTTTGCAGACCTCCGTGCAAGCTTTAGAACAAGATTTTGGATGTTTTCTTTCCTGGCAGAGTTTCTCTTTGCAAGATATGGTGGAAAAGCTTTTAGCTGAGTGTTGAGCGGCAAGACACGCAGAAAACGCAGATACGCAGCTCTCCGAAGCTAAGTGCCGGTCCACGGCATCTTTCGGCACAAACCGCTCTCAGGAGCTCCCTGCGCTCGCCACAATATTCTGTGTGCGAAGAAGCAGCTTCTTCGCCTCCGGGAGAATCGGCGAGCGGCAGCTTCCCAAAGGCGAAGATGCAAGCTGCACCACACAGGCACAGTGTGGGCTGCATTCAGACTTAGAGAAAACAGTACTTTACCACTCTCCTGCCTTTTCCATGGTTATTCTATTGGAAAAGAACGAGTTTTGGACAACAACCTTTCATTCTTGCCAAACTCTTTGCAGACCTCCGTGCAAGCTTTAGAACAAGATTTTGGACGTTTTCTTTCCTGGCAGAGTTTCTCTTTGCAAGATATGGTGGAAAAGCTTTTTGCTGAGTGTAGAGCGGCAAGACACGCAGAAGACGCAGATACGCAGCTCTCCAAAGCTAAGTGCCGGTCCCGGGCATCTTTCGGCACAAACCGCTCTCAGGAGCTCCCTGCGCTCGCCACAATACTCTGTGTGCGAATAAGCTGCTTCTTCGCCTCCGGGAGAATCGGCGAGCGGCAGCTTCCCAAAGGCGAAGATGCAAGCTGCACCACACAGGCACAGTGTGGGCAGCATTCAGACTTAGAGAAACCAGTACTTTACCTCTCTCCAGCCTTTTCCATTGTTATTATATTGGAAAAGAACGAGTTTTGGACAACTACCTTTCATTCTTGCCAAACTCTTTGCAGACCTCCGTGCAAGGTTTAGAAGAAGATTTTGGATGTTTTCTTTCCTGGTAGAGTTTCTCTGTGCAAGATATGGTGGAAAAGCTTTTTGCTGAGTGTTGAGCGGCAAGACACGCAGAAGACGCAGACACGCAGCTCTCCGAAGCTATGTGCCGGTCCACGGCTTCTTTCGGCAGAAGCCGCTCTTAGGTGCTCACCGCGACCGGCCCAATGCTCTGTGTGCGAAGAAGCCGCTTCTTGGCCTCCGGGAGGATCGGTGAGCGGCAGCTTCCCAAAGGCGAAGATGCAAGCCGCACCATGCAGGCACAGTGCGGGCAGCCTTCAGACTTAGAGAAAACAGTACTTTACCACTCTCCTGCCTTTTCCATTGTTATGATATTGGAAAAGAACGAGTTTTGGACAACTACCTTTCATTCTTGCCAAACTCTTTGCAGACCTCCGTGCAAGCTTTAGAACAAGATTTTGGATGTTTTCTTTCCTGGTAGAGTTTCTCTTTGCAAGATATGGTGGAAAAGCTTTTTGCTGAGTGTTGAGCGGCAAGACACGCAGAAGACGCAGACACGCAGCTCTCCGAAGCTATGTGCCAGTCCACGGCTTCTTTCGGCAGAAGCCGCTCTTAGGTGCTCACCGCGACCGGCACAATGCTCTGTGTGCGAAGAAGCCGCTTCTTCGCCTCCGGGAGAATCGGCGAGCGGCAGCTTCCCAAAGGCGAAGATGCAAGCCGCACCATGCAGGCACAGTGTGGGCAGCCTTCAGACTTAGAGAAAACAGTACTTTACCACTCTCCTGCCTTTTCCATGGTTATTCTATTGGAAAAGAACGAGTTTTGGACAACAACCTTTCATTCTTGCAAAAGTCTTTGCAGACCTCCATGCAAGCTTTAGAACAAGATTTTGGATGTTTTCTTTCCTGGCAGAGTTTCTCTTTGCAAGATATGGTGGACAAGCTTTTTGCTGAGTGTTGAGCGGCAAGACACGCAGAAGACGCAGATACGCAGCTCTCCGAAGCTAAGTGCCTGTCCCGGGCATCTTTCGGCACAAACCGCTCTCAGGAGCTCCCTGCGCTCGCCACAATGCTCTGTGTGCGAAGAAGCCGCTTCTTCGCCTGCGGGAGAATCGGCGAGCGGCAGCTTCCCAAAGGCGAAGATGCAAGCCGCACCATGCAGGCACAGTGTGGGCAGCCTTCAGACTTAGAGAAAACAGTACTTTACCACTCTCCTGCCTTTTCCATTGTTATTATATTGGAAAAGAACGAGTTTTGGACAACTACCTTTCATTCTTGCCAAACTCTTTGCAGACCCCCGTGCAAGCTTTAGAACAAGATTTTGGATGTTTTCTTTCCTGGCAGAGTTTCTCTTTGCAAGATATGGTGGAAAAGCTTTTTGCTGAGTGTTGAGCGGCAAGACACGCAGAAGACGCAGATACGCAGCTCTCCGAAGCTATGTGCCGGTCCACGGCTTCTTTCGGCAGAAGCCGCTCTTAGATTGTCACCGCGACCGGCCCAATGCTCTGTGTGCGAAGAAGCCGCTTCTTCGCCTCCGGGAGAATCGGCGAGCGGCAGCTTCCCAAAGGCGAAGATGCAAGCCGCACCATGCAGGCACAGTGTGGGCAGCCTTCAGACTTAGAGAAAACAGTACTTTACCACTCTCCTGCCTTTTCCATTGTAATTATATTGGAAAAGAACGAGTTTTGGACAACTACCTTTCATTCTTGCCAAACTCTTTGCAGACCTCCGTGCAAGCTTTAGAACAAGATTTTGGATGTTTTCTTTCCTGGCAGAGTTTCTCTTTGCAAGATATGGTGGAAAAGCTTTTAGCTGAGTGTTGAGCGGCAAGACACGCAGAAAACGCAGATACGCAGCTCTCCGAAGCTAAGTGCCGGTCCACGGCATCTTTCGGCACAAACCGCTCTCAGGAGCTCCCTGCGCTCGCCACAATATTCTGTGTGCGAAGAAGCAGCTTCTTCGCCTCCGGGAGAATCGGTGAGCGGCAGCTTCCCAAAGGCGAAGATGCAATCCGCACCATGCAGGCACAGTGCGGGCAGCCTTCAGACTTAGAGAAAACAGTACTTTACCACTCTCCTGCCTTTTCCATGGTTATGATATTGGAAAAGAACGAGTTTTGGACAACTACCTTTCATTCTTGCCAAACTCTTTGCAGACCTCCGTGCAAGCTTTAGAACAAGATTTTGGATGTTTTCTTTCCTGGTAGAGTTTCTCTTTGCAAGATATGGTGGAAAAGCTTTTTGCTGAGTGTAGAGCGGCAAGACACGCAGAAGACGCAGACACGCAGCTCTCCGAAGCTATGTGCCAGTCCACGGCTTCTTTCGGCAGAAGCCGCTCTTAGGTGCTCACCGCGACCGGCACAATGCTCTGTGTGCGAAGAAGCCGCTTCTTCGCCTCCGGGAGAATCGGCGAGCGGCAGCTTCCCAAAGGCGAAGATGCAAGCCGCACCATGCAGGCACAGTGTGGGCCGCCTTCAGACTTAGAGAAAACAGTACTTTACCACTCTCCTGCCTTTTCCATGGCTATTATATTGGAAAAGAACGAGTTTTGGACAACTACCTTTCATTCTTGCCAAACTCTTTGCAGACCTCCGTGCAAGCTTTAGAAGAAGATTTTGGATGTTTTCTTTCCTGGTAGAGTTTCTCTCTGCAAGATATGGTGGAAAAGCTTTTTGCTGAGTGTTGAGCGGCAAGACACGCAGAAGACGCAGATACGCAGCTCTCCGAAGCTAAGTGCCTGTCCCGGGCATCTTTCGGCACAAACCGCTCTCACGAGCTCCCTGCGCTCGCCACAATTCTCTGTGTGCGAAGAAGCCGCTTCTTCGCCTGCGGGAGAATCGGCGAGCGGCAGCTTCCCAAAGGTGAAGATGCAAGCCGCACCATGCAGGCACAGTGTGGGCAGCATTCAGACTTAGAGAAAACAGGACTTTACCACTCTCCTGCCTTTTCCATTGTTATTATATTGGAAAAGAACGAGTTTTGGACAACAACTTTTCATTCTTGCAAAAGTCTTTGCAGACCTCCGTGCAAGCTTTAGAAGAAGATTTTGGATGTTTTCTTTCCTGGCAGAGTTTCTCTTTGCAAGATATGGTGGAAAAGCTTTTTGCTGAGTGTTGAGCGGCAAGACACGCAGAAGACGCAGATACGCAGCTCTCCGAAGCTAAGTGCCGGTCCCGGGCTTCTTTCGGCACAAACCGCTCTCAGGAGCTCCCTGCGCTCGCCACAATGCTCTGTGTGCGAAGAAGCCGCTTCTTCGCCTCTGGGAGAATCTGCGAGCGGCAGCTTCCCAAAGGCGAAGATGCAAGCCGCACCATGCAGGCACAGTGTGGGCTGCATTCAGACTTAGCGAAAACAGTACTTTACCTCTCTCCTGCCTTTTCCATGGTTATTATATTGGAAAAGAACGAGTTTTGGACAACTACCTTTCATTCTTGCCAAACTCTTTGCAGACCTCCGTGCAAGCTTTAGAACAAGATTTTGGATGTTTTCTTTCCTGGCAGAGTTTCTCTTTGCAAGATATGGTGGAAAAGCTTTTTGCTGAGTGTAGAGCGGCAAGACACGCAGAAGACGCAGATACGCAGCTCTCCGAAGCTAAGTGCCGGTCCCGGGCTTCTTTCGGCAGAAGCCGCTCTTAGGTGCTCACTGCGACCGGCCCAATGCTCTGTGTGCGAAGAAGCCGCTTCTTCGCCTCCGGGAGAATCGGCGAGCGGCAGCTTCCCAAAGGCGAAGATGCAAGCCGCACCATGCAGGCACAGTGTGGGCAGCCTTCAGACTTAGAGAAAACAGTACTTTACCACTCTCCTGCCTTTTCCATGGCTATTATATTGGAAAAGAACGAGTTTTGGACAACTACCTTTCATTCTTGCCAAACTCTTTGCAGACCTCCGTGCAAGCTTTAGAACAAGATTTTGGATGTTTTCTTTCCTGGCAGAGTTTCTCTTTGCAAGATATGGTGGACAAGCTTTTTGCTGAGTGTTGAGCGGCAAGACACGCAGAAGACGCAGAAACGCAGCTCTCCGAAGCTAAGTGCCGGTCCCGGGCTTCTTTCGGCACAAACCGCTCTCAGGAGCTCCCTGCGCTCGCCACAATGTTGTGTGCGAAGAAGCCGCTTCTTCGCCTCTGGGAGTATCGGCGAGCGGCAGCTACCCAAAGGCGAAGATGCAAGCTGCACCATGCAGGCACAGTGTGGGCTGCATTAAGACTTAGAGAAAACAGTACTTTACCTCTCTCCTGCCTTTTCCATGGTTATTATATTGGAAAAGAACGAGTTTTGGACAACTACCTTTCATTCTTGCCAAACTCTTTGCAGACCTCCGTGCAAGCTTTAGAACAAGATTTTGGATGTTTTCTTTCCTGGCAGAGTTTCTCTTTGCAAGATATGGTGGAAAAGCTTTTTGCTGAGTGTTGAGCGGCAAGACACGCAGAAGACGCAGACACGCAGCTCTCCGAAGCTATGTGCCGGTCCACGGCTTCTTTCGGCAGAAGCCGCTCATAGGTGCTCACCGCGACCGGCACAATGCTCTGTGTGCGAAGAAGCAGCTTCTTCGCCTCCGGGAGAATCGGCGAGCGGCAGCTTCCCAAAGGCGAAGATGCAAGCCGCAGCATGCAGGCACAGTGTGGGCAGCCTTCAGACTTAGAGAAAACAGTACTTTACCACTCTCCTGCCTTTTCCATTGCTATTATATTGGAAAAGAACGAGTTTTGGACAACTACCTTGCATTCTTGCCAAACTCTTTGCAGACCTCCGTGCAAGCTTTAGAACAAGATTTTGGATGTTTTCTTTCCTGGTAGAGTTTCTCTTTGCAAGATATGGTGGAAAAGCTTTTTGCTGAGTGTTGAGCGGCAAGACACGCAGAAGACGCAGACACGCAGCTCTCCAAAGCTATGTGCCGGTCCACGGCTTCTTTCGGCAGAAGCCGCTCTTAGGTGCTCACCGCGACCGGCCCAATGCTCTGTGTGCGAAGAAGCCGCTTCTTCGCCTCCGGGAGAATCGGCGAGCGGCAGCTTCCCAAAGGCGAAGATGCAAGCCGCACCATGCAGGCACAGTGTGGGCTGCATTCAGACTTAGAGAAAACAGTACTTTACCTCTCTCCTGCCTTTTCCATGGTTATTATATTGGAAAAGAACGAGTTTTGGACAACTACCTTTCATTCTTGCCAAACTCTTTGCAGACCTCCGTGCAAGCTTTAGAACAAGATTTTGGATGTTTTCTTTCCTGGCAGAGTTTCTCTTTGCAAGATATGGTGGAAAAGCTTTTTGCTGAGTGTAGAGCGGCAAGACACGCAGAAGACGCAGACACGCAGCTCTCCGAAGCTAAGTGCCGGTCCACGGCTTCTTTCGGCAGAAGCCACTCTTAGGTGCTCACTGCGACCGGCCCAATGCTCTGTGTGCGAAGAAGCCGCTTCTTCGCCTCCCGGAGAATCGGCGAGCGGCAGCTTCCCAAAGGCGAAGATGCAAGCCGCACCATGCAGGCACAGTGTGGGCAGCCTTCAGACTTAGAGAAAACAGTACTTTACCACTCTCCTGCCTTTTCCATGGTTATTATATTGGAAAAGAACGAGTTTTGGACAACTACCTTTCATTCTTGCCAAACTCTTTGCAGACCTCCGTGCAAGCTTTAGAACAAGATTTTGGATGTTTTCTTTCCTGGTAGAGTTTCTCTTTGCAAGATATGGTGGAAAAGCTTTTTGCTGAGTGTTGAGCGGCAAGACACGCAGAAGACGCAGACACGCAGCTCTCCGAAGCTATGTGCCGGTCCACGGCTTCTTTCGGCCGAAGCCGCTCTTAGGTGCTCACCGCGACCGGCACAATGCTCTGTGTGCGAAGAAGCCGCTTCTTCACCTCCGGGAGAATCGGCGAGCGGCAGCTTCCCAAAGGCGAAGATGCAAGCCGCACCATGCAGGCACAGTGTGGGCAGCCTTCAGACTTAGAGAAAACAGTACTTTACCACTCTCCTGCCTTTTCCATGGCTATTATATTGGAAAAGAACGAGTTTTGGACAACTACCTTTCATTCTTGCCAAACTCTTTGCAGACCTCCGTGCAAGCTTTAGAACAAGATTTTGGATGTTTTCTTTCCTGGCAGAGTTTCTCTTTGCAAGATATGGTGGAAAAGCTTTTTGCTGAGTGTTGAGCGGCAAGACACGCAGAAGACGCAGATACGCAGCTCTCCGAAGCTATGTGCCGGTCCACGGCTTCTTTCGGCAGAAGCCGCTCTTAGATTGTCACCGCGACCGGCCCAATGCTCTGTGTGCGAAGAAGCAGGTTCTTCGCCTCTGGGAGAATCGGCGAGCGGCAGCTTCCCAAAGGCGAAGATGCAAGCCGCACCATGCAGGCACAGTGTGGGCAGCCTTCAGACTTAGAGAAAACAGTACTTTACCACTCTCCTGCCTTTTCCATGGTTATTATATTGGAAAAGAACGAGTTTTGGACAACTACCTTTCATTCTTGCCAAACTCTTTGCAGACCTCCGTGCAAGCTTTAGAACAAGATTTTGGATGTTTTCTTTCCTGGCAGAGTTTCTCTTTGCAAGATATGGTGGAAAAGCTTTTTGCTGAGTGTTGAGCGGCAAGACACGCAGAAGACGCAGAAACGCAGCTCTCCGAAGCTAAGTGCCGGTCCCGGGCTTCTTTCGGCACAAACCGCTCTCAGGAGCTCCCTGCGCTCGCCACAATGTTGTGTGCGAAGAAGCCGCTTCTTCGCCTCTGGGAGTATCGGCGAGCGGCAGCTACCCAAAGGCGAAGATGCAAGCTGCACCATGCAGGCACAGTGTTGGCTGCATTAAGACTTAGAGAAAACAGTACTTTACCTCTCTCCTGCCTTTTCCATGGTTATTATATTGGAAAAGAACGAGTTTTGGACAACTACCTTTCATTCTTGCCAAACTCTTTGCAGACCTCCGTGCAAGCTTTAGAACAAGATTTTGGATGTTTTCTTTCCTGGCAGAGTTTCTCTTTGCAAGATATGGTGGAAAAGCTTTTTGCTGAGTGTTGAGCGGCAAGACACGCAGAAGACGCAGACACGCAGCTCTCCGAAGCTATGTGCCGGTCCACGGCTTCTTTCGGCAGAAGCCGCTCATAGGTGCTCACCGCGACCGGCACAATGCTCTGTGTGCGAAGAAGCCGCTTCTTCGCCTCCGGGAGAATCGGCGAGCGGCAGCTTCCCAAAGGCGAAGATGCAAGCCGCAGCATGCAGGCACAGTGTGGGCAGCCTTCAGACTTAGAGAAAACAGTACTTTACCACTATCCTGCCTTTTCCATTGCTGTCATATTGGAAAAGAACGAGTTTTGGACAACTACCTTGCATTCTTGCCAAACTCTTTGCAGACCTCCGTGCAAGCTTTAGAACAAGATTTTGGATGTTTTCTTTCCTGGTAGAGTTTCTCTTTGCAAGATATGGTGGAAAAGCTTTTTGCTGAGTGTTGAGCGGCAAGACACGCAGAAGACGCAGACACGCAGCTCTCCAAAGCTATGTGCCGGTCCACGGCTTCTTTCGGCAGAAGCCGCTCTTAGGTGCTCACCGCGACCGGCCCAATGCTCTGTGTGCGAAGAAGCCGCTTCTTCGCCTCCGGGAGAATCGGCGAGCGGCAGCTTCCCAAAGGCGAAGATGCAAGCCGCACCATGCAGGCACAGTGTGGGCAGCCTTCAGACTTAGAGAAAACAGTACTTTACCACTCTCCTGCCTTTTCCATGGTTATGATATTGGAAAAGAACGAGTTTTGGACAACTACCTTTCATTCTTGCCAAACTCTTTGCAGACCTCCGTGCAAGCTTTAGAACAAGATTTTGGATGTTTTCTTTCCTGGCAGAGTTTCTCTTTGCAAGATATGGTGGACAAGCTTTTTGCTGAGTGTTGAGCGGCAAGACACGCAGAAGACGCAGACACGCAGCTCTCCGAAGCTATGTCCCGGTCCACGGCTTCTTTCGGCCGAAGCCGCTCTTAGGTGCTCACCGCGACCGGCACAATGCTCTGTGTGCGAAGAAGCCGCTTCTTCGCCTCCGGGAGAATCGGCGAGCGGCAGCTTCCCAAAGGCGAAGATGCAAGCCGCACCATGCAGGCACAGTGTGGGCAGCCTTCAGACTTAGAGAAAACAGTACTTTACCACTCTCCTGCCTTTTCCATGGCTATTATATTGGAAAAGAACGAGTTTTGGACAACTACCTTTCATTCTTGCCAAACTCTTTGCAGACCTCCGTGCAAGCTTTAGAACAAGATTTTGGATGTTTTCTTTCCTGGTAGAGTTTCTCTTTCCAAGATATGGTGGAAAAGCTTTTTGCTGAGTGTTGAGCGGCAAGACACGCAGAAGACGCAGATACGCAGCTCTCCGAAGCTAAGTGCCGGTCCACGGCTTCTTTCGGCAAAAGCCGCTCTTAGATTGTCACCGCGACCGGCCCAATGCTCTGTGTGCGAAGAAGCCGCTTCTTCGCCTCCCGGAGAATCGGCGAGCGGCAGCTTCCCAAAGGCGAAGATGCAAGCCGCAGCATGCAGGCACAGTGTGGGCAGCCTTCAGACTTAGAGAAAACAGTACTTTACCACTCTCCTGCCTTTTCCATGGTTATTCTATTGGAAAAGAACGAGTTTTGGACAACTACCTTTCATTCTTGCCAAACTCTTTGCAGACCTCCGTGCAAGCTTTAGAACAAGATTTTGGATGTTTTCTTTCCTGGTAGAGTTTCTCTTTGCAAGATATGGTGGAAAAGCTTTTTGCTGAGTGTTGAGCGGCAAGACACGCAGAAGACGCAGATACGCAGCTCTCCGAAGCTAAGTGCCGGTCCACGGCTTCTTTCGGCAGAAGCCGCTCTTAGGTGCTCACCGCGACCGGCCCAATGCTCTGTGTGCGAAGAAGCCGCTTCTTCGCCTCTGGGAGAATCGGCGAGCGGCAGCTTCCCAAAGACGAAGATGCAAGCCGCACCATGCAGGCACAGTGTGAGCTGCATTCAGACTTAGAGAAAACAGTACTTTACCACTCTCCTGCCTTTTCCATGGTTATGATATTGGAAAAGAACGAGTTTTGGACAACTACCTTTCATTCTTGCCAAACTCTTTGCAGACCTCCGTGCAAGCTTTAGAACAAGATTTTGGATGTTTTCTTTCCTGGTAGAGTTTCTCTTTGCAAGATATGGTGGAAAAGCTTTTTGCTGAGTGTAGAGCGGCAAGACACGCAGAAGACGCAGACACGCGGCTCTCCGAAGCTATGTGCCAGTCCACGGCTTCTTTCGGCAGAAGCCGCTCTTAGGTGCTCACCGCGACCGGCACAATGCTCTGTGTGCGAAGAAGCCGCTTCTTCGCCTCCGGGAGAATCGGCGAGCGGCAGCTTCCCAAAGGCGAAGATGCAAGCCGCACCATGCAGGCACAGTGTGGGCCGCCTTCAGACTTAGAGAAAACAGTACTTTACCACTCTCCTGCCTTTTCCATGGCTATTATATTGGAAAAGAACGAGTTTTGGACAACTACCTTTCATTCTTGCCAAACTCTTTGCAGACCTCCGTGCAAGCTTTAGAAGAAGATTTTGGATGTTTTCTTTCCTGGTAGAGTTTCTCTCTGCAAGATATGGTGGAAAAGCTTTTTGCTGAGTGTTGAGCGGCAAGACACGCAGAAGACGCAGATACGCAGCTCTCCGAAGCTAAGTGCCTGTCCCGGGCATCTTTCGGCACAAACCGCTCTCAGGAGCTCCCTGCGCTCGCCACAATTCTCTGTGTGCGAAGAAGCCGCTTCTTCGCCTGCGGGAGAATCGGCGAGCGGCAGCTTCCCAAAGGTGAAGATGCAAGCCGCACCATGCAGGCACAGTGTGGGCAGCATTCAGACTTAGAGAAAACAGTACTTTACCACTCTCCTGCCTTTTCCATTGTTATTATATTGGAAAAGAACGAGTTTTGGACAACAACTTTTCATTCTTGCAAAAGTCTTTGCAGACCTCCGTGCAAGCTTTAGAAGAAGATTTTGGATGTTTTCTTTCCTGGCAGAGTTTCTCTTTGCAAGATATGGTGGAAAAGCTTTTTGCTGAGTGTTGAGCGGCAAGACACGCAGAAGACGCAGATACGCAGCTCTCCGAAGCTAAGTGCCGGTCCCGGGCTTCTTTCGGCACAAACCGCTCTCAGGAGCTCCCTGCGCTCGCCACAATGCTCTGTGTGCGAAGAAGCCGCTTCTTCGCCTCTGGGAGAATCTGCGAGCGGCAGCTTCCCAAAGGCGAAGATGCAAGCCGCACCATGCAGGCACAGTGTGGGCTGCATTCAGACTTAGCGAAAACAGTACTTTACCTCTCTCCTGCCTTTTCCATGGTTATTATATTGGAAAAGAACGAGTTTTGGACAACTACCTTTCATTCTTGCCAAACTCTTTGCAGACCTCCGTGCAAGCTTTAGAACAAGATTTTGGATGTTTTCTTTCCTGGCAGAGTTTCTCTTTGCAAGATATGGTGGAAAAGCTTTTTGCTGAGTGTAGAGCGGCAAGACACGCAGAAGACGCAGATATGCAGCTCTCCGAAGCTAAGTGCCGGTCCCGGGCTTCTTTCGGCAGAAGCCGCTCTTAGGTGCTCACTGCGACCGGCCCAATGCTCTGTGTGCGAAGAAGCCGCTTCTTCGCCTCCGGGAGAATCGGCGAGCGGCAGCTTCCCAAAGGCGAAGATGCAAGCCGCACCATGCAGGCACAGTGTGGGCAGCCTTCAGACTTAGAGAAAACAGTACTTTACCACTCTCCTGCCTTTTCCATGGCTATTATATTGGAAAAGAACGAGTTTTGGACAACTACCTTTCATTCTTGCCAAACTCTTTGCAGACCTCCGTGCAAGCTTTAGAACAAGATTTTGGATGTTTTCTTTCCTGGCAGAGTTTCTCTTTGCAAGATATGGTGGAAAAGCTTTTTGCTGAGTGTTGAGCGGCAAGACACGCAGAAGACGCAGATACGCAGCTCTCCGAAGCTAAGTGCCGGTCCACGGCTTCTTTCGGCAGAAGCCGCTCTGAGATTGTCACCGCGACCGGCCCAATGCTCTGTGTGCGAAGAAGCAGCTTCTTCGCCTCTGGGAGAATCGGCGAGCGGCAGCTTCCCAAAGGCGAAGATGCAAGCCGCACCATGCAGGCACAGTGTGGGCAGCCTTCAGACTTAGAGAAAACAGTACTTTACCACTCTCCTGCCTTTTCCATTGTAATTATATTGGAAAAGAACGAGTTTTGGACAACTACCTTTCATTCTTGCCAAACTCTTTGCAGACCTCCGTGCAAGCTTTAGAACAAGATTTTGGATGTTTTCTTTCCTGGCAGAGTTTCTCTTTGCAAGATATGGTGGACAAGCTTTTTGCTGAGTGTTGAGCGGCAAGACACGCAGAAGACGCAGAAACGCAGCTCTCCGAAGCTAAGTGCCGGTCCCGGGCTTCTTTCGGCACAAACCGCTCTCAGGAGCTCCCTGCGCTCGCCACAATGTTGTGTGCGAAGAAGCCGCTTCTTCGCCTCTGGGAGTATCGGCGAGCGGCAGCTACCCAAAGGCGAAGATGCAAGCTGCACCATGCAGGCACAGTGTGGGCTGCATTAAGACTTAGAGAAAACAGTACTTTACCTCTCTCCTGCCTTTTCCATGGTTATTATATTGGAAAAGAACGAGTTTTGGACAACTACCTTTCATTCTTGCCAAACTCTTTGCAGACCTCCGTGCAAGCTTTAGAACAAGATTTTGGATGTTTTCTTTCCTGGCAGAGTTTCTCTTTGCAAGATATGGTGGAAAAGCTTTTTGCTGAGTGTTGAGCGGCAAGACACGCAGAAGACGCAGACACGCAGCTCTCCGAAGCTATGTGCCGGTCCACGGCTTCTTTCGGCAGAAGCCGCTCATAGGTGCTCACCGCGACCGGCACAATGCTCTGTGTGCGAAGAAGCAGCTTCTTCGCCTCCGGGAGAATCGGCGAGCGGCAGCTTCCCAAAGGCGAAGATGCAAGCCGCAGCATGCAGGCACAGTGTGGGCAGCCTTCAGACTTAGAGAAAACAGTACTTTACCACTCTCCTGCCTTTTCCATTGCTATTATATTGGAAAAGAACGAGTTTTGGACAACTACCTTGCATTCTTGCCAAACTCTTTGCAGACCTCCGTGCAAGCTTTAGAACAAGATTTTGGATGTTTTCTTTCCTGGCAGAGTTTCTCTTTGCAAGATATGGTGGAAAAGCTTTTTGCTGAGTGTAGAGCGGCAAGACACGCAGAAGACGCAGACACGCAGCTCTCCGAAGCTAAGTGCCGGTCCACGGCTTCTTTCGGCAGAAGCCACTCTTAGGTGCTCACTGCGACCGGCCCAATGCTCTGTGTGCGAAGAAGCCGCTTCTTCGCCTCCCGGAGAATCGGCGAGCGGCAGCTTCCCAAAGGCGAAGATGCAAGCCGCACCATGCAGGCACAGTGTGGGCAGCCTTCAGACTTAGAGAAAACAGTACTTTACCACTCTCCTGCCTTTTCCATGGTTATTATATTGGAAAAGAACGAGTTTTGGACAACTACCTTTCATTCTTGCCAAACTCTTTGCAGACCTCCGTGCAAGCTTTAGAACAAGATTTTGGATGTTTTCTTTCCTGGTAGAGTTTCTCTTTGCAAGATATGGTGGAAAAGCTTTTTGCTGAGTGTTGAGCGGCAAGACACGCAGAAGACGCAGACACGCAGCTCTCCGAAGCTATGTGCCGGTCCACGGCTTCTTTCGGCCGAAGCCGCTCTTAGGTGCTCACCGCGACCGGCACAATGCTCTGTGTGCGAAGAAGCCGCTTCTTCACCTCCGGGAGAATCGGCGAGCGGCAGCTTCCCAAAGGCGAAGATGCAAGCCGCACCATGCAGGCACAGTGTGGGCAGCCTTCAGACTTAGAGAAAACAGTACTTTACCACTCTCCTGCCTTTTCCATGGCTATTATATTGGAAAAGAACGAGTTTTGGACAACTACCTTTCATTCTTGCCAAACTCTTTGCAGACCTCCGTGCAAGCTTTAGAACAAGATTTTGGATGTTTTCTTTCCTGGCAGAGTTTCTCTTTGCAAGATATGGTGGAAAAGCTTTTTGCTGAGTGTTGAGCGGCAAGACACGCAGAAGACGCAGATACGCAGCTCTCCGAAGCTATGTGCCGGTCCACGGCTTCTTTCGGCAGAAGCCGCTCTTAGATTGTCACCGCGACCGGCCCAATGCTCTGTGTGCGAAGAAGCCGCTTCTTCGCCTCTGGGAGAATCGGCGAGCGGCAGCTTCCCAAAGGCGAAGATGCAAGCCGCACCATGCAGGCACAGTGTGGGCAGCCTTCAGACTTAGAGAAAACAGTACTTTACCACTCTCCTGCCTTTTCCATGGTTATTATATTGGAAAAGAACGAGTTTTGGACAACTACCTTTCATTCTTGCCAAACTCTTTGCAGACCTCCGTGCAAGCTTTAGAACAAGATTTTGGATGTTTTCTTTCCTGGCAGAGTTTCTCTTTGCAAGATATGGTGGAAAAGCTTTTTGCTGAGTGTTGAGCGGCAAGACACGCAGAAGACGCAGAAACGCAGCTCTCCGAAGCTAAGTGCCGGTCCCGGGCTTCTTTCGGCACAAACCGCTCTCAGGAGCTCCCTGCGCTCGCCACAATGTTGTGTGCGAAGAAGCCGCTTCTTCGCCTCTGGGAGTATCGGCGAGCGGCAGCTACCCAAAGGCGAAGATGCAAGCTGCACCATGCAGGCACAGTGTTGGCTGCATTAAGACTTAGAGAAAACAGTACTTTACCTCTCTCCTGCCTTTTCCATGGTTATTATATTGGAAAAGAACGAGTTTTGGACAACTACCTTTCATTCTTGCCAAACTCTTTGCAGACCTCCGTGCAAGCTTTAGAACAAGATTTTGGATGTTTTCTTTCCTGGCAGAGTTTCTCTTTGCAAGATATGGTGGAAAAGCTTTTTGCTGAGTGTTGAGCGGCAAGACACGCAGAAGACGCAGACACGCAGCTCTCCGAAGCTATGTGCCGGTCCACGGCTTCTTTCGGCAGAAGCCGCTCATAGGTGCTCACCGCGACCGGCACAATGCTCTGTGTGCGAAGAAGCCGCTTCTTCGCCTCCGGGAGAATCGGCGAGCGGCAGCTTCCCAAAGGCGAAGATGCAAGCCGCAGCATGCAGGCACAGTGTGGGCAGCCTTCAGACTTAGAGAAAACAGTACTTTACCACTATCCTGCCTTTTCCATTGCTGTCATATTGGAAAAGAACGAGTTTTGGACAACTACCTTGCATTCTTGCCAAACTCTTTGCAGACCTCCGTGCAAGCTTTAGAACAAGATTTTGGATGTTTTCTTTCCTGGTAGAGTTTCTCTTTGCAAGATATGGTGGAAAAGCTTTTTGCTGAGTGTTGAGCGGCAAGACACGCAGAAGACGCAGACACGCAGCTCTCCAAAGCTATGTGCCGGTCCACGGCTTCTTTCGGCAGAAGCCGCTCTTAGGTGCTCACCGCGACCGGCCCAATGCTCTGTGTGCGAAGAAGCCGCTTCTTCGCCTCCGGGAGAATCGGCGAGCGGCAGCTTCCCAAAGGCGAAGATGCAAGCCGCACCATGCAGGCACAGTGTGGGCAGCCTTCAGACTTAGAGAAAACAGTACTTTACCACTCTCCTGCCTTTTCCATGGTTATGATATTGGAAAAGAACGAGTTTTGGACAACTACCTTTCATTCTTGCCAAACTCTTTGCAGACCTCCGTGCAAGCTTTAGAACAAGATTTTGGATGTTTTCTTTCCTGGCAGAGTTTCTCTTTGCAAGATATGGTGGACAAGCTTTTTGCTGAGTGTTGAGCGGCAAGACACGCAGAAGACGCAGACACGCAGCTCTCCGAAGCTATGTCCCGGTCCACGGCTTCTTTCGGCCGAAGCCGCTCTTAGGTGCTCACCGCGACCGGCACAATGCTCTGTGTGCGAAGAAGCCGCTTCTTCGCCTCCGGGAGAATCGGCGAGCGGCAGCTTCCCAAAGGCGAAGATGCAAGCCGCACCATGCAGGCACAGTGTGGGCAGCCTTCAGACTTAGAGAAAACAGTACTTTACCACTCTCGTGCCTTTTCCATGGCTATTATATTGGAAAAGAACGAGTTTTGGACAACTACCTTTCATTCTTGCCAAACTCTTTGCAGACCTCCGTGCAAGCTTTAGAACAAGATTTTGGATGTTTTCTTTCCTGGTAGAGTTTCTCTTTCCAAGATATGGTGGAAAAGCTTTTTGCTGAGTGTTGAGCGGCAAGACACGCAGAAGACGCAGATACGCAGCTCTCCGAAGCTAAGTGCCGGTCCACGGCTTCTTTCGGCAAAAGCCGCTCTTAGATTGTCACCGCGACCGGCCCAATGCTCTGTGTGCGAAGAAGCCGCTTCTTCGCCTCCCGGAGAATCGGCGAGCGGCAGCTTCCCAAAGGCGAAGATGCAAGCCGCAGCATGCAGGCACAGTGTGGGCAGCCTTCAGACTTAGAGAAAACAGTACTTTACCACTCTCCTGCCTTTTCCATGGTTATTCTATTGGAAAAGAACGAGTTTTGGACAACTACCTTTCATTCTTGCCAAACTCTTTGCAGACCTCCGTGCAAGCTTTAGAACAAGATTTTGGATGTTTTCTTTCCTGGTAGAGTTTCTCTTTGCAAGATATGGTGGAAAAGCTTTTTGCTGAGTGTTGAGCGGCAAGACACGCAGAAGACGCAGATACGCAGCTCTCCGAAGCTAAGTGCCGGTCCACGGCTTCTTTCGGCAGAAGCCGCTCTTAGGTGCTCACCGCGACCGGCCCAATGCTCTGTGTGCGAAGAAGCCGCTTCTTCGCCTCTGGGAGAATCGGCGAGCGGCAGCTTCCCAAAGACGAAGATGCAAGCCGCACCATGCAGGCACAGTGTGAGCTGCATTCAGACTTAGAGAAAACAGTACTTTACCACTCTCCTGCCTTTTCCATTGTTATGATATTGGAAAAGAACGAGTTTTGGACAACTACCTTTCATTCTTGCCAAACTCTTTGCAGACCTCCGTGCAAGCTTTAGAACAAGATTTTGGATGTTTTCTTTCCTGGCAGAGTTTCTCTTTGCAAGATATGGTGGAAAAGCTTTTTGCTGAGTGTAGAGCGGCAAGACACGCAGAAGACGCAGATACGCAGCTCTCCGAAGCTAAGTGCCGGTCCCGGGCATCTTTCGCCACAAACCGCTCTCAGGAGGTCCATGCGCTCGCCACAATGCTCTGTGTGCGAAGAAGCCGCTTCTGCGCCTCCGGGAGAATCGGTGAGCGGCAGCTTCCCAAAGGCGAAGATGCAAGCCGCACCATGCAGGCACAGTGTGGGCAGCCTTCAGACTTAGAGAAAACAGTACTTTACCTCTCTCCTGCCTTTTCCATGGTTATTATATTGGAAAAGAACGAGATTTGGACAACTACCTTTCATTCTTGCAAAATCTTTGCAGACCTCCATGCAAGCTTTAGAACAAGATTTTGGATGTTTTCTTTCCTGGCAGAGTTTCTCTTTGCAAGATATGGTGGAAAAGCTTTTTGCTGAGTGTTGAGCGGCAAGACACGCAGAAGACGCAGATACGCAGCTCTCCGAAGCTAAGTGCCGGTCCACGGCTTCTTTCGGAAAAAGCCGCTCTTAGATTGTCACCGCGACCGGCCCAATGCTCTGTGTGCGAATAAGCTGCTTCTTCGCCTCCGGGAGAATCGGCGAGCGGCAGCTTCCCAAAGGCGAAGATGCAAGCCGCAGCATGCAGGCACAGTGTGGGCAGCCTTCAGACTTAGAGAAAACAGTACTTTACCACTCTCCTGCCTTTTCCATGGTTATTCTATTGGAAAAGAACGAGTTTTGGACAACTACCTTTCATTCTTGCCAAACTCTTTGCAGACCCCCGTGCAAGCTTTAGAACAAGATTTTGGATGTTTTCTTTCCTGGCAGAGTTTCTCTTTGCAAGATATGGTGGAAAAGCTTTTTGCTGAGTGTTGAGCGGCAAGACACGCAGAAGACGCAGATACGCAGCTCTCCGAAGCTAAGTGCTGGTCCACGGCTTCTTTCGGCAAAAGCCGCTCTTAGATTGTCACCGCGACCGGCCCAATGCTCTGTGTGCGAAGAAGCCGCTTCTTCGCCTCCGGGAGAATCGGCGAGCGGCAGCTTCCCAAAGGCGAAGATGCAAGCCGCAGCATGCAGGCACAGTGTGGGCAGCCTTCAGACTTAGAGAAAACAGTACTTTACCACTCTCCTGCCTTTTCCATGGTTATTCTATTGGAAAAGAACGAGTTTTGGACAACAACCTTTCATTCTTGCCAAACTCTTTGCAGACCCCCGTGCAAGCTTTAGAACAAGATTTTGGATGTTTTCTTTCCTGGCAGAGTTTCTCTTTGCAAGATATGGTGGAAAAGCTTTTTGCTGAGTGTTGAGCGGCAAGACACGCAGAAGACGCAGATACGCAGCTCTCCGAAGCTAAGTGCCGGTCCCGGGCTCCTTTCAGCACAAACCACTCTGAGGAGCTCCCTGCGCTCGCCACTAATGTTGTGTGCGAAGAAGCAGCTTCTTCGCCTCCGGGAGAATCGGCGAGCCGCAGCTCCCCAAAGGCAAAGATGCAAGCCGCACCATGCAGGCACAGTGTGGGCAGCCTTCAGACTTAGAGAAAACAGTACTTTACCACTCTCCTGCCTTTTCCATGGTTATTCTATTGGAAAAGAACGAGTTTTGGACAACTAACTTTCATTTTTGCCAAACTCTTTGCAGACCCCCGTGCAAGCTTTAGAACAAGATTTTGGATGTTTTCTTTCCTGGCAGAGTTTCTCTTTGCAAGATATGGTGGAAAAGCTTTTTGCTGAGTGTAGAGCGGCAAGACACGCAGAAGACGCAGACACGCAGCTCCCAAAGCTAACTGCCGGTCCACGGCTTCTTTCGGCAGAAGCCACTCTTAGGTGCTCACTGCGACCGGCCCAATGCTCTGTGTGCGAAGAAGCCGCTTCTTCGCCTCCGGGAGAATCGGCGAGCGGCAGCTTCCCAAAGGCGAAGATGCAAGCCGCAGCATGCAGGCACAGTGTGGGCAGCCTTCAGACATAGAGAAAACAGTACTTTACCACTCTCCTGCCTTTTCCATGGTTATTCTATTGGAAAAGAACGAGTTTTGGACAACTACCTTTCATTCTTGCCAAACTCTTTGCAGACCTCCGTGCAAGCTTTAGAACAAGATTTTGGATGTTTTCTTTCCTGGCAGAGTTTCTCTTTGCAAGATATGGTGGAAAAGCTTTTTGCTGAGTGTTGAGCGGCAAGACACGCAGAAGACGCAGATACGCAGCTCTCCGAAGCTAAGTGCCGGTCCCGGGCTTCTTTCGGCACAAACCGCTCTCAGGAGCTCCCTGGGCTCGCCACAATGTTGTGTGCGAAGAAGCAGCTTCTTCGCCTCTGGGAGAATCGGCGAGCGGCAGCTTCCCAAAGGCGAAGATGCAAGCCGCACCATGCAGGCACAGTGTGGGCTGCATTCAGACTTAGAGAAAACAGTACTTTACCTCTCTCCTGCCTTTTCCATGGTTATTATATTGGAAAAGAACGAGTTTTGGACAACTACCTTTCATTCTTGCCAAACTCTTTGCAGACCTCCGTGCAAGCTTTAGAACAAGATTTTGGATGTTTTCTTTCCTGGCAGAGTTTCTCTTTGCAAGATATGGTGGAAAAGCTTTTTGCTGAGTGTAGAGCGGCAAGACACGCAGAAGACGCAGACACGCAGCTCTCCAAAGCTAAGTGCCGGTCCACGGCTTGTTTCGGCAGAAGCCACTCTTAGGTGCTCACTGCGACCGGCCCAATGCTCTGTGTGCGAAGAAGCCGCTTCTTCGCCTCCCGGAGAATCGGCGAGCGGCAGCTTCCCAAAGGCGAAGGTGCAAGCCGCAGCATGCAGGCACAGTGTGGGCAGCCTTCAGACTTAGAGAAAACAGTACTTTACCACTCTCCTGCCTTTTCCATGGTTATTATATTGGAAAAGAACCTGTTTTGGACAACTACCTTTCATTCTTGCCAAACTCTTTGCAGACCTGCGTGCAAGCTTTAGAACAAGATTTTGGATGTTTTCTTTCCTGGCAGAGTTTCTCTTTGCAAGATATGGTGGAAAAGCTTTTTGCTGAGTGTTGAGCGGCAAGACACGCAGAAGACGCAGACACGCAGCTCTCCAAAGCTAAGTGCCGGTCCACGGCTTCTTTCGGCAGAAGCCGCTCTTAGGTGCTCACTGCGACCGGCCCAATGCTCTGTGTGCGAAGAAGCCGCTTCTTCGCCTCCCGGAGAATCGGCGAGCGGCAGCTTCCCAAAGGCGAAGATGCAAGCCGCAGCATGCAGGCACAGTGTGGGCAGCCTTCAGACTTAGAGAAAACAGTACTTTACCACTCTCCTGCCTTTTCCATGGTTATTATATTGGAAAAGAACGAGTTTTGGACAACTACCTTTCATTCTTGCCAAACTCTTTGCAGACCTCCGTGCAAGCTTTAGAACAAGATTTTGGATGTTTTCTTTCCTGGTAGAGTTTCTCTTTGCAAGATATGGTGGAAAAGCTTTTTGCTGAGTGTTGAGCGGCAAGACACGCAGAAGACGCAGACACGCAGCTCTCCGAAGCTATGTGCCGGTCAACGGCTTCTTTCGGCCGAAACCGCTCTTAGGTGCTCACCGCGACCGGCACAATGCTCTGTGTGCGAAGAAGCCGCTTCTTCGCCTCCGGGAGAATCGGCGAGCGGCAGCTTCCCAAAGGCGAAGATGCAAGCCGCACCATGCAGGCACAGTGTGGGCAGCCTTCAGACTTAGAGAAAACAGTACTTTACCACTCTCCAGCCTTTTCCATGGCTATTATATTGGAAAAGAACGAGTTTTGGACAACTACCTTTCATTCTTGCCAAACTCTTTGCAGACCTCCGTGCAAGCTTTAGAACAAGATTTTGGATGTTTTCTTTCCTGGTAGAGCTTCTCTCTGCAAGATATGGTGGAAAAGCTTTTTGCTGAGTGTTGAGCGGCAAGACACGCAGAAGATGCAGACACGCGGCTCTCCGAAGCTATGTGCCGGTCCACGGCTTCTTTCGGCAGAAGCTGCTCTTAGGTGCTCACCGCGACCGGCCCAATGCTCTGTGTGCGAAGAAGCCGCTTCTTCGCCTCCGGGAGAATCGGCGAGCGGCAGCTTCCCAAAGGCGAAGATGCAAGCCGCACCATGCAGGCACAGTGTGGGCAGCCTTCAGACTTAGAGAAAACAGTACTTTACCACTCTCCTGCCTTTTCCATGGTTATTATATTGGAAAAGAACGAGTTTTGGACAACTACCTTTCATTCTTGCCAAACTCTTTGCAGACCCCCGTGCAAGCTTTAGAACAAGATTTTGGATGTTTTCTTTCCTGGCAGAGTTTCTCTTTCCAAGATATGGTGGAAAAGCTTTTTGCTGAGTGTTGAGCGGCAAGACACGCAGAAGACGCAGATACGCAGCTCTCCAAAGCTAAGTGCCGGTCCCGGGCTCCTTTCAGCACAAACCACTCTGAGGAGCTCCCTGCGCTCGCCACTAATGTTGTGTGCGAAGAAGCAGCTTCTTCGCCTCCGGGAGAATCGGCGAGCCGCAGCTCCCCAAAGGCGAAGATGCAAGCCGCACCATGCAGGCACAGTGTGGGCAGACTTCAGACTTAGAGAAAACAGTACTTTACCACTCTCCTGCCTTTTCCATGGTTATTCTATTGGAAAAGAACGAGTTTTGGACAACTAACTTTCATTTTTGCCAAACTCTTTGCAGACCCCCGTGCAAGCTTTAGAACAAGATTTTGGATGTTTTCTTTCCTGGCAGAGTTTCTCTTTGCAAGATATGGTGGAAAAGCTTTTTGCTGAGTGTAGAGCGGCAAGACACGCAGAAGACGCAGACACGCAGCTCCCAAAGCTAACTGCCGGTCCACGGCTTCTTTCGGCAGAAGCCACTCTTAGGTGCTCACTGCGACCGGCCCAATGCTCTGTGTGCGAAGAAGCCGCTTCTTCGCCTCCGGGAGAATCGGCGAGCGGCAGCTTCCCAAAGGCGAAGATGCAAGCCGCAGCATGCAGGCACAGTGTGGGCAGCCTTCAGACATAGAGAAAACAGTACTTTACCACTCTCCTGCCTTTTCCATGGTTATTCTATTGGAAAAGAACGAGTTTTGGACAACTACCTTTCATTCTTGCCAAACTCTTTGCAGACCTCCGTGCAAGCTTTAGAACAAGATTTTGGATGTTTTCTTTCCTGGCAGAGTTTCTCTTTGCAAGATATGGTGGAAAAGCTTTTTGCTGAGTGTTGAGCGGCAAGACACGCAGAAGACGCAGATACGCAGCTCTCCGAAGCTAAGTGCCGGTCCCGGGCTTCTTTCGGCACAAACCGCTCTCAGGAGCTCCCTGGGCTCGCCACAATGTTGTGTGCGAAGAAGCAGCTTCTTCGCCTCTGGGAGAATCGGCGAGCGGCAGCTTCCCAAAGGCGAAGATGCAAGCCGCACCATGCAGGCACATTGTGGGCTGCATTCAGACTTAGAGAAAACAGTACTTTACCTCTCTCCTGCCTTATCCATGGTTATTCTATTGGAAAAGAACGAGTTTTGGACAACTACCTTTCATTCTTGCCAAACTCTTTGCAGACCTCCGTGCAAGCTTTAGAACAAGATTTTGGATGTTTTCTTTCCTGGCAGAGTTTCTCTTTGCAAGATATGGTGGAAAAGCTTTTTGCTGAGTGTAGAGCGGCAAGACACGCAGAAGACGCAGACACGCAGCTCTCCAAAGCTAAGTGCCGGTCCACGGCTTGTTTCGGCAGAAGCCACTCTTAGGTGCTCACTGCGACCGGCCCAATGCTCTGTGTGCGAAGAAGCCGCTTCTTCGCCTCCCGGAGAATCGGCGAGCGGCAGCTTCCCAAAGGCGAAGGTGCAAGCCGCAGCATGCAGGCACAGTGTGGGCAGCCTTCAGACTTAGAGAAAACAGTACTTTACCACTCTCCTGCCTTTTCCATGGTTATTATATTGGAAAAGAACCTGTTTTGGACAACTACCTTTCATTCTTGCCAAACTCTTTGCAGACCTGCGTGCAAGCTTTAGAACAAGATTTTGGATGTTTTCTTTCCTGGCAGAGTTTCTCTTTGCAAGATATGGTGGAAAAGCTTTTTGCTGAGTGTTGAGCGGCAAGACACGCAGAAGACGCAGACACGCAGCTCTCCAAAGCTAAGTGCCGGTCCACGGCTTCTTTCGGCAGAAGCCGCTCTTAGGTGCTCACTGCGACCGGCCCAATGCTCTGTGTGCGAAGAAGCCGCTTCTTCGCCTCCCGGAGAATCGGCGAGCGGCAGCTTCCCAAAGGCGAAGATGCAAGCCGCAGCATGCAGGCACAGTGTGGGCAGCCTTCAGACTTAGAGAAAACAGTACTTTACCACTCTCCTGCCTTTTCCATGGTTATTATATTGGAAAAGAACGAGTTTTGGACAACTACCTTTCATTCTTGCCAAACTCTTTGCAGACCTCCGTGCAAGCTTTAGAACAAGATTTTGGATGTTTTCTTTCCTGGTAGAGTTTCTCTTTGCAAGATATGGTGGAAAAGCTTTTTGCTGAGTGTTGAGCGGCAAGACACGCAGAAGACGCAGACACGCAGCTCTCCGAAGCTATGTGCAGGTCAACGGCTTCTTTCGGCCGAAACCGCTCTTAGGTGCTCACCGCGACCGGCACAATGCTCTGTGTGCGAAGAAGCCGCTTCTTCGCCTCCGGGAGAATCGGCGAGCGGCAGCTTCCCAAAGGCGAAGATGCAAGCCGCACCATGCAGGCACAGTGTGGGCAGCCTTCAGACTTAGAGAAAACAGTACTTTACCACTCTCCAGCCTTTTCCATGGCTATTATATTGGAAAAGAACGAGTTTTGGACAACTACCTTTCATTCTTGCCAAACTCTTTGCAGACCTCCGTGCAAGCTTTAGAACAAGATTTTGGATGTTTTCTTTCCTGGTAGAGCTTCTCTCTGCAAGATATGGTGGAAAAGCTTTTTGCTGAGTGTTGAGCGGCAAGACACGCAGAAGATGCAGACACGCGGCTCTCCGAAGCTATGTGCCGGTCCACGGCTTCTTTCGGCAGAAGCTGCTCTTAGGTGCTCACCGCGACCGGCCCAATGCTCTGTGTGCGAAGAAGCCGCTTCTTCGCCTCCGGGAGAATCGGCGAGCGGCAGCTTCCCAAAGGCGAAGATGCAAGCCGCACCATGCAGGCACAGTGTGGGCAGCCTTCAGACTTAGAGAAAACAGTACTTTACCACTCTCCTGCCTTTTCCATGGTTATTATATTGGAAAAGAACGAGTTTTGGACAACTACCTTTCATTCTTGCCAAACTCTTTGCAGACCCCCGTGCAAGCTTTAGAACAAGATTTTGGATGTTTTCTTTCCTGGCAGAGTTTCTCTTTCCAAGATATGGTGGAAAAGCTTTTTGCTGAGTGTTGAGCGGCAAGACACGCAGAAGACGCAGATACGCAGCTCTCCAAAGCTAAGTGCCGGTCCACGGCTTCTTTCGGCAAAAGCCGCTCTTAGATTGTCACCGCGACCGGCCCAATGCTCTGTGTGTGAAGAAGCCGCTTCTTCGCCTCCCGGAGAATCGGCGAGCGGCAGCTTCCCAAAGGCGAAGATGCAAGCCACAGCACTCAGGCACAGTGTGGGCAGCCTTCAGACTTAGAGAAAACAGTACTTTACCACTCTCCTGCCATTTCCATGGTTATTCTATTGGAAAAGAACGAGTTTTGGACAACTACCTTTCATTCTTGCCAAACTCTTTGCAGACCTCCGTGCAAGCTTTAGAACAAGATTTTGGATGTTTTCTTTCCTGGCAGAGTTTCTCTTTGCAAGATATGGTGGAAAAGCTTTTTGCTGAGTGTTGAGCGGCAAGACACGCAGAAGACGCAGATACGCAGCTCTCCGAAGCTAAGTGCCGGTCCCGGGCTTCTTTCGGTACAAACCGCTCTCAGGAGCTCCCTGGGCTCGCCACAATGTTGTGTGCGAAGAAGCCGCTTCTTCGCCTCTGGGAGAATCGGCGAGCGGCAGCTTCCCAAAGGCGAAGATGCAAGCCGCACCATGCAGGCACAGTGTGGGCTGCATTCAGACTTAGAGAAAACAGTACTTTACCTCTCTCCTGCCTTTTCCATGGTTATTATATTGGAAAAGAACGAGTTTTGGACAACTACCTTTCATTCTTGCCAAACTCTTTGCAGACCTCCGTGCAAGCTTTAGAACAAGATTTTGGATGTTTTCTTTCCTGGCAGAGTTTCTCTTTGCAAGATATGGTGGAAAAGCTTTTTGCTGAGTGTAGAGCGGCAAGACACGCAGAAGACGCAGACACGCAGCTCTCCAAAGCTAAGTGCCGGTCCACGGCTTGTTTCGGCAGAAGCCACTCTTAGGTGCTCACTGCGACCGGCCCAATGCTCTGTGTGCGAAGAAGCCGCTTCTTCGCCTCCCGGAGAATCGGTGAGCGGCAGCTTCCCAAAGGCGAAGGTGCAAGCCGCAGCATGCAGGCACAGTGTGGGCAGCCTTCAGACTTAGAGAAAACAGTACTTTACCACTCTCCTGCCTTTTCCATGGTTATTATATTGGAAAAGAACGAGTTTTGGACAACTACCTTTCATTCTTGCCAAACTCTTTGCAGACCTCCGTGCAAGCTTTAGAAGAAGATTTTGGATGTTTTCTTTCCTGGTAGAGTTTCTCTTTGCAAGATATGGTGGAAAAGCTTTTTGCTGAGTGTTGAGCGGCAAGACACGCAGAAGACGCAGACACGCAGCTCTCCGAAGCTATGTGCCGGTCAACGGCTTCTTTCGGCCGAAGCCGCTCTTAGGTGCTCACCGCGACCGGCACAATGCTCTGTGTGCGAAGAAGCCGCTTCTTCGCCTCCGGGAGAATCGGCGAGCGGCAGCTTCCCAAAGGCGAAGATGCAAGCCGCACCATGCAGGCACAGTGTGGGCAGCCTTCAGACTTAGAGAAAACAGTACTTTACCACTCTCCTGCCTTTTCCATGGCTATTATATTGGAAAAGAACGAGTTTTGGACAACTACCTTTCATTCTTGCCAAACTCTTTGCAGACCTCCGTGCAAGCTTTAGAACAAGATTTTGGATGTTTTCTTTCCTGGCAGAGTTTCTCTTTGCAAGATATGGTGGAAAAGCTTTTTGCTGAGTGTAGAGCGGCAAGACACGCAGAAGACGCAGACACGCAGCTCCCAAAGCTAACTGCCGGTCCACGGCTTCTTTCGGCAGAAGCCACTCTTAGGTGCTCACTGCGACCGGCCCAATGCTCTGTGTGCGAAGAAGCCGCTTCTTCGCCTCCGGGAGAATCGGCGAGCGGCAGCTTCCCAAAGGCGAAGATGCAAGCCGCAGCATGCAGGCACAGTGTGGGCAGCCTTCAGACATAGAGAAAACAGTACTTTACCACTCTCCTGCCTTTTCCATGGTTATTCTATTGGAAAAGAACGAGTTTTGGACAACTACCTTTCATTCTTGCCAAACTCTTTGCAGACCTCCGTGCAAGCTTTAGAACAAGATTTTGGATGTTTTCTTTCCTGGCAGAGTTTCTCTTTGCAAGATATGGTGGAAAAGCTTTTTGCTGAGTGTTGAGCGGCAAGACACGCAGAAGACGCAGATACGCAGCTCTCCGAAGCTAAGTGCCGGTCCACGGCTTCTTTCGGCAGAAGCCGCTCTTAGGTGCTCACCGCGACCGGCCCAATGCTCTGTGTGCGAAGAAGCCGCTTCTTCGCCCCCGGGAGAATCGGCGAGCGGCAGCTTCCCAAAGACGAAGATGCAAGCCGCACCATGCAGGCACAGTGTGGGCAGCCTTCAGACTTAGAGAAAACAGTACTTTACCACTCTCCTGCCTTTTCCATTGTTATGATATTGGAAAAGAACGAGTTTTGGACAACTACCTTTCATTCTTGCCAAACTCTTTGCAGACCTCCGTGCAAGCTTTAGAACAAGATTTTGGATGTTTTCTTTCCTGGCAGAGTTTCTCTTTGCAAGATATGGTGGAAAAGCTTTTTGCTGAGTGTAGAGCGGCAAGACACGCAGAAGACGCAGATACGCAGCTCTCCGAAGCTAAGTGCCGGTCCCGGGCATCTTTCGCCACAAACCGCTCTCAGGAGGTCCATGCGCTCGCCACAATGCTCTGTGTGCGAAGAAGCCGCTTCTGCGCCTCCGGGAGAATCGGTGAGCGGCAGCTTCCCAAAGGCGAAGATGCAAGCCGCACCATGCAGGCACAGTGTGGGCAGCCTTCAGACTTAGAGAAAACAGTACTTTACCTCTCTCCTGCCTTTTCCATGGTTATTATATTGGAAAAGAACGAGATTTGGACAACTACCTTTCATTCTTGCAAAATCATTGCAGACCTCCATGCAAGCTTTAGAACAAGATTTTGGATGTTTTCTTTCCTGGCAGAGTTTCTCTTTGCAAGATATGGTGGAAAAGCTTTTTGCTGAGTGTTGAGCGGCAAGACACGCAGAAGACGCAGATACGCAGCTCTCCGAAGCTAAGTGCCGGTCCACGGCTTCTTTCGGCAAAAGCCGCTCTTAGATTGTCACCGCGACCGGCCCAATGCTCTGTGTGCGAATAAGCTGCTTCTTCGCCTCCGGGAGAATCGGCGAGCGGCAGCTTCCCAAAGGCGAAGATGCAAGCCGCAGCATGCAGGCACAGTGTGGGCAGCCTTCAGACTTAGAGAAAACAGTACTTTACCACTCTCCTGCCTTTTCCATGGTTATTCTATTGGAAAAGAACGAGTTTTGGACAACTACCTTTCATTCTTGCCAAACTCTTTGCAGACCCCCGTGCAAGCTTTAGAACAAGATTTTGGATGTTTTCTTTCCTGGCAGAGTTTCTCTTTGCAAGATATGGTGGAAAAGCTTTTTGCTGAGTGTAGAGCGGCAAGACACGCAGAAGACGCAGATACGCAGCTCTCCGAAGCTAAGTGCTGGTCCACGGCTTCTTTCGGCAAAAGCCGCTCTTAGATTGTCACCGCGACCGGCCCAATGCTCTGTGTGCGAAGAAGCCGCTTCTTCGCCTCCGGGAGAATCGGCGAGCGGCAGCTTCCCAAAGGCGAAGATGCAAGCCGCACCATGCAGGCACAGTGTGGGCAGCCTTCAGACTTAGAGAAAACAGTACTTTACCACTCTCCTGCCTTTTCCATGGTTATTATATTGGAAAAGAACGAGTTTTGGACAACAACCTTTCATTCTTGCCAAACTCTTTGCAGACCCCCGTGCAAGCTTTAGAACAAGATTTTGGATGTTTTCTTTCCTGGCAGAGTTTCTCTTTGCAAGATATGGTGGAAAAGCTTTTTGCTGAGTGTAGAGCGGCAAGACACGCAGAAGACGCAGACACGCAGCTCCCAAAGCTAACTGCCGGTCCACGGCTTCTTTCGGCAGAAGCCACTCTTAGGTGCTCACTGCGACCGGCCCAATGCTCTGTGTGCGAAGAAGCCGCTTCTTCGCCTCCGGGAGAATCGGCGAGCGGCAGCTTCCCAAAGGCGAAGATGCAAGCCGCAGCATGCAGGCACAGTGTGGGCAGCCTTCAGACATAGAGAAAACAGTACTTTACCACTCTCCTGCCTTTTCCATGGTTATTCTATTGGAAAAGAACGAGTTTTGGACAACTACCTTTCATTCTTGCCAAACTCTTTGCAGACCTCCGTGCAAGCTTTAGAACAAGATTTTGGATGTTTTCTTTCCTGGCAGAGTTTCTCTTTGCAAGATATGGTGGAAAAGCTTTTTGCTGAGTGTTGAGCGGCAAGACACGCAGAAGACGCAGATACGCAGCTCTCCGAAGCTAAGTGCTGGTCCCGGGCTTCTTTCGGCACAAACCGCTCTCAGGAGCTCCCTGGGCTCGCCACAATGTTGTGTGCGAAGAAGCAGCTTCTTCGCCTCTGGGAGAATCGGCGAGCGGCAGCTTCCCAAAGGCGAAGATGCAAGCCGCACCATGCAGGCACAGTGTGGGCTGCATTCAGACTTAGAGAAAACAGTACCTCTCTCCTGCCTTTTCCATGGTTATTATATTGGAAAAGAACGAGTTTTGGACAACTACCTTTCATTCTTGCCAAACTCTTTGCAGACCTCCGTGCAAGCTTTAGAACAAGATTTTGGATGTTTTCTTTCCTGGCAGAGTTTCTCTTTGCAAGATATGGTGGAAAAGCTTTTTGCTGAGTGTAGAGCGGCAAGACACGCAGAAGACGCAGACACGCAGCTCTCCAAAGCTAAGTGCCGGTCCACGGCTTGTTTCGGCAGAAGCCACTCTTAGGTGCTCACTGCAACCGGCCCAATGCTCTGTGTGCGAAGAAGCCGCTTCTTCGCCTCCCGGAGAATCGGCGAGCGGCAGCTTCCCAAAGGCGAAGATGCAAGCCGCAGCATGCAGGCACAGTGTGGGCAGCCTTCAGACTTAGAGAAAACAGTACTTTACCACTCTCCTGCCTTTTCCATGGTTATTATATTGGAAAAGAACGAGTTTTGGACAACTACCTTTCATTCTTGCCAAACTCTTTGCAGACCTCCGTGCAAGCTTTAGAACAAGATTTTGGATGTTTTCTTTCCTGGTAGAGTTTCTCTTTGCAAGATATGGTGGAAAAGCTTTTTGCTGAGTGTTGAGCGGCAAGACACGCAGAAGACGCAGACACGCAGCTCTCCGAAGCTATGTGCCGGTCAACGGCTTCTTTCGGCCGAAGCCGCTCTTAGGTGCTCACCGCGACCGGCACAATGCTCTGTGTGCGAAGAAGCCGCTTCTTCGCCTCCGGGAGAATCGGCGAGCGGCAGCTTCCCAAAGGCGAAGATGCAAGCCGCACCATGCAGGCACAGTGTGGGCAGCCTTCAGACTTAGAGAAAACAGTACTTTACCACTCTCCAGCCTTTTCCATGGCTATTATATTGGAAAAGAACGAGTTTTGGACAACTACCTTTCATTCTTGCCAAACTCTTTGCAGACCTCCGTGCAAGCTTTAGAACAAGATTTTGGATGTTTTCTTTCCTGGTAGAACTTCTCTCTGCAAGATATGGTGGAAAAGCTTTTTGCTGAGTGTTGAGCGGCAAGACACGCAGAAGATGCAGACACGCGGCTCTCCGAAGCTATGTGCCGGTCCACGGCTTCTTTCGGCAGAAGCTGCTCTTAGGTGCTCACCGCGACCGGCCCAATGCTCTGTGTGCGAAGAAGCCGCTTCTTCGCCTCCGGGAGAATCGGCGAGCGGCAGCTTCCCAAAGGCGAAGATGCAAGCCGCACCATGCAGGCACAGTGTGGGCAGCCTTCAGACTTAGAGAAAACAGTACTTTACCACTCTCCTGCCTTTTCCATGGTTATTATATTGGAAAAGAACGAGTTTTGGACAACTACCTTTCATTCTTGCCAAACTCTTTGCAGACCCCCGTGCAAGCTTTAGAACAAGATTTTGGATGTTTTCTTTCCTGGCAGAGTTTCTCTTTCCAAGATATGGTGGAAAAGCTTTTTGCTGAGTGTTGAGCGGCAAGACACGCAGAAGACGCAGATACGCAGCTCTCCGAAGCTAAGTGCCGGTCCACGGCTTCTTTCGGCAAAAGCCGCTCTTAGATTGTCACCGCGACCGGCCCAATGCTCTGTGTGCGAAGAAGCCGCTTCTTCGCCTCCCGGAGAATCGGCGAGCGGCAGCTTCCCAAAGGCGAAGATGCAAGCCACAGCACTCAGGCACAGTGTGGGCAGCCTTCAGACTTAGAGAAAACAGTACTTTACCACTCTCCTGCCTTTTCCATGGTTATTCTATTGGAAAAGAACGAGTTTTGGACAACTACCTTTCATTCTTGCCAAACTCTGCAGACCTCCGTGCAAGCTTTAGAACAAGATTTTGGATGTTTTCTTTCCTGGCAGAGTTTCTCTTTGCAAGATATGGTGGAAAAGCTTTTTGCTGAGTGTAGAGCGGCAAGACACGCAGAAGACGCAGATACGCAGCTCTCCGAAGCTAAGTGCCGGTCCACGGCTTCTTTCGGCAGAAGCCACTCTTAGGTGCAAACCGCGACCGGCCCAATGCTCTGTGTGCGAAGAAGCCGCTTCTTCGCCTCCGGGAGAATCGGCGAGCGGCAGCTTCCCAAAGGCGAAGATGCAAGCCGCAGCATGCAGGCACAGTGTGGGCAGCCTTCAGACTTAGAGAAAACAGTACTTTACCACTCTCCTGCCTTTTCCATTGTTATTATATTGGAAAAGAACGAGTTTTGGACAACTACCTTTCATTCTTGCCAAACTCTTTGCAGACCCCCGTGCAAGCTTTAGAACAAGATTTTGGATGTTTTCTTTCCTGGTAGAGTTTCTCTTTGCAAGATATGGTGGAAAAGCTTTTTGCTGAGTGTTGAGCGGCAAGACACGCAGAAGACGCAGATACGCAGCTCTCCGAAGCTAAGTGCCGGTCCACGGCTTCTTTCGGCAGAAGCCGCTCTTAGGTGCTCACCGCGACCGGCCCAATGCTCTGTGTGCGAAGAAGCCGCTTCTTCGCCTCCGGGAGAATCGGCGAGCGGCAGCTTCCCAAAGGCGAAGATGCAAGCCGCAGCATGCAGGCACAGTGTGGGCAGCCTTCAGACTTAGAGAAAACAGTACTTTACCACTCTCCTGCCTTTTCCATGGTTATTATATTGGAAAAGAACGAGTTTTGGACAACTACCTTTCATTCTTGCCAAACTCTTTGCAGACCCCCGTGCAAGCTTTAGAACAAGATTTTGGATGTTTTCTTTCCTGGCAGAGTTTCTCTTTGCAAGATATGGTGGAAAAGCTTTTTGCTGAGTGTTGAGCGGCAAGACACGCAGAAGACGCAGATACGCAGCTCTCCGAAGCTAAGTGCCGGTCCCGGGCTTCTTTCAGCACAAACCACTCTCAGGAGCTCCCTGTGCTCGCCACTAATGTTGTGTGCGAAGAAGCAGCTTCTTCGCCTCCGGGAGAATCGGCGAGCCGCAGCTCCCCAAAGGCGAAGATGCAAGCCGCACCATGCAGGCACAGTGTGGGCAGCCTTCAGACTTAGAGAAAACAGTACTTTACCACTCTCCTGCCTTTTCCATGGTTATTCTATTGGAAAAGAACGAGTTTTGGACAACTAACTTTCATTCTTGCCAAACTCTTTGCAGACCCCCGTGCAAGCTTTAGAACAAGATTTTGGATGTTTTCTTTCCTGGCAGAGTTTCTCTTTGCAAGATATGGTGGAAAAGCTTTTTGCTGAGTGTAGAGCGGCAAGACACGCAGAAGACGCAGACACGCAGCTCCCAAAGCTAACTGCCGGTCCACGGCTTCTTTCGGCAGAAGCCACTCTTAGGTGCTCACTGCGACCGGCCCAATGCTCTGTGTGCGAAGAAGCCGCTTCTTCGCCTCCGGGAGAATCGGCGAGCGGCAGCTTCCCAAAGGCGAAGATGCAAGCCGCAGCATGCAGGCACAGTGTGGGCAGCCTTCAGACATAGAGAAAACAGTACTTTACCACTCTCCTGCCTTTTCCATGGTTATTCTATTGGAAAAGAACGAGTTTTGGACAACTACCTTTCATTCTTGCCAAACTCTTTGCAGACCTCCGTGCAAGCTTTAGAACAAGATTTTGGATGTTTTCTTTCCTGGCAGAGTTTCTCTTTGCAAGATATGGTGGAAAAGCTTTTTGCTGAGTGTTGAGCGGCAAGACACGCAGAAGACGCAGATACGCAGCTCTCCGAAGCTAAGTGCCGGTCCCGGGCTTCTTTCGGCACAAACCGCTCTCAGGAGCTCCCTGGGCTCGCCACAATGTTGTGTGCGAAGAAGCCGCTTCTTCGCCTCTGGGAGAATCGGCGAGCGGCAGCTTCCCAAAGGCGAAGATGCAAGCCGCACCATGCAGGCACAGTGTGGGCTGCATTCAGACTTAGAGAAAACAGTACTTTACCTCTCTCCTGCCTTTTCCATGGTTATTATATTGGAAAAGAACGTGTTTTGGACAACTACCTTTCATTCTTGCCAAACTCTTTGCAGACCTCCGTGCAAGCTTTAGAACAAGATTTTGGATGTTTTCTATCCTGGCAGAGTTTCTCTTTGCAAGATATGCTGGAAAAGCTTTTTGCTGAGTGTTGAGCGGCAAGACACGCAGAAGACGCAGATACGCAGCTCTCCGAAGCTAAGTGCCGGTCTACGGCTTCTTTCGGCAGAAGCCGCTCATAGGTGCTCACCGCGACCGGCACAATGCTCTGTGTGCGAAGAAGCCGCTTCTTCGCCTCCGGGAGAATCGGCGAGCGGCAGCTTCCCAAAGGCGAAGATGCAAGCCGCAGCATGCAGGCACAGTGTGGGCAGCCTTCAGACTTAGAGAAAACAGTACTTTACCACTCTCCTGCCTTTTCCATTGTTATTATATTGGAAAAGAACGAGTTTTGGACAACTACCTTTCATTCTTGCCAAACTCTTTGCAGACCTCCGTGCAAGCTTTAGAACAAGATTTTGGATGTTTTCTTTCCTGGTAGAGTTTCTCTTTGCAAGATATGGTGGAAAAGCTTTTTGCTGAGTGTTGAGCGGCAAGACACGCAGAAGACGCAGACACGCAGCTCTCCAAAGCTATGTGCCGGTCCATGGCTTCTTTCGGCAGAAGCCGCTCTTAGGTGCTCACCGCGACCGGCCCAATGCTCTGTGTGCGAAGAAGCCGCTTCTTCGCCTCCGGGAGAATCGGCGAGCGGCAGCTTCCCAAAGGCGAAGATGCAAGCCGCACCATGCAGGCACAGTGTGGGCTGCATTCAGACTTAGAGAAAACAGTACTTTACCTCTCTCCTGCCTTTTCCATGGTTATTATATTGGAAAAGAACGTGTTTTGGACAACTACCTTTCATTCTTGCCAAACTCTTTGCAGACCTCCGTGCAAGCTTTAGAACAAGATTTTGGATGTTTTCTTTCCTGGTAGAGCTTCTCTCTGCAAGATATGGTGGAAAAGCTTTTTGCTGAGTGTTTAGCGGCAAGACACGCAGAAGACGCAGATACGCAGCTCTCCGAAGCTATGTGCCGGTCCACGGCTTCTTTCGGCAGAAGCCGCTCTTAGATTGTCACCGCGACCGGCCCAATGCTCTGTGTGCGAAGAAGCAGCTTCTTCGCCTCTGGGAGAATCGGCGAGCGGCAGCTTCCCAAAGGCGAAGATGCAAGCCGCACCATGCAGGCACAGTGTGGGCAGCCTTCAGACTTAGAGAAAACAGTACTTTACCACTCTCCTGCCTTTTCCATGGTTATGATATTGGAAAAGAACGAGTTTTGGACAACTACCTTTCATTCTTGCCAAACTCTTTGCAGACCTCCGTGCAAGCTTTAGAACAAGATTTTGGATGTTTTCTTTCCTGGCAGAGTTTCTCTTTGCAAGATATGGTGGAAAAGCTTTTTGCTGAGTGTTGAGCGGCAAGACACACAGAAGACGCAGACACGCAGCTCTCCAAAGCTAAGTGCCGGTCCACGGCTTCTTTCGGCAGAAGCCGCTCTTAGGTGCTCACTGCGACCGGCCCAATGCTCTGTGTGCGAAGAAGCCGCTTCTTCGCCTCCCGGAGAATCGGCGAGCGGCAGCTTCCCAAAGGCGAAGATGCAAGCCGCAGCATGCAGGCACAGTGTGGGCAGCCTTCAGACTTAGAGAAAACAGTACTTTACCACTCTCCTGCCTTTTCCATTGTTATTATATTGGAAAAGAACGAGTTTTGGACAACAACTTTTCATTCTTGCCAAACTCTTTGCAGACCTCCGTGCAAGCTTTAGAACAAGATTTTGGATGTTTTCTTTCCTGGTAGAGTTTCTCTTTGGAAGATATGGTGGAAAAGCTTTTTGCTGAGTGTAGAGCGGCAAGACACGCAGAAGACGCAGACACGCAGCTCTCCAAAGCTAAGTGCCGGTCCACGGCTTGTTTCGGCAGAAGCCACTCTTAGGTGCTCACTGCGACCGGCCCAATGCTCTGTGTGCGAAGAAGCCGCTTCTTCGCCTCCCGGAGAATCGGCGAGCGGCAGCTTCCCAAAGGCGAAGATGCAAGCCGCAGCATGCAGGCACAGTGTGGGCAGCCTTCAGACTTAGAGAAAACAGTACTTTACCACTCTCCTGCCTTTTCCATGGTTATTATATTGGAAAAGAACGAGTTTTGGACAACTACCTTTCATTCTTGCCAAACTCTTTGCAGATCTCCGTGCAGGCTTTAGAGCAAGATTTTGGATGTTTTCTTTCCTGGTAGAGTTTCTCTCTGCAAGATATGGTGGAAAAGCTTTTTGCTGAGTGTAGAGCGGCAAGACACGCAGAAGACGCAGACACGCGGCTCTCCGAAGCTATGTGCCGGTCCACGGCTTCTTTCGGCAGAAGCCGCTCTTAGGTGATCACCGCGACCGGCCCAATGCTCTGTGTGCGAAGAAGCCGCTTCTTCGCCTCCGGGAGAATCGGCGAGCGGCAGCTTCCCAAAGGCGAAGATGCAAGCCGCACCATGCAGGCACAGTGTGGGCAGCCTTCAGACTTAGAGAAAACAGTACTTTACCACTCTCCTGCCTTTTCCATTGTTATTATATTGGAAAAGAACGAGTTTTGGACAACAACTTTCATTCTTGCCAAACTCTTTGCAGACCTCCGTGCAAGCTTTAGAACAAGATTTTGGATGTTTTCTTTCCTGGCAGAGTTTCTCTTTGCAAGATATGCTGGACAAGCTTTTTGCTGAGTGTAGAGCGGCAAGACACGCAGAAGACGCAGATACGCAGCTCTCCGAAGCTAAGTGCCGGTCCACGGCTTCTTTCGGCAGAAGCCGCTCTTAGGTGCAAACCGCGACCGGCCCTATGCTCTGTGTGCGAAGAAGCCGCTTCTTCGCCTCCGGGAGAATCGGCGAGCGGCAGCTTCCCAAAGGCGAAGATGCAAGCCGCAGCATGCCGGCACAGTGTGGGCAGCCTTCAGACTTAGAGAAAACAGTACTTTACCACTCTCCTGCCTTTTCCATGGTTATTATATTGGAAAAGAACGAGTTTTGGACAACTACCTTTCATTCTTGCCAAACTCTTTGCAGACCCCCGTGCAAGCTTTAGAACAAGATTTTGGAAGTTTTCTTTCCTGGCAGAGTTTCTCTTTCCAAGATATGGTGGAAAAGCTTTTTGCTGAGTGTTGAGCGGCAAGACACGCAGAAGACGCAGATACGCAGCTCTCCGAAGCTAAGTGCCGGTCCCGGGCTTCTTTCGGCACAAACCGCTCTCAGGAGCTCCCTGGGCTCGCCACAATGTTGTGTGCGAAGAAGCCGCTTCTTCGCCTCTGGGAGAATCGGCGAGCGGCAGCTTCCCAAAGGCGAAGATGCAAGCCGCACCATGCAGGCACAGTGTGGGCTGCATTCAGACTTAGAGAAAACAGTACTTTACCTCTCTCCTGCCTTTTCCATGGTTATTATATTGGAAAAGAACGTGTTTTGGACAACTACCTTTCATTCTTGCCAAACTCTTTGCAGACCTCCGTGCAAGCTTTAGAACAAGATTTTGGATGTTTTCTTTCCTGGCAGAGTTTCTCTTTGCAAGATATGGTGGAAAAGCTTTTTGCTGAGTGTAGAGCGGCAAGACACGCAGAAGACGCAGACACGCAGCTCTCCGAAGCTAAGTGCCGGTCCACGGCTTCTTTCGGCAGAAGCCGCTCTTAGGTGCTCACTGCGACCGGCCCAATGCTCTGTGTGCGAAGAAGCCGCTTCTTCGCCTGCGGGAGAATCGGCGAGCGGCAGCTTCCCAAAGGCGAAGATGCAAGCCGCAGCATGCAGGCACAGTGTGGGCAGCCTTCAGACTTAGAGAAAACAGTACTTTACCACTCTCCTGCCTTTTCCATGGTTATTCTATTGGAAAAGAACGAGTTTTGGACAACAACTTTTCATTCTTGCAAAAGTCTTTGCAGACCCCCGTGCAAGCTTTAGAACAAGATTTTGGATGTTTTCTTTCCTGGCAGAGTTTCTCTTTGCAAGATATGGTGGAAAAGCTTTTTGCTGAGTGTTGAGCGGCAAGACACGCAGAAGACGCAGATACGCAGCTCTCCGAAGCTAAGTGCCGGTCCACGGCTTCTTTCGGTAGAAGCCGCATTAGGTGCTCACCGCGACCGGCCCAATGCTCTGTGTGCGAAGAAGCCGCTTCTTCGCCTCCGGGAGAATCGGCGAGCGGCAACTTCCCAAAGGCAATGATGCAAGCCGCACCATGCAGGCACAGTGTGGGCAGCCTTCAGACTTAGAGAAAACAGTACTCTACCACTCCCCTGCCTTTTCCATGGCTATTATATTGGAAAAGAACGAGTTTTGGACAACTACCTTTCATTCTTGCCAAACTCTTTGCAGACCTCCGTGCAAGCTTTAGAACAAGATTTTGGATGTTTTCTTTCCTGGCAGAGTTTCTCTTTGCAAGATATGGTGGAAAAGCTTTTGGCTGAGTGTTGAGCGGCAAGACACGCAGAAGACGCAGATACGCAGCTCTCCGAAGCTAAGTGACGGTCCACGGCTTCTTTCGGCAGAAGCCGCTCTTAGGTGCTCACCGCGACCGGCCCAATGCTCTGTGTGCGAAGAAGCCGCTTCTTCGCCTCCGGGAGAATCGGCGAGCGGCAGCTTCCCAGAGGCGAAGATGCAAGCCGCACCATGCAGGCACAGTGTGGGCAGCCTTCAGACTTAGAGAAAACAGTACTTTACCACTCTCCTGCCTTTTCCATTGTTATGATATTGGAAAAGAACGAGTTTTGGACAACTACCTTTCATTCTTGCCAAACTCTTTGCAGACCTCCGTGCAAGCTTTAGAACAAGATTTTGGATGTTTTCTTTCCTGGCAGAGTTTCTCTTTGCAAGATATGGTGGAAAAGCTTTTTGCTGAGTGTAGAGCGGCAAGACACGCAGAAGACTCAGATACGCAGCTCTCCGAAGCTAAGTGCCGGTCCCGGGCATCTTTCGCCACAAACCGCTCTCAGGAGGTCCATGCGCTCGCCACAATGCTCTGTGTGCGAAGAAGCCGCTTCTGCGCCTCCGGGAGAATCGGTGAGCGGCAGCTTCCCAAAGGCGAAGATGCAAGCCGCACCATGCAGGCACAGTGTGGGCAGCCTTCAGACTTAGAGAAAACAGTACTTTACCACTCTCCTGCCTTTTCCATTGTTATGATATTGGAAAAGAACGAGTTTTGGACAACTACCTTTCATTCTTGGCAAACTCTTTGCAGACCTCCGTGCAAGCTTTAGAACAAGATTTTGGATGTTTTCTTTCCTGGCAGAGTTTCTCTTTGCAAGATATGGTGGAAAAGCTTTTTGCTGAGTGTAGAGCGGCAAGACACGCAGAAGACGCAGATACGCAGCTCTCCGAAGCTAAGCGCCGGTCCCGGGCATCTTTCGCCACAAACCGCTCTCAGGAGGTCCATGCGCTCGCCACAATGCTCTGTGTGCGCAGAAGCCGCTTCTGCGCCTCCGGGAGAATCGGTGAGCGGCAGCTTCCCAAAGGCGAAGATGCAAGCCGCACCATGCAGGCACAGTGTGGGCAGCCTTCAGACTTAGAGAAAACAGTACTTTACCTCTCTCCTGCCTTTTCCATGGTTATTATATTGGAAAAGAACGAGATTTGGACAACTACCTTTCATTCTTGCAAAATCTTTGCAGACCTCCATGCAAGCTTTAGAACAAGATTTTGGATGTTTTCTTTCCTGGCAGAGTTTCTCTTTGCAAGATATGGTGGAAAAGCTTTTTGCTGAGTGTTGAGCGGCAAGACACGCAGAAGACGCAGATACGCAGCTCTCCGAAGCTAAGTGCCGGTCCACGGCTTCTTTCGGCAAAAGCCGCTCTTAGATTGTCACCGCGACCGGCCCAATGCTCTGTGTGCGAAGAAGCAGCTTCTTCGCCTCCGGGAGAATCGGCGAGCGGCAGCTTCCCAAAGGCGAAGATGCAAGCCGTAGCATGCAGGCACAGTGTGGGCAGCCTTCAGACTTAGAGAAAACAGTACTTTACCACTCTCCTGCCTTTTCCATGGTTATTCTATTGGAAAAGAACGAGTTTTGGACAACTACCTTTCATTCTTGCCAAACTCTTTGCAGACCCCCGTGCAAGCTTTAGAACAAGATTTTGGATGTTTTCTTTCCTGGCAGAGTTTCTCTTTGCAAGATATGGTGGAAAAGCTTTTTGCTGAGTGTTGAGCGGCAAGACACGCAGAAGACGCAGATACGCAGCTCTCCGAAGCTAAGTGCCGGTCCACGGCTTCTTTCGGCAGAAGCCGCTCTTAGGTGCTCACCGCGACCGGCCCAATGCTCTGTGTGCGAAGAAGCGGCTTCTTCGCCTCCGGGAGAATCGGCGAGCGGCAACTTCCCAAAGGCAATGATGCAAGCCGCACCATGCAGGCACAGTGTGGGCAGCCTTCAGACTTAGAGAAAACAGTACTTTACCACTCTCCTGCCTTTTCCATTGTTATGATATTGGAAAAGAACGAGTTTTGGACAACTACCTTTCATTCTTGCCAAACTCTTTGCAGACCTCCGTGCAAGCTTTAGAACAAGATTTTGGATGTTTTCTTTCCTGGCAGAGTTTCTCTTTGCAAGATATGGTGGAAAAGCTTTTTGCTGAGTGTAGAGCGGCAAGACACGCAGAAGACGCAGATACGCAGCTCTCCGAAGCTAAGTGCCGGTCCCGGGCATCTTTCGCCACAAACCGCTCTCAGGAGGTCCATGCGCTCGCCACAATGCTCTGTGTGCGAAGAAGCCGCTTCTGCGCCTCCGGGAGAATCGGTGAGCGGCAGCTTCCCAAAGGCGAAGATGCAAGCCGCACCATGCAGGCACAGTGTGGGCAGCCTTCAGACTTAGAGAAAACAGTACTTTACCTCTCTCCTGCCTTTTCCATGGTTATTATATTGGAAAAGAACGAGTTTTGGACAACTACCTTTCATTCTTGCCAAACTCTTTGCAGACCCCCGTGCAACTTTAGAACAAGATTTTGGATGTTTTCTTTCCTGGCAGAGTTTCTCTTTGCAAGATATGGTGGAAAAGCTTTTTGCTGAGTGTTGAGCGGCAAGACACGCAGAAGACGCAGATACGCAGCTCTCCGAAGCTAAGTGCCGGTCCCGGGCTTCTTTCAGCACAAACCACTCTCAGGAGCTCCCTGCGCTCGCCACAATGTTGTGTGCGAAGAAGCAGCTTCTTCGCCTCCGGGAGAATCGGCGAGCCGCAGCTTCCCAAAGGCGAAGATGAAAGCCGCACCATGCAGGCACAGTGTGGGCTGCATTCAGACTTAGAGAAAACAGTACTTTACCACTCTCCTGCCTTTTCCATGGTTATTATATTGGAAAAGAACGAGTTTTGGACAACTACCTTTCATTCTTGCCAAACTCTTTGCAGACCTCCGTGCAAGCTTTAGAACAAGATTTTGGATGTTTTCTTTCCTGGCAGAGTTTCTCTTTGCAAGATATGGTGGAAAAGCTTTTTGCTGAGTGTAGAGCGGCAAGACACGCAGAAGACGCAGATACGCAGCTCCCAAAGCTAACTGCCGGTCCACGGCTTCTTTCGGCAGAAACCACTCTTAGGTGCTCACTGCGACCGGCCCAATGCTCTGTGTGCGAAGAAGCCGCTTCTTCGCCTCCGGGAGAATCGGCGAGCGGCAGCTTCCCAAAGGCGAAGATGCAAGCCGCACCATGCAGGCACAGTGTGGGCAGCCTTCAGACTTAGAGAAAACAGTACTTTACCACTCTCCTGCCTTTTCCATTGTTATGATATTGGAAAAGAACGAGTTTTGGACAACTACCTTTCATTCTTGCCAAACTCTTTGCAGACCTCCGTGCAAGCTTTAGAACAAGATTTTGGATGTTTTCTTTCCTGGCAGAGTTTCTCTTTCCAAGATATGGTGGAAAAGCTTTTTGCTGAGTGTAGAGCGGCAAGACACGCAGAAGACGCAGATACGCAGCTCTCCGAAGCTAAGTGCCGGTCCCGGGCATCTTTCGCCACAAACCGCTCTCAGGAGGTCCATGCGCTCGCCACAATGCTCTGTGTGCGAAGAAGCCGCTTCTGCGCCTCCGGGAGAATCGGTGAGCGGCAGCTTCCCAAAGGCGAAGATGCAAGCCGCACCATGCAGGCACAGTGTGGGCAGCCTTCAGACTTAGAGAAAACAGTACTTTACCACTCTCCTGCCTTTTCCATTGTTATGATATTGGAAAAGAACGAGTTTTGGACAACTACCTTTCATTCTTGCCAAACTCTTTGCAGACCTCCGTGCAAGCTTTAGAACAAGATTTTGGATGTTTTCTTTCCTGGCAGAGTTTCTCTTTGCAAGATATGGTGGAAAAGCTTTTTGCTGAGTGTAGAGCGGCAAGACACGCAGAAGACGCAGATACGCAGCTCTCCGAAGCTAAGTGCCGGTCCCGGGCATCTTTCGCCACAAACCACTCTCAGGAGGTCCATGCGCTCGCCACAATGCTCTGTGTGCGAAGAAGCCGCTTCTGCGCCTCCGGGAGAATCGGTGAGCGGCAGCTTCCCAAAGGCGAAGATGCAAGCCGCACCATGCAGGCACAGTGTGGGCAGCCTTCAGACTTAGAGAAAACAGTACTTTACCTCTCTCCTGCCTTTTCCATGGTTATTATATTGGAAAAGAACGAGATTTGGACAACTACCTTTCATTCTTGCAAAATCTTTGCAGACCTCCATGCAAGCTTTAGAACAAGATTTTGGATGTTTTCTTTCCTGGCAGAGTTTCTCTTTGCAAGATATGGTGGAAAAGCTTTTTGCTGAGTGTTGAGCGGCAAGACACGCAGAAGACGCAGATACGCAGCTCTCCGAAGCTAAGTGCCGGTCCACGGCTTCTTTCGGCAAAAGCCGCTCTTAGATTGTCACCGCGACCGGCCCAATGCTCTGTGTGCGAAGAAGCAGCTTCTTCGCCTCCGGGAGAATCGGCGAGCGGCAGCTTTCCAAAGGCGAAGATGCAAGCCGTAGCATGCAGGCACAGTGTGGGCAGCCTTCAGACTTAGAGAAAACAGTACTTTACCACTCTCCTGCCTTTTCCATGGTTATTCTATTGGAAAAGAACGAGTTTTGGACAACTACCTTTCATTCTTGCAAAAGTCTTTGCAGACCCCCGTGCAAGCTTTAGAACAAGATTTTGGATGTTTTCTTTCCTGGCAGAGTTTCTCTTTGCAAGATATGGTGGAAAAGCTTTTTGCTGAGTGTTGAGCGGCAAGACACGCAGAAGACGCAGATACGCAGCTCTCCGAAGCTAAGTGCCGGTCCACGGCTTCTTTCGGCAGAAGCCGCTCTTAGGTGCTCACCGCGACCGGCCCAATGCTCTGTGTGCGAAGAAGCGGCTTCTTCGCCTCCGGGAGAATCGGCGAGCGGCAGCTTCCCAAAGGCAATGATGCAAGCCGCACCATGCAGGCACAGTGTGGGCAGCCTTCAGACTTAGAGAAAACAGTACTCTACCACTCCCCTGCCTTTTCCATGGCTATTATATTGGAAAAGAACGAGTTTTGGACAACTACCTTTCATTCTTGCCAAACTCTTTGCAGACCTCCGTGCAAGCTTTAGAACAAGATTTTGGATGTTTTCTTTCCTGGTAGAGTTTCTCTTTGGAAGATATGGTGGAAAAGCTTTTTGCTGAGTGTAGAGCGGCAAGACACGCAGAAGACGCAGACACGCAGCTCTCCAAAGCTAAGTGCCGGTCCACGGCTTGTTTCGGCAGAAGCCACTCTTAGGTGCTCACTGCGACCGGCCCAATGCTCTGTGTGCGAAGAAGCCGCTTCTTCGCCTCCCGGAGAATCGGCGAGCGGCAGCTTCCCAAAGGCGAAGATGCAAGCCGCAGCATGCAGGCACAGTGTGGGCAGCCTTCAGACTTAGAGAAAACAGTACTTTACCACTCTCCTGCCTTTTCCATGGTTATTATATTGGAAAAGAACGAGGTTTGGACAACTACCTTTCATTTTTGCCAAACTCTTTGCAGATCTCCGTGCAAGCTTTAGAGCAAGATTTTGGATGTTTTCTTTCCTGGTAGAGTTTCTCTCTGCAAGATATGGTGGAAAAGCTTTTTGCTGAGTGTTGAGCGGCAAGACACGCAGAAGACGCAGACACGCGGCTCTCCGAAGCTATGTGCCGGTCCACGGCTTCTTTCGGCAGAAGCCGCTCTTAGGTGCTCACCGCGACCGGCCCAATGCTCTGTGTGCGAAGAAGCCGCTTCTTCGCCTCCGGGAGAATCGGCGAGCGGCAGCTTCCCAAAGGCGAAGATGCAAGCCGCACCATGCCGGCACAGTGTGGGCAGCCTTCAGACTTAGAGAAAACAGTACTTTACCACTCTCCTGCCTTTTCCATTGTTATTATATTGGAAAAGAACGAGTTTTGGACAACAACCTTTCATTCTTGCAAAAGTCTTTGCACACTTCCGTGCAAGCTTTAGAACAAGATTTTGGATGTTTTCTTTCCTGGCAGAGTTTCTCTTTGCAAGATATGCTGGAAAAGCTTTTTGCTGAGTGTTGAGCGGCAAGACACGCAGAAGACGCAGATACGCAGCTCTCCGAAGCTAAGTGCCGGTCCACGGCTTCTTTCGGCAGAAGCCGCTCTTAGGTGCAAACCGCGACCGGCCCAATGCTCTGTGTGCGAAGAAGCCGCTTCTTCGCCTCCGGGAGAATTGGCGAGCGGCAGCTTCCCAAAGGCGAAGATGCAAGCCGCAGCATGCAGGCACAGTGTGGGCAGCCTTCAGACTTAGAGAAAACAGTACTTTACCACTCTCCTGCCTTTTCCATGGTTATTATATTGGAAAAGAACGAGTTTTGGACAGCAACTTTTCATTCTTGCCAAACTCTTTGCAGACCCCCGTGCAAGCTTTAGAACAAGATTTTGGATGTTTTCTTTCCTGGCAGAGTTTCTCTTTGCAAGATATGGTGGAAAAGCTTTTGGCTGAGTGTTGAGCGGCAAGACACGCAGAAGACGCAGATACGCAGCTCTCCGAAGCTAAGTGCCGGTCCACGGCTTCTTTCGGCAGAAGCCGCTCTTAGGTGCTCACCGCGACCGGCCCAATGCTCTGTGTGCGAAGAAGCCGCTTCTTCGCCTCCGGGAGAATCGGCGAGCGGCAGCTTCCCAAAGGCGAAGATGCAAGCCGCACCATGCAGGCACAGTGTGGGCAGCCTTCAGACTTAGAGAAAACAGTACTTTACCACTCTCCTGCCTTTTCCATTGTTATGATATTGGAAAAGAACGAGTTTTGGACAACTACCTTTCATTCTTGCCAAACTCTTTGCAGACCTCCGTGCAAGCTTTAGAACAAGATTTTGGATGTTTTCTTTCCTGGCAGAGTTTCTCTTTGCAAGATATGGTGGAAAAGCTTTTTGCTGAGTGTAGAGCGGCAAGACACGCAGAAGACGCAGATACGCAGCTCTCCGAAGCTAAGTGCCGGTCCCGGGCATCTTTCGCCACAAACCGCTCTCAGGAGGTCCATGCGCTCGCCACAATGCTCTGTGTGCGCAGAAGCCGCTTCTGCGCCTCCGGGAGAATCGGTGAGCGGCAGCTTCCCAAAGGCGAAGATGCAAGCCGCACCATGCAGGCACAGTGTGGGCAGCCTTCAGACTTAGAGAAAACAGTACTTTACCTCTCTCCTGCCTTTTCCATGGTTATTATATTGGAAAAGAACGAGATTTGGACAACTACCTTTCATTCTTGCAAAATCTTTGCAGACCTCCATGCAAGCTTTAGAACAAGATTTTGGATGTTTTCTTTCCTGGCAGAGTTTCTCCTTGCAAGATATGGTGGAAAAGCTTTTTGCTGAGTGTAGAGCGGCAAGACACGCAGAAGACGCAGATACGCAGCTCTCCGAAGCTAAGTGCCGGTCCACGGCTTCTTTCGGCAAAAGCCGCTCTTAGATTGTCACCGCGACCGGCCCAATGCTCTGTGTGCGAAGAAGCAGCTTCTTCGCCTCCGGGAGAATCGGCGAGCGGCAGCTTCCCAAAGGCGAAGATGCAAGCCGTAGCATGCAGGCACAGTGTGGGCAGCCTTCAGACTTAGAGAAAACAGTACTTTACCACTCTCCTGCCTTTTCCATGGTTATTCTATTGGAAAAGAACGAGTTTTGGACAACTACCTTTCATTCTTGCCAAACTCTTTGCAGACCCCCGTGCAAGCTTTAGAACAAGATTTTGGATGTTTTCTTTCCTGGCAGAGTTTCTCTTTGCAAGATATGGTGGAAAAGCTTTTTGCTGAGTGTTGAGCGGCAAGACACGCAGAAGACGCAGATACGCAGCTCTCCGAAGCTAAGTGCCGGTCCCGGGCTTCTTTCGGCAGAAGCCGCTCTTAGATTGTCACCGCGACCGGCCCAATGCTCTGTGTGCGAAGAAGCAGCTTCTTCGCCTCCGGGAGAATCGGCGAGCGGCAGCTTCCCAAAGGCGAAGATGCAAGCCGCAGCATGCAGGCACAGTGTGGGCAGCCTTGAGACTTAGAGAAAACAGTACTTTACCACTCTCCTGCCTTTTCCATGGTTATTATATTGGAAAAGAACGAGTTTTGGACAACAACCTTTCATTCTTGCCAAACTCTTTGCAGACCCCCGTGCAAGCTTTAGAACAAGATTTTGGATGTTTTCTTTCCTGGCAGAGTTTCTCTTTGCAAGATATGGTGGAAAAGCTTTTTGCTGAGTGTTGAGCGGCAAGACACGCAGAAGACGCAGATACGCAGCTCTCCGAAGCTAAGTGCCGGTCCCCGGCTTCTTTCAGCACAAACCACTCTCAGGAGCTCCCTGCGCTCGCCACAATGTTGTGTGCGAAGAAGCAGCTTCTTCGCCTCCGGGAGAATCGGCGAGCCGCAGCTTCCCAAAGGCGAAGATGAAAGCCGCACCATGCAGGCACAGTGTGGGCTGCATTCAGACTTAGAGAAAACAGTACTTTACCACTCTCCTGCCTTTTCCATGGTTATTATATTGGAAAAGAACGAGTTTTGGACAACTACCTTTCATTCTTGCCAAACTCTTTGCAGACCTCCGTGCAAGCTTTAGAACAAGATTTTGGATGTTTTCTTTCCTGGCAGAGTTTCTCTTTGCAAGATATGGTGGAAAAGCTTTTTGCTGAGTGTAGAGCGGCAAGACACGCAGAAGACGCAGATACGCAGCTCCCAAAGCTAACTGCCGGTCCACGGCTTCTTTCGGCAGAAACCACTCTTAGGTGCTCACTGCGACCGGCCCAATGCTCTGTGTGCGAAGAAGCCGCTTCTTCGCCTCCCGGAGAATCGGCGAGCGGCAGCTTCCCAAAGGCGAAGATGCAAGCCGCAGCATGCAGGCACAGTGTGGGCAGCCTTCAGACATAGAGAAAACAGTACTTTACCACTCTCCTGCCTTTTCCATGGTTATTCTATTGGAAAAGAACGAGTTTTGGACAACTACCTTTCATTCTTGCCAAACTCTTTGCAGACCTCCGTGCAAGCTTTAGAACAAGATTTTGGATGTTTTCTTTCCTGGCAGAGTTTCTCTTTGCAAGATATGGTGGAAAAGCTTTTTGCTGAGTGTTGAGCGGCAAGACACGCAGAAGACGCAGATACGCAGCTCTCCGAAGCTAAGTGCCGGTCCCGGGCTTCTTTCGGCACAAACCGCTCTCAGGAGCTCCCTGGGCTCGCCACAATGTTGTGTGCGAAGAAGCCGCTTCTTCGCCTCTGGGAGAATCGGCGAGCGGCAGCTTCCCAAAGGCGAAGATGCAAGCCGCACCATGCAGGCACAGTGTGGGCAGCCTTCAGACTTAGAGAAAACAGTACTTTACCACTCTCCTGCCTTTTCCATTGTTATTATATTGGAAAAGAACGAGTTTTGGACAACAACTTTTCATTCTTGCAAAAGTCTTTGCAGACCTCTGTGCAAGCTTTAGAACAAGATTTTGGATGTTTTCTTTCCTGGCAGAGTTTCTCTTTGCAAGATATGGTGGAAAAGCTTTTTGCTGAGTGTTGAGCGGCAAGACACGCAGAAGACGCAGATACGCAGCTCTCTGAAGCTATGTGCCGGTCCACGGCTTCTTTCGGCAGAAGCCGCTCTTAGGTGCTCACCGCGACCGGCCCAATGCTCTGTGTGCGAAGAAGCCGCTTCTTCGCCTCTGGGAGAATCGGCGAGCGGCAGCTTCCCAAAGGCGAAGATGCAAGCCGCAGCATGCAGGCACAGTGTGGGCAGCCTTCAGACTTAGAGAAAACAGTACTCTACCACTCCCCTGCCTTTTCCATGGCTATTATATTGGAAAAGAACGAGTTTTGGACAACTACCTTTCATTCTTGCCAAACTCTTTGCAGACCTCCGTGCAAGCTTCAGAACAAGATTTTGGATGTTTTCTTTCCTGGTAGAGTTTCTCTTTGCAAGATATGGTGGAAAAGCTTTTTGCTGAGTGTTGAGCGGCAAGACACGCAAAAGACGCTGACACGCAGCTCTCCGAAGCTATGTGCCGGTCCACGGCTTCTTTCGGCAGAAGCCGCTCTTAGGTGCAAACCGCGACCGGCCACAATGCTCTGTGTGCGAAGAAGCCGCTTCTTCGCCTCCGGGAGAATCGGTGAGCGGCAGCTTCCCAAAGGCGAAGATGCAAGCCGCACCACACAGGCACAGTGTGGGCAGCCTTCAGACTTAGAGAAAACAGTACTTTACCACTCTCCTGCCTTTTCCATGGTTATTATATTGGAAAAGAACGAGTTTTGGACAACAACTTTTCATTCTTGCAAAAGTCTTTGCAGACCTCCGTGCAAGCTTTAGAACAAGATTTTGGATGTTTTCTTTCCTGGCAGAGTTTCTCTTTGCAAGATATGCTGGAAAAGCTTTTTGCTGAGTGTTGAGCGGCAAGACACGCAGAAGACGCAGATACGCAGCTCTCCGAAGCTAAGTGCCGGTCCACGGCTTCTTTCGGCAGAAGCCGCTCTTAGGTGCAAACCGCGACTGGCCCAATGCTCTGTGTGCGAAGAAGCCGCTTCTTCGCCTCCCGGAGAATCGGCGAGCGGCAGCTTCCCAAAGGCGAAGATGCAAGCCGCAGCATGCAGGCACAGTGTGGGCAGCCTTCAGACATAGAGAAAACAGTACTTTACCACTCTCCTGCCTTTTCCATGGTTATTCTATTGGAAAAGAACGAGTTTTGGACAACTACCTTTCATTCTTGCCAAACTCTTTGCAGACCTCCGTGCAAGCTTTAGAACAAGATTTTGGATGTTTTCTTTCCTGGCAGAGTTTCTCTTTGCAAGATATGGTGGAAAAGCTTTTTGCTGAGTGTTGAGCGGCAAGACACGCAGAAGACGCAGATACGCAGCTCTCCGAAGCTAAGTGCCGGTCCCGGGCTTCTTTCGGCACAAACCGCTCTCAGGAGCTCCCTGGGCTCGCCACAATGTTGTGTGCGAAGAAGCAGCTTCTTCGCCTCTGGGAGAATCGGCGAGCGGCAGCTTCCCAAAGGCGAAGATGCAAGCCGCACCATGCAGGCACAGTGTGGGCTGCATTCAGACTTAGAGAAAACAGTACTTTACCTCTCTCCTGCCTTTTCCATGGTAATTATATTGGAAAAGAACGAGTTTTGGACAACTACCTTTCATTCTTGCCAAACTCTTTGCAGACCTCCGTGCAAGCTTTAGAACAAGATTTTGGATGTTTTCTTTCCTGGCAGAGTTTCTCTTTGCAAGATATGGTGGAAAAGCTTTTTGCTGAGTGTAGAGCGGCAAGACACGCAGAAGACGCAGACACGCAGCTCTCCAAAGCTAAGTGCCGGTCCACGGCTTGTTTCGGCAGAAGCCACTCTTAGGTGCTCACTGCGACCGGCCCAATGCTCTGTGTGCGAAGAAGCCGCTTCTTCGCCTCCCGGAGAATCGGCGAGCGGCAGCTTCCCAAAGGCGAAGGTGCAAGCCGCAGCATGCAGGCACAGTGTGGGCAGCCTTCAGACTTAGAGAAAACAGTACTTTACCACTCTCCTGCCTTTTCCATGGTTATTATATTGGAAAAGAACCTGTTTTGGACAACTACCTTTCATTCTTGCCAAACTCTTTGCAGACCTGCGTGCAAGCTTTAGAACAAGATTTTGGATGTTTTCTTTCCTGGCAGAGTTTCTCTTTGCAAGATATGGTGGAAAAGCTTTTTGCTGAGTGTTGAGCGGCAAGACACGCAGAAGACGCAGACACGCAGCTCTCCAAAGCTAAGTGCCGGTCCACGGCTTCTTTCGGCAGAAGCCGCTCTTAGGTGCTCACTGCGACCGGCCCAATGCTCTGTGTGCGAAGAAGCCGCTTCTTCGCCTCCCGGAGAATCGGCGAGCGGCAGCTTCCCAAAGGCGAAGATGCAAGCCGCAGCATGCAGGCACAGTGTGGGCAGCCTTCAGACTTAGAGAAAACAGTACTTTACCACTCTCCTGCCTTTTCCATGGTTATTATATTGGAAAAGAACGAGTTTTGGACAACTACCTTTCATTCTTGCCAAACTCTTTGCAGACCTCCGTGCAAGCTTTAGAACAAGATTTTGGATGTTTTCTTTCCTGGTAGAGTTTCTCTTTGCAAGATATGGTGGAAAAGCTTTTTGCTGAGTGTTGAGCGGCAAGACACGCAGAAGACGCAGACACGCAGCTCTCCGAAGCTATGTGCCGGTCAACGGCTTCTTTCGGCCGAAACCGCTCTTAGGTGCTCACCGCGACCGGCACAATGCTCTGTGTGCGAAGAAGCCGCTTCTTCGCCTCCGGGAGAATCGGCGAGCGGCAGCTTCCCAAAGGCGAAGATGCAAGCCGCACCATGCAGGCACAGTGTGGGCAGCCTTCAGACTTAGAGAAAACAGTACTTTACCACTCTCCAGCCTTTTCCATGGCTATTATATTGGAAAAGAACGAGTTTTGGACAACTACCTTTCATTCTTGCCAAACTCTTTGCAGACCTCCGTGCAAGCTTTAGAACAAGATTTTGGATGTTTTCTTTCCTGGTAGAGCTTCTCTCTGCAAGATATGGTGGAAAAGCTTTTTGCTGAGTGTTGAGCGGCAAGACACGCAGAAGATGCAGACACGCGGCTCTCCGAAGCTATGTGCCGGTCCACGGCTTCTTTCGGCAGAAGCTGCTCTTAGGTGCTCACCGCGACCGGCCCAATGCTCTGTGTGCGAAGAAGCCGCTTCTTCGCCTCCGGGAGAATCGGCGAGCGGCAGCTTCCCAAAGGCGAAGATGCAAGCCGCACCATGCAGGCACAGTGTGGGCAGCCTTCAGACTTAGAGAAAACAGTACTTTACCACTCTCCTGCCTTTTCCATGGTTATTCTATTGGAAAAGAACGAGTTTTGGACAACTAACTTTCATTTTTGCCAAACTCTTTGCAGACCCCCGTGCAAGCTTTAGAACAAGATTTTGGATGTTTTCTTTCCTGGCAGAGTTTCTCTTTGCAAGATATGGTGGAAAAGCTTTTTGCTGAGTGTAGAGCGGCAAGACACGCAGAAGACGCAGACACGCAGCTCCCAAAGCTAACTGCCGGTCCACGGCTTCTTTCGGCAGAAGCCACTCTTAGGTGCTCACTGCGACCGGCCCAATGCTCTGTGTGCGAAGAAGCCGCTTCTTCGCCTCCGGGAGAATCGGCGAGCGGCAGCTTCCCAAAGGCGAAGATGCAAGCCGCAGCATGCAGGCACAGTGTGGGCAGCCTTCAGACATAGAGAAAACAGTACTTTACCACTCTCCTGCCTTTTCCATGGTTATTCTATTGGAAAAGAACGAGTTTTGGACAACTACCTTTCATTCTTGCCAAACTCTTTGCAGACCTCCGTGCAAGCTTTAGAACAAGATTTTGGATGTTTTCTTTCCTGGCAGAGTTTCTCTTTGCAAGATATGGTGGAAAAGCTTTTTGCTGAGTGTTGAGCGGCAAGACACGCAGAAGACGCAGATACGCAGCTCTCCGAAGCTAAGTGCCGGTCCCGGGCTTCTTTCGGCACAAACCGCTCTCAGGAGCTCCCTGGGCTCGCCACAATGTTGTGTGCGAAGAAGCAGCTTCTTCGCCTCTGGGAGAATCGGCGAGCGGCAGCTTCCCAAAGGCGAAGATGCAAGCCGCACCATGCAGGCACATTGTGGGCTGCATTCAGACTTAGAGAAAACAGTACTTTACCTCTCTCCTGCCTTATCCATGGTTATTCTATTGGAAAAGAACGAGTTTTGGACAACTACCTTTCATTCTTGCCAAACTCTTTGCAGACCTCCGTGCAAGCTTTAGAACAAGATTTTGGATGTTTTCTTTCCTGGCAGAGTTTCTCTTTGCAAGATATGGTGGAAAAGCTTTTTGCTGAGTGTAGAGCGGCAAGACACGCAGAAGACGCAGACACGCAGCTCTCCAAAGCTAAGTGCCGGTCCACGGCTTGTTTCGGCAGAAGCCACTCTTAGGTGCTCACTGCGACCGGCCCAATGCTCTGTGTGCGAAGAAGCCGCTTCTTCGCCTCCCGGAGAATCGGCGAGCGGCAGCTTCCCAAAGGCGAAGGTGGAAGCCGCAGCATGCAGGCACAGTGTGGGCAGCCTTCAGACTTAGAGAAAACAGTACTTTACCACTCTCCTGCCTTTTCCATGGTTATTATATTGGAAAAGAACCTGTTTTGGACAACTACCTTTCATTCTTGCCAAACTCTTTGCAGACCTGCGTGCAAGCTTTAGAACAAGATTTTGGATGTTTTCTTTCCTGGCAGAGTTTCTCTTTGCAAGATATGGTGGAAAAGCTTTTTGCTGAGTGTTGAGCGGCAAGACACGCAGAAGACGCAGACACGCAGCTCTCCAAAGCTAAGTGCCGGTCCACGGCTTCTTTCGGCAGAAGCCGCTCTTAGGTGCTCACTGCGACCGGCCCAATGCTCTGTGTGCGAAGAAGCCGCTTCTTCGCCTCCCGGAGAATCGGCGAGCGGCAGCTTCCCAAAGGCGAAGATGCAAGCCGCAGCATGCAGGCACAGTGTGGGCAGCCTTCAGACTTAGAGAAAACAGTACTTTACCACTCTCCTGCCTTTTCCATGGTTATTATATTGGAAAAGAACGAGTTTTGGACAACTACCTTTCATTCTTGCCAAACTCTTTGCAGACCTCGGTGCAAGCTTTAGAACAAGATTTTGGATGTTTTCTTTCCTGGTAGAGTTTCTCTTTGCAAGATATGGTGGAAAAGCTTTTTGCTGAGTGTTGAGCGGCAAGACACGCAGAAGACGCAGACACGCAGCTCTCCGAAGCTATGTGCCGGTCAACGGCTTCTTTCGGCCGAAACCGCTCTTAGGTGCTCACCGCGACCGGCACAATGCTCTGTGTGCGAAGAAGCCGCTTCTTCGCCTCCGGGAGAATCGGCGAGCGGCAGCTTCCCAAAGGCGAAGATGCAAGCCGCACCATGCAGGCACAGTGTGGGCAGCCTTCAGACTTAGAGAAAACAGTACTTTACCACTCTCCAGCCTTTTCCATGGCTATTATATTGGAAAAGAACGAGTTTTGGACAACTACCTTTCATTCTTGCCAAACTCTTTGCAGACCTCCGTGCAAGCTTTAGAACAAGATTTTGGATGTTTTCTTTCCTGGTAGAGCTTCTCTCTGCAAGATATGGTGGAAAAGCTTTTTGCTGAGTGTTGAGCGGCAAGACACGCAGAAGATGCAGACACGCGGCTCTCCGAAGCTATGTGCCGGTCCACGGCTTCTTTCGGCAGAAGCTGCTCTTAGGTGCTCACCGCGACCGGCCCAATGCTCTGTGTGCGAAGAAGCCGCTTCTTCGCCTCCGGGAGAATCGGCGAGCGGCAGCTTCCCAAAGGCGAAGATGCAAGCCGCACCATGCAGGCACAGTGTGGGCAGCCTTCAGACTTAGAGAAAACAGTACTTTACCACTCTCCTGCCTTTTCCATGGTTATTATATTGGAAAAGAACGAGTTTTGGACAACTACCTTTCATTCTTGCCAAACTCTTTGCAGACCCCCGTGCAAGCTTTAGAACAAGATTTTGGATGTTTTCTTTCCTGGCAGAGTTTCTCTTTCCAAGATATGGTGGAAAAGCTTTTTGCTGAGTGTTGAGCGGCAAGACACGCAGAAGACGCAGATACGCAGCTCTCCAAAGCTAAGTGCCGGTCCACGGCTTCTTTCGGCAAAAGCCGCTCTTAGATTGTCACCGCGACCGGCCCAATGCTCTGTGTGTGAAGAAGCCGCTTCTTCGCCTCCCGGAGAATCGGCGAGCGGCAGCTTCCCAAAGGCGAAGATGCAAGCCACAGCACTCAGGCACAGTGTGGGCAGCCTTCAGACTTAGAGAAAACAGTACTTTACCACTCTCCTGCCATTTCCATGGTTATTCTATTGGAAAAGAACGAGTTTTGGACAACTACCTTTCATTCTTGCCAAACTCTTTGCAGACCTCCGTGCAAGCTTTAGAACAAGATTTTGGATGTTTTCTTTCCTGGCAGAGTTTCTCTTTGCAAGATATGGTGGAAAAGCTTTTTGCTGAGTGTTGAGCGGCAAGACACGCAGAAGACGCAGATACGCAGCTCTCCGAAGCTAAGTGCCGGTCCCGGGCTTCTTTCGGTACAAACCGCTCTCAGGAGCTCCCTGGGCTCGCCACAATGTTGTGTGCGAAGAAGCCGCTTCTTCGCCTCCGGGAGAATCGGCGAGCGGCAGCTTCCCAAAGGCGAAGATGCAAGCCGCACCATGCAGGCACAGTGTGGGCTGCATTCAGACTTAGAGAAAACAGTACTTTACCTCTCTCCTGCCTTTTCCATGGTTATTATATTGGAAAAGAACGAGTTTTGGACAACTACCTTTCATTCTTGCCAAACTCTTTGCAGACCTCCGTGCAAGCTTTAGAACAAGATTTTGGATGTTTTCTTTCCTGGCAGAGTTTCTCTTTGCAAGATATGGTGGAAAAGCTTTTTGCTGAGTGTAGAGCGGCAAGACACGCAGAAGACGCAGACACGCAGCTCTCCAAAGCTAAGTGCCGGTCCACGGCTTGTTTCGGCAGAAGCCACTCTTAGGTGCTCACTGCGACCGGCCCAATGCTCTGTGTGCGAAGAAGCCGCTTCTTCGCCTCCCGGAGAATCGGTGAGCGGCAGCTTCCCAAAGGCGAAGGTGCAAGCCGCAGCATGCAGGCACAGTGTGGGCAGCCTTCAGACTTAGAGAAAACAGTACTTTACCACTCTCCTGCCTTTTCCATGGTTATTATATTGGAAAAGAACGAGTTTTGGACAACTACCTTTCATTCTTGCCAAACTCTTTGCAGACCTCCGTGCAAGCTTTAGAAGAAGATTTTGGATGTTTTCTTTCCTGGTAGAGTTTCTCTTTGCAAGATATGGTGGAAAAGCTTTTTGCTGAGTGTTGAGCGGCAAGACACGCAGAAGACGCAGACACGCAGCTCTCCGAAGCTATGTGCCGGTCAACGGCTTCTTTCGGCCGAAGCCGCTCTTAGGTGCTCACCGCGACCGGCACAATGCTCTGTGTGCGAAGAAGCCGCTTCTTCGCCTCCGGGAGAATCGGCGAGCGGCAGCTTCCCAAAGGCGAAGATGCAAGCCGCACCATGCAGGCACAGTGTGGGCAGCCTTCAGACTTAGAGAAAACAGTACTTTACCACTCTCCTGCCTTTTCCATGGCTATTATATTGGAAAAGAACGAGTTTTGGACAACTACCTTTCATTCTTGCCAAACTCTTTGCAGACCTCCGTGCAAGCTTTAGAACAAGATTTTGGATGTTTTCTTTCCTGGCAGAGTTTCTCTTTGCAAGATATGGTGGAAAAGCTTTTTGCTGAGTGTAGAGCGGCAAGACACGCAGAAGACGCAGACACGCAGCTCCCAAAGCTAACTGCCGGTCCACGGCTTCTTTCGGCAGAAGCCACTCTTAGGTGCTCACTGCGACCGGCCCAATGCTCTGTGTGCGAAGAAGCCGCTTCTTCGCCTCCGGGAGAATCGGCGAGCGGCAGCTTCCCAAAGGCGAAGATGCAAGCCGCAGCATGCAGGCACAGTGTGGGCAGCCTTCAGACATAGAGAAAACAGTACTTTACCACTCTCCTGCCTTTTCCATGGTTATTCTATTGGAAAAGAACGAGTTTTGGACAACTACCTTTCATTCTTGCCAAACTCTTTGCAGACCTCCGTGCAAGCTTTAGAACAAGATTTTGGATGTTTTCTTTCCTGGCAGAGTTTCTCTTTGCAAGATATGGTGGAAAAGCTTTTTGCTGAGTGTTGAGCGGCAAGACACGCAGAAGACGCAGATACGCAGCTCTCCGAAGCTAAGTGCCGGTCCACGGCTTCTTTCGGCAGAAGCCGCTCTTAGGTGCTCACCGCGACCGGCCCAATGCTCTGTGTGCGAAGAAGCCGCTTCTTCACCCCCGGGAGAATCGGCGAGCGGCAGCTTCCCAAAGACGAAGATGCAAGCCGCACCATGCAGGCACAGTGTGAGCTGCATTCAGACTTAGAGAAAACAGTACTTTACCACTCTCCTGCCTTTTCCATTGTTATGATATTGGAAAAGAACGAGTTTTGGACAACTACCTTTCATTCTTGCCAAACTCTTTGCAGACCTCCGTGCAAGCTTTAGAACAAGATTTTGGATGTTTTCTTTCCTGGCAGAGTTTCTCTTTGCAAGATATGGTGGAAAAGCTTTTTGCTGAGTGTAGAGCGGCAAGACACGCAGAAGACGCAGATACGCAGCTCTCCGAAGCTAAGTGCCGGTCCCGGGCATCTTTCGCCACAAACCGCTCTCAGGAGGTCCATGCGCTCGCCACAATGCTCTGTGTGCGAAGAAGCCGCTTCTGCGCCTCCGGGAGAATCGGCGAGCGGCAGCTTCCCAAAGGCGAAGATGCAAGCCGCACCATGCAGGCACAGTGTGGGCAGCCTTCAGACTTAGAGAAAACAGTACTTTACCACTCTCCTGCCTTTTCCATGGTTATTATATTGGAAAAGAACGAGTTTTGGACAACTACCTTTCATTCTTGCCAAACTCTTTGCAGACCCCCGTGCAAGCTTTAGAACAAGATTTTGGATGTTTTCTTTCCTGGCAGAGTTTCTCTTTCCAAGATATGGTGGAAAAGCTTTTTGCTGAGTGTTGAGCGGCAAGACACGCAGAAGACGCAGATACGCAGCTCTCCAAAGCTAAGTGCCGGTCCACGGCTTCTTTCGGCAAAAGCCGCTCTTAGATTGTCACCGCGACCGGCCCAATGCTCTGTGTGTGAAGAAGCCGCTTCTTCGCCTCCCGGAGAATCGGCGAGCGGCAGCTTCCCAAAGGCGAAGATGCAAGCCACAGCACTCAGGCACAGTGTGGGCAGCCTTCAGACTTAGAGAAAACAGTACTTTACCACTCTCCTGCCATTTCCATGGTTATTCTATTGGAAAAGAACGAGTTTTGGACAACTACCTTTCATTCTTGCCAAACTCTTTGCAGACCTCCGTGCAAGCTTTAGAACAAGATTTTGGATGTTTTCTTTCCTGGCAGAGTTTCTCTTTGCAAGATATGGTGGAAAAGCTTTTTGCTGAGTGTTGAGCGGCAAGACACGCAGAAGACGCAGATACGCAGCTCTCCGAAGCTAAGTGCCGGTCCCGGGCTTCTTTCGGTACAAACCGCTCTCAGGAGCTCCCTGGGCTCGCCACAATGTTGTGTGCGAAGAAGCCGCTTCTTCGCCTCCGGGAGAATCGGCGAGCGGCAGCTTCCCAAAGGCGAAGATGCAAGCCGCACCATGCAGGCACAGTGTGGGCTGCATTCAGACTTAGAGAAAACAGTACTTTACCTCTCTCCTGCCTTTTCCATGGTTATTATATTGGAAAAGAACGAGTTTTGGACAACTACCTTTCATTCTTGCCAAACTCTTTGCAGACCTCCGTGCAAGCTTTAGAACAAGATTTTGGATGTTTTCTTTCCTGGCAGAGTTTCTCTTTGCAAGATATGGTGGAAAAGCTTTTTGCTGAGTGTAGAGCGGCAAGACACGCAGAAGACGCAGACACGCAGCTCTCCAAAGCTAAGTGCCGGTCCACGGCTTGTTTCGGCAGAAGCCACTCTTAGGTGCTCACTGCGACCGGCCCAATGCTCTGTGTGCGAAGAAGCCGCTTCTTCGCCTCCCGGAGAATCGGTGAGCGGCAGCTTCCCAAAGGCGAAGGTGCAAGCCGCAGCATGCAGGCACAGTGTGGGCAGCCTTCAGACTTAGAGAAAACAGTACTTTACCACTCTCCTGCCTTTTCCATGGTTATTATATTGGAAAAGAACGAGTTTTGGACAACTACCTTTCATTCTTGCCAAACTCTTTGCAGACCTCCGTGCAAGCTTTAGAAGAAGATTTTGGATGTTTTCTTTCCTGGTAGAGTTTCTCTTTGCAAGATATGGTGGAAAAGCTTTTTGCTGAGTGTTGAGCGGCAAGACACGCAGAAGACGCAGACACGCAGCTCTCCGAAGCTATGTGCCGGTCAACGGCTTCTTTCGGCCGAAGCCGCTCTTAGGTGCTCACCGCGACCGGCACAATGCTCTGTGTGCGAAGAAGCCGCTTCTTCGCCTCCGGGAGAATCGGCGAGCGGCAGCTTCCCAAAGGCGAAGATGCAAGCCGCACCATGCAGGCACAGTGTGGGCAGCCTTCAGACTTAGAGAAAACAGTACTTTACCACTCTCCTGCCTTTTCCATGGCTATTATATTGGAAAAGAACGAGTTTTGGACAACTACCTTTCATTCTTGCCAAACTCTTTGCAGACCTCCGTGCAAGCTTTAGAACAAGATTTTGGATGTTTTCTTTCCTGGCAGAGTTTCTCTTTGCAAGATATGGTGGAAAAGCTTTTTGCTGAGTGTAGAGCGGCAAGACACGCAGAAGACGCAGACACGCAGCTCCCAAAGCTAACTGCCGGTCCACGGCTTCTTTCGGCAGAAGCCACTCTTAGGTGCTCACTGCGACCGGCCCAATGCTCTGTGTGCGAAGAAGCCGCTTCTTCGCCTCCGGGAGAATCGGCGAGCGGCAGCTTCCCAAAGGCGAAGATGCAAGCCGCAGCATGCAGGCACAGTGTGGGCAGCCTTCAGACATAGAGAAAACAGTACTTTACCACTCTCCTGCCTTTTCCATGGTTATTCTATTGGAAAAGAACGAGTTTTGGACAACTACCTTTCATTCTTGCCAAACTCTTTGCAGACCTCCGTGCAAGCTTTAGAACAAGATTTTGGATGTTTTCTTTCCTGGCAGAGTTTCTCTTTGCAAGATATGGTGGAAAAGCTTTTTGCTGAGTGTTGAGCGGCAAGACACGCAGAAGACGCAGATACGCAGCTCTCCGAAGCTAAGTGCCGGTCCACGGCTTCTTTCGGCAGAAGCCGCTCTTAGGTGCTCACCGCGACCGGCCCAATGCTCTGTGTGCGAAGAAGCCGCTTCTTCACCCCCGGGAGAATCGGCGAGCGGCAGCTTCCCAAAGACGAAGATGCAAGCCGCACCATGCAGGCACAGTGTGAGCTGCATTCAGACTTAGAGAAAACAGTACTTTACCACTCTCCTGCCTTTTCCATTGTTATGATATTGGAAAAGAACGAGTTTTGGACAACTACCTTTCATTCTTGCCAAACTCTTTGCAGACCTCCGTGCAAGCTTTAGAACAAGATTTTGGATGTTTTCTTTCCTGGCAGAGTTTCTCTTTGCAAGATATGGTGGAAAAGCTTTTTGCTGAGTGTAGAGCGGCAAGACACGCAGAAGACGCAGATACGCAGCTCTCCGAAGCTAAGTGCCGGTCCCGGGCATCTTTCGCCACAAACCGCTCTCAGGAGGTCCATGCGCTCGCCACAATGCTCTGTGTGCGAAGAAGCCGCTTCTGCGCCTCCGGGAGAATCGGTGAGCGGCAGCTTCCCAAAGGCGAAGATGCAAGCCGCACCATGCAGGCACAGTGTGGGCAGCCTTCAGACTTAGAGAAAACAGTACTTTACCTCTCTCCTGCCTTTTCCATGGTTATTATATTGGAAAAGAACGAGATTTGGACAACTACCTTTCATTCTTGCAAAATCTTTGCAGACCTCCATGCAAGCTTTAGAACAAGATTTTGGATGTTTTCTTTCCTGGCAGAGTTTCTCTTTGCAAGATATGGTGGAAAAGCTTTTTGCTGAGTGTTGAGCGGCAAGACACGCAGAAGACGCAGATACGCAGCTCTCCGAAGCTAAGTGCCGGTCCACGGCTTCTTTCGGCAAAAGCCGCTCTTAGATTGTCACCGCGACCGGCCCAATGCTCTGTGTGCGAATAAGCTGCTTCTTCGCCTCCGGGAGAATCGGCGAGCGGCAGCTTCCCAAAGGCGAAGATGCAAGCCGCAGCATGCAGGCACAGTGTGGGCAGCCTTCAGACTTAGAGAAAACAGTACTTTACCACTCTCCTGCCTTTTCCATGGTTATTCTATTGGAAAAGAACGAGTTTTGGACAACTACCTTTCATTCTTGCCAAACTCTTTGCAGACCCCCGTGCAAGCTTTAGAACAAGATTTTGGATGTTTTCTTTCCTGGCAGAGTTTCTCTTTGCAAGATATGGTGGAAAAGCTTTTTGCTGAGTGTAGAGCGGCAAGACACGCAGAAGACGCAGATACGCAGCTCTCCGAAGCTAAGTGCTGGTCCACGGCTTCTTTCGGCAAAAGCCGCTCTTAGATTGTCACCGCGACCGGCCCAATGCTCTGTGTGCGAAGAAGCCGCTTCTTCGCCTCCGGGAGAATCGGCGAGCGGCAGCTTCCCAAAGGCGAAGATGCAAGCCGCACCATGCAGGCACAGTGTGGGCAGCCTTCAGACTTAGAGAAAACAGTACTTTACCACTCTCCTGCCTTTTCCATGGTTATTATATTGGAAAAGAACGAGTTTTGGACAACAACCTTTCATTCTTGCCAAACTCTTTGCAGACCCCCGTGCAAGCTTTAGAACAAGATTTTGGATGTTTTCTTTCCTGGCAGAGTTTCTCTTTGCAAGATATGGTGGAAAAGCTTTTTGCTGAGTGTAGAGCGGCAAGACACGCAGAAGACGCAGACACGCAGCTCCCAAAGCTAACTGCCGGTCCACGGCTTCTTTCGGCCGAAACCGCTCTTAGGTGCTCACTGCGACCGGCCCAATGCTCTGTGTGCGAAGAAGCCGCTTCTTCGCCTCCGGGAGAATCGGCGAGCGGCAGCTTCCCAAAGGCGAAGATGCAAGCCGCACCATGCAGGCACAGTGTGGGCAGCCTTCAGACTTAGAGAAAACAGTACTTTACCACTCTCCAGCCTTTTCCATGGCTATTATATTGGAAAAGAACGAGTTTTGGACAACTACCTTTCATTCTTGCCAAACTCTTTGCAGACCTCCGTGCAAGCTTTAGAACAAGATTTTGGATGTTTTCTTTCCTGGTAGAGCTTCTCTCTGCAAGATATGGTGGAAAAGCTTTTTGCTGAGTGTTGAGCGGCAAGACACGCAGAAGATGCAGACACGCGGCTCTCCGAAGCTATGTGCCGGTCCACGGCTTCTTTCGGCAGAAGCTGCTCTTAGGTGCTCACCGCGACCGGCCCAATGCTCTGTGTGCGAAGAAGCCGCTTCTTCGCCTCCGGGAGAATCGGCGAGCGGCAGCTTCCCAAAGGCGAAGATGCAAGCCGCACCATGCAGGCACAGTGTGGGCAGCCTTCAGACTTAGAGAAAACAGTACTTTACCACTCTCCTGCCTTTTCCATGGTTATTCTATTGGAAAAGAACGAGTTTTGGACAACTAACTTTCATTTTTGCCAAACTCTTTGCAGACCCCCGTGCAAGCTTTAGAACAAGATTTTGGATGTTTTCTTTCCTGGCAGAGTTTCTCTTTGCAAGATATGGTGGAAAAGCTTTTTGCTGAGTGTAGAGCGGCAAGACACGCAGAAGACGCAGACACGCAGCTCCCAAAGCTAACTGCCGGTCCACGGCTTCTTTCGGCAGAAGCCACTCTTAGGTGCTCACTGCGACCGGCCCAATGCTCTGTGTGCGAAGAAGCCGCTTCTTCGCCTCCGGGAGAATCGGCGAGCGGCAGCTTCCCAAAGGCGAAGATGCAAGCCGCAGCATGCAGGCACAGTGTGGGCAGCCTTCAGACTTAGAGAAAACAGTACTTTACCACTCTCCTGCCATTTCCATGGTTATTCTATTGGAAAAGAACGAGTTTTGGACAACTACCTTTCATTCTTGCCAAACTCTTTGCAGACCTCCGTGCAAGCTTTAGAACAAGATTTTGGATGTTTTCTTTCCTGGCAGAGTTTCTCTTTGCAAGATATGGTGGAAAAGCTTTTTGCTGAGTGTTGAGCGGCAAGACACGCAGAAGACGCAGATACGCAGCTCTCCGAAGCTAAGTGCCGGTCCCGGGCTTCTTTCGGTACAAACCGCTCTCAGGAGCTCCCTGGGCTCGCCACAATGTTGTGTGCGAAGAAGCCGCTTCTTCGCCTCTGGGAGAATCGGCGAGCGGCAGCTTCCCAAAGGCGAAGATGCAAGCCGCACCATGCAGGCACAGTGTGGGCTGCATTCAGACTTAGAGAAAACAGTACTTTACCTCTCTCCTGCCTTTTCCATGGTTATTATATTGGAAAAGAACGAGTTTTGGACAACTACCTTTCATTCTTGCCAAACTCTTTGCAGACCTCCGTGCAAGCTTTAGAACAAGATTTTGGATGTTTTCTTTCCTGGCAGAGTTTCTCTTTGCAAGATATGGTGGAAAAGCTTTTTGCTGAGTGTAGAGCGGCAAGACACGCAGAAGACGCAGACACGCAGCTCTCCAAAGCTAAGTGCCGGTCCACGGCTTGTTTCGGCAGAAGCCACTCTTAGGTGCTCACTGCGACCGGCCCAATGCTCTGTGTGCGAAGAAGCCGCTTCTTCGCCTCCCGGAGAATCGGTGAGCGGCAGCTTCCCAAAGGCGAAGGTGCAAGCCGCAGCATGCAGGCACAGTGTGGGCAGCCTTCAGACTTAGAGAAAACAGTACTTTACCACTCTCCTGCCTTTTCCATGGTTATTATATTGGAAAAGAACGAGTTTTGGACAACTACCTTTCATTCTTGCCAAACTCTTTGCAGACCTCCGTGCAAGCTTTAGAAGAAGATTTTGGATGTTTTCTTTCCTGGTAGAGTTTCTCTTTGCAAGATATGGTGGAAAAGCTTTTTGCTGAGTGTTGAGCGGCAAGACACGCAGAAGACGCAGACACGCAGCTCTCCGAAGCTATGTGCCGGTCAACGGCTTCTTTCGGCCGAAGCCGCTCTTAGGTGCTCACCGCGACCGGCACAATGCTCTGTGTGCGAAGAAGCCGCTTCTTCGCCTCCGGGAGAATCGGCGAGCGGCAGCTTCCCAAAGGCGAAGATGCAAGCCGCACCATGCAGGCACAGTGTGGGCAGCCTTCAGACTTAGAGAAAACAGTACTTTACCACTCTCCTGCCTTTTCCATGGCTATTATATTGGAAAAGAACGAGTTTTGGACAACTACCTTTCATTCTTGCCAAACTCTTTGCAGACCTCCGTGCAAGCTTTAGAACAAGATTTTGGATGTTTTCTTTCCTGGCAGAGTTTCTCTTTGCAAGATATGGTGGAAAAGCTTTTTGCTGAGTGTAGAGCGGCAAGACACGCAGAAGACGCAGACACGCAGCTCCCAAAGCTAACTGCCGGTCCACGGCTTCTTTCGGCAGAAGCCACTCTTAGGTGCTCACTGCGACCGGCCCAATGCTCTGTGTGCGAAGAAGCCGCTTCTTCGCCTCCGGGAGAATCGGCGAGCGGCAGCTTCCCAAAGGCGAAGATGCAAGCCGCAGCATGCAGGCACAGTGTGGGCAGCCTTCAGACATAGAGAAAACAGTACTTTACCACTCTCCTGCCTTTTCCATGGTTATTCTATTGGAAAAGAACGAGTTTTGGACAACTACCTTTCATTCTTGCCAAACTCTTTGCAGACCTCCGTGCAAGCTTTAGAACAAGATTTTGGATGTTTTCTTTCCTGGCAGAGTTTCTCTTTGCAAGATATGGTGGAAAAGCTTTTTGCTGAGTGTTGAGCGGCAAGACACGCAGAAGACGCAGATACGCAGCTCTCCGAAGCTAAGTGCCGGTCCACGGCTTCTTTCGGCAGAAGCCGCTCTTAGGTGCTCACCGCGACCGGCCCAATGCTCTGTGTGCGAAGAAGCCGCTTCTTCACCCCCGGGAGAATCGGCGAGCGGCAGCTTCCCAAAGACGAAGATGCAAGCCGCACCATGCAGGCACAGTGTGAGCTGCATTCAGACTTAGAGAAAACAGTACTTTACCACTCTCCTGCCTTTTCCATTGTTATGATATTGGAAAAGAACGAGTTTTGGACAACTACCTTTCATTCTTGCCAAACTCTTTGCAGACCTCCGTGCAAGCTTTAGAACAAGATTTTGGATGTTTTCTTTCCTGGCAGAGTTTCTCTTTGCAAGATATGGTGGAAAAGCTTTTTGCTGAGTGTAGAGCGGCAAGACACGCAGAAGACGCAGATACGCAGCTCTCCGAAGCTAAGTGCCGGTCCCGGGCATCTTTCGCCACAAACCGCTCTCAGGAGGTCCATGCGCTCGCCACAATGCTCTGTGTGCGAAGAAGCCGCTTCTGCGCCTCCGGGAGAATCGGTGAGCGGCAGCTTCCCAAAGGCGAAGATGCAAGCCGCACCATGCAGGCACAGTGTGGGCAGCCTTCAGACTTAGAGAAAACAGTACTTTACCTCTCTCCTGCCTTTTCCATGGTTATTATATTGGAAAAGAACGAGATTTGGACAACTACCTTTCATTCTTGCAAAATCTTTGCAGACCTCCATGCAAGCTTTAGAACAAGATTTTGGATGTTTTCTTTCCTGGCAGAGTTTCTCTTTGCAAGATATGGTGGAAAAGCTTTTTGCTGAGTGTTGAGCGGCAAGACACGCAGAAGACGCAGATACGCAGCTCTCCGAAGCTAAGTGCCGGTCCACGGCTTCTTTCGGCAAAAGCCGCTCTTAGATTGTCACCGCGACCGGCCCAATGCTCTGTGTGCGAATAAGCTGCTTCTTCGCCTCCGGGAGAATCGGCGAGCGGCAGCTTCCCAAAGGCGAAGATGCAAGCCGCAGCATGCAGGCACAGTGTGGGCAGCCTTCAGACTTAGAGAAAACAGTACTTTACCACTCTCCTGCCTTTTCCATGGTTATTCTATTGGAAAAGAACGAGTTTTGGACAACTACCTTTCATTCTTGCCAAACTCTTTGCAGACCCCCGTGCAAGCTTTAGAACAAGATTTTGGATGTTTTCTTTCCTGGCAGAGTTTCTCTTTGCAAGATATGGTGGAAAAGCTTTTTGCTGAGTGTAGAGCGGCAAGACACGCAGAAGACGCAGATACGCAGCTCTCCGAAGCTAAGTGCTGGTCCACGGCTTCTTTCGGCAAAAGCCGCTCTTAGATTGTCACCGCGACCGGCCCAATGCTCTGTGTGCGAAGAAGCCGCTTCTTCGCCTCCGGGAGAATCGGCGAGCGGCAGCTTCCCAAAGGCGAAGATGCAAGCCGCACCATGCAGGCACAGTGTGGGCAGCCTTCAGACTTAGAGAAAACAGTACTTTACCACTCTCCTGCCTTTTCCATGGTTATTATATTGGAAAAGAACGAGTTTTGGACAACAACCTTTCATTCTTGCCAAACTCTTTGCAGACCCCCGTGCAAGCTTTAGAACAAGATTTTGGATGTTTTCTTTCCTGGCAGAGTTTCTCTTTGCAAGATATGGTGGAAAAGCTTTTTGCTGAGTGTAGAGCGGCAAGACACGCAGAAGACGCAGACACGCAGCTCCCAAAGCTAACTGCCGGTCCACGGCTTCTTTCGGCAGAAGCCACTCTTAGGTGCTCACTGCGACCGGCCCAATGCTCTGTGTGCGAAGAAGCCGCTTCTTCGCCTCCGGGAGAATCGGCGAGCGGCAGCTTCCCAAAGGCGAAGATGCAAGCCGCAGCATGCAGGCACAGTGTGGGCAGCCTTCAGACATAGAGAAAACAGTACTTTACCACTCTCCTGCCTTTTCCATGGTTATTCTATTGGAAAAGAACGAGTTTTGGACAACTACCTTTCATTCTTGCCAAACTCTTTGCAGACCTCCGTGCAAGCTTTAGAACAAGATTTTGGATGTTTTCTTTCCTGGCAGAGTTTCTCTTTGCAAGATATGGTGGAAAAGCTTTTTGCTGAGTGTTGAGCGGCAAGACACGCAGAAGACGCAGATACGCAGCTCTCCGAAGCTAAGTGCTGGTCCCGGGCTTCTTTCGGCACAAACCGCTCTCAGGAGCTCCCTGGGCTCGCCACAATGTTGTGTGCGAAGAAGCAGCTTCTTCGCCTCTGGGAGAATCGGCGAGCGGCAGCTTCCCAAAGGCGAAGATGCAAGCCGCACCATGCAGGCACAGTGTGGGCTGCATTCAGACTTAGAGAAAACAGTACCTCTCTCCTGCCTTTTCCATGGTTATTATATTGGAAAAGAACGAGTTTTGGACAACTACCTTTCATTCTTGCCAAACTCTTTGCAGACCTCCGTGCAAGCTTTAGAACAAGATTTTGGATGTTTTCTTTCCTGGCAGAGTTTCTCTTTGCAAGATATGGTGGAAAAGCTTTTTGCTGAGTGTAGAGCGGCAAGACACGCAGAAGACGCAGACACGCAGCTCTCCAAAGCTAAGTGCCGGTCCACGGCTTGTTTCGGCAGAAGCCACTCTTAGGTGCTCACTGCGACCGGCCCAATGCTCTGTGTGCGAAGAAGCCGCTTCTTCGCCTCCCGGAGAATCGGCGAGCGGCAGCTTCCCAAAGGCGAAGATGCAAGCCGCAGCATGCAGGCACAGTGTGGGCAGCCTTCAGACTTAGAGAAAACAGTACTTTACCACTCTCCTGCCTTTTCCATGGTTATTATATTGGAAAAGAACGAGTTTTGGACAACTACCTTTCATTCTTGCCAAACTCTTTGCAGACCTCCGTGCAAGCTTTAGAACAAGATTTTGGATGTTTTCTTTCCTGGTAGAGTTTCTCTTTGCAAGATATGGTGGAAAAGCTTTTTGCTGAGTGTTGAGCGGCAAGACACGCAGAAGACGCAGACACGCAGCTCTCCGAAGCTATGTGCCGGTCAACGGCTTCTTTCGGCCGAAGCCGCTCTTAGGTGCTCACCGCGACCGGCACAATGCTCTGTGTGCGAAGAAGCCGCTTCTTCGCCTCCGGGAGAATCGGCGAGCGGCAGCTTCCCAAAGGCGAAGATGCAAGCCGCACTATGCAGGCACAGTGTGGGCAGCCTTCAGACTTAGAGAAAACAGTACTTTACCACTCTCCAGCCTTTTCCATGGCTATTATATTGGAAAAGAACGAGTTTTGGACAACTACCTTTCATTCTTGCCAAACTCTTTGCAGACCTCCGTGCAAGCTTTAGAACAAGATTTTGGATGTTTTCTTTCCTGGTAGAACTTCTCTCTGCAAGATATGGTGGAAAAGCTTTTTGCTGAGTGTTGAGCGGCAAGACACGCAGAAGATGCAGACACGCGGCTCTCCGAAGCTATGTGCCGGTCCACGGCTTCTTTCGGCAGAAGCTGCTCTTAGGTGCTCACCGCGACCGGCCCAATGCTCTGTGTGCGAAGAAGCCGCTTCTTCGCCTCCGGGAGAATCGGCGAGCGGCAGCTTCCCAAAGGCGAAGATGCAAGCCGCACCATGCAGGCACAGTGTGGGCAGCCTTCAGACTTAGAGAAAACAGTACTTTACCACTCTCCTGCCTTTTCCATGGTTATTATATTGGAAAAGAACGAGTTTTGGACAACAACCTTTCATTCTTGCCAAACTCTTTGCAGACCCCCGTGCAAGCTTTAGAACAAGATTTTGGATGTTTTCTTTCCTGGCAGAGTTTCTCTTTGCAAGATATGGTGGAAAAGCTTTTTGCTGAGTGTAGAGCGGCAAGACACGCAGAAGACGCAGACACGCAGCTCCCAAAGCTAACTGCCGGTCCACGGCTTCTTTCGGCAGAAGCCACTCTTAGGTGCTCACTGCGACCGGCCCAATGCTCTGTGTGCGAAGAAGCCGCTTCTTCGCCTCCGGGAGAATCGGCGAGCGGCAGCTTCCCAAAGGCGAAGATGCAAGCCGCAGCATGCAGGCACAGTGTGGGCAGCCTTCAGACATAGAGAAAACAGTACTTTACCACTCTCCTGCCTTTTCCATGGTTATTCTATTGGAAAAGAACGAGTTTTGGACAACTACCTTTCATTCTTGCCAAACTCTTTGCAGACCTCCGTGCAAGCTTTAGAACAAGATTTTGGATGTTTTCTTTCCTGGCAGAGTTTCTCTTTGCAAGATATGGTGGAAAAGCTTTTTGCTGAGTGTTGAGCGGCAAGACACGCAGAAGACGCAGATACGCAGCTCTCCGAAGCTAAGTGCTGGTCCCGGGCTTCTTTCGGCACAAACCGCTCTCAGGAGCTCCCTGGGCTCGCCACAATGTTGTGTGCGAAGAAGCAGCTTCTTCGCCTCTGGGAGAATCGGCGAGCGGCAGCTTCCCAAAGGCGAAGATGCAAGCCGCACCATGCAGGCACAGTGTGGGCTGCATTCAGACTTAGAGAAAACAGTACCTCTCTCCTGCCTTTTCCATGGTTATTATATTGGAAAAGAACGAGTTTTGGACAACTACCTTTCATTCTTGCCAAACTCTTTGCAGACCTCCGTGCAAGCTTTAGAACAAGATTTTGGATGTTTTCTTTCCTGGCAGAGTTTCTCTTTGCAAGATATGGTGGAAAAGCTTTTTGCTGAGTGTAGAGCGGCAAGACACGCAGAAGACGCAGACACGCAGCTCTCCAAAGCTAAGTGCCGGTCCACGGCTTGTTTCGGCAGAAGCCACTCTTAGGTGCTCACTGCGACCGGCCCAATGCTCTGTGTGCGAAGAAGCCGCTTCTTCGCCTCCCGGAGAATCGGCGAGCGGCAGCTTCCCAAAGGCGAAGATGCAAGCCGCAGCATGCAGGCACAGTGTGGGCAGCCTTCAGACTTAGAGAAAACAGTACTTTACCACTCTCCTGCCTTTTCCATGGTTATTATATTGGAAAAGAACGAGTTTTGGACAACTACCTTTCATTCTTGCCAAACTCTTTGCAGACCTCCGTGCAAGCTTTAGAACAAGATTTTGGATGTTTTCTTTCCTGGTAGAGTTTCTCTTTGCAAGATATGGTGGAAAAGCTTTTTGCTGAGTGTTGAGCGGCAAGACACGCAGAAGACGCAGACACGCAGCTCTCCGAAGCTATGTGCCGGTCAACGGCTTCTTTCGGCCGAAGCCGCTCTTAGGTGCTCACCGCGACCGGCACAATGCTCTGTGTGCGAAGAAGCCGCTTCTTCGCCTCCGGGAGAATCGGCGAGCGGCAGCTTCCCAAAGGCGAAGATGCAAGCCGCACTATGCAGGCACAGTGTGGGCAGCCTTCAGACTTAGAGAAAACAGTACTTTACCACTCTCCAGCCTTTTCCATGGCTATTATATTGGAAAAGAACGAGTTTTGGACAACTACCTTTCATTCTTGCCAAACTCTTTGCAGACCCCTGTGCAAGCTTTAGAACAAGATTTTGGATGTTTTCTTTCCTGGTAGAACTTCTCTCTGCAAGATATGGTGGAAAAGCTTTTTGCTGAGTGTTGAGCGGCAAGACACGCAGAAGATGCAGACACGCGGCTCTCCGAAGCTATGTGCCGGTCCACGGCTTCTTTCGGCAGAAGCTGCTCTTAGGTGCTCACCGCGACCGGCCCAATGCTCTGTGTGCGAAGAAGCCGCTTCTTCGCCTCCGGGAGAATCGGCGAGCGGCAGCTTCCCAAAGGCGAAGATGCAAGCCGCACCATGCAGGCACAGTGTGGGCAGCCTTCAGACTTAGAGAAAACAGTACTTTACCACTCTCCTGCCTTTTCCATGGTTATTATATTGGAAAAGAACGAGTTTTGGACAACTACCTTTCATTCTTGCCAAACTCTTTGCAGACCCCCGTGCAAGCTTTAGAACAAGATTTTGGATGTTTTCTTTCCTGGCAGAGTTTCTCTTTCCAAGATATGGTGGAAAAGCTTTTTGCTGAGTGTTGAGCGGCAAGACACGCAGAAGACGCAGATACGCAGCTCTCCGAAGCTAAGTGCCGGTCCACGGCTTCTTTCGGCAAAAGCCGCTCTTAGATTGTCACCGCGACCGGCCCAATGCTCTGTGTGCGAAGAAGCCGCTTCTTCGCCTCCCGGAGAATCGGCGAGCGGCAGCTTCCCAAAGGCGAAGATGCAAGCCACAGCACTCAGGCACAGTGTGGGCAGCCTTCAGACTTAGAGAAAACAGTACTTTACCACTCTCCTGCCTTTTCCATGGTTATTCTATTGGAAAAGAACGAGTTTTGGACAACTACCTTTCATTCTTGCCAAACTCTTTGCAGACCTCCGTGCAAGCTTTAGAACAAGATTTTGGATGTTTTCTTTCCTGGCAGAGTTTCTCTTTGCAAGATATGGTGGAAAAGCTTTTTGCTGAGTGTAGAGCGGCAAGACACGCAGAAGACGCAGATACGCAGCTCTCCGAAGCTAAGTGCCGGTCCACGGCTTCTTTCGGCAGAAGCCGCTCTTAGGTGCAAACCGCGACCGGCCCAATGCTCTGTGTGCGAAGAAGCCGCTTCTTCGCCTCCGGGAGAATCGGCGAGCGGCAGCTTCCCAAAGGCGAAGATGCAAGCCGCAGCATGCAGGCACAGTGTGGGCAGCCTTCAGACTTAGAGAAAACAGTACTTTACCACTCTCCTGCCTTTTCCATTGTTATTATATTGGAAAAGAACGAGTTTTGGACAACTACCTTTCATTCTTGCCAAACTCTTTGCAGACCCCCGTGCAAGCTTTAGAACAAGATTTTGGATGTTTTCTTTCCTGGTAGAGTTTCTCTTTGCAAGATATGGTGGAAAAGCTTTTTGCTGAGTGTTGAGCGGCAAGACACGCAGAAGACGCAGATACGCAGCTCTCCGAAGCTAAGTGCCGGTCCACGGCTTCTTTCGGCAGAAGCCGCTCTTAGGTGCTCACCGCGACCGGCCCAATGCTCTGTGTGCGAAGAAGCCGCTTCTTCGCCTCCGGGAGAATCGGCGAGCGGCAGCTTCCCAAAGGCGAAGATGCAAGCCGCAGCATGCAGGCACAGTGTGGGCAGCCTTCAGACTTAGAGAAAACAGTACTTTACCACTCTCCTGCCTTTTCCATGGTTATTATATTGGAAAAGAACGAGTTTTGGACAACTACCTTTCATTCTTGCCAAACTCTTTGCAGACCCCCGTGCAAGCTTTAGAACAAGATTTTGGATGTTTTCTTTCCTGGCAGAGTTTCTCTTTGCAAGATATGGTGGAAAAGCTTTTTGCTGAGTGTTGAGCGGCAAGACACGCAGAAGACGCAGATACGCAGCTCTCCGAAGCTAAGTGCCGGTCCACGGCTTCTTTCGGCAGAAGCCGCTCTTAGGTGCTCACGGCGACCGGCCCAATGCTCTGTGTGCGAAGAAGACGCTTCTTCGCCTCCGGGAGAATCGGCGAGCGGCAGCTTCCCAAAGGCGAAGATGCAAGCCGCACCATGCAGGCACAGTGTGGGCTGCATTCAGACTTAGAGAAAACAGTACTTTACCACTCTCCAGCCTTTTCCATGGTTATTATATTGGAAAAGAACGAGTTTTGGACAACTACCTTTCATTCTTGCCAAACTCTTTGCAGACCTCCGTGCAAGCTTTAGAACAAGATTTTGGATGTTTTCTTTCCTGGCAGAGTTTCTCTTTGCAAGATATGGTGGAAAAGCTTATTGCTGAGTGTTGAGCGGCAAGACACGCAGAAGACGCAGATACGCAGCTCTCCGAAGCTAAGTGCCGGTCTACGGCTTCTTTCGGCAGAAGCCGCTCATAGGTGCTCACCGCGACCGGCACAATGCTCTGTGTGCGAAGAAGCCGCTTCTTCGCCTCCGGGAGAATCGGCGAGCGGCAGCTTCCCAAAGGCGAAGATGCAAGCCGCAGCATGCAGGCACAGTGTGGGCAGCCTTCAGACTTAGAGAAAACAGTACTTTACCACTCTCCTGCCTTTTCCATTGTTATTATATTGGAAAAGAACGAGTTTTGGACAACTACCTTTCATTCTTGCCAAACTCTTTGCAGACCTCCGTGCAAGCTTTAGAACAAGATTTTGGATGTTTTCTTTCCTGGTAGAGTTTCTCTTTGCAAGATATGGTGGAAAAGCTTTTTGCTGAGTGTTGAGCGGCAAGACACGCAGAAGACGCAGACACGCAGCTCTCCAAAGCTATGTGCCGGTCCATGGCTTCTTTCGGCAGAAGCCGCTCTTAGGTGCTCACCGCGACCGGCCCAATGCTCTGTGTGCGAAGAAGCCGCTTCTTCGCCTCCGGGAGAATCGGCGAGCGGCAGCTTCCCAAAGGCGAAGATGCAAGCCGCACCATGCAGGCACAGTGTGGGCTGCATTCAGACTTAGAGAAAACAGTACTTTACCTCTCTCCTGCCTTTTCCATGGTTATTATATTGGAAAAGAACGAGTTTTGGACAACTACCTTTCATTCTTGCCAAACTCTTTGCAGACCTCCGTGCAAGCTTTAGAACAAGATTTTGGATGTTTTCTTTCCTGGCAGAGTTTCTCTTTGCAAGATATGGTGGAAAAGCTTTTTGCTGAGTGTAGAGCGGCAAGACACGCAGAAGACGCAGACACGCAGCTCTCCAAAGCTAAGTGCCGGTCCACGGCTTGTTTCGGCAGAAGCCACTCTTAGGTGCTCACTGCGACCGGCCCAATGCTCTGTGTGCGAAGAAGCCGCTTCTTCGCCTCCCGGAGAATCGGCGAGCGGCAGCTTCCCAAAGGCGAAGGTGCAAGCCGCAGCATGCAGGCACAGTGTGGGCAGCCTTCAGACTTAGAGAAAACAGTACTTTACCACTCTCCTGCCTTTTCCATGGTTATTATATTGGAAAAGAACGAGTTTTGGACAACTACCTTTCATTCTTGCCAAACTCTTTGCAGACCTCCGTGCAAGCTTTAGAACAAGATTTTGGATGTTTTCTTTCCTGGTAGAGTTTCTCTTTGCAAGATATGGTGGAAAAGCTTTTTGCTGAGTGTTGAGCGGCAAGACACGCAGAAGACGCAGACACGCAGCTCTCCGAAGCTATGTGCCGGTCAACGGCTTCTTTCGGCCGAAGCCGCTCTTAAGTGCTCACCGCGACCGGCACAATGCTCTGTGTGCGAAGAAGCCGCTTCTTCGCCTCCGGGAGAATCGGCGAGCGGCAGCTTCCCAAAGGCGAAGATGCAAGCCGCACCATGCAGGCACAGTGTGGGCAGCCTTCAGACTTAGAGAAAACAGTACTTTACCACTCTCCTGCCTTTTCCATGGCTATTATATTGGAAAAGAACGAGTTTTGGACAACTACCTTTCATTCTTGCCAAACTCTTTGCAGACCTCCGTGCAAGCTTTAGAACAAGATTTTGGATGTTTTCTTTCCTGGTAGAGCTTCTCTCTGCAAGATATGGTGGAAAAGCTTTTTGCTGAGTGTTGAGCGGCAAGACACGCAGAAGATGCAGACACGCAGCTCTCCGAAGCTAAGTGCCGGTCCACGGCTTCTTTCGGCAAAAGCCGCTCTTAGGTGCTCACCGCGACCGGCCCAATGCTCTGTGTGCGAAGAAGCCGCTTCTTCGCCTCCGGGAGAATCGGCGAGCGGCAGCTTCCCAAAGGCGAAGATGCAAGCCGCAGCATGCAGGCACAGTGTGGGCAGCCTTCAGACTTAGAGAAAACAGTACTTTACCACTCTCCTGCCTTTTCCATGGTTATTATATTGGAAAAGAACGAGTTTTGGACAACTACCTTTCATTCTTGCCAAACTCTTTGCAGACCCCCGTGCAAGCTTTAGAACAAGATTTTGGATGTTTTCTTTCCTGGCAGAGTTTCTCTTTCCAAGATATGGTGGAAAAGCTTTTTGCTGAGTGTTGAGCGGCAAGACACGCAGAAGACGCAGATACGCAGCTCTCCGAAGCTAAGTGCCGGTCCACGGCTTCTTTCGGCAAAAGCCGCTCTTAGATTGTCACCGCGACCGGCCCAATGCTCTGTGTGCGAAGAAGCCGCTTCTTCGCCTCCCGGAGAATCGGCGAGCGGCAGCTTCCCAAAGGCGAAGATGCAAGCCACAGCACGCAGGCACAGTGTGGGCAGCCTTCAGACTTAGAGAAAACAGTACTTTACCACTCTCCTGCCTTTTCCATGGTTATTCTATTGGAAAAGAACGAGTTTTGGACAACTACCTTTCATTCTTGCCAAACTCTTTGCAGACCTCCGTGCAAGCTTTAGAACAAGATTTTGGATGTTTTCTTTCCTGGCAGAGTTTCTCTTTGCAAGATATGGTGGACAAGCTTTTTGCTGAGTGTTGAGCGGCAAGACACGCAGAAGACGCAGATACGCAGCTCTCCGAAGCTAAGTGCCGATCCCGGGCTTCTTTCGGCACAAACCGCTCTCAGGAGCTCCCTGGGCTCGCCACAATGTTGTGTGCGAAGAAGCCGCTTCTTCGCCTCTGGGAGAATCGGCGAGCGGCAGCTTCCCAAAGGCGAAGATGCAAGCCGCACCATGCAGGCACAGTGTGGGCTGCATTCAGACTTAGAGAAAACAGTACTTTACCTCTCTCCTGCCTTTTCCATGGTTATTATATTGGAAAAGAACGTGTTTTGGACAACTACCTTTCATTCTTGCCAAACTCTTTGCAGACCTCCGTGCAAGCTTTAGAACAAGATTTTGGATGTTTTCTTTCCTGGTAGAGCTTCTCTCTGCAAGATATGGTGGAAAAGCTTTTTGCTGAGTGTTTAGCGGCAAGACACGCAGAAGACGCAGATACGCAGCTCTCCGAAGCTATGTGCCGGTCCACGGCTTCTTTCGGCAGAAGCCGCTCTTAGATTGTCACCGCGACCGGCCCAATGCTCTGTGTGCGAAGAAGCAGCTTCTTCGCCTCTGGGAGAATCGGCGAGCGGCAGCTTCCCAAAGGCGAAGATGCAAGCCGCACCATGCAGGCACAGTGTGGGCAGCCTTCAGACTTAGAGAAAACAGTACTTTACCACTCTCCTGCCTTTTCCATGGTTATGATATTGGAAAAGAACGAGTTTTGGACAACTACCTTTCATTCTTGCCAAACTCTTTGCAGACCTCCGTGCAAGCTTTAGAACAAGATTTTGGATGTTTTCTTTCCTGGCAGAGTTTCTCTTTGCAAGATATGGTGGAAAAGCTTTTTGCTGAGTGTTGAGCGGCAAGACACGCAGAAGACGCAGACACGCAGCTCTCCAAAGCTAAGTGCCGGTCCACGGCTTCTTTCGGCAGAAGCCGCTCTTAGGTGCTCACTGCGACCGGCCCAATGCTCTGTGTGCGAAGAAGCCGCTTCTTCGCCTCCCGGAGAATCGGCGAGCGGCAGCTTCCCAAAGGCGAAGATGCAAGCCGCAGCATGCAGGCACAGTGTGGGCAGCCTTCAGACTTAGAGAAAACAGTACTTTACCACTCTCCTGCCTTTTCCATTGTTATTATATTGGAAAAGAACGAGTTTTGGACAACAACTTTTCATTCTTGCCAAACTCTTTGCAGACCTCCGTGCAAGCTTTAGAACAAGATTTTGGATGTTTTCTTTCCTGGTAGAGTTTCTCTTTGGAAGATATGGTGGAAAAGCTTTTTGCTGAGTGTAGAGCGGCAAGACACGCAGAAGACGCAGACACGCAGCTCTCCAAAGCTAAGTGCCGGTCCACGGCTTGTTTCGGCAGAAGCCACTCTTAGGTGCTCACTGCGACCGGCCCAATGCTCTGTGTGCGAAGAAGCCGCTTCTTCGCCTCCCGGAGAATCGGCGAGCGGCAGCTTCCCAAAGGCGAAGATGCAAGCCGCAGCATGCAGGCACAGTGTGGGCAGCCTTCAGACTTAGAGAAAACAGTACTTTACCACTCTCCTGCCTTTTCCATGGTTATTATATTGGAAAAGAACGAGTTTTGGACAACTACCTTTCATTCTTGCCAAACTCTTTGCAGATCTCCGTGCAGGCTTTAGAGCAAGATTTTGGATGTTTTCTTTCCTGGTAGAGTTTCTCTCTGCAAGATATGGTGGAAAAGCTTTTTGCTGAGTGTAGAGCGGCAAGACACGCAGAAGACGCAGACACGCGGCTCTCCGAAGCTATGTGCCGGTCCACGGCTTCTTTCGGCAGAAGCCGCTCTTAGGTGATCACAGCGACCGGCCCAATGCTCTGTGTGCGAAGAAGCCGCTTCTTCGCCTCCGGGAGAATCGGCGAGCGGCAGCTTCCCAAAGGCGAAGATGCAAGCCGCACCATGCAGGCACAGTGTGGGCAGCCTTCAGACTTAGAGAAAACAGTACTTTACCACTCTCCTGCCTTTTCCATTGTTATTATATTGGAAAAGAACGAGTTTTGGACAACAACTTTCATTCTTGCCAAACTCTTTGCAGACCTCCGTGCAAGCTTTAGAACAAGATTTTGGATGTTTTCTTTCCTGGCAGAGTTTCTCTTTGCAAGATATGCTGGACAAGCTTTTTGCTGAGTGTAGAGCGGCAAGACACGCAGAAGACGCAGATACGCAGCTCTCCGAAGCTAAGTGCCGGTCCACGGCTTCTTTCGGCAGAAGCCGCTCTTAGGTGCAAACCGCGACCGGCCCTATGCTCTGTGTGCGAAGAAGCCGCTTCTTCGCCTCCGGGAGAATCGGCGAGCGGCAGCTTCCCAAAGGCGAAGATGCAAGCCGCAGCATGCCGGCACAGTGTGGGCAGCCTTCAGACTTAGAGAAAACAGTACTTTACCACTCTCCTGCCTTTTCCATGGTTATTATATTGGAAAAGAACGAGTTTTGGACAACTACCTTTCATTCTTGCCAAACTCTTTGCAGACCCCCGTGCAAGCTTTAGAACAAGATTTTGGAAGTTTTCTTTCCTGGCAGAGTTTCTCTTTCCAAGATATGGTGGAAAAGCTTTTTGCTGAGTGTTGAGCGGCAAGACACGCAGAAGACGCAGATACGCAGCTCTCCGAAGCTAAGTGCCGGTCCCGGGCTTCTTTCGGCACAAACCGCTCTCAGGAGCTCCCTGGGCTCGCCACAATGTTGTGTGCGAAGAAGCCGCTTCTTCGCCTCTGGGAGAATCGGCGAGCGGCAGCTTCCCAAAGGCGAAGATGCAAGCCGCACCATGCAGGCACAGTGTGGGCTGCATTCAGACTTAGAGAAAACAGTACTTTACCTCTCTCCTGCCTTTTCCATGGTTATTATATTGGAAAAGAACGTGTTTTGGACAACTACCTTTCATTCTTGCCAAACTCTTTGCAGACCTCCGTGCAAGCTTTAGAACAAGATTTTGGATGTTTTCTTTCCTGGCAGAGTTTCTCTTTGCAAGATATGGTGGAAAAGCTTTTTGCTGAGTGTAGAGCGGCAAGACACGCAGAAGACGCAGACACGCAGCTCTCCGAAGCTAAGTGCCGGTCCACGGCTTCTTTCGGCAGAAGCCGCTCTTAGGTGCTCACTGCGACCGGCCCAATGCTCTGTGTGCGAAGAAGCCGCTTCTTCGCCTGCGGGAGAATCGGCGAGCGGCAGCTTCCCAAAGGCGAAGATGCAAGCCGCAGCATGCAGGCACAGTGTGGGCAGCCTTCAGACTTAGAGAAAACAGTACTTTACCACTCTCCTGCCTTTTCCATGGTTATTATATTGGAAAAGAACGAGTTTTGGACAACAACTTTTCATTCTTGCAAAAGTCTTTGCAGACCCCCGTGCAAGCTTTAGAACAAGATTTTGGATGTTTTCTTTCCTGGCAGAGTTTCTCTTTGCAAGATATGGTGGAAAAGCTTTTTGCTGAGTGTTGAGCGGCAAGACACGCAGAAGACGCAGATACGCAGCTCTCCGAAGCTAAGTGCCGGTCCACGGCTTCTTTCGGTAGAAGCCGCATTAGGTGCTCACCGCGACCGGCCCAATGCTCTGTGTGCGAAGAAGCCGCTTCTTCGCCTCCGGGAGAATCGGCGAGCGGCAACTTCCCAAAGGCAATGATGCAAGCCGCACCATGCAGGCACAGTGTGGGCAGCCTTCAGACTTAGAGAAAACAGTACTCTACCACTCCCCTGCCTTTTCCATGGCTATTATATTGGAAAAGAACGAGTTTTGGACAACTACCTTTCATTCTTGCCAAACTCTTTGCAGACCTCCGTGCAAGCTTTAGAACAAGATTTTGGATGTTTTCTTTCCTGGCAGAGTTTCTCTTTGCAAGATATGGTGGAAAAGCTTTTGGCTGAGTGTTGAGCGGCAAGACACGCAGAAGACGCAGATACGCAGCTCTCCGAAGCTAAGTGCCGGTCCACGGCTTCTTTCGGCAGAAGCCGCTCTTAGGTGCTCACCGCGACCGGCCCAATGCTCTGTGTGCGAAGAAGCCGCTTCTTCGCCTCCGGGAGAATCGGCGAGCGGCAGCTTCCCAGAGGCGAAGATGCAAGCCGCACCATGCAGGCACAGTGTGGGCAGCCTTCAGACTTAGAGAAAACAGTACTTTACCACTCTCCTGCCTTTTCCATTGTTATGATATTGGAAAAGAACGAGTTTTGGACAACTACCTTTCATTCTTGCCAAACTCTTTGCAGACCTCCGTGCAAGCTTTAGAACAAGATTTTGGATGTTTTCTTTCCTGGCAGAGTTTCTCTTTGCAAGATATGGTGGAAAAGCTTTTTGCTGAGTGTAGAGCGGCAAGACACGCAGAAGACTCAGATACGCAGCTCTCCGAAGCTAAGTGCCGGTCCCGGGCATCTTTCGCCACAAACCGCTCTCAGGAGGTCCATGCGCTCGCCACAATGCTCTGTGTGCGAAGAAGCCGCTTCTGCGCCTCCGGGAGAATCGGTGAGCGGCAGCTTCCCAAAGGCGAAGATGCAAGCCGCACCATGCAGGCACAGTGTGGGCAGCCTTCAGACTTAGAGAAAACAGTACTTTACCACTCTCCTGCCTTTTCCATTGTTATGATATTGGAAAAGAACGAGTTTTGGACAACTACCTTTCATTCTTGGCAAACTCTTTGCAGACCTCCGTGCAAGCTTTAGAACAAGATTTTGGATGTTTTCTTTCCTGGCAGAGTTTCTCTTTGCAAGATATGGTGGAAAAGCTTTTTGCTGAGTGTAGAGCGGCAAGACACGCAGAAGACGCAGATACGCAGCTCTCCGAAGCTAAGCGCCGGTCCCGGGCATCTTTCGCCACAAACCGCTCTCAGGAGGTCCATGCGCTCGCCACAATGCTCTGTGTGCGCAGAAGCCGCTTCTGCGCCTCCGGGAGAATCGGTGAGCGGCAGCTTCCCAAAGGCGAAGATGCAAGCCGCACCATGCAGGCACAGTGTGGGCAGCCTTCAGACTTAGAGAAAACAGTACTTTACCTCTCTCCTGCCTTTTCCATGGTTATTATATTGGAAAAGAACGAGATTTGGACAACTACCTTTCATTCTTGCAAAATCTTTGCAGACCTCCATGCAAGCTTTAGAACAAGATTTTGGATGTTTTCTTTCCTGGCAGAGTTTCTCTTTGCAAGATATGGTGGAAAAGCTTTTTGCTGAGTGTTGAGCGGCAAGACACGCAGAAGACGCAGATACGCAGCTCTCCGAAGCTAAGTGCCGGTCCACGGCTTCTTTCGGCAAAAGCCGCTCTTAGATTGTCACCGCGACCGGCCCAATGCTCTGTGTGCGAAGAAGCAGCTTCTTCGCCTCCGGGAGAATCGGCGAGCGGCAGCTTCCCAAAGGCGAAGATGCAAGCCGTAGCATGCAGGCACAGTGTGGGCAGCCTTCAGACTTAGAGAAAACAGTACTTTACCACTCTCCTGCCTTTTCCATGGTTATTCTATTGGAAAAGAACGAGTTTTGGACAACTACCTTTCATTCTTGCAAAAGTCTTTGCAGACCCCCGTGCAAGCTTTAGAACAAGATTTTGGATGTTTTCTTTCCTGGCAGAGTTTCTCTTTGCAAGATATGGTGGAAAAGCTTTTTGCTGAGTGTTGAGCGGCAAGACACGCAGAAGACGCAGATACGCAGCTCTCCGAAGCTAAGTGCCGGTCCACGGCTTCTTTCGGCAGAAGCCGCTCTTAGGTGCTCACCGCGACCGGCCCAATGCTCTGTGTGCGAAGAAGCGGCTTCTTCGCCTCCGGGAGAATCGGCGAGCGGCAACTTCCCAAAGGCAATGATGCAAGCCGCACCATGCAGGCACAGTGTGGGCAGCCTTCAGACTTAGAGAAAACAGTACTCTACCACTCCCCTGCCTTTTCCATGGCTATTATATTGGAAAAGAACGAGTTTTGGACAACTACCTTTCATTCTTGCCAAACTCTTTGCAGACCTCCGTGCAAGCTTTAGAACAAGATTTTGGATGTTTTCTTTCCTGGTAGAGTTTCTCTTTGGAAGATATGGTGGAAAAGCTTTTTGCTGAGTGTAGAGCGGCAAGACACGCAGAAGACGCAGACACGCAGCTCTCCAAAGCTAAGTGCCGGTCCACGGCTTGTTTCGGCAGAAGCCACTCTTAGGTGCTCACTGCGACCGGCCCAATGCTCTGTGTGCGAAGAAGCCGCTTCTTCGCCTCCCGGAGAATCGGCGAGCGGCAGCTTCCCAAAGGCGAAGATGCAAGCCGCAGCATGCAGGCACAGTGTGGGCAGCCTTCAGACTTAGAGAAAACAGTACTTTACCACTCTCCTGCCTTTTCCATGGTTATTATATTGGAAAAGAACGAGTTTTGGACAACTACCTTTCATTCTTGCCAAACTCTTTGCAGATCTCCGTGCAAGCTTTAGAGCAAGATTTTGGATGTTTTCTTTCCTGGTAGAGTTTCTCTCTGCAAGATATGGTGGAAAAGCTTTTTGCTGAGTGTTGAGCGGCAAGACACGCAGAAGACGCAGACACGCGGCTCTCCGAAGCTATGTGCCGGTCCACGGCTTCTTTCGGCAGAAGCCGCTCTTAGGTGCTCACCGCGACCGGCCCAATGCTCTGTGTGCGAAGAAGCCGCTTCTTCGCCTCCGGGAGAATCGGCGAGCGGCAGCTTCCCAAAGGCGAAGATGCAAGCCGCACCATGCAGGCACAGTGTGGGCAGCCTTCAGACTTAGAGAAAACAGTACTTTACCACTCTCCTGCCTTTTCCATTGTTATGATATTGGAAAAGAACGAGTTTTGGACAACTACCTTTCATTCTTGCCAAACTCTTTGCAGACCTCCGTGCAAGCTTTAGAACAAGATTTTGGATGTTTTCTTTCCTGGCAGAGTTTCTCTTTGCAAGATATGGTGGAAAAGCTTTTTGCTGAGTGTAGAGCGGCAAGACACGCAGAAGACGCAGATACGCAGCTCTCCGAAGCTAAGTGCCGGTCCCGGGCATCTTTCGCCACAAACCGCTCTCAGGAGGTCCATGCGCTCGCCACAATGCTCTGTGTGCGAAGAAGCCGCTTCTGCGCCTCCGGGAGAATCGGTGAGCGGCAGCTTCCCAAAGGCGAAGATGCAAGCCGCACCATGCAGGCACAGTGTGGGCAGCCTTCAGACTTAGAGAAAACAGTACTTTACCTCTCTCCTGCCTTTTCCATGGTTATTATATTGGAAAAGAACGAGTTTTGGACAACTACCTTTCATTCTTGCCAAACTCTTTGCAGACCCCCGTGCAACTTTAGAACAAGATTTTGGATGTTTTCTTTCCTGGCAGAGTTTCTCTTTGCAAGATATGGTGGAAAAGCTTTTTGCTGAGTGTTGAGCGGCAAGACACGCAGAAGACGCAGATACGCAGCTCTCCGAAGCTAAGTGCCGGTCCCGGGCTTCTTTCGGCAAAAGCCGCTCTTAGATTGTCACCGCGACCGGCCCAATGCTCTGTGTGCGAAGAAGCAGCTTCTTCGCCTCCGGGAGAATCGGTGAGCGGCAGCTTCCCAAAGGCGAAGATGCAAGCCGCAGCATGCAGGCACAGTGTGGGCAGCCTTGAGACTTAGAGAAAACAGTACTTTACCACTCTCCTGCCTTTTCCATGGTTATTATATTGGAAAAGAACGAGTTTTGGACAACAACCTTTCATTCTTGCCAAACTCTTTGCAGACCCCCGTGCAAGCTTTAGAACAAGATTTTGGATGTTTTCTTTCCTGGCAGAGTTTCTCTTTGCAAGATATGGTGGAAAAGCTTTTTGCTGAGTGTTGAGCGGCAAGACACGCAGAAGACGCAGATACGCAGCTCTCCGAAGCTAAGTGCCGGTCCCGGGCTTCTTTCAGCACAAACCACTCTCAGGAGCTCCCTGCGCTCGCCACAATGTTGTGTGCGAAGAAGCAGCTTCTTCGCCTCCGGGAGAATCGGCGAGCCGCAGCTTCCCAAAGGCGAAGATGAAAGCCGCACCATGCAGGCACAGTGTGGGCTGCATTCAGACTTAGAGAAAACAGTACTTTACCACTCTCCTGCCTTTTCCATGGTTATTATATTGGAAAAGAACGAGTTTTGGACAACTACCTTTCATTCTTGCCAAACTCTTTGCAGACCTCCGTGCAAGCTTTAGAACAAGATTTTGGATGTTTTCTTTCCTGGCAGAGTTTCTCTTTGCAAGATATGGTGGAAAAGCTTTTTGCTGAGTGTAGAGCGGCAAGACACGCAGAAGACGCAGATACGCAGCTCCCAAAGCTAACTGCCGGTCCACGGCTTCTTTCGGCAGAAACCACTCTTAGGTGCTCACTGCGACCGGCCCAATGCTCTGTGTGCGAAGAAGCCGCTTCTTCGCCTCCGGGAGAATCGGCGAGCGGCAGCTTCCCAAAGGCGAAGATGCAAGCCGCACCATGCAGGCACAGTGTGGGCAGCCTTCAGACTTAGAGAAAACAGTACTTTACCACTCTCCTGCCTTTTCCATTGTTATGATATTGGAAAAGAACGAGTTTTGGACAACTACCTTTCATTCTTGCCAAACTCTTTGCAGACCTCCGTGCAAGCTTTAGAACAAGATTTTGGATGTTTTCTTTCCTGGCAGAGTTTCTCTTTCCAAGATATGGTGGAAAAGCTTTTTGCTGAGTGTAGAGCGGCAAGACACGCAGAAGACGCAGATACGCAGCTCTCCGAAGCTAAGTGCCGGTCCCGGGCATCTTTCGCCACAAACCGCTCTCAGGAGGTCCATGCGCTCGCCACAATGCTCTGTGTGCGAAGAAGCCGCTTCTGCGCCTCCGGGAGAATCGGTGAGCGGCAGCTTCCCAAAGGCGAAGATGCAAGCCGCACCATGCAGGCACAGTGTGGGCAGCCTTCAGACTTAGAGAAAACAGTACTTTACCACTCTCCTGCCTTTTCCATTGTTATGATATTGGAAAAGAACGAGTTTTGGACAACTACCTTTCATTCTTGCCAAACTCTTTGCAGACCTCCGTGCAAGCTTTAGAACAAGATTTTGGATGTTTTCTTTCCTGGCAGAGTTTCTCTTTGCAAGATATGGTGGAAAAGCTTTTTGCTGAGTGTAGAGCGGCAAGACACGCAGAAGACGCAGATACGCAGCTCTCCGAAGCTAAGTGCCGGTCCCGGGCATCTTTCGCCACAAACCACTCTCAGGAGGTCCATGCGCTCGCCACAATGCTCTGTGTGCGAAGAAGCCGCTTCTGCGCCTCCGGGAGAATCGGTGAGCGGCAGCTTCCCAAAGGCGAAGATGCAAGCCGCACCATGCAGGCACAGTGTGGGCAGCCTTCAGACTTAGAGAAAACAGTACTTTACCTCTCTCCTGCCTTTTCCATGGTTATTATATTGGAAAAGAACGAGATTTGGACAACTACCTTTCATTCTTGCAAAATCTTTGCAGACCTCCATGCAAGCTTTAGAACAAGATTTTGGATGTTTTCTTTCCTGGCAGAGTTTCTCTTTGCAAGATATGGTGGAAAAGCTTTTTGCTGAGTGTTGAGCGGCAAGACACGCAGAAGACGCAGATACGCAGCTCTCCGAAGCTAAGTGCCGGTCCACGGCTTCTTTCGGCAAAAGCCGCTCTTAGATTGTCACCGCGACCGGCCCAATGCTCTGTGTGCGAAGAAGCAGCTTCTTCGCCTCCGGGAGAATCGGCGAGCGGCAGCTTTCCAAAGGCGAAGATGCAAGCCGTAGCATGCAGGCACAGTGTGGGCAGCCTTCAGACTTAGAGAAAACAGTACTTTACCACTCTCCTGCCTTTTCCATGGTTATTCTATTGGAAAAGAACGAGTTTTGGACAACTACCTTTCATTCTTGCAAAAGTCTTTGCAGACCCCCGTGCAAGCTTTAGAACAAGATTTTGGATGTTTTCTTTCCTGGCAGAGTTTCTCTTTGCAAGATATGGTGGAAAAGCTTTTTGCTGAGTGTTGAGCGGCAAGACACGCAGAAGACGCAGATACGCAGCTCTCCGAAGCTAAGTGCCGGTCCACGGCTTCTTTCGGCAGAAGCCGCTCTTAGGTGCTCACCGCGACCGGCCCAATGCTCTGTGTGCGAAGAAGCGGCTTCTTCGCCTCCGGGAGAATCGGCGAGCGGCAACTTCCCAAAGGCAATGATGCAAGCCGCACCATGCAGGCACAGTGTGGGCAGCCTTCAGACTTAGAGAAAACAGTACTCTACCACTCCCCTGCCTTTTCCATGGCTATTATATTGGAAAAGAACGAGTTTTGGACAACTACCTTTCATTCTTGCCAAACTCTTTGCAGACCTCCGTGCAAGCTTTAGAACAAGATTTTGGATGTTTTCTTTCCTGGTAGAGTTTCTCTTTGGAAGATATGGTGGAAAAGCTTTTTGCTGAGTGTAGAGCGGCAAGACACGCAGAAGACGCAGACACGCAGCTCTCCAAAGCTAAGTGCCGGTCCACGGCTTGTTTCGGCAGAAGCCACTCTTAGGTGCTCACTGCGACCGGCCCAATGCTCTGTGTGCGAAGAAGCCGCTTCTTCGCCTCCCGGAGAATCGGCGAGCGGCAGCTTCCCAAAGGCGAAGATGCAAGCCGCAGCATGCAGGCACAGTGTGGGCAGCCTTCAGACTTAGAGAAAACAGTACTTTACCACTCTCCTGCCTTTTCCATGGTTATTATATTGGAAAAGAACGAGGTTTGGACAACTACCTTTCATTTTTGCCAAACTCTTTGCAGATCTCCGTGCAAGCTTTAGAGCAAGATTTTGGATGTTTTCTTTCCTGGTAGAGTTTCTCTCTGCAAGATATGGTGGAAAAGCTTTTTGCTGAGTGTTGAGCGGCAAGACACGCAGAAGACGCAGACACGCGGCTCTCCGAAGCTATGTGCCGGTCCACGGCTTCTTTCGGCAGAAGCCGCTCTTAGGTGCTCACCGCGACCGGCCCAATGCTCTGTGTGCGAAGAAGCCGCTTCTTCGCCTCCGGGAGAATCGGCGAGCGGCAGCTTCCCAAAGGCGAAGATGCAAGCCGCACCATGCAGGCACAGTGTGGGCAGCCTTCAGACTTAGAGAAAACAGTACTTTACCACTCTCCTGCCTTTTCCATTGTTATTATATTGGAAAAGAACGAGTTTTGGACAACAACCTTTCATTCTTGCAAAAGTCTTTGCACACTTCCGTGCAAGCTTTAGAACAAGATTTTGGATGTTTTCTTTCCTGGCAGAGTTTCTCTTTGCAAGATATGCTGGAAAAGCTTTTTGCTGAGTGTTGAGCGGCAAGACACGCAGAAGACGCAGATACGCAGCTCTCCGAAGCTAAGTGCCGGTCCACGGCTTCTTTCGGCAGAAGCCGCTCTTAGGTGCAAACCGCGACCGGCCCAATGCTCTGTGTGCGAAGAAGCCGCTTCTTCGCCTCCGGGAGAATTGGCGAGCGGCAGCTTCCCAAAGGCGAAGATGCAAGCCGCAGCATGCAGGCACAGTGTGGGCAGCCTTCAGACTTAGAGAAAACAGTACTTTACCACTCTCCTGCCTTTTCCATGGTTATTATATTGGAAAAGAACGAGTTTTGGACAGCAACTTTTCATTCTTGCCAAACTCTTTGCAGACCCCCGTGCAAGCTTTAGAACAAGATTTTGGATGTTTTCTTTCCTGGCAGAGTTTCTCTTTGCAAGATATGGTGGAAAAGCTTTTGGCTGAGTGTTGAGCGGCAGGACACGCAGAAGACGCAGATACGCAGCTCTCCGAAGCTAAGTGCCGGTCCACGGCTTCTTTCGGCAGAAGCCGCTCTTAGGTGCTCACCGCGACCGGCCCAATGCTCTGTGTGCGAAGAAGCCGCTTCTTCGCCTCCGGGAGAATCGGCGAGCGGCAGCTTCCCAAAGGCGAATGCAAGCCGCACCATGCAGGCACAGTGTGGGCAGCCTTCAGACTTAGAGAAAACAGTACTTTACCACTCTCCTGCCTTTTCCATTGTTATGATATTGGAAAAGAACGAGTTTTGGACAACTACCTTTCATTCTTGCCAAACTCTTTGCAGACCTCCGTGCAAGCTTTAGAACAAGATTTTGGATGTTTTCTTTCCTGGCAGAGTTTCTCTTTGCAAGATATGGTGGAAAAGCTTTTTGCTGAGTGTAGAGCGGCAAGACACGCAGAAGACGCAGATACGCAGCTCTCCGAAGCTAAGTGCCGGTCCCGGGCATCTTTCGCCACAAACCGCTCTCAGGAGGTCCATGCGCTCGCCACAATGCTCTGTGTGCGCAGAAGCCGCTTCTGCGCCTCCGGGAGAATCGGTGAGCGGCAGCTTCCCAAAGGCGAAGATGCAAGCCGCACCATGCAGGCACAGTGTGGGCAGCCTTCAGACTTAGAGAAAACAGTACTTTACCTCTCTCCTGCCTTTTCCATGGTTATTATATTGGAAAAGAACGAGATTTGGACAACTACCTTTCATTCTTGCAAAATCTTTGCAGACCTCCATGCAAGCTTTAGAACAAGATTTTGGATGTTTTCTTTCCTGGCAGAGTTTCTCCTTGCAAGATATGGTGGAAAAGCTTTTTGCTGAGTGTTGAGCGGCAAGACACGCAGAAGACGCAGATACGCAGCTCTCCGAAGCTAAGTGCCGGTCCACGGCTTCTTTCGGCAAAAGCCGCTCTTAGATTGTCACCGCGACCGGCCCAATGCTCTGTGTGCGAAGAAGCAGCTTCTTCGCCTCCGGGAGAATCGGCGAGCGGCAGCTTCCCAAAGGCGAAGATGCAAGCCGTAGCATGCAGGCACAGTGTGGGCAGCCTTCAGACTTAGAGAAAACAGTACTTTACCACTCTCCTGCCTTTTCCATGGTTATTCTATTGGAAAAGAACGAGTTTTGGACAACTACCTTTCATTCTTGCCAAACTCTTTGCAGACCCCCGTGCAAGCTTTAGAACAAGATTTTGGATGTTTTCTTTCCTGGCAGAGTTTCTCTTTGCAAGATATGGTGGAAAAGCTTTTTGCTGAGTGTTGAGCGGCAAGACACGCAGAAGACGCAGATACGCAGCTCTCCGAAGCTAAGTGCCGGTCCACGGCTTCTTTCGGCAGAAGCCGCTCTTAGATTGTCACCGCGACCGGCCCAATGCTCTGTGTGCGAAGAAGCAGCTTCTTCGCCTCCGGGAGAATCGGCGAGCGGCAGCTTCCCAAAGGCGAAGATGCAAGCCGCAGCATGCAGGCACAGTGTGGGCAGCCTTGAGACTTAGAGAAAACAGTACTTTACCACTCTCCTGCCTTTTCCATGGTTATTATATTGGAAAAGAACGAGTTTTGGACAACAACCTTTCATTCTTGCCAAACTCTTTGCAGACCCCCGTGCAAGCTTTAGAACAAGATTTTGGATGTTTTCTTTCCTGGCAGAGTTTCTCTTTGCAAGATATGGTGGAAAAGCTTTTTGCTGAGTGTTGAGCGGCAAGACACGCAGAAGACGCAGATACGCAGCTCTCCGAAGCTAAGTGCCGGTCCCCGGCTTCTTTCAGCACAAACCACTCTCAGGAGCTCCCTGCGCTCGCCACAATGTTGTGTGCGAAGAAGCAGCTTCTTCGCCTCCGGGAGAATCGGCGAGCCGCAGCTTCCCAAAGGCGAAGATGAAAGCCGCACCATGCAGGCACAGTGTGGGCTGCATTCAGACTTAGAGAAAACAGTACTTTACCACTCTCCTGCCTTTTCCATGGTTATTATATTGGAAAAGAACGAGTTTTGGACAACTACCTTTCATTCTTGCCAAACTCTTTGCAGACCTCCGTGCAAGCTTTAGAACAAGATTTTGGATGTTTTCTTTCCTGGCAGAGTTTCTCTTTGCAAGATATGGTGGAAAAGCTTTTTGCTGAGTGTAGAGCGGCAAGACACGCAGAAGACGCAGATACGCAGCTCCCAAAGCTAACTGCCGGTCCACGGCTTCTTTCGGCAGAAACCACTCTTAGGTGCTCACTGCGACCGGCCCAATGCTCTGTGTGCGAAGAAGCCGCTTCTTCGCCTCCCGGAGAATCGGCGAGCGGCAGCTTCCCAAAGGCGAAGATGCAAGCCGCAGCATGCAGGCACAGTGTGGGCAGCCTTCAGACATAGAGAAAACAGTACTTTACCACTCTCCTGCCTTTTCCATGGTTATTCTATTGGAAAAGAACGAGTTTTGGACAACTACCTTTCATTCTTGCCAAACTCTTTGCAGACCTCCGTGCAAGCTTTAGAACAAGATTTTGGATGTTTTCTTTCCTGGCAGAGTTTCTCTTTGCAAGATATGGTGGAAAAGCTTTTTGCTGAGTGTTGAGCGGCAAGACACGCAGAAGACGCAGATACGCAGCTCTCCGAAGCTAAGTGCCGGTCCCGGGCTTCTTTCGGCACAAACCGCTCTCAGGAGCTCCCTGGGCTCGCCACAATGTTGTGTGCGAAGAAGCCGCTTCTTCGCCTCTGGGAGAATCGGCGAGCGGCAGCTTCCCAAAGGCGAAGATGCAAGCCGCACCATGCAGGCACAGTGTGGGCAGCCTTCAGACTTAGAGAAAACAGTACTTTACCACTCTCCTGCCTTTTCCATTGTTATTATATTGGAAAAGAACGAGTTTTGGACAACAACTTTTCATTCTTGCAAAAGTCTTTGCAGACCTCTGTGCAAGCTTTAGAACAAGATTTTGGATGTTTTCTTTCCTGGCAGAGTTTCTCTTTGCAAGATATGGTGGAAAAGCTTTTTGCTGAGTGTTGAGCGGCAAGACACGCAGAAGACGCAGATACGCAGCTCTCTGAAGCTATGTGCCGGTCCACGGCTTCTTTCGGCAGAAGCCGCTCTTAGGTGCTCACCGCGACCGGCCCAATGCTCTGTGTGCGAAGAAGCCGCTTCTTCGCCTCTGGGAGAATCGGCGAGCGGCAGCTTCCCAAAGGCGAAGATGCAAGCCGCAGCATGCAGGCACAGTGTGGGCAGCCTTCAGACTTAGAGAAAACAGTACTCTACCACTCCCCTGCCTTTTCCATGGCTATTATATTGGAAAAGAACGAGTTTTGGACAACTACCTTTCATTCTTGCCAAACTCTTTGCAGACCTCCGTGCAAGCTTCAGAACAAGATTTTGGATGTTTTCTTTCCTGGTAGAGTTTCTCTTTGCAAGATATGGTGGAAAAGCTTTTTGCTGAGTGTTGAGCGGCAAGACACGCAAAAGACGCTGACACGCAGCTCTCCGAAGCTATGTGCCGGTCCACGGCTTCTTTCGGCAGAAGCCGCTCTTAGGTGCAAACCGCGACCGGCCACAATGCTCTGTGTGCGAAGAAGCCGCTTCTTCGCCTCCGGGAGAATCGGTGAGCGGCAGCTTCCCAAAGGCGAAGATGCAAGCCGCGCCATGCAGGCACAGTGTGGGCAGCCTTCAGACTTAGAGAAAACAGTACTTTACCACTCTCCTGCCTTTTCCATGGTTATTATATTGGAAAAGAACGAGTTTTGGACAACAACTTTTCATTCTTGCAAAAGTCTTTGCAGACCTCCGTGCAAGCTTTAGAACAAGATTTTGGATGTTTTCTTTCCTGGCAGAGTTTCTCTTTGCAAGATATGCTGGAAAAGCTTTTTGCTGAGTGTTGAGCGGCAAGACACGCAGAAGACGCAGATACGCAGCTCTCCGAAGCTAAGTGCCGGTCCACGGCTTCTTTCGGCAGAAGCCGCTCTTAGGTGCAAACCGCGACTGGCCCAATGCTCTGTGTGCGAAGAAGCCGCTTCTTCGCCTCCCGGAGAATCGGCGAGCGGCAGCTTCCCAAAGGCGAAGATGCAAGCCGCACCATGCAGGCACAGTGTGGGCTGCATTCAGACTTAGAGAAAACAGTACTTTACCACTCTCCTGCCTTTTCCATTGTTATGATATTGGAAAAGAACGAGTTTTGGACAACTACCTTTCATTCTTGCCAAACTCTTTGCAGACCTCCGTGCAAGCTTTAGAACAAGATTTTGGATGTTTTCTTTCCTGGCAGAGTTTCTCTTTGCAAGATATGGTGGAAAAGCTTTTTGCTGAGTGTTGAGCGGCAAGACACGCAGAAGACGCAGATACGCAGCTCTCCGAAGCTAAGTGCCGGTCCCGGGCTTCTTTCGGCAAAAGCCGCTCTTAGATGGTCACCGCTACCGGCCCAATGCTCTGTGTGCGAAGAAGCCGCTTCTTCGCCTCCGGGAGAATCGGCGAGCGGCAGCTTCCCAAAGGCGAAGATGCAAGCCGCACCACGCAGGCACAGTGTGGGCTGCATTCAGACTTAGAGAAAACAGTACTTTACCTCTCTCCTGCCTTTTCCATGGTAATTATATTGGAAAAGAACGAGTTTTGGACAACTACCTTTCATTCTTGCCAAACTCTTTGCAGACCTCCGTGCAAGCTTTAGAACAAGATTTTGGATGTTTTCTTTCCTGGCAGAGTTTCTCTTTGCAAGATATGGTGGAAAAGCTTTTTGCTGAGTGTTGAGCGGCAAGACACGCAGAAGACGCAGATACGCAGCTCTCCGAAGCTAAGTGCCGGTCCCGGGCATCTTTCGGCACAAACCGCTCTCAGGAGCTCCATGCGCTCGCCACAATGCTCTGTGTGCGAAGAAGCCGCTTCTTCGCCTGCGGGAGAATCGGCGAGCGGCAGCTTCCCAAAGGCGAAGATGGAAGCCGCACCATGCAGGCACAGTGTGGTCAGCATTCAGACTTAGAGAAAACAGTACTTTACCTCTCTCTCTTCCTTTCCATGGTTATTCTATTGGAAAAGAACGAGTTTTGGACAACTACCTTTCATTCTTGCCAAACTCTTTGCAGACCTCCGTGCAAGCTTTAGAACAAGATTTTGGATGTTTTCTTTCCTGGCAGAGTTTCTCTTTGCAAGATATGGTGGAAAAGCTTTTGGCTGAGTGTTGAGCGGCAAGACACGCAGAAGACGCAGATACGCAGCTCTCCGAAGCTAAGTGCCGGTCCCGGGCTTCTTTCGGCACAAACCACTCTCAGGAGCTCCCTGCGCTCGCCACAATGCTCTGTGTGCGAAGAAGCCGCTTCTTCGCCTCCGGGAGAATCGGCGAGCGGCAGATTCCCAAAGGCGAAGATGCAAGCTGCACCACACAGGCACATTGTGGGCAGCCTTCAGACTTAGAGAAAACAGAACTTTACCACTCTCCTGCCTTTTCCATGGTTATTATATTGGAAAAGAACGAGTTTTGGACAACTACCTTTCATTCTTGCCAAACTCTTTGCAGACCTCCGTGCAAGCTTTAGAACAAGATTTTGGATATTTTCTTTCCCGGCAGAGTTTCTCTTTGCAAGATATGGTGGAAGAGGTTTTTGCTGAGTGTAGAGCGGCAAGACACGCAGAAGACGCAGATACGCAGCTCTCCGAAGCTAAGTGCCGGTCCCGGGCTTCCTTCGGCACAAACCGCTCTCAGGAGCTCCCTGCGCTCGCCACAATGCTCTGTGTGCGAAGAAGCTGCTTCTTCGCCTCCGGGGGACTCGGCTAAGAGTAGCTTCCGAAACGCGACAAACAAATATTAACAACACGGCGTTGTGTCCTGGGCGTCTTTCGGCACAAGCGCCCCACCGGAACGTACCGCCAGCGGCACAATGCATTGTGTGTGAAGAACTGCCTTCGCCTCCAGGGAACTGAAAGAAGAAGCCTAAGCTTAAAACGCCTTTGCCTCAATTGTGTACTGGTTTGGGCGCTCCTCTCTATTAATTGCGCCACTCCTGACAGCAGGTGTCGCTGTTGGTCAAGCTTTGAGTTTGCTTATTAAGTTGCGATGCTATGTGGTCAAACAACTCAAGGTAAGATCAGCGATTTTAAATCAGGTTCTCACTGGTGTAGATACCATTAGTCATTGCACACTGCAAAATAATGCTGCTCTAGCTTTCTTGTTAGCACATGGGCAAGAGTGTGAGGATTTGGAAGGAATGTGTTTTTTGAACCTCTCTAACCATTCTGCAGTCATTCACTGGAAACTCAAACAAGGACAAGATAACATGAAGAAATTGATTGGGAATGAGAGGGTTACGCCTGAATGGTTTGAGAGATGGGAAACAACTCGATGGTTGAAAGATCTTGTAAAGGGAACTTTGTTGTTACTAGTAGTCATTATTATATTGCTTCTTGTTATTCCATGCATCATGAAACTGGTGAGCGTCTTGGAAGAAAATAGGGTGGGAAAGGGTTTAGCTGGTGCAAGACGAAGAAGGGGGAAATTGTAGCAATGTATCTGAACCTCTTAGACTAAAGGGTGCACCAGCCATCCAGCTGGAATATGTTCTTATCAGAATTTTCTCAGAGCCCTCTTGAATTCATCAAGGTTACTAAGACATAAGCCGTGCTAAAATAAGAAAGAGAAGCTGAGAAACCAAATTCCAAGACTACAAGAACTCGATAACGGGGGGCAGCAAAGCGCCTGGACTGTAACCAAACGTATCTTCTGAGAGGTGCACACAGAATGCGTGGACATAACAAAGGCACCAAGATAAAAATGCGGGCCTAGCGTGTGCAGAGATTTAGAATGTGTAAGTGCATCATGTCAACAATCAACGGCTTCTGCTTAATCCTCTTGCTCCGTTGTCCTGGAGTCCTGAATTTCCCACAAGGAAAGCCCTACTAAAAGGGCTCTGATTTTAATGGTAGTTGCTGTCTAGACGATGAATAATGGGAAGAGTTCTTTCAAATCCTTCCCTCGCTGACATCTGTAAGTTTCATCTTTTCCTGATTGTACTGGTGGCTATACATTAGTTATGACTAGAAAGGAATGAGTTTTAGGGATATGTTGCAAGGAAATTGGTAGCTCTGCTTCCATTTCCATTGTCTAAGAAGAATTCTGATTAGTTTTGGACTTTTCATAGACCTCTGACTAGATTGCATTTGTCTTTGATTGAGCCCGTAAATTTTAGGCTACTAGGCTTGACCAATGGATAGAAAAGGGAAAGTCACACAGCTTAGGTGGTTCCCTTGTCAACAACTTCTCAATAGTAGGGCGATTTCTGTCCTCAAGTTTGTTACTTCAGCTAGCAGATTATGCTCACTCCAAAAGAAGGTGAGAAGTTTGCTACCCTAAATGGTCCGATAATTCTTCCTGCTTCTTTGTGACTCTTTTGTATGACTGGATTCTGTATTATTGGAGTTTGTTATAAAAAGTTGGATTAAATTGCGTGCGTCCGCTCTTGGGGGAAACAGTATTTAGCCAATAACATCTAGGCTTTTATCGACCTGAGATTGTCTGAACGGACGGGACGCTTTAAACACAGTAATTCCTGCTAGTTCCAATTCCATTTTTAGACTCGACAAACCGAATGGTAAACCTGCACCAGTAGGGAGGGACATTGGACTTTCTCCTTTTTAGAGAGAAACTAATGAAAAAGTTTCAGCAGAATCATAGCAGGCTGTAAAATAAGAAAAGCATCATGAAAAGAGGCCAATCCTATCCTCTTAGTATTGCTAGTTGTGATTGGACATGAATGAAACATGTCAACTCTGTGTTCCTGGGTATCACATCAGTAACAGCTACTTCAGCTGCTGTAGTTGTCTCCTAAAGCTAAGAACAGAATCCAAAGAATTGTGATTCCATGGTCACAATTCACCCTGTGATGGTGACAGGTGAAAAAGGAGTGGAAGGTGCGCGGGTAAATTAACTTGAATGGCCTATCTAAATCAGCAGCCACTGATTTCCTGAAAACTTCAACAGGTCAGTTGACCTGTTGGGATTCTTTTAATCCATGGTCATGTTTTTCTTGGGATTCTTGTAACCTTTCCCCATTCGTTCAGCCTTTGCCCTCAAGCCTTTGCTGACATTTCAAGTATCTCGACAAGCTGGAAATGTGTTGTCTTTCTTTATCATGTCATAATTCCCTTCAAAGGGTTGTTTGCCTCAAGTCTTATTTTTGCTGGTTTTCTGCTAGTTCATTGTCAGAGGGCAGCAGGTGCTTTGTAAGAGCAAGTACACAATCCTATAGCTTGCTTTTCTTTTGATTTGGCCTGTCTAGAAAACTGAAGGACTGAACATTTCCGACAGGATTTTCTCTCCCCATTATGTTTCACCGGAAGGGCAGATGCAAATCATCTACTTAAACTCTTGGCACGGAAAAAAGTAGTGGTTTGCTGCTGCATATAGGTAGAAGCTTACAAAAGGAAGGCCTTGGGCTGAGGCCCGATACTTTGGCTAAGCAGAAAAGGACTATGGGAAGGTGAGGCCGCTGAATCAGAGGTAGATCAACAAGTTCTAGAATCGTCACGTGTTCACAGCGTGGTGTAGGATGGTTGGTTGAATGAATTTTGTTATGGCTTAAAGCTATGGAACTGATAAAGGCCTGAGTGCTTCAAAAGCCTGGTTTTTGCAAAAAAGCAGCTCTCCTCTGCACCTGCCTGGGGACTCTGCATCACTAGGGACCCTCACTCCCAGTTTGCCAAGGAGATGATCAGTAGGAATGTTGCAGAGCTGCCGTGTCCATATGAACGGAATGGCAAAGAGTGAAGCGGTGGGTATTTTTGGGCTTTAATACAATGCTGCTGCATTGGTGCCAGTTTAGTCGGTTTTCCATCAGTGGCCTTTCTGTCTAGAAGTACACTGCCCAGTCTTTCTAGCATGTGATGCCATTTCCTTCCTGTTGTTTTAATACCTTCCTTCAGTTGAAAGGATGATACAATCTTTACATTTTGAAGATCCCTGTTAGGAAACACTATGCCAGAGGAGTCATTGCTCCCTTTTCTTCTGCCTCCTTTGTAATTTTCAGAGCCTCATTTCAAATTTCTGCTAATGTCGAGAAGAATACTGAGACTACTCAGCAGGGTTGACGCTCTCAGCTGCTTTCCTCTTTCATACTGCTTCATACTGTATGTGACTTAATGGCCTGGTTTTGTCATCCGCATTTTGCTGTGATCTGTGAACACAAAAAGAAGTCTTTGTTTTTTGCAAGAACTACCCCTAGGAGGATTTGTGTTCCTTTTGATTTCTACGGTGTTAGCCCTGTTGCAGAAAAAAAGGAGATTGTACCCTCTTCTTGTGCTCTCATTCCCTCCTCTCTGCTTTGCATGTCCTAGTTAATCTACTGCCATGACTCATTTGGCATCATCTCATAGTGCAAATTCTGCACAGTTTCATGGACTTACAAATGCCAGTTGCCAAGGAGCTTATATAACCATTCAAAGATTAAAGAATTGTAGGGCTGGGCAAGTCCAGCTGCTGAAACTGGAAGTGGTTAAGTCATGCCATATTAAAGAGACAGAGCAAATCAGTTCATCTAGGACTTTCAACTGGACACCTCTGAGAATAACAGCTTGACAGCAATGACACAGCCATCTTCCTAGCTGTATTCCAGAAAGAGAAAAGGGACACCTTCAATGGTTAAGATGTTTGGCATGAGAAAACAGCAAGAAATGTAGCACAAAATACTTGAGCCAGATAAAGTGCGTTTTTCTCGTGAGAATTTTGCAGTTGTTCTTTCTTGTCTGTGCCTTTACTTTTCACAGAAGACAGGGAGGGCGTTTAATTATTATTGTTCTTTTGTTTTCTATTCTTGGCCTCCCTCTTTCCACCTGCCATTAACAATTTTGCCTTGCTTTACTGGCTTCTCTTTCTTTACTTATAGAAGGTTACATGAGGTCCTCCAACCTTGTCATAAACATTCGCATACAGTGGAAAGGAGTAGAAGGTACATCTAAATGCACAAAACAGACCCAGAAAAAGAGAGGTTTTTTACAGTCTTCTGTGAGAACAAGATATCTTTGAACTGAGTAATGCTTTAACTTTTAGTCCACTCTTTACTATTATTACAAGTGTTTGGCCTTTAGTACATAGCCTTTGAAATCATCCAGCCCAATATTTTTGGCTAATTTTGTTTTATTTCTCTCGGGGACTTTGTTTCTTAAGGAATAGTCCAGAGCCAGAGCGTCCACGGTAGAGTTATGCTGCCATAATAAAAGCGTCGTAAATTCTGGTACAGTTTGTGCTGGTAATACGTCTAGGAAAGAAAGGTTTTACATCTTTTTTGACTTTCAAATGTAACCATTATTTGAAAAAGTTAAGAGTTGGGCTTTCCCCCCCTCCAAAATACTTCTCTCTGGAATGTTACTCAGGGATTACACATAAAAGCTCACCCTGTAAAATATGTTGCGGATAATCTGCAGTAAGCGCAGCTTAGCAGCTAGAGATGATTATGTGGGTTAAATGACATTCCTTCTGCGGTGATGGAAACTCTGTCTACGCAGACATACTCAACAAAAGTTACCATGGCTTAGCTCCTCTCCTAAACTTCATGTGCATTTTCAAACTTTCCAAGAAGGTGAATTCAAGCTCCTTCATTGCTCTCTGCTGGAGTCCCAAGAAAATATCAGTGTGCTTTTTGTCATTTACAGCTGTCATTGCTTAGCTCTTGAACATGAGACTCTCTCATGACTGATGAAAGTTGTCTAGTTAAGAGTGGGTCAAAGACACGCTCCTGCTCTAGAAGGAGATGAGAAGGTTTCTGCAGTCTTTGTCATCTCTACTGCTTGTGATTTCTATCCAAAACCAGTGGGAAGTTTTCTGAAGGCAGTCCAGAAGCTGGCAATATGGACAGCTTACAACCAAACACTTGCTGCACTGCTATCACGGTGATACCAGGAAGGACTTAAAAAATTTAGAAGGGCAAAGAAAGCAGTTGGAAGGAAAAGAACATTAACCATTATTCCATTCTTCTAATATGTCCTCCTTTAAGTCATCATTTTCATGCAGTTTAACGGCTTGCGTTGGTATCCCTCAAAAGGAATCTGAGACAGAGTAAGCTTTTTAATGCAGTAGATGTGACACGTGCAGGCCAAGTTGCCTTTGTTGACATCAAATGCCAGTTATGCTTGAGCTACCCTTTGCTTAAGGTACTTCGCTTACACGAAGAATTTTACTCATCATTGAGCAAATTTTGCTGTCATGATTGAGTAAATTTTATTCATGATAGAGTGAATTTTACTGTCACTCCGAATTTTACTGTCATGATTGGCATTGAAACTTTTCAAGGAAAGCTCTGGATAGCAATGTTTGTGTAAAAATAGTAGTTTATCTCCTGTATTTGTGTGAAGCAGGTAAGCCTTTTGCTGTCACCAGTGTTGCTTACCCTTTCATGTCATATCCCTCTTCATATCCATATTCTGCTGAAGGCTTATTAATCTGCTTTAAAATTGGCACGTGGAATAAGACTACTTTTCCTTTTTGAAAGCTAATGTCATTTGACCTAGTGACAGTAAATAATTCATTAATTGTAAGTCCCCAGCTAGCATCTTTTATGCATATTCTAACCTTCTAAAGAAGTAACAAAAACACTCTCCAATACTTGACTTTCTTAAGCACACAAAATGCTTCCCTCCTTTGCAGTTGGCATCTGGAAAATGAACCACATCTCTGCGGTATTTTAACGTGCACCATATTTAGCCAAGTAATTCAAAAGAAATAAAAAGCAGCCCCTTCAATTTGGAAATATTTTTGAATTGTTTTTGAATATACAAAACATACCCTTACCGTACGCATTGCATGCAGATTTAATCGTCGTGAAAGCAAACCCTATGTTTCTGTTGGGATAGCATGGTTTTCCAGTTTCCACAATTGTTCTTGGCACGGTTTTCTACTTATGTGACTGTTAGGACACTCGTAGGTACTTCTAAGGTACTGTAGTAAGCGGAGAAGGAGGAGAGGTTGTGCCTTATTTCTGGCTTCCTTTGGTTTTCTTTTTGGTTTTCTTCCTCTTGCTCTTTTTCATGTCACCTTTCTAGATACTGTGATTTAGATTTGCAGTTTACTAAGCTGTGTTTTCTGTCTGGAATTCTTTGAAATTCCCAGAGGAACCCCACCGGTAAATATGCATCTTTTTATGATTTGCTAGCTACATAGAAAATCTTCCTGCTGCTCTAAAATGCTTTTATTTGATATGCATTTTTATCACCATTCCAATGAAAAGAAAAGTTCCTCTATTCACTGCTTTTGTACTGGATTCAGTTCAATGTGCGCTAACGGTGCAAAAAAGTCCTGCTGGAGAAGGGATCTGCATACAAATTGACCAAGACATGTGCTACAAGGGTCTTGAAAAGGTTCAAAGTTTCTCTACCTTTCTGGCAGTCTGTCTTCACAGCAGGACTTGATGAGGGATTTTGCTGGCGTTTCTTTGACAGAAAGCAATAACAAAGCAAGCAAAATGGAGCAGCAAAAGAAGAATGGAGCAGCAAAAGGTACATTATCCCCTCTGTTATTATCATTGTCGAAACAGATTTTTTCACACCATGTTACATCAAATACCTTAGTAGAGCTAAAGACTAGAAAAACGCAGCTCTGTTCTGGTTCATTAAAAGCAAAGCCATCTGTGGACAGAAGTGCCCAGCGTGATGCTGGGAACTCCTAGCTGGTTTCAGTAAGCTGTCTGGAGAACGGCATTTTCGGTGGGCTTTACTAGCGTGTCTGTAAGGAGAGGGAGTTTATGTGCAGCTTTGAGCCCTGAGAGTGCCATAGGCAAAGAGACCCATCGTGTAGCTCTCTGACCAGCCACAGCACACTGAGGCATGATGGATTACTCCCAGAGTTCACGTGGTAGAAAGGTTTTCTGCCCCCGTGAAGGACGACACATCCATTTGCTTGACTAGAGCCATTCTGTATGTTACAATGGTAACTTGAATTCATCAAGTTTGTGCTATTTGTACAATGGCAGTGAGCTTGGATTCTTAAGCTTCTCGTGTTTGACCTGTTTCCTGTTTCAGTAAATAGCAAAACTTCCAAGGACTGCAGCGACAAGAAGATGAAGCTGCTAGTGTATTTCAAATCTTTGCCTAATAAAATGGTGATTTTTGCACATATTCGCAATGGAAATTTACGGTACCGAAACACCAGCTCTGCTCAGGGCAATTCTGAAATTGACTTGAGCTCTTTTCTGTGTTTCTTAGCAGGTGAACTGAGATACTTCTAGCTTCCAAGGCAAGGCGTTTGACAGCAGCTTGAAAAAGGCCCAGGCTGTTGGATGAAAAGGTGAAAAAACTGAGGGAAATGGGGGGAAATTTCACTTCTGGTTTATGTCATAGATTCAGCCAGATGATCAACAAGCATTAGTTTTATGAGGTACCAGCGTAGTCTTTCACTCTTGCAGATCCCCAAAAGCTTAACCATCCAGCAGCTTCTTCCTTGCAACAAGTGCCACAGCCAAAAGCCAGGCCTGGCCGTCACCTTCTCCTCGCAGCCTACAAACTCTGCCAAACGTACCGGTGATTCTCACTTTCCTTCTCAGCTACATGGACAAGCACATCCTCTCCATGTCTCCGAGTCCTTAGTGAAACCAAACAGCGGTTCACCTTCAAACAGCTCAGTGTGCCAGGACAGAAAGATTTCACTGGCCTGTGAAATCTTGCTTTTTCCTTGCAGCCTTTTATTTTCAGAGCATACACCGAGGCATTGCACTTTGCTTCTCAGCTGAGTGCATTGCCATATTGCTGGAGTCCCACACGTCCATCTCCTTCTCGCACTAACTGCTTCTGTTGAAACATGCTGATGTGATGTGCTTTCCTGCTCAGCTATTCACACAGTCACATTCTATGTCCTGCTTGCAGTCTGAATCTAAAAGGAGACGTTTCTGACTATGTCTCACAGACACAGATGTACCAGGATGAAAAGGTTGCTTGGACCTTGCCACTTACGTTCGAAAACATCCATTCACTCCACAATCAAGAGACACCTTTCTTTGCTTTACATCCTGCAAACTTCACACAGACACACACACACACACACACACACACACACACACACACACACACACACGAGAGCTACGCACTTTCTTTCTTTCTTTCTTGGCTGCACACACTCACCTATTTCCCACCTTGACCTCTCTACCACTTCTCCTTCGGCCTTGCTGTGCATGGACATTTCCTGTTAAGATACCCATTGTGTTGCCTATCCCTCCCCCACATTGCCTTGCCTTTCCTACCCAATCTTGCATTTCTTGTCATTGCTGACAATTCCTTTCTTTTCCCTTGCCTTCCTGACCCATGCATGTCCTTCCCTTGCCCTTCATACCAAGCCAGTGCCTTGTATTGACTTGCTCACCTATCCTTCTTTTCCTTCCCATTTGTCCAGCTCCAATCTTTCATTTCCTTCTCCTTCTAGGACTCTTATTGCCTTGTCTCCCTCTCTTTTGTGTTGCCTGGCAAAGCCACCACTTGTCTGGCCTTGTCCTTGAACCCCTTCCTTGCCTTGCATTACCTTGCTCATCAGTCCCCCACCTGGAATTCACCACCTCTCTTTTTGTGGAATCTCTTCCACATGCATTGCCCTGCCTGCTTCTCCTAGGATTCTCCAGGCTTCCACTGGCTTTTTTTTCTCAAGGCCCCAGTGTTTCAGGAGCTTGTGAGAGGAAGCCTGGAGGAGGCCACGTGCAAGCACACCTATCTGTCCTGACAGCTTTCTTCTGACATCTATGCTTACATGTCTTGAATTTTGGACACAAAGTTCATCTTTCACCCTTGGGCTTCAGGGGCAGAATGACAGTTCTTTTGCATACAAAGGAAAGCAGGCAACTCAAGTGTCTTAGGTGCAGATTAAACATGACCCATGCAAGATCAAGGCTGGACAGAGCGGTCGGTCCGGGCCGCTTTTGTGTACCAGCAGTCTTTGAATGGACCTGCCACTTGCCTTGCTTTGGGCAACCAACCAGTTTCCTTGCCATGCCCTGCTAATTCTCCATTGCTTTGCATTCCCTTGCATACCCATGCCTCACATTTGACCTGCCTGCAGTTTTCCTACAGGGCTTGGCCTTGCCTAGCCCTTCCGGTTACCATCACCTCCTATGCTCAGCCTTGCCTCTAACTTCTGGGACTTGTCTCACCTACCACTCCATTTGCTTTCCCCTCACGGCTTCAGTCTTGCCAACCTGTCCCTTGACTTGCCTACAATTGCCTACACTTGCTTTGCATTGCCTTACCTGCATGAAAGGCAAGGCAAAGAGTGGTAGACAAGGCAAAGCAAAGCCAGGAAGTTATTTGAAGGGCTAGGCAAGGCAGACATAGGCAAGCAAGCAAAGCTAGGGTAGGGTAGGCTAGGAAAACTAGGCATGGTACTGGAGGCAAGGCAAAGCCAAGTGACTTGGAGTGCCTTTCCTTGCTTGGGAAGTAAAAGATACGGTGGCAATGTTGGTAGGGCTGATGATAAGGTATCGTGGGAAGGTATAGTACAGCAAGACATTTCTGTCCTGGTCCTTTCTGTGTAGGAGCCATTGTTGGACAGAGTCAGTACCGGACGTGGTATGCAACTTTTGCTCTGTAAGTTCCTGAAGGAGAACAGCAATGCTTTCTCATGGGAAGGAAAGAACTTAGCCCCAGTGTTGGAGGTGCAGATAAGAAGCTGTGTCGTGCAGCTTAAGGGCGGCAGCAACTTTCTATCCTGGCATATTTGGTTTGGAAGCACTGACTCAATTTGTACAATCATGGAGTCGGTATCCATCTTTGGAAGGCAGTCTCCTTCCTGAAAGAATCCATTTGGCCTGTGTTTTCCACTTTCTCAAGGCAGCCTTCTTGAAATTCTGCCAGCACGCTTCTTTTGGACAAGGTAAAGAGCTGCGCTGGGTCTTGGTGTGCAGCCTAGTTAGTGCCCCGCACAGGTAATGCCCAATAGCAGTGGTCTGACACCTTTGTAGAGGATCAGGCCCTGGATGCTTTGGATTTTGGAGGAGGGGATGCCATTTCTTTTGAGATGGGCTTCTAGTTCCTCCTCCCTTTGGCAAAGTTTGGGTGGCCACTTTGGGTGGTCTCAGTGAATTGAAAGGCTTTTCCCAATAGGCAGTTCTCTGGGTTAGAGTTGTTGAACTGTCAGTGGGAATGCAGAGGCCAGGCCAGGCCTCTGCAGGACAGGTTTTTGTCCCTTGTAGCTTTAGGGACTGTGTGAGCAGTCCCTGGTGCCATCCCATTTGGATCCTGACTCTGAGAGATTGAAGGCTTACGGTGGTACCTAGAGCTGAGAAGGAAAGTGGTGATAGCAGGGTGCATGTTTATAGTTTGATGGGTGCAATTGAAATTGTAGGCAGCAAAGAGCTTTCTCCACCAACAGTTTTGCGAGCTCAGCCGACATTTTCAAGTTTGTTACCAGGCTCTGTGAGAGAGAAAAAGTTTGTTAGGGCAGAAGATCTGGTGTCGGCCTTTGAGTGTGGGGCAAAGAAGAGTATCCACTTGGAAGGGGAAGATCGGTGAAATCCTTTTGTCCTGACACAGTTGATTGGAGAGCAGGGACGTTTCTGACTTGGCTGGGTCCTGGGGGTGGTTGTGAGCTGGGCTCGGTGCGTGTCCTGGTTTTGTGAGTTGACAATGCTGTGGTGTGGTTATTTAGAAGAGCGCTGACAGTGCCCAGGAAAAAGACAAGCACTTTTCTAGCCCAGCCCCGTTCGTGTGGGAGCAGTGTAGGGACAAGAGCTCCGCTGTGGATCCTGGCTCTCGGGTACTGACAGAATGGGATCCTGCATGTAGCAGAGAAGGAAAAAGAATCATTTCATTGTTGGCTGCACAGTTTAGAAGCTTCAAAATAAAAGGCAATTGCAGCATGGCCTCTTCATTTTAGAAAGTTTTCTGGGCCATCAGCTGCTCAACATGTAACTTGCACCCACTGAACTGCATTCAGCTTCCTGGAGATATGCACTTTCCCTCAAGATCTAGGTACCATCTTGCACTCTAACACTTGAAGATCCCAAACCGCTTCAAAATGTCCAGCGGCTGCTCTCAAAGAAAAAGTCCTACAACAAAAAGGCAGTGCTGGCCATAACGCTCCCTTTGCAGTCTGTCAACCAAACGAAACATACTAGCGATTCTCACGGACTTTCTCAATGATATATATACGTGCATCAGCACATTCTCTCAAAGTGACAGAGACTATCGCTACAGCCAAGCGTTTTCAGCTGCACTTCTGACTGACAGATGTGCCAGGACAGAAGGCATTTGCCAACCTACCCTCTTTCCTGTGCAACCTGACATTGGCAGCGCAAATATTTTCACATTCTTTCATTGTGGACATGTCCAAAGCAGCTAAAGATCACACAGGTGGAAGTGTCAAGACAGAAGATGTTCTCAAAGTAACTCCTTTTTTTTCTAAACAGCTTTTAAACTGCGCACAATGCTTTGTATCTTCTTTCCCACATAGACCTGCCCTCACTTTTTCACACTCACATCTATGTTGCAAACATCCAGCAGCTGTTTGCATAGAAAAAGGCTCTAGAAATAAAAGCGAGACTTGGGCTGCACCTTCTGCCTGCCCTGTGTAAGCCACATCAAACTCACCAGTGCGCTCTGTCCTTCCCTTTTCCGCTGCAACTACCATTGTGTTCTCTGGATCTCGGAACCTAAAGGTAGGCACATTTGTTTCCACAGAAGGGCCATAGGTAGCAGCACAAATAGCTCTCACTGAACTTTAATCTTTACCACTGCCACCATGAGTTTGGTTGGTAGGCCAGTAGGAGTCATGCTCCTTTTACAGCTGGTATGCGGCAGCCGCCAGCCCAGTGCTCTTCGACTCTTGTAACCAATCCTGCTTTTACTCTCCCGGAGGGGATTAGGCATCTGTTTCTCACACAGATCATTGTGGCAGCAGCCAACGGCTCTAGTGCACTGCTTCTGCCAAAAGACACTGGGGCCAGACATTTACCTTCTCAGCACTACGTAGCCCCGTACTCTGCATCTCTTGTCGTCCAGATCATACCGCAAAGCGTTTCACAGAGAAAAAATGTGCCAGGACAACAAGCTTGGCTGAAGTGTACCCCTGAAACTGGTGGAAGTTTGTATTTGCACCACATTCAAGGGGCAGTCCTCTTTCCTATACAACCTGCAAACTGCTGTCTGTTCGCAGTGCCCTCTGCCCGCTCCTTCTTACCTTGAAGTACCATGCCAAAGAGGGCTCTGTGCTGAGGTCTCAGAAGAAGAGGGAAGCATATGTGTTTGTAAAGTGGACTGTCTGTTAGTCACTTCCCTCTTCAAAGCAGCGTGTTCCATGCCAAGCAGACAACAAAGCAACAAAGGATGAGTGTGACTCTGCATTCAAATCCTGCAATGTTCCCAGAAGTGAATTTCTCTCTTCTATAGGACTGACTTGTATGAAGTGGCGTGGTTGTTTCCTTCCATTAGAAGGGAAACTCATCTAGCCAGGCTTCATCACCCCCTGTATCTTTTGGGGTAGTTCTTGGAAGAAAATAGAGAGCAACTTTTCCACTCCACATGATTCATGTTTCATTCTCTTCCTTCTGTACTTCAGGGAACAAGCTATCAATTCCCTACTCTTTCTATGAAAAGGCATGAAGCTATTAATTAAATTCCCATAGATATAATAAGGAATCAAAGTCTTTTATGCCTGCAAGCAGGCCCTTATGGTATGAAAAGTATGGATTGTCAGGGGTGGAAGAAGATCTGCATGAAAAAGGAGAAAGCCCAGAAGCATGCAGGGATTTTCAGGTATGAAAGGGAAAACGACATTAAATTGTCAAGGGAAAGAAATTGAAAGAGGGAGGAGGGAGAAGGGAGGAGGAGGAGGCAAATGCTGCCTTTGAGGCAGCTGACACAAGGACCGTCGGCCTCATGAGCAAACAAGAAAACCAAATGAAACTTCACAGCAATCTCATCCACAACTTAGTGGACAAATGTGCAAACCCATTTCTTCATTTATTATGTGTCTAATATATATAGAGATGTTCTTCATTCTGACCGAATTTTCAGGGAGCAAGCTAGTGTAAGGCACCTGGAACCAATGGTGTATTGGAAATGGCCAACATGCAGAACACGCTCCATCCTGAACGCTACCACAGCAGAATCACAGGATCATAGAATGGCCGGGGTAGACAAAGACCTTAAAGGCCATCTAGTTCTCTGACATGGGCGGGGACACCTTTTACTTGCTCAGGTTGCTCAGAGCCCCATCCAGCCTGGCCTTGAACACCAGGTTGGGGTGTCCATAACTTCTCCAGGCTGTCTGTGCCAGTGCTTCACCACCCTCACAGGGAAGAATTTCTTCCGAGTATCTAATTTCAACCTGCCCTCTTTCATTTTGAAGCCATTGCCCATTGTCCTGTCTCCAGAGTTCCTAATGAAGAGTCCCTCTCCTGCTTCCCTTCAGATATTGGAAGGTGTTGTGAGGTCTCCATGCAACCTTCTCTTCACCAGGCTAAACAGCCCTCATTCTCTCAGCCTGTGTGTCATGGCTTGACACTGGGACAATGCCAGTGCCCCCATGAGTATACTCTCTCCCTGGTTTCTGCTGTGAGATGTGACCAGGAATAAGCAAAGCAGGCTCCCACTTAGGGGAAAAAAAAAAATTATTAACTAAACTACAAGGGAAAGGAAAAAAAAAAAAAAGAAACACACAAGGAAAATGAAAACTTCACAAATACATCTCCTCCTCCTCCTCCCCAAATTCCCAATACAATACATCCCCCAAATCATCGACTCTCGGTCCAGCACCACCCTTCAGAATACTCAATCCTCAGTTCATCAAGAGGACAAGGAGTCCTTCTTGTGCCAGTGGTGACCTATTCCTTTCATGTCCAGTGCTCTCACCACTGAACACAGACCAGAGCTGCTTCTAGGGTCGACTTTTAAGGATGCTTCATCCCACTGCAAAAAGGCACAGTCTCAATTTTGGGACATCTGTCCCCCCCATATTTTTCACCCCCTGGGGCCGAGGGGTACCCACACCGAACCCTCTTGGTCCTGAGGCATTGCCTCCCCCTAGAATGCAGTCCCTGTATCACAAGGAAACATGGCTCTGTCCATGGCTACACACAAAGAGTCCAGCATAAGCTACTCCATCATCTCTTCCACCTGCGTTCTTCTCTATTTCTCTCGTGGCCCATTTCCTCTTATCTCCTCTATATCTCTCTTCTCATTCAACTCCAGGAGGATTAGCATTTGTAAGGTTTCCATCATCCAAGAAAAGGGTTAAAAATCTGAGGCTCTGTCTGTCCAGAACTCCCATGGCTGCCCTGCCAGGCCCCTTCTTGCACTCCCCTCTTCTCCTTCTCGGCCGGCCAAGAACAGGCACCAGCTCTCTCTCTGTCTCTCCTGCGGTGGGGGGGGGGGGGGGGGGGCTGCCCAATGCCTCTCAGCCACCCTTCCATCCTGCAGGGGCCTTCACCTCCCTTCTGGCCAGGGACCCAGCCTACCTCACCGGGCTGGGTGGCTTCCCCTGCCCCGCCCAGCCCGCAGCCAGGCAGGGGAGATCTGAACCTTTCCCTGACCGGAACCCAAGAGAGCCTCCCAGGGGAGAGCCCTGCTTTTAACCCTGTGTTCTCAGAGGTGCATCCAATGTCCCAATGGCCACCTTAGGTGCCAATATTAAAATCTGAACATCCATTGGCCTAACCACAGCATCCCAGAAAACACATTTCCTGTCAAACCACCACACTGTGGGATATGCTCTTGTCCTGAATACTGAACTGCAGTATTGTCTGATGATTTTTTGAATCCTTTGAAGGCATTTTGAATTCTTTTTCAGCCTTAAATTAGACTAAATAGCTTTGATTTGTGGGTATTGAGCAACAGAAATCACTGCCCTGGCTTGCCTTTTTTACAGCTCCTTTCCGTGGGAGACTCGCTGCAAACGTCACAGCTGGTGAGACAGTGGGCACACCATCATTCTGAAAGAGCTTTGCACAGTAAACATAGAGGAGGATTAAATATTGAAATGCAGATGACAGGAGCTGCCCAATGGACTCTGCTGGTGGAAATCAAATACTAGTCTAGTATTTTGAATGCAAATAATTCCTCCCAATGAGGCCAGACAGGCTTGTTTGCCTTTGGATCTGAGCATGTGGACAGTAGTGGATGGTCTACAGGTTGAAAACAGTGTAGATACTTCTCCTTTTTTTCAATAGTGGCTCAGAAACTGAAAAGGCAGCTACAAAATGGTAAATACATCCCTACAGATTCAAAAATGGTTGTTCTTAATTTGCATCTCCACCATAACAACAAATTGTTAGAACTAAAATACAGATGGGAATTTTATAGCTTCTCAGAAATGAAGCAGGAATTGGCCAATGGGCCTTCTCAGAAATGAAGCAGGAATTGGCCAATGGGCCTTAGCAGTAGCTACAAGTTTTTCAGCATGAGGCATCTCAAAAGTGTTTTAACCGTACAGAACTTTTCTGTACTTTTGGCCTTTTATCTCAAGGATGAATCAAAAAAAAAAAAAAAAAAAGGAAAAAAAACCCAAGAAAAATAAAAAAAGAACAAACCCTACCAAATATATATATATATATATAACATGACTAAGATAATAAGCACAATCAGTAACATATATAGAAAAAGAACCCATGGTTTTTAACTTTCAACCTTGTCTTCTCAACACACTCTCAAAAATGGAATTGTTTCCCTATCTGCCTTGAAACATTTTGGAGCAAAAAACACTCTAAGGTCCTGATAGGTGTTTTGGTCAAAAATCCCTTCTTCTGGTTTTCTGTCCATAAGCAGAGTAATGGAGGGGAAAACTGGTAGCTGGCCAAAGGAGGTAGGAAGAGTGATCATCATCCACAACACTGGGGCTAAAGAAATTTCCACAGAAAATTACCTGCCTTATTACTTCTTCATGTGTTGGGTTGAAAGCTCAGAATCTGTTTCCATGTTTCCCATCCCTCGAATGTTCTATTTCACATAATTCGAGCCCCTCAAACTTCAGTCCTGCCAGAACAGCCCGCCACGTGCTGTCATAGGGGATCTGCTGATGCCCACTGACTCTTACCAGTCTAGTGCTTGTCACTGTTGCAGATCAAGAACTACTGAATAGTTCTGATTAATGCTCTTAGAGTGGTTGAAAACAAGGAAAGAATGACTAGACATTTGTATGATCAAATCCCCTGATGGAATAAAAACATACCAGGACAACAAGCTTAATAAATGTATTCATTGTCATAAGAAGGGAGATGAAGGGTCCAAAAGATTACTTGCATACTTACTGTTCTAAATCCCTTGTTATCTGGTAAATTGCAAAGGATGCCCGGCTTTCACCAAAATGCAAATCAGATTAAAATGTGAAGCCTTACACTTTACTGGATAGAAAACTTCATCGTCCATTTTTAAATCTTAGAGATTGCGATGTTGTCCTGGTTTAGGGCAAATTTGGAGGAGAATTTCCAAATTAGGGCCCCTCCCCCCAACTGGTTCGGGAAGGATTCCTCAGAGAGAAGTGGAACGAACCTGTTCATTTAATAGGCACAGCACCCCCCAGCACGCAAAAGGAACAATTCTGGATGACAGCACTCTGAAAAAGATGACAAATTCAGAAAGTCTCTCTTGGGGGGGTGGTCACTTTGTTCTCAGTCCCTCCGGCGCTGGGCCAGCTGCTGCAGGCCACAAGGTGCAAACTCTCGGTGTTTCCCAGGTCCCAGTCCGGAGCAGGTTCAAAATGGTCAGGAAGACCTGAAGGAGAAACGGTCCAGGAAGAAATTTGGACAGTTTAGCTAAACTAGCTAATGAGCAAAAGCAAGCAGAAGCGAAGCAAGCAAGAGTGAGAGAGAGCAAAGCCAAAAGCAAAAGCAGAAAAAGCAAAAGCTGCAGTCTCTGTGTCCCGCCAGGTTGATAAGAAAACCAAAACAAAACATTCCCTCTTCAGAGCCAGTCTTAAAGGTACAGAACATAATATCCAACATTCACAGAACACATGAATGGGGATACAAGCATCATAACGTCACCCTAGGACAGATGTATTTCCTATTAATACCTTAATATTAATAAGGTTTAGAGCTGGAATTCAGAGGGAAAAGAAAGCTATTTTGAATTCATTCTATTCAATCATCTTGTCTGGACTGTCTCTTCCTGCTTTTCACTTCTGAAACTCTGTATGAAAGGCATAGAGTTCTGGATTAATTCTTTTCAGTTTCCCCTGTTATTCTTAACAGTTTCCCCTGTTATTCTTCTTTAAAGGCAAACCTGGAAAAATCCACACTTTCTTTCCCAACCACTTCTAAAATTCCATTGAGAAGCAAAAAACCCCATCAAACAACTAAATCTCTGCTCCAATTTGTAGGAAAAATCCCCATGCCATTAACTGCTTTCCTAACATTTTCTTTCTCTTGTATTAATATGGCAACCTTTTCTTGCTTTTATAGATTAGAACCAAATTCTTAAAGCTATAAGGAAACACAGGTTTACTGTAGCTGATTCTGAGATACAGTAGTCCAGCAAGGAGTTCAGACCTCAAAAGAAGAGTCTGTACAACAAGATTCAGCACAACGTTGAGACATATTAGCTATTTTTCAAGAAAAGCCGCCAAAATGAAACTGCTTAGACTTCTATACTATCATGGGTGCCTGCTTCCAGAACCTGACCTAAGTTGCTGGAAACTAGCTGCAATATTACTGCAAACAATGCTGTGAATGTAGGACATTGTTATTCTTCTCTTCCATTGAAAACCACAAGTGGAGTTGCGTCATTTTCTTAAAAATTCTCTATTTCCTTCCAAACTGCTAAAATAATGATAAATCAAGTGTTCTGTTCATACAGTTTAAATCTAATAATGTTCAAAATGAAAAAAAAAAAAAAATTCATTCAGATATGGTCTGCAATAATACAGCCGAGACAAGATGAACCAGTCTGGCCTACAAAATAAAGTGAAGCAGAATTTGGGAATTTGGAACACCTTACGATGTAATATTTAAAGAAAAAAAAGAAATAAAATGTAACCTACCCAAACTCAATCAGTGATGCACCGACAGAGAAAAAAGAACTAATTACTACTAATATTTCTTTCATTCTCAGACAAGAAGTTAAATGATCCTCTTGAATGCGTGGAAGATTGTTGCGAAAGACAGCAGCCTTCTTCTTTACAACATATTCTTCAGAACTCCAGGAGACAAATCATTAGAGCTATGAGGCTCTTTCTCTCTGTAAAACTTCCAGAGCATAGCCAAGATTATATTCCTTTAGAGATCCTCACCGCCCTGGGAGACTGGTGGATAGTCTACAGCTCCAGTACATCAGCCAGACGCTCTGCCTTATTTAGCATGGCTACTGCAGCAAGGACATCATCTCTACTGGCTTTCTATCCAAAATATATGCAAGGCACAACAAAGAATATACCCAAAACACTGAGCACAGCTTATGGCCTTCAAAACAAAAATCTCACCATGGCAATACTGGATCTTCTGATCCAAACCATCAGGAAACATTTCTTTAGAGGCGAAAAAAGCTCCTGTTGATTGTACAAAAAATAGTGATGTAAACCAGAGTTGCATGACCCAATATTTCTATTGAACTGGAACTATTTTGATCAATATTATGGATCCATTTCTTTTCAGGGCATTTGGTAAAAAATGTAAAGTATAGTTTAAAAGGAATTATTGGATGCGTACTAAGTACTAGGGATTAGTTAAGGTGTTGGTTTTGCATGGCTTGGTTTTTGGTGGGGAGGGAAGAAGCCAGCCACAGAAGTGAATCTTTTGTGAAAAGCTCCTAGAAGCTTCCTCCATGCCTGGCAAAGTGAATCCCTGCTTGGCACTAAGAACAGACATGCTGCTAAGCCAATTAGACAAGCAGTAATATATTTAAGAAGGAAATCAAAACTGCAGCCAGTTAACTTTTAAGTTTGCTAATTTTTTGGTTGGCACCTCTTCTGGTTTGAAAGCAAAAGCAGCAAGAGATGCTGTCGCTGTTGCAGTGTGTGTTTTTGATTGCAATGCAGTTTGAGTAGTCAGTTTTAGAATACTTCCGGTTTTGTGCTGTTGTAGCATATTTTATTATTAATGGATTGTTCCTTTCCCCCCGTGGTGTTAGTTTTTGCCCTAGTTGTCCATCTCCCCAAAGACCTGCCCTTTTGTTCCCTTTTCCTCCTCCCACTGAATGTCAATCCCTCCCCAAGCCTGCCCCTTTCTCTAGAAACTTCCCTATCAATTTTATAGTCTTCAAAACCCCATTGGTTTGTTTAAGTTATTCTCCTCCCCTGTAGTCCCCTATTGGTTTAAACATTGTATTCCCCGCCTTGTGGTCCACCCCCAGTTGCTCCCAGTGTGTTAAAGATTGTATCCTCCTCTGGGACCTCTCCCCATTTCTAAGTTGATGTATGCATTTGAGTCAGTGTCTTTCTGTCCCTGGCCCTCCAGGGAAGAAACTCCTTTGGAAAACATACAGAAGACCTCTCCCTGTTCCTTGTCCCTGCCCTCGGCGCAGTCCTATCCCCAATGCAGTCCACCTGTGCCACAGAGCAGCTGTGCCCTACAGCTGCACCCTGGATTCGATAGCTTTCTGGGGGCAGCCCACTCTGGCTGTTGGTGTCAGGAGCTAGTCGGTCTGAAGAAATCCAGCATGGCAGCAAGACTCCAAGTCAGAAATACAATTTATTAGGAAAAGGGGAAAAACCAAATACATGCAATAATACAAAAGAAAAACCACGGACAGAATACGACCTGTCACCCTGCTAGTTAGGGTGGTGGCAGCAGTCCGGATGAAATGGTCTTGTTGAAGTGGTGATCCTGTAGAAACCATCTGGTAGCTCTTGTCCTCTGAAGACCAGTGGGTGAGGGTGGCCGTTCTTCTAAGAAGCCAGTGGAAAGACTGCTTGTGGTGTCCCAAAACTCAGATTCTATCCAGCTGGGGATGCTTAGCTCCTGCCCCCTGGGCAGAGCATCTTGCAATGGGCTCAAATTGTTCTGAGTCATGCAGTGGTTCCTTGATTACCCTTTAAACAGAAATGGCTCCTGGAGGGAGTCATCTCTGAGTCATGTGGCAAGACATGGATGGCCCCGTTAAGAGATAAGGAGATAAGGAAAAAACGATGCCCCTCCCGGTTTCAGCAGCTCTTGAGGTTGGGAGCAGAATACATTTTTATGTTGTAGCCTAGGACAATACAGGATGAATGCTTTTGCATTTGCAGGAGGTTTGTGTGGATTTGAAAAGCATCCTTATAGCAGAGGCACAAAAGTATTCTCATACCCTTTTAAATCATCTTCAAACCAAGCAATTCTCACAAGAAGGTAACGCATGAATGACTTGCAAGTGAGTTGAAGAAACACGGCAAAGATAAGTAGTGTTCAACTGCAGAGAATCGTTTAGGGACACCATACCTTTATATACCTTTATATTTTAAATCAGGAAGCATGGATGGACCGTTTTTTTCCCCTTAGTTGACTACAGAACCAGCGGTCCCTTGCGGGAGGGTGTTTGGATTCAAGATGACACTGGCAGCTAAGAGCATGGCTACATAGAAGGTGCTACTTTTAGACCAGAACATTCAACTACTTAAAGGCAGATAGGAGAATAGCTGACTAGTGACAGCTCTGAGCAGAAGAGCCTGTGGCTTATCCTGTGGGAACAATAGTAAGACATTTCAATTGAAAAACCCCATTCATTTCCAAGGACCAAACATCAGTAAAAATAAAAGGTCAAGTAAAGACACCCTAGTGCTCTTCTTATCAGAAGCATGTTCCTCCATATGAGAGCATTTAGGAAAGGACAGTCCATTCATAAAGAAAGGTGTGCCAGTTAGAAAACCTGTAGAACAATACAAGACAAACTCACACAATATACATCCTCAAATGCAAAATGAAGAAATAATCATTTCAAGCTTCCGTGGAATTAATTGCATTTTATTTGTTCTTTTCATTTCAGCTGCTATCAAGTTATTTTTTAAGACTGAATTTTATGAATTCAGCAAAGCTCTCTTTTTGAATGTCTGCATACCCCTATAAAACACTGAGGTGACAAAGAGAACGGCAGTGGAAGGAAACCTGGTCCACCTCCCCCTCCTTGAAGCTTTAGGCCAGCGAGTGATTAGAATTTAGTCACTTCATTTGCTTTACCAAGAGAGAATGTTTTCTAGCCTTTATCTTTCCTTTTGGAGCTGATTCACTTTGTAGTCATAAATTCTTGACTCAGTTGGTGAGAAACAATGGCATTACAGCCGTGGATGTTAAAGTGCACTGGTGGGAAATGAAGTTTTCATCTTCAGGTCCTTGCTTCAGTAAATCTTCCAAATTCATCAGAAAGAAAGTTCCCAGACCAGTAATCCCCACTCAGATGACCTAATTCAAATAGTCTGTAGGCATAAGAGGCATCAAGCAGGTGCTGTCATCTGTTAGGGGAATACCCAGCCAGTACATGATTGTCTAGTTAGGCAGCAACAATTTTGGAAATAATTTAGTTTTTTTGTATTGCAAGTGAATGGTCAATACATTTTATTAGTGGATACGGGTAAAAGAATGTCTTCTGCATCCTTTCAGAGGGGAAGCTTCCCTAGATCTAAAGCTGCTCAGCTCCACGATAGGATGCTTTGTCTGAAAAGGGAACTCAAGTCTTTGTCCTTTTGGATTGCTTCCATAGTTTTTCACTCACTCTTCAGGTACCTGTTAATACGTTCTCTTATCCCTTGCAAACTTTTATGGGCATAGTCACTGAATTGGTACGTATTCCATGAAGTCCACAGGCCCTGTTGAGATGCAGCCACAGGTCTCAAGGGTGTTAGCAGATGTTATTCTGAGGCCACTCCTAATGATGTTTGATGGATCATAGTGACTGAGGAAAGTGCCCAAAGACTGGATGAAAGCAAATGTCACCCATCTTGGAAAAAGGCAACTAGGAGGACTTGAAAAAGTACAAGCCAGCCAGCCAGCGTCATTTTTATCCCCAGGAAGTTGATGGAGCAGCTATTGCTGGAAAGCATTGCCAGGCACATGAAGGAGGACAAAATAACATAGTCAGCATGGATTTACCAGGGGAACTTGATGCTGAACAACTTTTTAAACTCCTCTGATGAATCAACTTGCCCGGTAGATGAAGGGAATATTGTCTGCCTGGGCTTCAGGAAGGTTTTTGACATTTCTCTAGGTGGCAGCACACATACATCCCAGAAGGAATAGTGCAAAGAGGAGGGAACCAGTGTCTTTTCAAGGATGCTCAGTGAAAAGACAAGAGGCAGTAGGCACACACTGAAATACAGGAGATTGCCTCTGCACATCAGCAAATGATTTTTTACTGTGAGGGCGACTGAACCACGGCACAGACTGCCCAGAAAGATTGTGGAGCCTGGATCTTTGAAGACATGAAAAGTACACCCAGATATAATCCTGGGCAAGAGGCTCTAGGTAGCCTGGTTTAAGCAGGGGGGTTGGACCTGGTGAGCCCCACTGACGCCTTCCACTCTCGTTCATTCTGTGCTAGTGAATTCTCTTAGAGATGCATTTCAAGCACTGGCATGACAAAGATCTGTGCAGAGAGAGATCCAAATGGACATGGGATCTAAGTTCCTTAAGTAGTGCTCAAGAAGAATGCAAAACTCTGGGATAAGTGTCTCTTCCATAACTGAATCCCTTTCATGGGAAAATTCCCCAGCTATAGAAAGATCTTCTGATAGGCATGCTTAAGACTGACACTGGCTGAGCAAATTTCTCCCTATGTGTGTTTAAGACCAGTTAGGATCTTCACCAATAGTGTTGTCAACATAGTCACAGAATGTATATTGTTAAGAAGGGACAACTTACATCAGAATGGCAAATATTGGTCCACAAAATGTATTAATGTATGGGAACTATCTACTTGGGTTGAAAATAAAAAGAAAGAGTTAGTCTTTATTTATCAATTTCATCCCAATATTGATAAGGTAAGAAAAAGACCTTAGTCCTTAACCTTCTTAACTCAAACAAAGATTTTTAAAAATTCCTTGTAAAAAATGTATCCTAATTATCAGACTATGAAACAATTTTAGTTGGGAAAAAAGTTCCAAAATTGTGTAGATAGTGGTAAAGAAGCCAAGAAAATAGGTAAGAAACAAAAAGAGAGCAAAAGAGTCAGCTTCAGTCTGCAAGCTCGTTCTAGAAGTAATCTGCTAGAAAAAGGAACCCCCAGTTGAATTTCCAATGTATTCATGCACTTGATTCAGTAACTAGTCAATGTAAAAACCAATCCTTTTGTACGACTTCTCCCAGCAACAAAAACTCCAGCAGCTTGACACCACCATCATGCCTGTCCCAGATGTACTTTAAAAGAAATGATCCTTTCTTGAAACTCTGTTTGCATAAAAGTTGCAAGACATTGGAGGGATTCTCCACATTCTCATTTCTCCGTGTGGCTTGAAAGTATATTTGATAAAATATGCAACAAAGCATATGATTTATAAGGTAGGGTAAAATGGATGATTTGGGAATTGATCTCTTGTTGATATTAAACTTCATATCCACTCTCTGTGAAGTTTCTAAAACAAATGATGGAGCTGAGGCATGAATCTGCCACAACAAGTGTTAAGCAAACATACACACTCCCCTTCACATGCCCCCCTTCCACACACACCTAGGCCCACGCAGAGGTCAGCATAGCAGATGATGAACACCTTGGAAAAGACCGAAATGCTAAATACCTCTCTTTGTGGGCAAAATAGCTGGTGCAACAATTCAAATATCTGGTGTAAAAATTCTGTTTAATATCTACTTCCTATTTAAAACACAGCTTTTCATTTAATTATATGTAGGGAATATTTTCATATTATTTGTTTCTTTACAATTACTTCATTCTCATGTGTTGTATGTCTAGGAATATTTTCTTCTAAAGATAGAAAAAAATAGATAATATCTTTTCAGAAGAAAACATTGGTTTATACAATTTTAAACCATCATGATATGGAAGAATTCTTTTGTCCCTCACTAAGGTGGAAGAACTATTTGGATCACAGATCATTTACAATGAAATACTTTACCTTTTTAAGATGCTTTCAGTCAATTTTATATCCTCATTGCTTATTCATTGTAAACAGTAATTTTTCAGTGAAGGGAAAGTGTGTGGTATATCTGCATTATGTTCAAACCCAATTCCTACTAAAGGCCAGGCTGAACCCCAGTAAATAATGTCCTGAATGATATTTTGCCGCCTTCTTTGGCACTTCATGAAATCCTAACATGAGGAAGTGTGGAAATACAGAGATTTTGTCCCATGTAGAAACCCATCCCATGTATTTTATGCTGTAATTCTTCTCTCTTTTAAAATTTGCTATCTTCTGCATAGTTTTCATTAACCTGTTACAGTAGTGAAAATCACAGATCAAGGTAATTTTGTAACACTTTGATTTTACCCCAAGAGCTGAGGGAAAACTTGCTCCTATACTTCAATCTGAGTTTCTTCTAGATTCAAACTTTGTTTCTCTACCATCAAGAGTCTCCTGTGTTGCTGCTCAAAGCCCCATCCAACCTGACCTTGAATACTTTCAGGGATGGGACACCCACTACTTCTCTGGGCAACCTGTTCCAGTGTTCCATCACCCCCACAGTAAAAAATGTCTTCCTTTCATCTAATATGTGTCAGAAGTATTAAATCTAGGCATATAAACTTTGAGGAAAGGTTTGAAATTCTTTTGATTTGAATCACATTTTATATGAATACTGACTTACAGGTGACTAAAATATGTTGATGGGCATTTGAGCTGACACTTTTTGAAAAGGTGCATGGAATTTAAAATTAAAACCAGCACCATTAAAAGCTTTGTGCCGTTTTCTTTTTCCTCTGGTATTCAAAATTGCATGTATCAAATATCTGTGCTTCATACAAAGCTCTTAGACACTCTCAGAAAAAAGCTTTTCTTTCAGACTAAGTTGCAGTTTAGGTAGAACACTAGTACTAGTGAAGGTTTTTCTGGGCATAGGGGGAACACCTTCTCATTGGATTTGTGTGCAGAATGCATTTTATCCAAACTGGAAAATTGATCCCAGCTGTGTTCTAGTCATCATTCTTACTGCATCAGGCCTGAAGATTCTGTGAAAAGTAGCCTGTGGACCTTGAACATAGCTCATGTGAAACAGATGAGAGGCGATGGAGAAGTTGAGGGAGAGAATAAAGAGCATATGGCCCAGTACAGACTAACAATTGTTTGGCACCCTTTAAAGGCTGTGTTTGACAAGCAGGGCTGAAGCAGGTCTGCAAAATATCCGGGAGATCAAAATCCATTGAAGCAAATTGCCCTGGCCAGTCACCTTGCTGCCGATAATTCCCTCTCCATACCAGCTGATCAGGCCTAACAATGCTGCTGCAGAAGTATTGTGAAAAAGGTAGGCATATTTTCACAGATGCAGGGGAAAATCCCCTTGGATGATGGTTCCAAGGGATTACTTGATGGAGCAAGTTATGTACCCTTATCTACCGTGCAATATCTAAGTTGGTGAGTTCACTATCTGTCAGCATCACTTTAGAAAATAAATGTTTGATGCACAAAAAAATATTTCATATGTCCTGTCTACCTGCTTCATTTCAACCAATGAATAGGCTACGTTCCATCAGCAAAGGGTTTATGATCCTATGTTTCTTTAAACTGTGGTAATTCTTTATTTTTTTCTAAATCAGACACTGTCTATTCATAAGATTCAGATGTCCATGGCAGGAGTGTAATTAAATTCACATGTTAAAAAATAACCTTCTTCTTGTTATCTTTTTATTAAATTCCTGACATGTAACATCAGTCTGAGAGCTGAAGAAAACCCCTTCATTTGCTGTTTGCCAAGTATCATCTATGTGATACAAATTCTGCTTGAGAAATCACACCCGTGGATTGCCATGTAGCACTACTAGTAATGCTTTCACAACCTTTTCTTCATCATTAGGTCTTTTGGTGAAGTGAATGATTAGAACATAAGCAAGGGCATTTGTTCAAGATGCTCCAGAAAGAGCTGTGGTCTGTTCTCTTCTTTGCTGCCTATGTTAGCACTGAGCTGCAAAAAATGAAAGATTACTAGGAAAAGTGTTACTTTCAGTCTAAACTTGTAAATGATGTTTGGAATACCCTGTTAAATGACAAGGTGCTCTTTTAAAATATGGCATCTTAAGGGAAAATGTCAGCTTTAAAAAGGTTTTGAGACAGTTGCTTCTGGAAAAAAAAAAAAAAAACCAACAAAAGAATTGGAGGCATCTAAGGTCTTTAGGCATACTATTTTGAAGATTGATTCAAACCACAGTTTCTTCATATAGGAAGAGCAGAGGACCATAGATGCAACCCATTTGAAAATGGATTTCTATATGTTTCTGGTTGGGATTACCAGACATCATTTCTTGTGAAGTCGAGGGACTGCAGTTAGCACTCCAATAATTTCCTTCCCTGAAATTCAACTGCATTTGCTCCTTTTTCCAGAGTCCCCATTTATTAGTGAAGGTATGCTCTATCTATGCATTAGAATATTCCATTAGAGTGTGTGACTCATACTTGCTAGTTAAAATTAGCTGGAACGGAATGGATAGTTACAGTTGCTTGTATACAATAGTCTTATTTTGGCAAGTTTTCTTTAGACAATGTTGAAGCAGCACTAGCAAATAGGAAGTACAGCTTGCAGCAGGGAAGGACACTCTTCTGCTTTCTCAAGTTTCCTGTAGTTAAATAGACGCCAAAAGGCTTTTCCTAGTACTACTACTGTCTTGTAGGAATACTTGATCTAATCCTATCTTTGATCAAATTACGAATGGGTTACTTTTCTACAAGGCAGAACATTTTTCTTTTAATAATATGTATTTTGTAAGGTGGAAACATGAACTTGTGCACCAGTCACGTGGAATGTACTCCTTATTAAGTTTCACAACCTTCTTTAGAAAATATTGACTGTGTGTAACTTCAAAAGAAGAATTCTGGGCATCTTCATTCTATTGATGTAATTGTTTTTCTGCCATGCTGGTATTGTTTTCTATCATTTTTACCAACAGAAATATTTTTCCCTGACACCTATGGAAAAGACCTATGTTTACTCAACAGTGCGGCATCAGTACATTGTTTAGAATGATTTCAACATGGTCCCAAACATATCGGACAGCTAGACAGCAGAGGTTAGCAACAGGGAATGGGAATAACTTCTGAACCGTTTCAGTAGATTTCCCAGGAAGGGAAAATTGCTTTCTGCCACTGCAAATTTTCCCAGAGATTTTGTCTGGTTAAGAGTTGCATCAAAAGAGTATTTTTGCACAAACCTTGGGGCAAGCTCTGTCTCCGATTTACTAGTGAATGCAAAGAGGGTGAAAGTGCTGCTTCAAAGCCCTCTGTGTGCTTTCTGTACCAAGAGGGGGGGTGACCCCAGAAATAAGTTTTGATCTCTCTTCAGAACACAAGGCATGTCATCACCTCATTCATCTTCTTCTGGGACTCATAGCATCTTAAGACTAAGAAGCTCTCTTGCTTGCTGAAGTGCGTTCAGCAAAAAAACCTTGTCTCATCAGCAAATTTGAACACAACTACAGTCGAGTCAATTCCAATGCTGGCAGGGCAATACTCTACCCCACTAGTAACACGCCACTATTAGAAGACTGTGTAAAACTATTTTTGTACAAAGTAATCGGAGGGAAAAATAGAATTGGGAAGAACTGCACATTGTTCTGGAAAAAAGTCTCCTGCCTCAGTCTTACAGACATCATTTGCTGGTATCATTTTTAATAGTTGGGGCTTTTTAAATTTTGTAGAAGAAAAAATATTACTGCACCTTTATGTTTCCTTAATAGAAGTACAGCCATTTCTTAATAGATTAGAAGTAAGCCATTTGAATATGTACAAATGGTCTTTTCAAATACATATGCTATAGCACACTGTGAAAGTAATCTAAAGGTTTAAAAAGATTTTGGAAGAAAGTAAGTCTAAGGTGATAGAAGAAGAAGAAGAAGAAAACAGCAGTTTTCTTCTGGTGAAAAAAAAACAAACGGAGGACCTTGTACAGTGGAGATGTATTATTTGACTTCCTGAAAAACTGAGTAGGTTTGCTATTGCCAATGGTTTTCATTAGGAAGGAAGAGATTCCTTTGGCAAAAAAACCCCTTCAAATTGACTTGACAAAAATGTTATGACACTTAACTTCACCAATCCTGAAGAAAAATTCTCATCACTTGATCTGGAAGTCATGATGGTAATGGAGACAAGGATGTCTAAGCCATGCCATCAGGAACATAAAAAAGCATTAGAATGCAGGTAAGACTGAGCTCCTGAACTAGTGTGAAGAGAATGCAACAAAGACATTTTCCTTTAAGAGTCTTCAGGATGGAAGGCAGAGCAAATTTTTTCACGGGAAGTATTTCTGAATAGAATGAATCTTCAAAATAACATTGTTTTCCAAAACCTGTTTACAGTATCTCTTACCATGATACACAGTTCCTATGAATAGAAAAAGCAAAGCACTTTTTTCCAAACTGTTGTGCACTCTTAAGCAATCTACAATAAAAATAGTATTTTTTCATGCTGGGAATGATGTTAATTACAAAAAAGCCTTGTAGCACACTTGGCACTGTAGTCTCTTGATTAGCATAGCTTTTTATTCATCAAACACGTTTCACATTGACTATTTTTCTCTTTTAAATAACGGCGTCTTTGTACTTATGCAGCATCCATGAAGAATTTCTTGGGTGTTATTTTGTACCTGATCCTAAATGGCAGGTTCTGCATTCTGCCATCTGTCTAGCTTTGCCATTTGATGCAGCTTCTGAGAGGTATTTTCAGAATCGAGGACTACTTGCAAGAATGATGCTAAATCCATGCATTTTACTCCTTGGTTAATGCAAAACTATTTTTCCTTTACAGTTCAATGACAACAGGAAAATAATGATGGTGAGTTCAATCCTTAGAGTAATACAAAGAGGACTATTATCATCATTAGAAACCAAGCAAGGCGTATTTATTGCACATGCAGTATACTCACTAATGCAAATTACCCTGTAAATTCAAAAGGAATCTGTATCATAGGAGTGGATGGAATGTTTCTATTGATATTTTGCTTAAAGCAGAAAATTAATTCTTTTGACAGCCAACTCATGATTGCAAGCTCACTTTCAACTACAGCTTTCAAACAGATGAAACGTGTCTGTTTCTAAAACGATACAGTACAGTACACAATAGCAAGTCAGGTCATAGACATTCAAAAGAAAAAAACAGATCAAAGGACACATTCATTCCCATCTACAAGCCCTCAAGAGTGTACAGGTCAAATGTCCCCAGAAAACTAGGCTGGTGGCGCAAATTCTCTATGTTGGCACCAGCAGAAGCAGCTGCTATCTTTATAGGATGCAATCTTGCTTACATCACCCTTCAGAGCAATCTTCTGTACCCCTGCCCCTACACCTTCTGCTCTATTCCTTGGACTTCACATTTGCATTTCTACAGAGTCCTGTCCTGCAAACTGACTCAAAGTTCAGGTAATAGATTTCCAAGATTTAGAAATGTTGTGTGAGGTTTATTTATTTCATATTTCCTTCCATCTAAGCAAACTGTAACTTTCGGAAGTGAAATATTTCGAGTATGTCACGTGTATTTTAATGTTAGCTCTGCTTCACATTCAAACTTCTCACAGACCCCTGTGATGCCTTGCTGCAAAAATATATAGCTGCCAAGGGTGGTTGTGGGAAGTTAGAATTGCCAGAAAACCATACAAACAATCTAACAATAGAGCCTTGGATTTCTGAATATAATTGCACCATGTAAAGTCAAAATATAATATTTAAATGACTTTATATAATGATGAGTGTGGGCTAGAGAGAATCCAGATAGAATTTTATTTTTTTAAACAGTTCCGGGAAAAACATGGCCTTGACTTGGAAGTATAGCACGAAATATTTTTATACAGCATGAGTTCTCATTACCTAATCATATGATTTGTAGACCTGAATTGGAAACCAGGAAATAAACAAAGAAAAATATTCAAGCTATAAAAGATGGGAGTTTAAAATTTTCTTTGTATTTCTGATTAAAGCTATTAGGTAGCTAAATGGTCACCCATGATTTTAAAAAGCATCTGGACATTAAAAATAGGTAAATTTCTGCGGGACTTGGATGTCAGCTATTCCTGAAAAGCTTTATTTCACCGCTTTCCAACCCTGAATCAATCCACTTAAACGCAGCTGTATTTCAGATGCTCAGTGGAACTGTCCATGTAATGCATATAGTTGACAAATAGTCTGCAGAAAAAGCTAGATCCATTTGAAGATCTTTTTCTGTAAATGGTATTCACGTTATTTGTACAAACACACAGATGGGATTTCTGCTGTCTTCTTCAGGCCACTTCCTCCAGAGAGCTCTCCATCAAATCTCTCTAGTTCTACTCTTCTGGTGATCCAAAGTCAGCACTGGGATGGTCCAAGTGCATGAATTACTGTCTGCTAGAGGTGCACCCCGAGGGCTTCTGTGTGCAGCATCACGTGAGCCCTACTAATGTCACCCTGTTGGTATAAACTGAGCTAGCTGGACCTTAAGGGACAAGATTGTGCACTGATATTGTAATAGAAATTAGGTACTAAGAAGGAGGCTGGAAGATTTAAATATTTCTGCCTCCAGCTTAAGCAACACTAAATCTTGGTCTTTATCTGAAAAACTAGGTGAATTAGCCTATTTGGCATTCCTATGCCAAAAATGTCAGTAATACAACAAGAACCGTCAAAAGAGTAACAATTCCAATCATTACTTTGTAAAAATAATTCATTGGAAGAAGTCGGGAAGAAGGATGAAACATGCCAATATCCTACCCTGAGAATCATTCTGTTGATTTGCACAGGTTTCTTATTATATACCCATCTAATGCATTGGACATGCATGCTTGTGATGACACAAATACTTGCAAAGCTTACCAGATAAACCATGTTCTCTTCAGACAGCAAAACATTGCTTGATGGTTGTGTTTGCTAATTACATTTAGACTCAATGTTCTTAAAGGTCTTTTCCAACCAAAGTGATTCCATCATTCTCTAAATCGCAGATCCTGCTTGTCTTGGTTTAGGGCAAATTTGGCAGCAATCTTCAAGAAGGGGTGATTTATTAAAAATATTGATCTAGTACTGATATCCAACTGTGACGGACCAAGGCTCTCTAACAGTTCAAAATTAGAAAGTGTATGTTTATTGCAACGCTGGGCAGCGTGCGGGATAGCTCCCAAATACACACTGTGATTTAGAGGTGATAACAGAGTCTTTTTATCTATACAAGTATTGAATACCCAAAAGACAAATACATATTCATAATTTAGGTACATCCCATCATTCCTCACTTCGTATGGTAATTAGTTCAAAAGCTATTAAGCACACGTAGTTTGTTCCTCAAAATGAATCGGTGGTCCCTTTCATGGGGAGGGGTTCCAAAATGAGGAAATAAATGAAGTCTTCCTGGTTCTGAACTTTCTACATTTTCAATGCAAATATGACAAATGAACCCATTGGTAGAACTCCCATTCCCCATCTTCAATTGGTTTCAGAACAGAGGCGGCCTACAATTGTCTTATGTTCCTAAAAGCTATTTATGAGTTTCTATATTCTTCATGATAAACCCAGCTAAGCAAACATGATGTTGACAAGCAATCAATTATTAGTTAACTACTAACTCTTAACTTCAACAAGGCCTACCTATTTATTTTGATAAACTCTAATAAGGCTTATCTCTAACTAAAACCTCAGCTCCTCTAAAATCCCTAAATTTCTTTAAAGTTTATGTCTCAGGGGGCCCCCCCCAGAAAGCCCACCTACACGGCCCCTCCCCTCAACTGGTCTGGGAAACATTTCCTCTGAGAGAAGTGGAAAAAATCTGTTTATTTACCAGGGAAAGCACCCCCCAGCACAAAAAATGAACAATACCAGATGACAAAACTCAATCGCCGCTCTGAAGAGACAACAAATTCAGAAAGTCTCTCCTGTGGATGCTTGCTCTGTTATCAATCCCTCCGGCACTAGGAAAGGCTGCTGCCCAGAGTAGGCCCCCATAGGCCACAAAGTGCAAGCTCTCAGTGCTCTCCAGGTCCCAGTCTGGAGCAGGTTTGAACAGTTCCAAGAAAAGGGAAAGAAAAAAGACAGTCCAGGGAAAACTCTGCCTCAGCCAGCTAAACCAACTGAAAAGCAAAGAACACTCTGTTCTGCTCCATCAGTGCCCAGACAACACAGTGCAGCACAGAATGTGGAGCAGTGTTGCTTTTAGAAGAGTGAGTGCAGCCTGTGATAACAAACTCCGTACTTCTTCTTCTCCCCACCTTTGCTCTCAGAAGCAGTCTTGAAGGCAGAGAATATAATATCCAGCATTAACAGAACAGATGGCTGGGGATACAACATCATAAAGTCACCCTAGGACACTGCTCTACTGAGATATGTCACCAGACTATGCTAAGACAAAGTTTTGGAACTGCTAATTAAAATTCTACTATCACAGTGAAGCTGAGGAGGAAACACAGCTCACTCCAGTTACCTTGTGGCATGCCAATACTTCCTTTCAATCACAATGGTTTTCGTCTTTAAGTCCGTGACATCACAGGCATAATTCAACATCTTTTGGGCAGGAAGGAAGATATTCTTCTTCTCATTATACTGATGGGTAAGCTGAAATGCAAAGCAGTTAATTCAAAGTGAAACAGCGATAAAGTCAATAGTAAAACTCACCACAGTTTTGTTTACCAACCCAAGTCCTTACGATCCCAAAATACAAGAACAGCTGTAAAAGCCTTGTGGTTTCTTAAATTTTTCCTATACCTACATGGGAGGGTAAGGGATAAATGATCCCAAACAATGGTAATCCACAACAAAGCATTCTTGACATCATATTCAGCTTTTGCATAGCGAGATCTTCACCTGATCAAGTTATTCCATTGCAATAGTTTGGGGAGTATCTTAGAGGGCTGCCTGTTGTTGGTTTAAACCATCTTGATCATTCAGGAACCCAGTAGCAATGAGAAAGTTCAAAATAAGATAGTGCTACACATTGATTTTCCTATATGACAGACATATTTCTACAAGACAGAAGGCTGACCTAATGCTTCCCTACAACATGGCTGAAGTGGCATCCTGTTCCCCATAGGTTTTTCAGTTTAATTTTAGCAGCTTTCTTACTAGATTAATGAGCTGAACTAACTCAAAAAGGAATCAGATAAGTGCCAGAGCTTTAAAACAAACAACAACAACAACAACAAAAAAGATGCAAAATGGTGATTTGTGGGTGCGTTTGAAAACAGAAATTTTTTTGTATTTTTCATAGAGACATGGCATTCTCTAGAATGATATTGCTCCAACGGTTTGAGTTTGGTTTTCTTTTTCCCCCTCAATTGTAAATGTTATGCATTCTTTTTGGCCATTTCAGTAAATAGATTTTCTGATACGTGTGAAAGACAGTCTAAAGTTCCCCTCATTTGCCTCACGACCATTCCCAGGACAGACCCTGGGACCCTAAAGACACCGATGGGAATTCTGGCCTGCCAGTAATGGATGAACACCAAAAATCCTGAGGCCCCTGAGCAGAATTCTGGCCTGCCAAGTGATTGTTCACAGCTGTGTCTTCAGTGACTGCTTCTAGCAGGGCCTGCCAAAGGGCGACCCGGCCTATATGCTTGCACCTGCTTCACGACAATAGACCAGGAATTTTCCCACCTCTTGGCCAGATGAACTTGCTGGGGCAACTTGGTAGCCCCCCCATGGAAAATCCTTCATCTCCACTACCAGCGTGAGGCACCGAGGTTGAAGCCCCCCTACCAAGGACTGAGACTGAGACACCTGTAATTCTGATGCAGGGGTGCTGGCCTGACTGAAGCAGGATGCCTGCTGAGTGTTGCCTACAGATGTGTTCACCGGACCTAGACTGGTTTCCCCCAGAAAGCAGTCCTGAAACAGTGGGTCCCACTCACTGCTGATACTGACTTATCCTGCTGAGAACATGGACTGTCTGTACCCGTCTTCAATATCTTTTTCCCCCTCAGCAATTTCAATAGACTTCTTCTTCTTCTTGATTGTATCTCAGCCATTTCAAGATTCTGTTTCCCCCCTCAGCAATGGACTATAATAGAACCTTGAGTTAACCAGGACTTGAGATCTTCCCAACGTGACTAGGCAAACTCTATCGGCTGGACTAAGAGGACTTAGTCTCTCCATGTTTGGTAGCTATACTCCTCTCTCTTTCTCCCCCTCTTTTTTATTCTTTTCCTCTCCCTGATTCCTTTCAGGCATTTGCTGTGGTCATTCTATAAAGGTGCATTTGTTTGGATTGATACTGCAATCCCCTTTCCAGGTTGTCTGTTGCACTCCGAGATCAGTTAACCAACCAACCAGTTAACCAACCCCTTGGTATCAGCGGATCGTGACAATACCTTCTTTCAAGCTGACATTGGTTCTAGTCCATATAAGCACACTGGTAGGTAAAAGTAGACTCTAAAAGATAACATTCAAAATGTATTTCCCTTGTCTTCCCATTAAAGCAAGTGAAGAAAGCAGACAGGAGATCTTCAGATAACATGCTATGCAAATTGAAAAGATTCTGTCCTTATTTGAAGCAACTGAGAAACTCACACAATGAAATACAGTTCAGACAGATCGAAGGGTCACAGATGATGTCAAATCTGTACTTTCAATGTTTGAATGAAGCAAGATTTCTTGAAGTACAATCCTATAAAATGAAGGTGAGTTTGCAGAAGCAATTGAACTGGGTCTGTTTTATAAACACAATGTTTTCTAAGTAACTGAGGATTCAGGAAGGCAACCTTGGAATTTAAAGGATTTAGAAAGATACAAATACCAAGACTGGCAGTTCATTAGCTTTAACAGTCTCTTCAAATAAGATCTATTTTTAACTTCTTCTTGTAGTAGGTCTGAAGACATTAGGAATGATGCAATAAAACAAAACAAACAACAAACCAAAACAAAACCAAAACAGCTTTCTCAAAAAGCTTGGAGAAACCAGAGAAATTATGATTTTTAGGGGTTAAGTAGTCCTTTAAAAGTTGTCTCTGGGAAAAGAGATAAAAAACCACTAATTGACTGTGGAGTATATTCCAAACCTGTCCTGAAGCATGTAAGGGACAAGAGCCTGTAATAAAACTACTGTGCTGGGTTCATCTGTTAAAAGCATTCCAGAATGGTTGAAATTATCAATCACATAATGTGGGATTAAAAAAAAAAAAAAAAAAAAAAGAAAAAAAGAAAAAGAAAAAAGAAGAAAGCATAGAGAAAAAAATATTTTGAACATGTTTTCCCATTCCCAGATGGCATAACAGCTTTATTTCATTTTGTTCCTAAGACTGATTAATAGCTTATGAAGTGTTTTACAATTGAGAGTGAGAGTGTTCACACTAACCATACAATTTGGATGGATCTCTTTTACTTTGCACAGCAGCAGATACGGTTTAGCACTCCACAGTTCAGTCCCCGAAAGTGAATGGGTGTGGCAGATTTAACCTAACTGACCAGTCCACCAGAATGCTTAATTATCTTGGAAAATGCTTTGCTCTGTCTCATTATCTGGACATGTCTCTCTAGCTCCGCTTTGAGCTCCTTGATCTTTCATCTACAGGATGAGATCCAATTTAGCTTAGCAAGGACATAGCCTTTCAAAACCACATCTTTTATCTTCTGCATTCATACAAGTACATTTCTACTGCAGGGAACCCTGTGGAAGATCCTAGTTGTTTTGTTTCTCAGATAGTTGTTGCATAAAAGAGCTCTTCTTTTAATTTTTTCCCTGCTAAAGTATAGGCTCTGTACTTAACTGATTGTGATGCTAACTCATTATCATCTATTCTTCAGTCGTACAGAGTAGGCAGCAAAGTTTTCTTCTGAAGACATTCATTTAATGAGAAATGCTGAAGGTCTGACTTTAGTTGCAAAGGTCACTGATTGACCGGTTGCAAAATTGTTAAGTCTAGTAAGAGCAGGAAAAGTGTGCTGTTGCTGTGCCTGTAAATGTCGTGTCAGCTGCTGTTGGGATAAAAAGCATGAGCATAAGAAAAGATATCTGCATGGATAGAAAAGAAATTTGTTGTGATTTCTGCACAAGAGGAAGTATGAAGCACTTATTTCAGTGGCTAAGACAGTATCATCATTGGGCCAGTTCTCTTCAACATCTTTTGAACCACCTGGACACAGCACTTGAAGGAATATTAAGACAGTTTGCCAAAGACACTACATTGGGAGGAGCTGTGAACTAACTCCCTTGAGGGCACAGAGACCTTGCAGAGAGATCTTGCCAAATAGGAGAGATGGGCAATTCTTGCTGGCCGGGAGTCTATGCACAAATCACAAAAGGGGCGGGACTGCTGGGGACGGCGTCTCAAGCTGGTTTTTTTCCAGCATCAGTCTCATGACATGGTGATGACAATGGGAAGCTGCCAGCAGCTCACGTCCCCAGCAGCAGACAAAGAACTTAATGTTACAACTTACTTGAAAAGTTTTTTGACCAATCACACAAAGCAAAAGCATATTGACAGTACTTCTGTCCAATCACTATAAAGACATGTACCTGGGCTTAGAACGATGCTCGCTTCTTTCGAATAAAAGACCTGCTTGTAAGCCTTAAGATACAACGCACAGAGCTCCATTATTAAGCTTAGAACTACCTAACATCGCGCTAGATATACTTTGCTGTAGCTTAGGGAGTTATTCTAGACAAGCATTAATACACAGACCATTGTTCCATTTGTCCTTACTTTTCTACTTCTCATCTAATTTTTCTGCTGACAAACCTTATGACTACTGCTTAGCTCCAATGACAGTTCTGCTGTCTCTGAGGCCTTCCTTTTGCAGCTTTCCCAAACCCCTCTGTTTTTGAGGATTCCCACAGGCAATCACCAACCAGATGGAGTGGAACAAGGGCAAGTGCTGGATTCAGCACCTGCAACAGGGCAATCCTGGTGGGTGTATAGACTGGGGAGGGAGCAAGAGGCTGGGAGAAGCACTGCAGAAAGGGACCCAGGCTCCTGGCCAATGGCAAGCTGAATGTGCATCAGCAGTGCCCTGGCAGCCAGGAGGGCCAAGCCTGTCCTGGGGTGCATCAGGCACAGTATCACCAGCTGGGCAAGGAAGGGGATTGTCTTGCTCTGCTCTGCTCTGCTCTGCTCTGCTCTGCTCTTCTCTGCTCTGCTCTGCTCTGCTCTGGGGCGGAATCACCTTGGTATTAGAAAGTCCTCAAATGAGGTCTACAAAGACAGGACTCAAAGAAATGGCATGCAGCTGAGTCAGGGGAGGTTTAGGTTGGGTATCCGGAAAAAGTTTTTAACCAGAGAATGGCTGGGCACTGGAAGAGTCTTTCCAGGGAGTGGTCACACCATCACACCTGTCTGAGTTTGGGACATTGCTCTCAGGCATATGGTGTGATTCTCAAGGATGGCCCCAGGCAGGGCCAGGAGTTGGACTGATGATGATCCTGATGGGGTCCTTCCAATTCAACAGATTCAATGACTCAATGGTTCTGTCCTGGCCACTCAAGGTATATTGCTTGGTCTCATCAGATTTTGATCTGCTCTTGTTGGTCAGACTTTGTCCCTACTGGCTAATGATATTTATCACAAAAGACAAAGTGCCTTTTCTCAATTTTCTCAAGCAATTGGAACATGCGCCTTAGAATCCTAAAAAAGTCTTTTCTTTGAAACAACACTGTAGTGTTTTTCAGTGCCCAGTAGTCTTTCCAGATCTTAAGGAGAAAGAAGGCAAAATGAGGGGACGTATTACAATGAATGATTGTCAATTTTCCGGTTCTTTAGCAGTATATTTGTACTTCCACTATTCTTTGCTGTAAAATCATGGTTTTCTATAGTATCCAATTTTCTAGCAAGACACATTTCTGCAACTGAGCCCATCAGTCATTGTGAAAATATATTGTCAAAAGTACAAAACATATGAATAGGCAGTGACAAGTGAGGGAAAAAAGAAGTATGAGAAGCAGCTGCATGATACTAAAGTGAGACAAGAAGGAGGAGAAGGTGCTCCAGTTGACACAGCAAAGAATCCCCCACAGTCCCTGGAGGACATCATCATCAAGCAGGTTGTCTCCCAGCAGTCCCTGGAGAACCGTGGAGGAACACAATGGAGCTCGTGGGGAGCTCCATGCCACAGCAGGTGAATGTGCTTTGAAGGAAGCTGCAGCTTGTGGAGGGAGGGAGGGCCAGAAAAGCATCCTTGACCTCTTGGAAGAGTGGAAGAGTACGTGCAAATCTTAAACAGCTGCTAACTCTAATCTATTCTCTTTCCACTTCTTGTCTTAGGTAAGTAAGAAGACAACCCAAGAATTAGAAGCCTAAATTCTTTTGCTTGAGGCTCCCATTCTTTCTGCCATTCTCTTAAAATTTAGTTTGAAGTAAAACTCATGATAAAGTTCTTAAGGCTTGATGTTCAGGCTTGTTTCAGAAAATAGGGAGTGCAAATAACTCTTGTCACTGTCATTTTTTTCATAGAAGGAAAAAAGGGAAATTACTGGTTTTCAAGGACTTACAGAAATCCATTGGTAACGGTGGTGAGACTGAAGAGTTTAATTAATCTGAAAAGAGAATGTCGTGGAGCTACCTCAGCGCTGTACAAGTTTTTTTACCAGGAAGTCTAGACTTTTAAACAGACTAAGGACACAATAGTTATCTCTGGGAATATTTTAGTATGTATAGTACATTCATCTTTAAGTAGTTCTATCTGTTTGACAGTTATGACTTAGGCTTTAAATTTGATGTGAAAAGAAATATTTGTGATTCAGATCATTTCCATTTCTGAAGCATTTCAGTTGTTGACTGTTTTTGCTGTCTCCTGAGGGCGGGAAAATAGTCTTTGTACCAATACTGAAACAAACTAGATGGAAAAATTTGTTTTCCTCATTCTTTTCTGTCTATTTGAACAGGCACAGCAGCAAGACCACTGCTATGCGTCTGAGTGGCCCTTCCACTCCTGGAGGACAAACTTGTAGTGGCTAGTATGTTATTTGCACACATTTCTGATGCCGGCTGTTAACTGTTGTGCAGAAAGATCTGTCAACCTTTTTCACAGGAGGACACTTCTGAATTGCTTCACTTGTCTCTGAAGCAGAGAACTAAGCTGGCACTCCATTTCTGAGATCTTGCTGCGTTAGCCCCCAAACCCATTTCTTTCAAATGCCTTTTACTTTCAACCAAAGCACTTCATTACTTCATGATGTAATCTCTTGTTCTTAATGTTCGGGGGATTGTTTTAGACTGATAAGACCATATTGCAGTAAGCAGGTAGAACATCTATCTTAAGCAGTATCCATCACTTGGCTTTGGTTCATGTATCATAACATCTGCAAGGAATGTCATTTACAATCAATGGATGGGCTGGGGTAACGGGCCACAGGTTTAGGAATCTTTCTCCAATTAATTTTGCGTTAAAATTTAGCTCTTATCATTTCAATTGTGTCTTTATTAAAACAATCATCTATTTATTACCTGTACGACAATGAACTGTGTACCTGTACCACAGTCAACAGGGGTTGAGCATCCTACAACAATTCCAAGAAGAAGAATGGTCTGAGCCCCCAGTGCAGCACATGAAGTCTGTCATCAAGTCAGAGTCCCGCAGGCGTTTTCTCAGCCTGGAGAAGAGCAGACTCTGGGCAAATTGTTAGAGCAGCTCTCCAGTAGCTGAAGACAGCCTACCAGAAGGAGGCAAGTGAGCTACACAAGGGCACGGAGCAATAGGAAAAGTGTGGATGGCTTTAAAACCTGAAGAGTATAGGTTTCCTTTGGCTATTGGGAAGAAATTCCTTGCCAAGATGGTTGGGAGACACTAGAACATGTTGTGGGTGACCAATTCCTGGAAGTGATCAAGGCCAGCTTGAATGGGTCTTTGAGCTTAAGGCGGTCTAGTGGAAGGTGTCCCTGACAATGACATGGTGGGGAGGAGGTAGGTGAATTTAAGGTCCCTTCCAAAGCCAACCATTCCATTATTCTATGGTAATCATTCTGTACAGTAGCAGTAAGAAGTTGAAGCTAGAAATAACATATTCATGCTGAGAAACTGCTATCCAATGAGTTGAACTGTTTGGGTCTCACATTTATGTGCCATTTAGCAATACTATATCTAATATCTAGTCCTCGCTCTTTATCATACACGCAAGTATTTTATCATCTTTAACGTTTCTGACATTTGGGAATTTTCTTCCCTTCTCTTTCTTTCTTTCTTTCTTTCTTTCTTTCTTTCTTTCTTTCTTTCTTTCTTTCTTTCTTTCTTTCTTTCTTTCTTTCTCTCTTTCTCTCTTTCTCTCTTTCTCTCTTTCTCTTTCTCTCTTTCTCTCTTTCTCTCTTTCTCTCTTTCTCTCTTTCTTTCTTTCTTTCTTTCTTTCTTTCTTTCTTTCTTTCTTTCTTTCTTTCTTTCTTTCTTTCTTTCTTTCTTTCTTTCTTTCTTTCTTTCTTTCTTTCTTTCTTTCTTTCTTTCTTTCTTTCTTTCTTTCTTTCTTTCTTTCTTTCTTTCTTTCCCCCTTTCCCCCTTTCCCCCTTTCCCCCTTTCCCCCTTTCCCCCTTTCCCTTGTTCCTTCTTTTTCCCTTCCTTTTCTTTCTTTCTTTTTCTTTCTTTCTTTCTTTCTTTCTTTCTTTCTTTCTTTCTTTCTTTCTTTCTTTCTTTCTTTCTTTTTCTGTCTCTCTTTCCTTCTTTCTTTTCTTTCCTTCCCCCACTTCCTTCCTTCACTGCCTTCCTTCCACTATGTCCTTCTTTCTGCCACGTCCTTCTGCCACTTCCTTCCCTCCCTCCCTCCACTTTGATGTTAATTTGCAAACTGTCCAGTAGTTACAGGAAATTACTCTTCTTAAATATCATTTTGAAGCTTAGAAATGAATAACAAAATTGTGTCAAACCATGGCATTTAAAAGCCACCTGAAAGTGAGAACTAGCTATTGAAAAGACAAAAATACAAAAATGAAATGATGGAGTGGATGGTTTTAAGGGATATTCTTTGTATTGCTTTGATACAAATGAGGATCTCAATTTTTACACCTTCTAAAAACACATCTTGAAACTTACTACTTTCCGTGACAAAAATATTTCCAAAACAAGGAAATTGATTTATGCAGATGGAAATATCATCTCCCAAATAGTCATCATCAAGTCCAAAAGATTACCCTGCTTTTACGTAGTAAGCTTTATGGAGATTTCTATTCTCACACAAACCAAGAAGAATCTTTCAAATGACTAGAAAATCTTTAAAAGCAAAATAACCTTGAAGAAAAAAGATCCAAAAAAGAGCCGGGAATTAGATACGTCCACACTTGTTACATGTTGGTTACTAATATTGGCTCTAGTTTGTTGCCGAGTACACTTCCCATTCACGCACGCACGCACCCCTCTTCCTCCTGCACACAGATGTGTGATATTGGGTCTCAAAGAATGGACTATTTTCTCTTAGATAGGTTTTGGTTCTCAAAGTCAAAGCGTAGTCTTCCTGGCTCTATTACCAGGATTTTGTTCCGGGAAGGGAATGTGCTTGTGCCTGTTAGAAATGGGGAGGAGGGGACAGAAAGCAAAGCCATTTGAAGACAACCTGCAGCATAACTAAGAAAGTGGGGTGCTTCTTGACTGCACAGCAAAAGAAAGATCGGGAGTAAAATGGAGGAAAACTTGAGGTGCTGATAGAGTTTCTCCTTGTGACAGCTTTCAAACGGACAGAAAACAGCACTTCCTCATTCTCCTGCCTTTTCAATTCACATTAACATTGGAAGAAAAGGGGTTTTGGACAACTTTCTTTTGCTTCTTGCCTAACACTCTGCTGACATTCCGTGCAACTTCCAGAAAAAGATCCGGGATGCTTTTTGTACTGGGAGAGTTTCTCCTTGCGAGACCTAGTAGAAAAGCTTTTTGCTAAGATGTAGGCGACAAGAGACGCAGATTCAGAGATACGGAGCTCTCCGAAGGTAAGGACCGCTCCCGGGCGTCTTTCCGCAGAAGCCGTGCTCCGGAGCGCAGCGCGACCGGCACAATGCTCTGTGTGCAAAGAAGCGGCTTCTTCGCCTCCGGGAGACGGAGACCGCGGCCGCGTCTTTAAAAGCGAAGAAAAAAGTCGCACAACATGGGGATTGTGTGTGCAGCTCTCAAACCTAAAGAAAACAGTACCTTACCACTCTCCGGCCTTTTCCATTCACATTACCATTCCAAAAGAAGGAGTTTTGGACAACTTTCTTTTGCTTCTTGCTAAACACTCTGCAGACCCCCGTGCAACTTCTAGAACAAGAGCGGAGATGCTTTCCATACTGGCACAGTTGGTCCTTGCAAGACATAGTAAAAAAGCTTTTTGCTAAGTTTTATGCGACCAGAGAGGCAGAAGGCAGAGTAAAGAGCTCTCCGAAACTAAGCCCCCTGCCAGGGCGTCTTTCGTCAGAAGCCGCTCTCCGGAGAACACCGCCACCGGCACAAGGCTCTGTGCGCGAAGAAGCCGCTTCTTCGCCTCCGGGAGATGGAGAGAACGGCCGCTTCCCAAAGGCGAAGATGCAAGCCGCAGCACACGGATATAGCGTGTGAAGCTTTCAAATTGATAGAAACGAGTACATTAGCATTCTCCTGCCGTTTCATTCACGTTATATTCGAATAAAAGGAGTTTTGGGACACTATCTTTTTCATCTTCTTAAACACCCTGCAGTCCTCTGTGCAACTTTTGGAAGAAGATCGGGGATGTTTTCTTTCCTGGCAGAGTTTCTCTTTGCAAGATATGGTGGAAAAGCTTTTTGCTGAGTGTTGAGCAGCAAGACACGCAGAAGACGCAGATACGCAGCTCTCCGAAGCTAAGTGCCGGTCCCGGGCTTCTTTCGGCAGAAGCCGCTCTTAGGTGCTCACCGCGACCGGCCCAATGCCCTGTGTGCAAAGAAGCCGCTTCTTTGCCGCGGGAGACTCTGCGAGCGGCAGCTTCCCAAAGGCGAAGATGCAAGCCGCACCATGCAGGCACAGTGTGGGCTGCATTCAGACTTAGAGAAACCAGTACTTTACCACTCTCCTGCCTTTTCCGTTGTTATTCTATTGGAAAAGAACGAGTTTTGGACAACTACCTTTCATTCTTGCCAAACTCTTTGCAGACCTGCGTGCAAGCTTTAGAACAAGATTTTGGATGTTTTCTTTCCTGGCAGAGTTTCTCTTTGCAAGATATGGTGGAAAAGCTTTTTGCTGAGTGTAGAGCGGCAAGACACGCAGAAGACGCAGATACGCAGCTCTCCGAAGCTAAGTGCCGGTCCCGGGCTTCTTTCGGCACAAACCGCTCTCAGGAGCTCCCTGCGCTCGCCACAATGCTCTGTGTGCGAAGAAGCCGCTTCTTCGCCTCCGGGAGAATCGGCGAGCGGCAGCTTCCCAAAGGCGAAGATGCAAGCTGCAGCACACAGGCACAGTGTGGGCAGCCTTCAGACTTAGAGAAAACAGTACTTTACCACTCTCCTGCCTTTTCCATGGTTATTCTATTGGAAAAGAACGAGTTTTGGACAACTACCTTTCATTCTTGCCAAACTCTTTGCAGACCCCCGTGCAAGCTTTAGAACAAGATTTTGGATGTTTTCTTTCCTGGCAGAGTTTCTCCTTGCAAGATATGGTGGAAAAGCTTTTTGCTGAGTGTAGAGCGGCAAGACACGCAGAAGACGCAGATACGCAGCTCTCCGAAGCTAAGTGCCGGTCCCGGGCTTCTTTCGGCACAAACCGCTCTCAGGAGCTCCCCGCGCTCGCCACAATGCTCTGTGTGCGAAGAAGCCGCTTCTTCGCCTCCGGGAGAATCGGCGAGCGGCAGCTTCCCAAAGGCGAAGATGCAAGCTGCAGCACACAGGCACAGTGTGGGCAGCCTTCAGACTTAGAGAAAACAGTACTTTACCACTCTCCTGCCTTTTCCATGGTTATTATATTGGAAAAGAACGAGTTTTGGACAACTACCTTTCATTCTTGCCAAACTCTTTGCAGACCTGCGTGCAAGCTTTAGAACAAGATTTTGGATGTTTTCTTTCCTGGCAGAGTTTCTCCTTGCAAGATATGGTGGAAAAGCTTTTTGCTGAGTGTAGAGCGGCAAGACACGCAGAAGACGCAGATATGCAGCTCTCCGAAGCTAAGTGCCGGTCCCGGGCTTCTTTCGGCACAAACCGCTCTCAGGAGCTCCCCGCGCTCGCCACAATGCTCTGTGTGCGAAGAAGCCGCTTCTTCGCCTCCGGGAGAATCGGCGAGCGGCAGCTTCCCAAAGGCGAAGATGCAAGCTGCAGCACACAGGCACAGTGTGGGCAGCCTTCAGACTTAGAGAAAACAGTACTTTACCACTCTCCTGCCTTTTCCATGGTTATTCTATTGGAAAAGAACGAGTTTTGGACAACTACCTTTCATTCTTGCCAAACTCTTTGCAGACCCCCGTGCAAGCTTTAGAACAAGATTTTGGATGTTTTCTTTCCTGGCAGAGTTTCTCCTTGCAAGATATGGTGGAAAAGCTTTTTGCTGAGTGTAGAGCGGCAAGACACGCAGAAGACGCAGATACGCAGCTCTCCGAAGCTAAGTGCCGGTCCCGGGCTTCTTTCGGCACAAACCGCTCTCAGGAGCTCCCTGCGCTCGCCACAATGCTCTGTGTGCGAAGAAGCCGCTTCTTCGCCTGCGGGAGAATCGGCGAGCGGCAGCTTCCCAAAGGCGAAGATGCAAGCTGCAGCACACAGGCACAGTGTGGGCAGCCTTCAGACTTAGAGAAAACAGTACTTTACCACTCTCCTGCCTTTTCCATGGTTATTCTATTGGAAAAGAACGAGTTTTGGACAACTACCTTTCATTCTTGCCAAACTCTTTGCAGACCCCCGTGCAAGCTTTAGAACAAGATTTTGGATGTTTTCTTTCCTGGCAGAGTTTCTCCTTGCAAGATATGGTGGAAAAGCTTTTTGCTGAGTGTAGAGCGGCAAGACACGCAGAAGACGCAGATACGCAGCTCTCCGAAGCTAAGTGCCGGTCCCGGGCTTCTTTCGGCACAAACCGCTCTCAGGAGCTCCCCGCGCTCGCCACAATGCTCTGTGTGCGAAGAAGCCGCTTCTTCGCCTCCGGGAGAATCGGCGAGCGGCAGCTTCCCAAAGGCGAAGATGCAAGCTGCAGCACACAGGCACAGTGTGGGCAGCCTTCAGACTTAGAGAAAACAGTACTTTACCACTCTCCTGCCTTTTCCATGGTTATTCTATTGGAAAAGAACGAGTTTTGGACAACTACCTTTCATTCTTGCCAAACTCTTTGCAGACCCCCGTGCAAGCTTTAGAACAAGATTTTGGATGTTTTCTTTCCTGGCAGAGTTTCTCCTTGCAAGATATGGTGGAAAAGCTTTTTGCTGAGTGTAGAGCGGCAAGACACGCAGAAGACGCAGATACGCAGCTCTCCGAAGCTAAGTGCCGGTCCCGGGCTTCTTTCGGCACAAACCGCTCTCAGGAGCTCCCTGCGCTCGCCACAATGCTCTGTGTGCGAAGAAGCGGCTTCTTCGCCTGCGGGAGAATCGGCGAGCGGCAGCTTCCCAAAGGCGAAGATGCAAGCTGCAGCACACAGGCACAGTGTGGGCAGCCTTCAGACTTAGAGAAAACAGTACTTTACCACTCTCCTGCCTTTTCCATGGTTATTCTATTGGAAAAGAACGAGTTTTGGACAACTACCTTTCATTCTTGCCAAACTCTTTGCAGACCCCCGTGCAAGCTTTAGAACAAGATTTTGGATGTTTTCTTTCCTGGCAGAGTTTCTCCTTGCAAGATATGGTGGAAAAGCTTTTTGCTGAGTGTAGAGCGGCAAGACACGCAGAAGACGCAGATACGCAGCTCTCCGAAGCTAAGTGCCGGTCCCGGGCTTCTTTCGGCACAAACCGCTCTCAGGAGCTCCCCGCGCTCGCCACAATGCTCTGTGTGCGAAGAAGCCGCTTCTTCGCCTGCGGGAGAATCGGCGAGCGGCAGCTTCCCAAAGGCGAAGATGCAAGCTGCAGCACACAGGCACAGTGTGGGCAGCCTTCAGACTTAGAGAAAACAGTACTTTACCACTCTCCTGCCTTTTCCATGGTTATTCTATTGGAAAAGAACGAGTTTTGGACAACTACCTTTCATTCTTGCCAAACTCTTTGCAGACCCCCGTGCAAGCTTTAGAACAAGATTTTGGATGTTTTCTTTCCTGGCAGAGTTTCTCCTTGCAAGATATGGTGGAGAAGCTTTTTGCTGAGTGTAGAGCGGCAAGACACGCAGAAGACGCAGATACGCAGCTCTCCGAAGCTAAGTGCCGGTCCCGGGCTTCTTTCGGCACAAACCGCTCTCAGGAGCTCCCTGCGCTCGCCACAATGCTCAGTGTGCGAAGAAGCCGCTTCTTCGCCTGCGGGAGAATCGGCGAGCGGCAGCTTCCCAAAGGCGAAGATGCAAGCTGCAGCACACAGGCACAGTGTGGGCAGCCTTCAGACTTAGAGAAAACAGTACTTTACCACTCTCCTGCCTTTTCCATGGTTATTCTATTGGAAAAGAACGAGTTTTGGACAACTACCTTTCATTCTTGCCAAACTCTTTGCAGACCCCTGTGCAAGCTTTAGAACAAGATTTTGGATGTTTTCTTTCCTGGCAGAGTTTCTCCTTGCAAGATATGGTGGAGAAGCTTTTTGCTGAGTGTAGAGCGGCAAGACACGCAGAAGACGCAGATACGCAGCTCTCCGAAGCTAAGTGCCGGTCCCGGGCTTCTTTCGGCACAAACCGCTCTCAGGAGCTCCCTGCGCTCGCCACAATGCTCTGTGTGCGAAGAAGCCGCTTCTTCGCCTGCGGGAGAATCGGCGAGCGGCAGCTTCCCAAAGGCGAAGATGCAAGCTGCAGCACACAGGCACAGTGTGGGCAGCCTTCAGACTTAGAGAAAACAGTACTTTACCACTCTCCTGCCTTTTCCATGGTTATTCTATTGGAAAAGAACGAGTTTTGGACAACTACCTTTCATTCTTGCCAAACTCTTTGCAGACCCCCGTGCAAGCTTTAGAACAAGATTTTGGATGTTTTCTTTCCTGGCAGAGTTTCTCCTTGCAAGATATGGTGGAGAAGCTTTTTGCTGAGTGTAGAGCGGCAAGACACGCAGAAGACGCAGATACGCAGCTCTCCGAAGCTAAGTGCCAGTCCCGGGCTTCTTTCGGCACAAACCACTCTCAGGAGCTCCCTGCGCTCGCCACAATGCTCTGTGTGCGAAGAAGCCGCTTCTTCGCCTCCGGGAGAATCGGCGAGCGGCAGCTTCCCAAAGGCGAAGATGCAAGCTGCAGCACACAGGCACAGTGTGGGCAGCCTTCAGACTTAGAGAAAACAGTACTTTACCACTCTCCTGCCTTTTCCATGGTTATTCTATTGGAAAAGAACGAGTTTTGGACAACTACCTTTCATTCTTGCCAAACTCTTTGCAGACCCCCGTGCAAGCTTTAGAACAAGATTTTGGATGTTTTCTTTCCTGGCAGAGTTTCTCCTTGCAAGATATGGTGGAAAAGCTTTTTGCTGAGTGTAGAGCGGCAAGACACGCAGAAGACGCAGATACGCAGCTCTCCGAAGCTAAGTGCCGGTCCCGGGCTTCTTTCGGCACAAACCGCTCTCAGGAGCTCCCTGCGCTCGCCACAATGCTCTGTGTGCGAAGAAGCCGCTTCTTCGCCTCCGGGAGAATCGGCGAGCGGCAGCTTCCCAAAGGCGAAGATGCAAGCTGCAGCACACAGGCACAGTGTGGGCAGCCTTCAGACTTAGAGAAAACAGTACTTTACCACTCTCCTGCCTTTTCCATGGTTATTCTATTGGAAAAGAACGAGTTTTGGACAACTACCTTTCATTCTTGCCAAACTCTTTGCAGACCCCCGTGCAAGCTTTAGAACAAGATTTTGGATGTTTTCTTTCCTGGCAGAGTTTCTCCTTGCAAGATATGGTGGAAAAGCTTTTTGCTGAGTGTAGAGCGGCAAGACACGCAGAAGACGCAGATACGCAGCTCTCCGAAGCTAAGTGCCGGTCCCGGGCTTCTTTCGGCACAAACCGCTCTCAGGAGCTCCCCGCGCTCGCCACAATGCTCTGTGTGCGAAGAAGCCGCTTCTTCGCCTCCGGGAGAATGGGCGAGCGGCAGCTTCCCAAAGGCGAAGATGCAAGCTGCAGCACACAGGCACAGTGTGGGCAGCCTTCAGACTTAGAGAAAACAGTACTTTACCACTCTCCTGCCTTTTCCATGGTTATTCTATTGGAAAAGAACGAGTTTTGGACAACTACCTTTCATTCTTGCCAAACTCTTTGCAGACCCCCGTGCAAGCTTTAGAACAAGATTTTGGATGTTTTCTTTCCTGGCAGAGTTTCTCCTTGCAAGATATGGTGGAAAAGCTTTTTGCTGAGTGTAGAGCGGCAAGACACGCAGAAGACGCAGATACGCAGCTCTCCGAAGCTAAGTGCCGGTCCCGGGCTTCTTTCGGCACAAACCGCTCTCAGGAGCTCCCTGCGCTCGCCACAATGCTCTGTGTGCGAAGAAGCCGCTTCTTCGCCTGCGGGAGAATCGGCGAGCGGCAGCTTCCCAAAGGCGAAGATGCAAGCTGCAGCACACAGGCACAGTGTGGGCAGCCTTCAGACTTAGAGAAAACAGTACTTTACCACTCTCCTGCCTTTTCCATGGTTATTCTATTGGAAAAGAACGAGTTTTGGACAACTACCTTTCATTCTTGCCAAACTCTTTGCAGACCCCCGTGCAAGCTTTAGAACAAGATTTTGGATGTTTTCTTTCCTGGCAGAGTTTCTCCTTGCAAGATATGGTGGAAAAGCTTTTTGCTGAGTGTAGAGCGGCAAGACACGCAGAAGACGCAGATACGCAGCTCTCCGAAGCTAAGTGCCGGTCCCGGGCTTCTTTCGGCACAAACCGCTCTCAGGAGCTCCCCGCGCTCGCCACAATGCTCTGTGTGCGAAGAAGCCGCTTCTTCGCCTGCGGGAGAATCGGCGAGCGGCAGCTTCCCAAAGGCGAAGATGCAAGCTGCAGCACACAGGCACAGTGTGGGCAGCCTTCAGACTTAGAGAAAACAGTACTTTACCACTCTCCTGCCTTTTCCATGGTTATTCTATTGGAAAAGAACGAGTTTTGGACAACTACCTTTCATTCTTGCCAAACTCTTTGCAGACCCCCGTGCAAGCTTTAGAACAAGATTTTGGATGTTTTCTTTCCTGGCAGAGTTTCTCCTTGCAAGATATGGTGGAGAAGCTTTTTGCTGAGTGTAGAGCGGCAAGACACGCAGAAGACGCAGATACGCAGCTCTCCGAAGCTAAGTGCCGGTCCCGGGCTTCTTTCGGCACAAACCGCTCTCAGGAGCTCCCTGCGCTCGCCACAATGCTCAGTGTGCGAAGAAGCCGCTTCTTCGCCTGCGGGAGAATCGGCGAGCGGCAGCTTCCCAAAGGCGAAGATGCAAGCTGCAGCACACAGGCACAGTGTGGGCAGCCTTCAGACTTAGAGAAAACAGTACTTTACCACTCTCCTGCCTTTTCCATGGTTATTCTATTGGAAAAGAACGAGTTTTGGACAACTACCTTTCATTCTTGCCAAACTCTTTGCAGACCCCTGTGCAAGCTTTAGAACAAGATTTTGGATGTTTTCTTTCCTGGCAGAGTTTCTCCTTGCAAGATATGGTGGAGAAGCTTTTTGCTGAGTGTAGAGCGGCAAGACACGCAGAAGACGCAGATACGCAGCTCTCCGAAGCTAAGTGCCGGTCCCGGGCTTCTTTCGGCACAAACCGCTCTCAGGAGCTCCCTGCGCTCGCCACAATGCTCTGTGTGCGAAGAAGCCGCTTCTTCGCCTGCGGGAGAATCGGCGAGCGGCAGCTTCCCAAAGGCGAAGATGCAAGCTGCAGCACACAGGCACAGTGTGGGCAGCCTTCAGACTTAGAGAAAACAGTACTTTACCACTCTCCTGCCTTTTCCATGGTTATTCTATTGGAAAAGAACGAGTTTTGGACAACTACCTTTCATTCTTGCCAAACTCTTTGCAGACCCCCGTGCAAGCTTTAGAACAAGATTTTGGATGTTTTCTTTCCTGGCAGAGTTTCTCCTTGCAAGATATGGTGGAAAAGCTTTTTGCTGAGTGTAGAGCGGCAAGACACGCAGAAGACGCAGATACGCAGCTCTCCGAAGCTAAGTGCCAGTCCCGGGCTTCTTTCGGCACAAACCACTCTCAGGAGCTCCCTGCGCTCGCCACAATGCTCTGTGTGCGAAGAAGCCGCTTCTTCGCCTCCGGGAGAATCGGCGAGCGGCAGCTTCCCAAAGGCGAAGATGCAAGCTGCAGCACACAGGCACAGTGTGGGCAGCCTTCAGACTTAGAGAAAACAGTACTTTACCACTCTCCTGCCTTTTCCATGGTTATTCTATTGGAAAAGAGCAAGTTTTGGACAACTACCTTTCATTCTTGCCAAACTCTTTGCAGACCCCCGTGCAAGCTTTAGAACAAGATTTTGGATGTTTTCTTTCCTGGCAGAGTTTCTCCTTGCAAGATATGGTGGAGAAGCTTTTTGCTGAGTGTAGAGCGGCAAGACACGCAGAAGACGCAGATACGCAGCTCTCCGAAGCTAAGTGCCGGTCCCGGGCTTCTTTCGGCACAAACCGCTCTCAGGAGCTCCCTGCGCTCGCCACAATGCTCTGTGTGCGAAGAAGCCGCTTCTTCGCCTGCGGGAGAATCGGCGAGCGGCAGCTTCCCAAAGGCGAAGATGCAAGCTGCAGCACACAGGCACAGTGTGGGCAGCCTTCAGACTTAGAGAAAACAGTACTTTACCACTCTCCTGCCTTTTCCATGGTTATTCTATTGGAAAAGAACGAGTTTTGGACAACTACCTTTCATTCTTGCCAAACTCTTTGCAGACCCCCGTGCAAGCTTTAGAACAAGATTTTGGATGTTTTCTTTCCTGGCAGAGTTTCTCCTTGCAAGATATGGTGGAGAAGCTTTTTGCTGAGTGTAGAGCGGCAAGACACGCAGAAGACGCAGATACGCAGCTCTCCGAAGCTAAGTGCCGGTCCCGGGCTTCTTTCGGCACAAACCGCTCTCAGGAGCTCCCTGCGCTCGCCACAATGCTCAGTGTGCGAAGAAGCCGCTTCTTCGCCTGCGGGAGAATCGGCGAGCGGCAGCTTCCCAAAGGCGAAGATGCAAGCTGCAGCACACAGGCACAGTGTGGGCAGCCTTCAGACTTAGAGAAAACAGTACTTTACCACTCTCCTGCCTTTTCCATGGTTATTCTATTGGAAAAGAACGAGTTTTGGACAACTACCTTTCATTCTTGCCAAACTCTTTGCAGACCCCCGTGCAAGCTTTAGAACAAGATTTTGGATGTTTTCTTTCCTGGCAGAGTTTCTCCTTGCAAGATATGGTGGAGAAGCTTTTTGCTGAGTGTAGAGCGGCAAGACACGCAGAAGACGCAGATACGCAGCTCTCCGAAGCTAAGTGCCGGTCCCGGGCTTCTTTCGGCACAAACCGCTCTCAGGAGCTCCCTGCGCTCGCCACAATGCTCTGTGTGCGAAGAAGCAGCTTCTTCGCCTGCGGGAGAATCGGCGAGCGGCAGCTTCCCAAAGGCGAAGATGCAAGCTGCAGCACACAGGCACAGTGTGGGCAGCCTTCAGACTTAGAGAAAACAGTACTTTACCACTCTCCTGCCTTTTCCATGGTTATTCTATTGGAAAAGAACGAGTTTTGGACAACTACCTTTCATTCTTGCCAAACTCTTTGCAGACCCCCGTGCAAGCTTTAGAACAAGATTTTGGATGTTTTCTTTCCTGGCAGAGTTTCTCCTTGCAAGATATGGTGGAAAAGCTTTTTGCTGAGTGTAGAGCGGCAAGACACGCAGAAGACGCAGATACGCAGCTCTCCGAAGCTAAGTGCCGGTCCCGGGCTTCTTTCGGCACAAACCGCTCTCAGGAGCTCCCTGCGCTCGCCACAATGCTCTGTGTGCGAAGAAGCCGCTTCTTCGCCTGCGGGAGAATCGGCGAGCGGCAGCTTCCCAAAGGCGAAGATGCAAGCTGCAGCACACAGGCACAGTGTGGGCAGCCTTCAGACTTAGAGAAAACAGTACTTTACCACTCTCCTGCCTTTTCCATGGTTATTCTATTGGAAAAGAACGAGTTTTGGACAACTACCTTTCATTCTTGCCAAACTCTTTGCAGACCCCTGTGCAAGCTTTAGAACAAGATTTTGGATGTTTTCTTTCCTGGCAGAGTTTCTCCTTGCAAGATATGGTGGAAAAGCTTTTTGCTGAGTGTAGAGCGGCAAGACACGCAGAAGACGCAGATACGCAGCTCTCCGAAGCTAAGTGCCGGTCCCGGGCTTCTTTCGGCACAAACCGCTCTCAGGAGCTCCCTGCGCTCGCCACAATGCTCTGTGTGCGAAGAAGCCGCTTCTTCGCCTGCGGGAGAATCGGCGAGCGGCAGCTTCCCAAAGGCGAAGATGCAAGCTGCAGCACACAGGCACAGTGTGGGCAGCCTTCAGACTTAGAGAAAACAGTACTTTACCACTCTCCTGCCTTTTCCATGGTTATTCTATTGGAAAAGAGCGAGTTTTGGACAACTACCTTTCATTCTTGCCAAACTCTTTGCAGACCCCCGTGCAAGCTTTAGAACAAGATTTTGGATGTTTTCTTTCCTGGCAGAGTTTCTCCTTGCAAGATATGGTGGAGAAGCTTTTTGCTGAGTGTAGAGCGGCAAGACACGCAGAAGACGCAGATACGCAGCTCTCCGAAGCTAAGTGCCGGTCCCGGGCTTCTTTCGGCACAAACCGCTCTCAGGAGCTCCCTGCGCTCGCCACAATGCTCTGTGTGCGAAGAAGCCGCTTCTTCGCCTCCGGGAGAATCGGCGAGCGGCAGCTTCCCAAAGGCGAAGATGCAAGCTGCAGCACACAGGCACAGTGTGGGCAGCCTTCAGACTTAGAGAAAACAGTACTTTACCACTCTCCTGCCTTTTCCATGGTTATTCTATTGGAAAAGAACGAGTTTTGGACAACTACCTTTCATTCTTGCCAAACTCTTTGCAGACCCCCGTGCAAGCTTTAGAACAAGATTTTGGATGTTTTCTTTCCTGGCAGAGTTTCTCCTTGCAAGATATGGTGGAAAAGCTTTTTGCTGAGTGTAGAGCGGCAAGACACGCAGAAGACGCAGATACGCAGCTCTCCGAAGCTAAGTGCCGGTCCCGGGCTTCTTTCGGCACAAACCGCTCTCAGGAGCTCCCCGCGCTCGCCACAATGCTCTGTGTGCGAAGAAGCCGCTTCTTCGCCTCCGGGACAATCGGCGAGCGGCAGCTTCCCAAAGGCGAAGATGCAAGCTGCAGCACACAGGCACAGTGTGGGCAGCCTTCAGACTTAGAGAAAACAGTACTTTACCACTCTCCTGCCTTTTCCATGGTTATTCTATTGGAAAAGAACGAGTTTTGGACAACTACCTTTCATTCTTGCCAAACTCTTTGCAGACCCCCGTGCAAGCTTTAGAACAAGATTTTGGATGTTTTCTTTCCTGGCAGAGTTTCTCTTTGCAAGATATGGTGGAAAAGCTTTTTGCTGAGTGTAGAGCGGCAAGACACGCAGAAGACGCAGATACGCAGCTCTCCGAAGCTAAGTGCCGGTCCCGGGCTTCTTTCGGCACAAACCGCTCTCAGGAGCTCCCTGCGCTCGCCACAATGCTCTGTGTGCGAAGAAGCCGCTTCTTCGCCTCCGGGAGAATCGGCGAGCGGCAGCTTCCCAAAGGCGAAGATGCAAGCTGCAGCACACAGGCACAGTGTGGGCAGCCTTCAGACTTAGAGAAAACAGTACTTTACCACTCTCCTGCCTTTTCCATGGTTATTCTATTGGAAAAGAACGAGTTTTGGACAACTACCTTTCATTCTTGCCAAACTCTTTGCAGACCCCCGTGCAAGCTTTAGAACAAGATTTTGGATGTTTTCTTTCCTGGCAGAGTTTCTCCTTGCAAGATATGGTGGAAAAGCTTTTTGCTGAGTGTAGAGCGGCAAGACACGCAGAAGACGCAGATACGCAGCTCTCCGAAGCTAAGTGCCGGTCCCGGGCTTCTTTCGGCACAAACCGCTCTCAGGAGCTCCCTGCGCTCGCCACAATGCTCTGTGTGCGAAGAAGCCGCTTCTTCGCCTCCGGGAGAATCGGCGAGCGGCAGCTTCCCAAAGGCGAAGATGCAAGCTGCAGCACACAGGCACAGTGTGGGCAGCCTTCAGACTTAGAGAAAACAGTACTTTACCACTCTCCTGCCTTTTCCATGGTTATTCTATTGGAAAAGAGCGAGTTTTGGACAACTACCTTTCATTCTTGCCAAACTCTTTGCAGACCCCCGTGCAAGCTTTAGAAGAAGATTTTGGATGTTTTCTTTCCTGGCAGAGTTTCTCCTTGCAAGATATGGTGGAAAAGCTTTTTGCTGAGTGTAGAGCGGCAAGACACGCAGAAGACGCAGATACGCAGCTCTCCGAAGCTAAGTGCCGGTGCCGGGCTTCTTTCGGCACAAACCGCTCTCAGGAGCTCCCTGCGCTCGCCACAATGCTCTGTGTGCGAAGAAGCCGCTTCTTCGCCTCCGGGAGAATCGGCGAGCGGCAGCTTCCCAAAGGCGAAGATGCAAGCTGCAGCACGCAGGCACAGTGTGGGCAGCCTTCAGACTTAGAGAAAACAGTACTTTACCACTCTCCTGCCTTTTCCATGGTTATTCTATTGGAAAAGAACGAGTTTTGGACAACTACCTTTCATTCTTGCCAAACTCTTTGCAGACCCCCGTGCAAGCTTTAGAAGAAGATTTTGGATGTTTTCTTTCCTGGCAGAGTTTCTCCTTGCAAGATATGGTGGAAAAGCTTTTTGCTGAGTGTAGAGCGGCAAGACACGCAGAAGACGCAGATACGCAGCTCTCCGAAGCTAAGTGCCGGTCCCGGGCTTCTTTCGGCACAAACCGCTCTCAGGAGCTCCCTGCGCTCGCCACAATGCTCTGTGTGCGAAGAAGCCGCTTCTTCGCCTCCGGGAGAATCGGCGAGCGGCAGCTTCCCAAAGGCGAAGATGCAAGCTGCAGCACGCAGGCACAGTGTGGGCAGCCTTCAGACTTAGAGAAAACAGTACTTTACCACTCTCCTGCCTTTTCCACGGTTATTCTATTGGAAAAGAACGAGTTTTGGACAACTACCTTTCATTCTTGCCAAACTCTTTGCAGACCCCCGTGCAAGCTTTAGAACAAGATTTTGGATGTTTTCTTTCCTGGCAGAGTTTCTCCTTGCAAGATATGGTGGAAAAGCTTTTTGCTGAGTGTAGAGCGGCAAGACACGCAGAAGACGCAGATACGCAGCTCTCCGAAGCTAAGTGCCGGTCCCGGGCTTCTTTCGGCACAAACCGCTCTCAGGAGCTCCCTGCGCTCGCCACAATGCTCTGTGTGCGAAGAAGCCGCTTCTTCGCCTCCGGGAGAATCGGCGAGCGGCAGCTTCCCAAAGGCGAAGATGCAAGCTGCAGCACACAGGCACAGTGTGGGCAGCCTTCAGACTTAGAGAAAACAGTACTTGACCACTCTCCTGCCTTTTCCATGGTTATTCTATTGGAAAAGAACGAGTTTTGGACAACTACCTTTCATTCTTGCCAAACTCTTTGCAGACCCCCGTGCAAGCTTTAGAACAAGATTTTGGATGTTTTCTTTCCTGGCAGAGTTTCTCCTTGCAAGATATGGTGGAAAAGCTTTTTGCTGAGTGTAGAGCGGCAAGACACGCAGAAGACGCAGATACGCAGCTCTCCGAAGCTAAGTGCCGGTCCCGGGCTTCTTTCGGCACAAACCGCTCTCAGGAGCTCCCTGCGCTCGCCACAATGCTCTGTGTGCGAAGAAGCCGCTTCTTCGCCTCCGGGAGAATCGGCGAGCGGCAGCTTCCCAAAGGCGAAGATGCAAGCTGCACCACACAGGCACAGTGTGGGCAGCCTTCAGACTTCGAGAAAACAGTACTTTACCACTCTCCTGCCTTTTCCACGGTTATTCTATTGGAAAAGAACGAGTTTTGGACAACTACCTTTCATTCTTGCCAAACTCTTTGCAGACCCCCGTGCAAGCTTTAGAACAAGATTTTGGATGTTTTCTTTCCTGGCAGAGTTTCTCCTTGCAAGATATGGTGGAAAAGCTTTTTGCTGAGTGTAGAGCGGCAAGACACGCAGAAGACGCAGATACGCAGCTCTCCGAAGCTAAGTGCCGGTCCCGGGCTTCTTTCGGCACAAACCGCTCTCAGGAGCTCCCTGCGCTCGCCACAATGCTCTGTGTGCGAAGAAGCCGCTTCTTCGCCTGCGGGAGAATCGGCGAGCGGCAGCTTCCCAAAGGCGAAGATGCAAGCTGCAGCACGCAGGCACAGTGTGGGCAGCCTTCAGACTTCGAGAAAACAGTACTTTACCACTCTCCTGCCTTTTCCATGGTTATTCTATTGGAAAAGAACGAGTTTTGGACAACTACCTTTCATTCTTGCCAAACTCTTTGCAGACCCCCGTGCAAGCTTTAGAACAAGATTTTGGATGTTTTCTTTCCTGGCAGAGTTTCTCCTTGCAAGATATGGTGGAAAAGCTTTTTGCTGAGTGTAGAGCGGCAAGACACGCAGAAGACGCAGATACGCAGCTCTCCGAAGCTAAGTGCCGGTCCCGGGCTTCTTTCGGCACAAACCGCTCTCAGGAGCTCCCTGCGCTCGCCACAATGCTCTGTGTGCGAAGAAGCCGCTTCTTCGCCTGCGGGAGAATCGGCGAGCGGCAGCTTCCCAAAGGCGAAGATGCAAGCTGCAGCACACAGGCACAGTGTGGGCAGCCTTCAGACTTCGAGAAAACAGTACTTTACCACTCTCCTGCCTTTTCCATGGTTATTCTATTGGAAAAGAACGAGTTTTGGACAACTACCTTTCATTCTTGCCAAACTCTTTGCAGACCCCCGTGCAAGCTTTAGAACAAGATTTTGGATGTTTTCTTTCCTGGCAGAGTTTCTCCTTGCAAGATATGGTGGAAAAGCTTTTTGCTGAGTGTAGAGCGGCAAGACACGCAGAAGACGCAGATACGCAGCTCTCCGAAGCTAAGTGCCGGTCCCGGGCTTCTTTCGGCACAAACCGCTCTCAGGAGCTCCCTGCGCTCGCCACAATGCTCTGTGTGCGAAGAAGCCGCTTCTTCGCCTCCGGGAGAATCGGCGAGCGGCAGCTTCCCAAAGGCGAAGATGCAAGCTGCAGCACGCAGGCACAGTGTGGGCAGCCTTCAGACTTCGAGAAAACAGTACTTTACCACTCTCCTGCCTTTTCCATGGTTATTCTATTGGAAAAGAACGAGTTTTGGACAACTACCTTTCATTCTTGCCAAACTCTTTGCAGACCCCCGTGCAAGCTTTAGAACAAGATTTTGGATGTTTTCTTTCCTGGCAGAGTTTCTCCTTGCAAGATATGGTGGAAAAGCTTTTTGCTGAGTGTAGAGCGGCAAGACACGCAGAAGACGCAGATACGCAGCTCTCCGAAGCTAAGTGCCGGTCCCGGGCTTCTTTCGGCACAAACCGCTCTCAGGAGCTCCCTGCGCTCGCCACAATGCTCTGTGTGCGAAGAAGCCGCTTCTTCGCCTCCGGGAGAATCGGCGAGCGGCAGCTTCCCAAAGGCGAAGATGCAAGCTGCAGCACGCAGGCACAGTGTGGGCAGCCTTCAGACTTCGAGAAAACAGTACTTTACCACTCTCCTGCCTTTTCCATGGTTATTCTATTGGAAAAGAACGAGTTTTGGACAACTACCTTTCATTCTTGCCAAACTCTTTGCAGACCCCCGTGCAAGCTTTAGAACAAGATTTTGGATGTTTTCTTTCCTGGCAGAGTTTCTCCTTGCAAGATATGGTGGAAAAGCTTTTTGCTGAGTGTAGAGCGGCAAGACACGCAGAAGACGCAGATACGCAGCTCTCCGAAGCTAAGTGCCGGTCCCGGGCTTCTTTCGGCACAAACCGCTCTCAGGAGCTCCCTGCGCTCGCCACAATGCTCTGTGTGCGAAGAAGCCGCTTCTTCGCCTCCGGGAGAATCGGCGAGCGGCAGCTTCCCAAAGGCGAAGATGCAAGCTGCAGCACACAGGCACAGTGTGGGCAGCCTTCAGACTTAGAGAAAACAGTACTTTACCACTCTCCTGCCTTTTCCATGGTTATTCTATTGGAAAAGAACGAGTTTTGGACAACTACCTTTCATTCTTGCCAAACTCTTTGCAGACCCCCGTGCAAGCTTTAGAACAAGATTTTGGATGTTTTCTTTCCTGGCAGAGTTTCTCCTTGCAAGATATGGTGGAAAAGCTTTTTGCTGAGTGTAGAGCGGCAAGACACGCAGAAGACGCAGATACGCAGCTCTCCGAAGCTAAGTGCCGGTCCCGGGCTTCTTTCGGCACAAACCGCTCTCAGGAGCTCCCTGCGCTCGCCACAATGCTCTGTGTGCGAAGAAGCCGCTTCTTCGCCTCCGGGAGAATCGGCGTGCGGCAGCTTCCCAAAGGCGAAGATGCAAGCTGCACCACACAGGCACAGTGTGGGCAGCCTTCAGACTTAGAGAAAACAGTACTTTACCACTCTCCTGCCTTTTCCATGGTTATTCTATTGGAAAAGAACGAGTTTTGGACAACTACCTTTCATTCTTGCCAAACTCTTTGCAGACCCCCGTGCAAGCTTTAGAAGAAGATTTTGGATGTTTTCTTTCCTGGCAGAGTTTCTCCTTGCAAGATATGGTGGAAAAGCTTTTTGCTGAGTGTAGAGCGGCAAGACACGCAGAAGACGCAGATACGCAGCTCTCCGAAGCTAAGTGCCGGTCCCGGGCTTCTTTCGGCACAAACCGCTCTCAGGAGCTCCCTGCGCTCGCCACAATGCTCTGTGTGCGAAGAAGCCGCTTCTTCGCCTCCGGGAGAATCGGCGAGCGGCAGCTTCCCAAAGGCGAAGATGCAAGCTGCAGCACGCAGGCACAGTGTGGGCAGCCTTCAGACTTCGAGAAAACAGTACTTTACCACTCTCCTGCCTTTTCCATGGTTATTCTATTGGAAAAGAACGAGTTTTGGACAACTACCTTTCATTCTTGCCAAACTCTTTGCAGACCCGCGTGCAAGCTTTAGAACAAGATTTTGGATGTTTTCTTTCCTGGCAGAGTTTCTCCTTGCAAGATATGGTGGAAAAGCTTTTTGCTGAGTGTAGAGCGGCAAGACACGCAGAAGACGCAGATACGCAGCTCTCCGAAGCTAAGTGCCGGTCCCGGGCTTCTTTCGGCACAAACCGCTCTCAGGAGCTCCCTGCGCTCGCCACAATGCTCTGTGTGCGAAGAAGCCGCTTCTTCGCCTCCGGGAGAATCGGCGAGCGGCAGCTTCCCAAAGGCGAAGATGCAAGCTGCAGCACGCAGGCACAGTGTGGGCAGCCTTCAGACTTCGAGAAAACAGTACTTTACCACTCTCCTGCCTTTTCCATGGTTATTCTATTGGAAAAGAACGAGTTTTGGACAACTACCTTTCATTCTTGCCAAACTCTTTGCAGACCCCCGTGCAAGCTTTAGAACAAGATTTTGGATGTTTTCTTTCCTGGCAGAGTTTCTCCTTGCAAGATATGGTGGAAAAGCTTTTTGCTGAGTGTAGAGCGGCAAGACACGCAGAAGACGCAGATACGCAGCTCTCCGAAGCTAAGTGCCGGTCCCGGGCTTCTTTCGGCACAAACCGCTCTCAGGAGCTCCCTGCGCTCGCCACAATGCTCTGTGTGCGAAGAAGCCGCTTCTTCGCCTCCGGGAGAATCGGCGAGCGGCAGCTTCCCAAAGGCGAAGATGCAAGCTGCAGCACACAGGCACAGTGTGGGCAGCCTTCAGACTTAGAGAAAACAGTACTTTACCACTCTCCTGCCTTTTCCATGGTTATTCTATTGGAAAAGAACGAGTTTTGGACAACTACCTTTCATTCTTGCCAAACTCTTTGCAGACCCCCGTGCAAGCTTTAGAACAAGATTTTGGATGTTTTCTTTCCTGGCAGAGTTTCTCCTTGCAAGATATGGTGGAAAAGCTTTTTGCTGAGTGTAGAGCGGCAAGACACGCAGAAGACGCAGATACGCAGCTCTCCGAAGCTAAGTGCCGGTCCCGGGCTTCTTTCGGCACAAACCGCTCTCAGGAGCTCCCTGCGCTCGCCACAATGCTCTGTGTGCGAAGAAGCCGCTTCTTCGCCTCCGGGAGAATCGGCGTGCGGCAGCTTCCCAAAGGCGAAGATGCAAGCTGCACCACACAGGCACAGTGTGGGCAGCCTTCAGACTTAGAGAAAACAGTACTTTACCACTCTCCTGCCTTTTCCATGGTTATTCTATTGGAAAAGAACGAGTTTTGGACAACTACCTTTCATTCTTGCCAAACTCTTTGCAGACCCCCGTGCAAGCTTTAGAAGAAGATTTTGGATGTTTTCTTTCCTGGCAGAGTTTCTCCTTGCAAGATATGGTGGAAAAGCTTTTTGCTGAGTGTAGAGCGGCAAGACACGCAGAAGACGCAGATACGCAGCTCTCCGAAGCTAAGTGCCGGTCCCGGGCTTCTTTCGGCACAAACCGCTCTCAGGAGCTCCCTGCGCTCGCCACAATGCTCTGTGTGCGAAGAAGCCGCTTCTTCGCCTCCGGGAGAATCGGCGAGCGGCAGCTTCCCAAAGGCGAAGATGCAAGCTGCAGCACGCAGGCACAGTGTGGGCAGCCTTCAGACTTAGAGAAAACAGTACTTTACCACTCTCCTGCCTTTTCCATGGTTATTCTATTGGAAAAGAACGAGTTTTGGACAACTACCTTTCATTCTTGCCAAACTCTTTGCAGACCCGCGTGCAAGCTTTAGAACAAGATTTTGGATGTTTTCTTTCCTGGCAGAGTTTCTCCTTGCAAGATATGGTGGAAAAGCTTTTTGCTGAGTGTAGAGCGGCAAGACACGCAGAAGACGCAGATACGCAGCTCTCCGAAGCTAAGTGCCGGTCCCGGGCTTCTTTCGGCACAAACCGCTCTCAGGAGCTCCCTGCGCTCGCCACAATGCTCTGTGTGCGAAGAAGCCGCTTCTTCGCCTCCGGGAGAATCGGCGAGCGGCAGCTTCCCAAAGGCGAAGATGCAAGCTGCAGCACGCAGGCACAGTGTGGGCAGCCTTCAGACTTAGAGAAAACAGTACTTTACCACTCTCCTGCCTTTTCCATGGTTATTCTATTGGAAAAGAACGAGTTTTGGACAACTACCTTTCATTCTTGCCAAACTCTTTGCAGACCCCCGTGCAAGCTTTAGAAGAAGATTTTGGATGTTTTCTTTCCTGGCAGAGTTTCTCCTTGCAAGATATGGTGGAAAAGCTTTTTGCTGAGTGTAGAGCGGCAAGACACGCAGAAGACGCAGATACGCAGCTCTCCGAAGCTAAGTGCCGGTCCCGGGCTTCTTTCGGCACAAACCGCTCTCAGGAGCTCCCTGCGCTCGCCACAATGCTCTGTGTGCGAAGAAGCCGCTTCTTCGCCTCCGGGAGAATCGGCGAGCGGCAGCTTCCCAAAGGCGAAGATGCAAGCTGCAGCACGCAGGCACAGTGTGGGCAGCCTTCAGACTTAGAGAAAACAGTACTTTACCACTCTCCTGCCTTTTCCACGGTTATTCTATTGGAAAAGAACGAGTTTTGGACAACTACCTTTCATTCTTGCCAAACTCTTTGCAGACCCCCGTGCAAGCTTTAGAACAAGATTTTGGATGTTTTCTTTCCTGGCAGAGTTTCTCCTTGCAAGATATGGTGGAAAAGCTTTTTGCTGAGTGTAGAGCGGCAAGACACGCAGAAGACGCAGATACGCAGCTCTCCGAAGCTAAGTGCCGGTCCCGGGCTTCTTTCGGCACAAACCGCTCTCAGCAGCTCCCTGCGCTCGCCACAATGCTCTGTGTGCGAAGAAGCCGCTTCTTCGCCTCCGGGAGAATCGGCGAGCGGCAGCTTCCCAAAGGCGAAGATGCAAGCTGCAGCACGCAGGCACAGTGTGGGCAGCCTTCAGACTTCGAGAAAACAGTACTTTACCACTCTCCTGCCTTTTCCATGGTTATTCTATTGGAAAAGAACGAGTTTTGGACAACTACCTTTCATTCTTGCCAAACTCTTTGCAGACCCCCGTGCAAGCTTTAGAAGAAGATTTTGGATGTTTTCTTTCCTGGCAGAGTTTCTCCTTGCAAGATATGGTGGAAAAGCTTTTTGCTGAGTGTAGAGCGGCAAGACACGCAGAAGACGCAGATACGCAGCTCTCCGAAGCTAAGTGCCGGTCCCGGGCTTCTTTCGGCACAAACCGCTCTCAGGAGCTCCCTGCGCTCGCCACAATGCTCTGTGTGCGAAGAAGCCGCTTCTTCGCCTGCGGGAGAATCGGCGAGCGGCAGCTTCCCAAAGGCGGAGATGCAAGCTGCAGCACACAGGCACAGTGTGGGCAGCCTTCAGACTTAGAGAAAACAGTACTTTACCACTCTCCTGCCTTTTCCATGGTTATTCTATTGGAAAAGAACGAGTTTTGGACAACTACCTTTCATTCTTGCCAAACTCTTTGCAGACCCCCGTGCAAGCTTTAGAACAAGATTTTGGATGTTTTCTTTCCTGGCAGAGTTTCTCCTTGCAAGATATGGTGGAAAAGCTTTTTGCTGAGTGTAGAGCGGCAAGACACGCAGAAGACGCAGATACGCAGCTCTCCGAAGCTAAGTGCCGGTCCCGGGCTTCTTTCGGCACAAACCGCTCTCAGGAGCTCCCTGCGCTCGCCACAATGCTCTGTGTGCGAAGAAGCCGCTTCTTCGCCTCCGGGAGAATCGGCGAGCGGCAGCTTCCCAAAGGCGAAGATGCAAGCTGCAGCACGCAGGCACAGTGTGGGCAGCCTTCAGACTTAGAGAAAACAGTACTTTACCACTCTCCTGCCTTTTCCATGGTTATTCTATTGGAAAAGAACGAGTTTTGGACAACTACCTTTCATTCTTGCCAAACTCTTTGCAGACCTCCGTGCAAGCTTTAGAACAAGATTTTGGATGTTTTCTTTCCTGGCAGAGTTTCTCTTTGCAAGATATGGTGGAAAAGCTTTTTGCTGAGTGTAGAGCGGCAAGACACGCAGAAGACGCAGATACGCAGCTCTCCGAAGCTAAGTGCCGGTCCCGGGCTTCTTTCGGCACAAACCGCTCTCAGGAGCTCCCTGCGCTCGCCACAATGCTCTGTGTGCGAAGAAGCCGCTTCTTCGCCTCCGGGAGAATCGGCGAGCGGCAGCTTCCCAAAGGCGAAGATGCAAGCTGCAGCACGCAGGCACAGTGTGGGCAGCCTTCAGACTTAGAGAAAACAGTACTTTACCACTCTCCTGCCTTTTCCATGGTTATTCTATTGGAAAAGAACGAGTTTTGGACAACTACCTTTCATTCTTGCCAAACTCTTTGCAGACCCGCGTGCAAGCTTTAGAACAAGATTTTGGATGTTTTCTTTCCTGGCAGAGTTTCTCCTTGCAAGATATGGTGGAAAAGCTTTTTGCTGAGTGTAGAGCGGCAAGACACGCAGAAGACGCAGATACGCAGCTCTCCGAAGCTAAGTGCCGGTCCCGGGCTTCTTTCGGCACAAACCGCTCTCAGGAGCTCCCTGCGCTCGCCACAATGCTCTGTGTGCGAAGAAGCCGCTTCTTCGCCTCCGGGAGAATCGGCGAGCGGCAGCTTCCCAAAGGCGAAGATGCAAGCTGCAGCACGCAGGCACAGTGTGGGCAGCCTTCAGACTTAGAGAAAACAGTACTTTACCACTCTCCTGCCTTTTCCATGGTTATTCTATTGGAAAAGAACGAGTTTTGGACAACTACCTTTCATTCTTGCCAAACTCTTTGCAGACCCCCGTGCAAGCTTTAGAAGAAGATTTTGGATGTTTTCTTTCCTGGCAGAGTTTCTCCTTGCAAGATATGGTGGAAAAGCTTTTTGCTGAGTGTAGAGCGGCAAGACACGCAGAAGACGCAGATACGCAGCTCTCCGAAGCTAAGTGCCGGTCCCGGGCTTCTTTCGGCACAAACCGCTCTCAGGAGCTCCCTGCGCTCGCCACAATGCTCTGTGTGCGAAGAAGCCGCTTCTTCGCCTCCGGGAGAATCGGCGAGCGGCAGCTTCCCAAAGGCGAAGATGCAAGCTGCACCACACAGGCACAGTGTGGGCAGCCTTCAGACTTCGAGAAAACAGTACTTTACCACTCTCCTGCCTTTTCCATGGTTATTCTATTGGAAAAGAACGAGTTTTGGACAACTACCTTTCATTCTTGCCAAACTCTTTGCAGACCCCCGTGCAAGCTTTAGAACAAGATTTTGGATGTTTTCTTTCCTGGCAGAGTTTCTCCTTGCAAGATATGGTGGAAAAGCTTTTTGCTGAGTGTAGAGCGGCAAGACACGCAGAAGACGCAGATACGCAGCTCTCCGAAGCTAAGTGCCGGTCCCGGGCTTCTTTCGGCACAAACCGCTCTCAGGAGCTCCCTGCGCTCGCCACAATGCTCTGTGTGCGAAGAAGCCGCTTCTTCGCCTCCGGGAGAATCGGCGAGCGGCAGCTTCCCAAAGGCGAAGATGCAAGCTGCAGCACGCAGGCACAGTGTGGGCAGCCTTCAGACTTAGAGAAAACAGTACTTTACCACTCTCCTGCCTTTTCCACGGTTATTCTATTGGAAAAGAACGAGTTTTGGACAACTACCTTTCATTCTTGCCAAACTCTTTGCAGACCCCCGTGCAAGCTTTAGAACAAGATTTTGGATGTTTTCTTTCCTGGCAGAGTTTCTCCTTGCAAGATATGGTGGAAAAGCTTTTTGCTGAGTGTAGAGCGGCAAGACACGCAGAAGACGCAGATACGCAGCTCTCCGAAGCTAAGTGCCGGTCCCGGGCTTCTTTCGGCACAAACCGCTCTCAGGAGCTCCCTGCGCTCGCCACAATGCTCTGTGTGCGAAGAAGCCGCTTCTTCGCCTCCGGGAGAATCGGCGAGCGGCAGCTTCCCAAAGGCGAAGATGCAAGCTGCAGCACACAGGCACAGTGTGGGCAGCCTTCAGACTTAGAGAAAACAGTACTTGACCACTCTCCTGCCTTTTCCATGGTTATTCTATTGGAAAAGAACGAGTTTTGGACAACTACCTTTCATTCTTGCCAAACTCTTTGCAGACCCCCGTGCAAGCTTTAGAACAAGATTTTGGATGTTTTCTTTCCTGGCAGAGTTTCTCCTTGCAAGATATGGTGGAAAAGCTTTTTGCTGAGTGTAGAGCGGCAAGACACGCAGAAGACGCAGATACGCAGCTCTCCGAAGCTAAGTGCCGGTCCCGGGCTTCTTTCGGCACAAACCGCTCTCAGGAGCTCCCTGCGCTCGCCACAATGCTCTGTGTGCGAAGAAGCCGCTTCTTCGCCTCCGGGAGAATCGGCGAGCGGCAGCTTCCCAAAGGCGAAGATGCAAGCTGCACCACACAGGCACAGTGTGGGCAGCCTTCAGACTTCGAGAAAACAGTACTTTACCACTCTCCTGCCTTTTCCACGGTTATTCTATTGGAAAAGAACGAGTTTTGGACAACTACCTTTCATTCTTGCCAAACTCTTTGCAGACCCCCGTGCAAGCTTTAGAACAAGATTTTGGATGTTTTCTTTCCTGGCAGAGTTTCTCCTTGCAAGATATGGTGGAAAAGCTTTTTGCTGAGTGTAGAGCGGCAAGACACGCAGAAGACGCAGATACGCAGCTCTCCGAAGCTAAGTGCCGGTCCCGGGCTTCTTTCGGCACAAACCGCTCTCAGGAGCTCCCTGCGCTCGCCACAATGCTCTGTGTGCGAAGAAGCCGCTTCTTCGCCTCCGGGAGAATCGGCGAGCGGCAGCTTCCCAAAGGCGAAGATGCAAGCTGCAGCACGCAGGCACAGTGTGGGCAGCCTTCAGACTTCGAGAAAACAGTACTTTACCACTCTCCTGCCTTTTCCATGGTTATTCTATTGGAAAAGAACGAGTTTTGGACAACTACCTTTCATTCTTGCCAAACTCTTTGCAGACCCCCGTGCAAGCTTTAGAACAAGATTTTGGATGTTTTCTTTCCTGGCAGAGTTTCTCCTTGCAAGATATGGTGGAAAAGCTTTTTGCTGAGTGTAGAGCGGCAAGACACGCAGAAGACGCAGATACGCAGCTCTCCGAAGCTAAGTGCCGGTCCCGGGCTTCTTTCGGCACAACCGCTCTCAGGAGCTCCCTGCGCTCGCCACAATGCTCTGTGTGCGAAGAAGCCGCTTCTTCGCCTGCGGGAGAATCGGCGAGCGGCAGCTTCCCAAAGGCGAAGATGCAAGCTGCAGCACACAGGCACAGTGTGGGCAGCCTTCAGACTTCGAGAAAACAGTACTTTACCACTCTCCTGCCTTTTCCATGGTTATTCTATTGGAAAAGAACGAGTTTTGGACAACTACCTTTCATTCTTGCCAAACTCTTTGCAGACCCCCGTGCAAGCTTTAGAACAAGATTTTGGATGTTTTCTTTCCTGGCAGAGTTTCTCCTTGCAAGATATGGTGGAAAAGCTTTTTGCTGAGTGTAGAGCGGCAAGACACGCAGAAGACGCAGATACGCAGCTCTCCGAAGCTAAGTGCCGGTCCCGGGCTTCTTTCGGCACAAACCGCTCTCAGGAGCTCCCTGCGCTCGCCACAATGCTCTGTGTGCGAAGAAGCCGCTTCTTCGCCTCCGGGAGAATCGGCGAGCGGCAGCTTCCCAAAGGCGAAGATGCAAGCTGCAGCACGCAGGCACAGTGTGGGCAGCCTTCAGACTTCGAGAAAACAGTACTTTACCACTCTCCTGCCTTTTCCATGGTTATTCTATTGGAAAAGAACGAGTTTTGGACAACTACCTTTCATTCTTGCCAAACTCTTTGCAGACCCCCGTGCAAGCTTTAGAACAAGATTTTGGATGTTTTCTTTCCTGGCAGAGTTTCTCCTTGCAAGATATGGTGGAAAAGCTTTTTGCTGAGTGTAGAGCGGCAAGACACGCAGAAGACGCAGATACGCAGCTCTCCGAAGCTAAGTGCCGGTCCCGGGCTTCTTTCGGCACAAACCGCTCTCAGGAGCTCCCTGCGCTCGCCACAATGCTCTGTGTGCGAAGAAGCCGCTTCTTCGCCTCCGGGAGAATCGGCGAGCGGCAGCTTCCCAAAGGCGAAGATGCAAGCTGCAGCACGCAGGCACAGTGTGGGCAGCCTTCAGACTTCGAGAAAACAGTACTTTACCACTCTCCTGCCTTTTCCATGGTTATTCTATTGGAAAAGAACGAGTTTTGGACAACTACCTTTCATTCTTGCCAAACTCTTTGCAGACCCCCGTGCAAGCTTTAGAACAAGATTTTGGATGTTTTCTTTCCTGGCAGAGTTTCTCCTTGCAAGATATGGTGGAAAAGCTTTTTGCTGAGTGTAGAGCGGCAAGACACGCAGAAGACGCAGATACGCAGCTCTCCGAAGCTAAGTGCCGGTCCCGGGCTTCTTTCGGCACAAACCGCTCTCAGGAGCTCCCTGCGCTCGCCACAATGCTCTGTGTGCGAAGAAGCCGCTTCTTCGCCTCCGGGAGAATCGGCGAGCGGCAGCTTCCCAAAGGCGAAGATGCAAGCTGCAGCACACAGGCACAGTGTGGGCAGCCTTCAGACTTAGAGAAAACAGTACTTTACCACTCTCCTGCCTTTTCCATGGTTATTCTATTGGAAAAAGAACGAGTTTTGGACAACTACCTTTCATTCTTGCCAAACTCTTTGCAGACCCCCGTGCAAGCTTTAGAACAAGATTTTGGATGTTTTCTTTCCTGGCAGAGTTTCTCCTTGCAAGATATGGTGGAAAAGCTTTTTGCTGAGTGTAGAGCGGCAAGACACGCAGAAGACGCAGATACGCAGCTCTCCGAAGCTAAGTGCCGGTCCCGGGCTTCTTTCGGCACAAACCGCTCTCAGGAGCTCCCTGCGCTCGCCACAATGCTCTGTGTGCGAAGAAGCCGCTTCTTCGCCTCCGGGAGAATCGGCGTGCGGCAGCTTCCCAAAGGCGAAGATGCAAGCTGCACCACACAGGCACAGTGTGGGCAGCCTTCAGACTTAGAGAAAACAGTACTTTACCACTCTCCTGCCTTTTCCATGGTTATTCTATTGGAAAAGAACGAGTTTTGGACAACTACCTTTCATTCTTGCCAAACTCTTTGCAGACCCCCGTGCAAGCTTTAGAAGAAGATTTTGGATGTTTTCTTTCCTGGCAGAGTTTCTCCTTGCAAGATATGGTGGAAAAGCTTTTTGCTGAGTGTAGAGCGGCAAGACACGCAGAAGACGCAGATACGCAGCTCTCCGAAGCTAAGTGCCGGTCCCGGGCTTCTTTCGGCACAAACCGCTCTCAGGAGCTCCCTGCGCTCGCCACAATGCTCTGTGTGCGAAGAAGCCGCTTCTTCGCCTCCGGGAGAATCGGCGAGCGGCAGCTTCCCAAAGGCGAAGATGCAAGCTGCAGCACGCAGGCACAGTGTGGGCAGCCTTCAGACTTAGAGAAAACAGTACTTTACCACTCTCCTGCCTTTTCCATGGTTATTCTATTGGAAAAGAACGAGTTTTGGACAACTACCTTTCATTCTTGCCAAACTCTTTGCAGACCCGCGTGCAAGCTTTAGAACAAGATTTTGGATGTTTTCTTTCCTGGCAGAGTTTCTCCTTGCAAGATATGGTGGAAAAGCTTTTTGCTGAGTGTAGAGCGGCAAGACACGCAGAAGACGCAGATACGCAGCTCTCCGAAGCTAAGTGCCGGTCCCGGGCTTCTTTCGGCACAAACCGCTCTCAGGAGCTCCCTGCGCTCGCCACAATGCTCTGTGTGCGAAGAAGCCGCTTCTTCGCCTCCGGGAGAATCGGCGAGCGGCAGCTTCCCAAAGGCGAAGATGCAAGCTGCAGCACGCAGGCACAGTGTGGGCAGCCTTCAGACTTAGAGAAAACAGTACTTTACCACTCTCCTGCCTTTTCCATGGTTATTCTATTGGAAAAGAACGAGTTTTGGACAACTACCTTTCATTCTTGCCAAACTCTTTGCAGACCCCCGTGCAAGCTTTAGAAGAAGATTTTGGATGTTTTCTTTCCTGGCAGAGTTTCTCCTTGCAAGATATGGTGGAAAAGCTTTTTGCTGAGTGTAGAGCGGCAAGACACGCAGAAGACGCAGATACGCAGCTCTCCGAAGCTAAGTGCCGGTCCCGGGCTTCTTTCGGCACAAACCGCTCTCAGGAGCTCCCTGCGCTCGCCACAATGCTCTGTGTGCGAAGAGCCGCTTCTTCGCCTCCGGGAGAATCGGCGAGCGGCAGCTTCCCAAAGGCGAAGATGCAAGCTGCAGCACGCAGGCACAGTGTGGGCAGCCTTCAGACTTAGAGAAAACAGTACTTTACCACTCTCCTGCCTTTTCCACGGTTATTCTATTGGAAAAGAACGAGTTTTGGACAACTACCTTTCATTCTTGCCAAACTCTTTGCAGACCCCCGTGCAAGCTTTAGAACAAGATTTTGGATGTTTTCTTTCCTGGCAGAGTTTCTCCTTGCAAGATATGGTGGAAAAGCTTTTTGCTGAGTGTAGAGCGGCAAGACACGCAGAAGACGCAGATACGCAGCTCTCCGAAGCTAAGTGCCGGTCCCGGGCTTCTTTCGGCACAAACCGCTCTCAGCAGCTCCCTGCGCTCGCCACAATGCTCTGTGTGCGAAGAAGCCGCTTCTTCGCCTCCGGGAGAATCGGCGAGCGGCAGCTTCCCAAAGGCGAAGATGCAAGCTGCAGCACGCAGGCACAGTGTGGGCAGCCTTCAGACTTCGAGAAAACAGTACTTTACCACTCTCCTGCCTTTTCCATGGTTATTCTATTGGAAAAGAACGAGTTTTGGACAACTACCTTTCATTCTTGCCAAACTCTTTGCAGACCCCCGTGCAAGCTTTAGAAGAAGATTTTGGATGTTTTCTTTCCTGGCAGAGTTTCTCCTTGCAAGATATGGTGGAAAAGCTTTTTGCTGAGTGTAGAGCGGCAAGACACGCAGAAGACGCAGATACGCAGCTCTCCGAAGCTAAGTGCCGGTCCCGGGCTTCTTTCGGCACAAACCGCTCTCAGGAGCTCCCTGCGCTCGCCACAATGCTCTGTGTGCGAAGAAGCCGCTTCTTCGCCTGCGGGAGAATCGGCGAGCGGCAGCTTCCCAAAGGCGGAGATGCAAGCTGCAGCACACAGGCACAGTGTGGGCAGCCTTCAGACTTAGAGAAAACAGTACTTTACCACTCTCCTGCCTTTTCCATGGTTATTCTATTGGAAAAGAACGAGTTTTGGACAACTACCTTTCATTCTTGCCAAACTCTTTGCAGACCCCCGTGCAAGCTTTAGAAGAAGATTTTGGATGTTTTCTTTCCTGGCAGAGTTTCTCCTTGCAAGATATGGTGGAAAAGCTTTTTGCTGAGTGTAGAGCGGCAAGACACGCAGAAGACGCAGATACGCAGCTCTCCGAAGCTAAGTGCCGGTCCCGGGCTTCTTTCGGCACAAACCGCTCTCAGGAGCTCCCTGCGCTCGCCACAATGCTCTGTGTGCGAAGAAGCCGCTTCTTCGCCTCCGGGAGAATCGGCGAGCGGCAGCTTCCCAAAGGCGAAGATGCAAGCTGCAGCACGCAGGCACAGTGTGGGCAGCCTTCAGACTTAGAGAAAACAGTACTTTACCACTCTCCTGCCTTTTCCATGGTTATTCTATTGGAAAAGAACGAGTTTTGGACAACTACCTTTCATTCTTGCCAAACTCTTTGCAGACCTCCGTGCAAGCTTTAGAACAAGATTTTGGATGTTTTCTTTCCTGGCAGAGTTTCTCTTTGCAAGATATGGTGGAAAAGCTTTTTGCTGAGTGTAGAGCGGCAAGACACGCAGAAGACGCAGATACGCAGCTCTCCGAAGCTAAGTGCCGGTCCCGGGCTTCTTTCGGCACAAACCGCTCTCAGGAGCTCCCTGCGCTCGCCACAATGCTCTGTGTGCGAAGAAGCCGCTTCTTCGCCTCCGGGAGAATCGGCGAGCGGCAGCTTCCCAAAGGCGAAGATGCAAGCTGCACCACACAGGCACAGTGTGGGCAGCCTTCAGACTTCGAGAAAACAGTACTTTACCACTCTCCTGCCTTTTCCATGGTTATTCTATTGGAAAAGAACGAGTTTTGGACAACTACCTTTCATTCTTGCCAAACTCTTTGCAGACCCCCGTGCAAGCTTTAGAACAAGATTTTGGATGTTTTCTTTCCTGGCAGAGTTTCTCCTTGCAAGATATGGTGGAAAAGCTTTTTGCTGAGTGTAGAGCGGCAAGACACGCAGAAGACGCAGATACGCAGCTCTCCGAAGCTAAGTGCCGGTCCCGGGCTTCTTTCGGCACAAACCGCTCTCAGGAGCTCCCTGCGCTCGCCACAATGCTCTGTGTGCGAAGAAGCCGCTTCTTCGCCTCCGGGAGAATCGGCGAGCGGCAGCTTCCCAAAGGCGAAGATGCAAGCTGCAGCACACAGGCACAGTGTGGGCAGCCTTCAGACTTAGAGAAAACAGTACTTTACCACTCTCCTGCCTTTTCCATGGTTATTCTATTGGAAAAGAACGAGTTTTGGACAACTACCTTTCATTCTTGCCAAACTCTTTGCAGACCCCCGTGCAAGCTTTAGAACAAGATTTTGGATGTTTTCTTTCCTGGCAGAGTTTCTCCTTGCAAGATATGGTGGAAAAGCTTTTTGCTGAGTGTAGAGCGGCAAGACACGCAGAAGACGCAGATACGCAGCTCTCCGAAGCTAAGTGCCGGTCCCGGGCTTCTTTCGGCACAAACCGCTCTCAGGAGCTCCCTGCGCTCGCCACAATGCTCTGTGTGCGAAGAAGCCGCTTCTTCGCCTCCGGGAGAATCGGCGAGCGGCAGCTTCCCAAAGGCGAAGATGCAAGCTGCAGCACACAGGCACAGTGTGGGCAGCCTTCAGACTTAGAGAAAACAGTACTTTACCACTCTCCTGCCTTTTCCATGGTTATTCTATTGGAAAAGAACGAGTTTTGGACAACTACCTTTCATTCTTGCCAAACTCTTTGCAGACCCCCGTGCAAGCTTTAGAAGAAGATTTTGGATGTTTTCTTTCCTGGCAGAGTTTCTCCTTGCAAGATATGGTGGAAAAGCTTTTTGCTGAGTGTAGAGCGGCAAGACACGCAGAAGACGCAGATACGCAGCTCTCCGAAGCTAAGTGCCGGTCCCGGGCTTCTTTCGGCACAAACCGCTCTCAGGAGCTCCCTGCGCTCGCCACAATGCTCTGTGTGCGAAGAAGCCGCTTCTTCGCCTCCGGGAGAATCGGCGAGCGGCAGCTTCCCAAAGGCGAAGATGCAAGCTGCAGCACGCAGGCACAGTGTGGGCAGCCTTCAGACTTAGAGAAAACAGTACTTTACCACTCTCCTGCCTTTTCCACGGTTATTCTATTGGAAAAGAACGAGTTTTGGACAACTACCTTTCATTCTTGCCAAACTCTTTGCAGACCCCCGTGCAAGCTTTAGAACAAGATTTTGGATGTTTTCTTTCCTGGCAGAGTTTCTCCTTGCAAGATATGGTGGAAAAGCTTTTTGCTGAGTGTAGAGCGGCAAGACACGCAGAAGACGCAGATACGCAGCTCTCCGAAGCTAAGTGCCGGTCCCGGGCTTCTTTCGGCACAAACCGCTCTCAGGAGCTCCCTGCGCTCGCCACAATGCTCTGTGTGCGAAGAAGCCGCTTCTTCGCCTCCGGGAGAATCGGCGAGCGGCAGCTTCCCAAAGGCGAAGATGCAAGCTGCAGCACACAGGCACAGTGTGGGCAGCCTTCAGACTTAGAGAAAACAGTACTTGACCACTCTCCTGCCTTTTCCATGGTTATTCTATTGGAAAAGAACGAGTTTTGGACAACTACCTTTCATTCTTGCCAAACTCTTTGCAGACCCCCGTGCAAGCTTTAGAACAAGATTTTGGATGTTTTCTTTCCTGGCAGAGTTTCTCCTTGCAAGATATGGTGGAAAAGCTTTTTGCTGAGTGTAGAGCGGCAAGACACGCAGAAGACGCAGATACGCAGCTCTCCGAAGCTAAGTGCCGGTCCCGGGCTTCTTTCGGCACAAACCGCTCTCAGGAGCTCCCTGCGCTCGCCACAATGCTCTGTGTGCGAAGAAGCCGCTTCTTCGCCTCCGGGAGAATCGGCGAGCGGCAGCTTCCCAAAGGCGAAGATGCAAGCTGCACCACACAGGCACAGTGTGGGCAGCCTTCAGACTTAGAGAAAACAGTACTTTACCACTCTCCTGCCTTTTCCACGGTTATTCTATTGGAAAAGAACGAGTTTTGGACAACTACCTTTCATTCTTGCCAAACTCTTTGCAGACCCCCGTGCAAGCTTTAGAACAAGATTTTGGATGTTTTCTTTCCTGGCAGAGTTTCTCCTTGCAAGATATGGTGGAAAAGCTTTTTGCTGAGTGTAGAGCGGCAAGACACGCAGAAGACGCAGATACGCAGCTCTCCGAAGCTAAGTGCCGGTCCCGGGCTTCTTTCGGCACAAACCGCTCTCAGGAGCTCCCTGCGCTCGCCACAATGCTCTGTGTGCGAAGAAGCCGCTTCTTCGCCTCCGGGAGAATCGGCGAGCGGCAGCTTCCCAAAGGCGAAGATGCAAGCTGCAGCACGCAGGCACAGTGTGGGCAGCCTTCAGACTTAGAGAAAACAGTACTTTACCACTCTCCTGCCTTTTCCATGGTTATTCTATTGGAAAAGAACGAGTTTTGGACAACTACCTTTCATTCTTGCCAAACTCTTTGCAGACCCGCGTGCAAGCTTTAGAACAAGATTTTGGATGTTTTCTTTCCTGGCAGAGTTTCTCCTTGCAAGATATGGTGGAAAAGCTTTTTGCTGAGTGTAGAGCGGCAAGACACGCAGAAGACGCAGATACGCAGCTCTCCGAAGCTAAGTGCCGGTCCCGGGCTTCTTTCGGCACAAACCGCTCTCAGGAGCTCCCTGCGCTCGCCACAATGCTCTGTGTGCGAAGAAGCCGCTTCTTCGCCTCCGGGAGAATCGGCGAGCGGCAGCTTCCCAAAGGCGAAGATGCAAGCTGCAGCACGCAGGCACAGTGTGGGCAGCCTTCAGACTTAGAGAAAACAGTACTTTACCACTCTCCTGCCTTTTCCATGGTTATTCTATTGGAAAAGAACGAGTTTTGGACAACTACCTTTCATTCTTGCCAAACTCTTTGCAGACCCCCGTGCAAGCTTTAGAACAAGATTTTGGATGTTTTCTTTCCTGGCAGAGTTTCTCCTTGCAAGATATGGTGGAAAAGCTTTTTGCTGAGTGTAGAGCGGCAAGACACGCAGAAGACGCAGATACGCAGCTCTCCGAAGCTAAGTGCCGGTCCCGGGCTTCTTTCGGCACAAACCGCTCTCAGCAGCTCCCTGCGCTCGCCACAATGCTCTGTGTGCGAAGAAGCCGCTTCTTCGCCTCCGGGAGAATCGGCGAGCGGCAGCTTCCCAAAGGCGAAGATGCAAGCTGCAGCACGCAGGCACAGTGTGGGCAGCCTTCAGACTTCGAGAAAACAGTACTTTACCACTCTCCTGCCTTTTCCATGGTTATTCTATTGGAAAAGAACGAGTTTTGGACAACTACCTTTCATTCTTGCCAAACTCTTTGCAGACCCCCGTGCAAGCTTTAGAAGAAGATTTTGGATGTTTTCTTTCCTGGCAGAGTTTCTCCTTGCAAGATATGGTGGAAAAGCTTTTTGCTGAGTGTAGAGCGGCAAGACACGCAGAAGACGCAGATACGCAGCTCTCCGAAGCTAAGTGCCGGTCCCGGGCTTCTTTCGGCACAAACCGCTCTCAGGAGCTCCCTGCGCTCGCCACAATGCTCTGTGTGCGAAGAAGCCGCTTCTTCGCCTGCGGGAGAATCGGCGAGCGGCAGCTTCCCAAAGGCGGAGATGCAAGCTGCAGCACACAGGCACAGTGTGGGCAGCCTTCAGACTTAGAGAAAACAGTACTTTACCACTCTCCTGCCTTTTCCATGGTTATTCTATTGGAAAAGAACGAGTTTTGGACAACTACCTTTCATTCTTGCCAAACTCTTTGCAGACCCCCGTGCAAGCTTTAGAACAAGATTTTGGATGTTTTCTTTCCTGGCAGAGTTTCTCCTTGCAAGATATGGTGGAAAAGCTTTTTGCTGAGTGTAGAGCGGCAAGACACGCAGAAGACGCAGATACGCAGCTCTCCGAAGCTAAGTGCCGGTCCCGGGCTTCTTTCGGCACAAACCGCTCTCAGGAGCTCCCTGCGCTCGCCACAATGCTCTGTGTGCGAAGAAGCCGCTTCTTCGCCTCCGGGAGAATCGGCGAGCGGCAGCTTCCCAAAGGCGAAGATGCAAGCTGCAGCACGCAGGCACAGTGTGGGCAGCCTTCAGACTTAGAGAAAACAGTACTTTACCACTCTCCTGCCTTTTCCATGGTTATTCTATTGGAAAAGAACGAGTTTTGGACAACTACCTTTCATTCTTGCCAAACTCTTTGCAGACCTCCGTGCAAGCTTTAGAACAAGATTTTGGATGTTTTCTTTCCTGGCAGAGTTTCTCTTTGCAAGATATGGTGGAAAAGCTTTTTGCTGAGTGTAGAGCGGCAAGACACGCAGAAGACGCAGATACGCAGCTCTCCGAAGCTAAGTGCCGGTCCCGGGCTTCTTTCGGCACAAACCGCTCTCAGGAGCTCCCTGCGCTCGCCACAATGCTCTGTGTGCGAAGAAGCCGCTTCTTCGCCTCCGGGAGAATCGGCGAGCGGCAGCTTCCCAAAGGCGAAGATGCAAGCTGCAGCACACAGGCACAGTGTGGGCAGCCTTCAGACTTCGAGAAAACAGTACTTTACCACTCTCCTGCCTTTTCCATGGTTATTCTATTGGAAAAGAACGAGTTTTGGACAACTACCTTTCATTCTTGCCAAACTCTTTGCAGACCCCCGTGCAAGCTTTAGAACAAGATTTTGGATGTTTTCTTTCCTGGCAGAGTTTCTCCTTGCAAGATATGGTGGAAAAGCTTTTTGCTGAGTGTAGAGCGGCAAGACACGCAGAAGACGCAGATACGCAGCTCTCCGAAGCTAAGTGCCGGTCCCGGGCTTCTTTCGGCACAAACCGCTCTCAGGAGCTCCCTGCGCTCGCCACAATGCTCTGTGTGCGAAGAAGCCGCTTCTTCGCCTCCGGGAGAATCGGCGAGCGGCAGCTTCCCAAAGGCGAAGATGCAAGCTGCAGCACACAGGCACAGTGTGGGCAGCCTTCAGACTTAGAGAAAACAGTACTTTACCACTCTCCTGCCTTTTCCATGGTTATTCTATTGGAAAAGAACGAGTTTTGGACAACTACCTTTCATTCTTGCCAAACTCTTTGCAGACCCCCGTGCAAGCTTTAGAACAAGATTTTGGATGTTTTCTTTCCTGGCAGAGTTTCTCCTTGCAAGATATGGTGGAAAAGCTTTTTGCTGAGTGTAGAGCGGCAAGACACGCAGAAGACGCAGATACGCAGCTCTCCGAAGCTAAGTGCCGGTCCCGGGCTTCTTTCGGCACAAACCGCTCTCAGGAGCTCCCTGCGCTCGCCACAATGCTCTGTGTGCGAAGAAGCCGCTTCTTCGCCTCCGGGAGAATCGGCGAGCGGCAGCTTCCCAAAGGCGAAGATGCAAGCTGCAGCACACAGGCACAGTGTGGGCAGCCTTCAGACTTAGAGAAAACAGTACTTTACCACTCTCCTGCCTTTTCCATGGTTATTCTATTGGAAAAGAACGAGTTTTGGACAACTACCTTTCATTCTTGCCAAACTCTTTGCAGACCCCCGTGCAAGCTTTAGAAGAAGATTTTGGATGTTTTCTTTCCTGGCAGAGTTTCTCCTTGCAAGATATGGTGGAAAAGCTTTTTGCTGAGTGTAGAGCGGCAAGACACGCAGAAGACGCAGATACGCAGCTCTCCGAAGCTAAGTGCCGGTCCCGGGCTTCTTTCGGCACAAACCGCTCTCAGGAGCTCCCTGCGCTCGCCACAATGCTCTGTGTGCGAAGAAGCCGCTTCTTCGCCTCCGGGAGAATCGGCGAGCGGCAGCTTCCCAAAGGCGAAGATGCAAGCTGCAGCACGCAGGCACAGTGTGGGCAGCCTTCAGACTTAGAGAAAACAGTACTTTACCACTCTCCTGCCTTTTCCACGGTTATTCTATTGGAAAAGAACGAGTTTTGGACAACTACCTTTCATTCTTGCCAAACTCTTTGCAGACCCCCGTGCAAGCTTTAGAACAAGATTTTGGATGTTTTCTTTCCTGGCAGAGTTTCTCCTTGCAAGATATGGTGGAAAAGCTTTTTGCTGAGTGTAGAGCGGCAAGACACGCAGAAGACGCAGATACGCAGCTCTCCGAAGCTAAGTGCCGGTCCCGGGCTTCTTTCGGCACAAACCGCTCTCAGGAGCTCCCTGCGCTCGCCACAATGCTCTGTGTGCGAAGAAGCCGCTTCTTCGCCTCCGGGAGAATCGGCGAGCGGCAGCTTCCCAAAGGCGAAGATGCAAGCTGCAGCACACAGGCACAGTGTGGGCAGCCTTCAGACTTAGAGAAAACAGTACTTGACCACTCTCCTGCCTTTTCCATGGTTATTCTATTGGAAAAGAACGAGTTTTGGACAACTACCTTTCATTCTTGCCAAACTCTTTGCAGACCCCCGTGCAAGCTTTAGAACAAGATTTTGGATGTTTTCTTTCCTGGCAGAGTTTCTCCTTGCAAGATATGGTGGAAAAGCTTTTTGCTGAGTGTAGAGCGGCAAGACACGCAGAAGACGCAGATACGCAGCTCTCCGAAGCTAAGTGCCGGTCCCGGGCTTCTTTCGGCACAAACCGCTCTCAGGAGCTCCCTGCGCTCGCCACAATGCTCTGTGTGCGAAGAAGCCGCTTCTTCGCCTCCGGGAGAATCGGCGAGCGGCAGCTTCCCAAAGGCGAAGATGCAAGCTGCACCACACAGGCACAGTGTGGGCAGCCTTCAGACTTCGAGAAAACAGTACTTTACCACTCTCCTGCCTTTTCCACGGTTATTCTATTGGAAAAGAACGAGTTTTGGACAACTACCTTTCATTCTTGCCAAACTCTTTGCAGACCCCCGTGCAAGCTTTAGAACAAGATTTTGGATGTTTTCTTTCCTGGCAGAGTTTCTCCTTGCAAGATATGGTGGAAAAGCTTTTTGCTGAGTGTAGAGCGGCAAGACACGCAGAAGACGCAGATACGCAGCTCTCCGAAGCTAAGTGCCGGTCCCGGGCTTCTTTCGGCACAAACCGCTCTCAGGAGCTCCCTGCGCTCGCCACAATGCTCTGTGTGCGAAGAAGCCGCTTCTTCGCCTCCGGGAGAATCGGCGAGCGGCAGCTTCCCAAAGGCGAAGATGCAAGCTGCAGCACGCAGGCACAGTGTGGGCAGCCTTCAGACTTCGAGAAAACAGTACTTTACCACTCTCCTGCCTTTTCCATGGTTATTCTAATGGAAAAGAACGAGTTTTGGACAACTACCTTTCATTCTTGCCAAACACTTTGCAGACCCCCGTGCAAGCTTTAGAACAAGATTTTGGATGTTTTCTTTCCTGGCAGAGTTTCTCTTTGCAAGATATGGTGGAAAAGCTTTTTGCTGAGTGTAGAGCGGCAAGACACGCAGAAGACGCAGATACGCAGCTCTCCGAAGCTAAGTGCCGGTCCCGGGCTTCTTTCGGCACAAACCGCTCTCAGGAGCTCCCTGCGCTCGCCACAATGCTCTGTGTGCGAAGAAGCCGCTTCTTCGCCTCCTGGAGAATCGGCGAGCGGCAGCTTCCCAAAGGCGAAGATGCAAGCTGCAGCACACAGGCACAGTGTGGGCAGCCTTCAGACTTCGAGAAAACAGTACTTTACCACTCTCCTGCCTTTTCCATGGTTATTCTATTGGAAAAGAACGAGTTTTGGACAACTACCTTTCATTCTTGCCAAACTCTTTGCAGACCCCCGTGCAAGCTTTAGAACAAGATTTTGGATGTTTTCTTTCCTGGCAGAGTTTCTCCTTGCAAGATATGGTGGAAAAGCTTTTGGCTGAGTGTAGAGCGGCAAGACACGCAGAAGACGCAGATACGCAGCTCTCCGAAGCTAAGTGCCGGTCCCGGGCTTCTTTCGGCACAAACCGCTCTCAGGAGCTCCCTGCGCTCGCCACAATGCTCTGTGTGCGAAGAAGCCGCTTCTTCGCCTCCGGGAGAATCGGCGAGCGGCAGCTTCCCAAAGGCGAAGATGCAAGCTGCAGCACACAGGCACAGTGTGGGCAGCCTTCAGACTTAGAGAAAACAGTACTTTACCACTCTCCTGCCTTTTCCATGGTTATTCTATTGGAAAAGAACGAGTTTTGGACAACTACCTTTCATTCTTGCCAAACTCTTTGCAGACCCCCGTGCAAGCTTTAGAACAAGATTTTGGATGTTTTCTTTCCTGGCAGAGTTTCTCCTTGCAAGATATGGTGGAAAAGCTTTTTGCTGAGTGTAGAGCGGCAAGACACGCAGAAGACGCAGATACGCAGCTCTCCGAAGCTAAGTGCCGGTCCCGGGCTTCTTTCGGCACAAACCGCTCTCAGGAGCTCCCTGCGCTCGCCACAATGCTCTGTGTGCGAAGAAGCCGCTTCTTCGCCTGCGGGAGAATCGGCGAGCGGCAGCTTCCCAAAGGCGAAGATGCAAGCTGCAGCACACAGGCACAGTGTGGGCAGCCTTCAGACTTCGAGAAAACAGTACTTTACCACTCTCCTGCCTTTTCCATGGTTATTCTATTGGAAAAGAACGAGTTTTGGACAACTACCTTTCATTCTTGCCAAACTCTTTGCAGACCCCCGTGCAAGCTTTAGAAGAAGATTTTGGATGTTTTCTTTCCTGGCAGAGTTTCTCCTTGCAAGATATGGTGGAAAAGCTTTTTGCTGAGTGTAGAGCGGCAAGACACGCAGAAGACGCAGATACGCAGCTCTCCGAAGCTAAGTGCCGGTCCCGGGCTTCTTTCGGCACAAACCGCTCTCAGGAGCTCCCTGCGCTCGCCACAATGCTCTGTGTGCGAAGAAGCCGCTTCTTCGCCTCCGGGAGAATCGGCGAGCGGCAGCTTCCCAAAGGCGAAGATGCAAGCTGCAGCACGCAGGCACAGTGTGGGCAGCCTTCAGACTTAGAGAAAACAGTACTTTACCACTCTCCTGCCTTTTCCATGGTTATTCTATTGGAAAAGAACGAGTTTTGGACAACTACCTTTCATTCTTGCCAAACTCTTTGCAGACCCCCGTGCAAGCTTTAGAACAAGATTTTGGATGTTTTCTTTCCTGGCAGAGTTTCTCCTTGCAAGATATGGTGGAAAAGCTTTTTGCTGAGTGTAGAGCGGCAAGACACGCAGAAGACGCAGATACGCAGCTCTCCGAAGCTAAGTGCCGGTCCCGGGCTTCTTTCGGCACAAACCGCTCTCAGGAGCTCCCTGCGCTCGCCACAATGCTCTGTGTGCGAAGAAGCCGCTTCTTCGCCTCCGGGAGAATCGGCGAGCGGCAGCTTCCCAAAGGCGAAGATGCAAGCTGCAGCACGCAGGCACAGTGTGGGCAGCCTTCAGACTTAGAGAAAACAGTACTTTACCACTCTCCTGCCTTTTCCACGGTTATTCTATTGGAAAAGAACGAGTTTTGGACAACTACCTTTCATTCTTGCCAAACTCTTTGCAGACCCCCGTGCAAGCTTTAGAACAAGATTTTGGATGTTTTCTTTCCTGGCAGAGTTTCTCCTTGCAAGATATGGTGGAAAAGCTTTTTGCTGAGTGTAGAGCGGCAAGACACGCAGAAGACGCAGATACGCAGCTCTCCGAAGCTAAGTGCCGGTCCCGGGCTTCTTTCGGCACAAACCGCTCTCAGGAGCTCCCTGCGCTCGCCACAATGCTCTGTGTGCGAAGAAGCCGCTTCTTCGCCTCCGGGAGAATCGGCGAGCGGCAGCTTCCCAAAGGCGAAGATGCAAGCTGCAGCACACAGGCACAGTGTGGGCAGCCTTCAGACTTAGAGAAAACAGTACTTTACCACTCTCCTGCCTTTTCCATGGTTATTCTATTGGAAAAGAACGAGTTTTGGACAACTACCTTTCATTCTTGCCAAACTCTTTGCAGACCCCCGTGCAAGCTTTAGAACAAGATTTTGGATGTTTTCTTTCCTGGCAGAGTTTCTCCTTGCAAGATATGGTGGAAAAGCTTTTTGCTGAGTGTAGAGCGGCAAGACACGCAGAAGACGCAGATACGCAGCTCTCCGAAGCTAAGTGCCGGTCCCGGGCTTCTTTCGGCACAAACCGCTCTCAGGAGCTCCCTGCGCTCGCCACAATGCTCTGTGTGCGAAGAAGCCGCTTCTTCGCCTCCGGGAGAATCGGCGTGCGGCAGCTTCCCAAAGGCGAAGATGCAAGCTGCACCACACAGGCACAGTGTGGGCAGCCTTCAGACTTAGAGAAAACAGTACTTTACCACTCTCCTGCCTTTTCCATGGTTATTCTATTGGAAAAGAACGAGTTTTGGACAACTACCTTTCATTCTTGCCAAACTCTTTGCAGACCCCCGTGCAAGCTTTAGAACAAGATTTTGGATGTTTTCTTTCCTGGCAGAGTTTCTCCTTGCAAGATATGGTGGAAAAGCTTTTTGCTGAGTGTAGAGCGGCAAGACACGCAGAAGACGCAGATACGCAGCTCTCCGAAGCTAAGTGCCGGTCCCGGGCTTCTTTCGGCACAAACCGCTCTCAGGAGCTCCCTGCGCTCGCCACAATGCTCTGTGTGCGAAGAAGCCGCTTCTTCGCCTCCGGGAGAATCGGCGAGCGGCAGCTTCCCAAAGGCGAAGATGCAAGCTGCAGCACGCAGGCACAGTGTGGGCAGCCTTCAGACTTAGAGAAAACAGTACTTTACCACTCTCCTGCCTTTTCCATGGTTATTCTATTGGAAAAGAACGAGTTTTGGACAACTACCTTTCATTCTTGCCAAACTCTTTGCAGACCCGCGTGCAAGCTTTAGAACAAGATTTTGGATGTTTTCTTTCCTGGCAGAGTTTCTCCTTGCAAGATATGGTGGAAAAGCTTTTTGCTGAGTGTAGAGCGGCAAGACACGCAGAAGACGCAGATACGCAGCTCTCCGAAGCTAAGTGCCGGTCCCGGGCTTCTTTCGGCACAAACCGCTCTCAGGAGCTCCCTGCGCTCGCCACAATGCTCTGTGTGCGAAGAAGCCGCTTCTTCGCCTCCGGGAGAATCGGCGAGCGGCAGCTTCCCAAAGGCGAAGATGCAAGCTGCAGCACGCAGGCACAGTGTGGGCAGCCTTCAGACTTAGAGAAAACAGTACTTTACCACTCTCCTGCCTTTTCCATGGTTATTCTATTGGAAAAGAACGAGTTTTGGACAACTACCTTTCATTCTTGCCAAACTCTTTGCAGACCCCCGTGCAAGCTTTAGAAGAAGATTTTGGATGTTTTCTTTCCTGGCAGAGTTTCTCCTTGCAAGATATGGTGGAAAAGCTTTTTGCTGAGTGTAGAGCGGCAAGACACGCAGAAGACGCAGATACGCAGCTCTCCGAAGCTAAGTGCCGGTCCCGGGCTTCTTTCGGCACAAACCGCTCTCAGGAGCTCCCTGCGCTCGCCACAATGCTCTGTGTGCGAAGAAGCCGCTTCTTCGCCTCCGGGAGAATCGGCGAGCGGCAGCTTCCCAAAGGCGAAGATGCAAGCTGCAGCACGCAGGCACAGTGTGGGCAGCCTTCAGACTTAGAGAAAACAGTACTTTACCACTCTCCTGCCTTTTCCATGGTTATTCTATTGGAAAAGAACGAGTTTTGGACAACTACCTTTCATTCTTGCCAAACTCTTTGCAGACCCCCGTGCAAGCTTTAGAACAAGATTTTGGATGTTTTCTTTCCTGGCAGAGTTTCTCCTTGAAAGATATGGTGGAAAAGCTTTTTGCTGAGTGTAGAGCGGCAAGACACGCAGAAGACGCAGATACGCAGCTCTCCGAAGCTAAGTGCCGGTCCCGGGCTTCTTTCGGCACAAACCGCTCTCAGGAGCTCCCTGCGCTCGCCACAATGCTCTGTGTGCGAAGAAGCCGCTTCTTCGCCTCCGGGAGAATCGGCGAGCGGCAGCTTCCCAAAGGCGAAGATGCAAGCTGCAGCACGCAGGCACAGTGTGGGCAGCCTTCAGACTTAGAGAAAACAGTACTTTACCACTCTCCTGCCTTTTATATGGTTATTCTATTGGAAAAAAACGAGTTTTGGACAACTACCTTTCATTCTTGCCAAACTCTTTGCAGACCCCCGTGCAAGCTTTAGAACAAGATTTTGGATGTTTTCTTTCCTGGCAGAGTTTCTCCTTGCAAGATATGGTGGAAAAGCTTTTTGCTGAGTGTAGAGCGGCAAGACACGCAGAAGACGCAGATACGCAGCTCTCCGAAGCTAAGTGCCGGTCCCGGGCTTCTTTCGGCACAAACCGCTCTCAGGAGCTCCCTGCGCTCGCCACAATGCTCTGTGTGCGAAGAAGCCGCTTCTTCGCCTCCGGGAGAATCGGCGAGCGGCAGCTTCCCAAAGGCGAAGATGCAAGCTGCACCACACAGGCACAGTGTGGGCAGCCTTCAGACTTCGAGAAAACAGTACTTTACCACTCTCCTGCCTTTTCCACGGTTATTCTATTGGAAAAGAACGAGTTTTGGACAACTACCTTTCATTCTTGCCAAACTCTTTGCAGACCCCCGTGCAAGCTTTAGAACAAGATTTTGGATGTTTTCTTTCCTGGCAGAGTTTCTCCTTGCAAGATATGGTGGAAAAGCTTTTTGCTGAGTGTAGAGCGGCAAGACACGCAGAAGACGCAGATACGCAGCTCTCCGAAGCTAAGTGCCGGTCCCGGGCTTCTTTCGGCACAAACCGCTCTCAGGAGCTCCCTGCGCTCGCCACAATGCTCTGTGTGCGAAGAAGCCGCTTCTTCGCCTCCGGGAGAATCGGCGAGCGGCAGCTTCCCAAAGGCGAAGATGCAAGCTGCAGCACGCAGGCACAGTGTGGGCAGCCTTCAGACTTCGAGAAAACAGTACTTTACCACTCTCCTGCCTTTTCCATGGTTATTCTATTGGAAAAGAACGAGTTTTGGACAACTACCTTTCATTCTTGCCAAACTCTTTGCAGACCCCCGTGCAAGCTTTAGAACAAGATTTTGGATGTTTTCTTTCCTGGCAGAGTTTCTCTTTGCAAGATATGGTGGAAAAGCTTTTTGCTGAGTGTAGAGCGGCAAGACACGCAGAAGACGCAGATACGCAGCTCTCCGAAGCTAAGTGCCGGTCCCGGGCTTCTTTCGGCACAAACCGCTCTCAGGAGCTCCCTGCGCTCGCCACAATGCTCTGTGTGCGAAGAAGCCGCTTCTTCGCCTCCTGGAGAATCGGCGAGCGGCAGCTTCCCAAAGGCGAAGATGCAAGCTGCAGCACACAGGCACAGTGTGGGCAGCCTTCAGACTTAGAGAAAACAGTACTTTACCACTCTCCTGCCTTTTCCATGGTTATTCTATTGGAAAAGAACGAGTTTTGGACAACTACCTTTCATTCTTGCCAAACTCTTTGCAGACCCCCGTGCAAGCTTTAGAAGAAGATTTTGGATGTTTTCTTTCCTGGCAGAGTTTCTCCTTGCAAGATATGGTGGAAAAGCTTTTTGCTGAGTGTAGAGCGGCAAGACACGCAGAAGACGCAGATACGCAGCTCTCCGAAGCTAAGTGCCGGTCCCGGGCTTCTTTCGGCACAAACCGCTCTCAGGAGCTCCCTGCGCTCGCCACAATGCTCTGTGTGCGAAGAAGCAGCTTCTTCGCCTCCGGGAGAATCGGCGAGCGGCAGCTTCCCAAAGGCGAAGATGCAAGCTGCAGCACGCAGGCACAGTGTGGGCAGCCTTCAGACTTAGAGAAAACAGTACTTTACCACTCTCCTGCCTTTTCCATGGTTATTCTATTGGAAAAGAACGAGTTTTGGACAACTACCTTTCATTCTTGCCAAACTCTTTGCAGACCCCCGTGCAAGCTTTAGAAGAAGATTTTGGATGTTTTCTTTCCTGGCAGAGTTTCTCCTTGCAAGATATGGTGGAAAAGCTTTTTGCTGAGTGTAGAGCGGCAAGACACGCAGAAGACGCAGATACGCAGCTCTCCGAAGCTAAGTGCCGGTCCCGGGCTTCTTTCGGCACAAACCGCTCTCAGGAGCTCCCTGCGCTCGCCACAATGCTCTGTGTGCGAAGAAGCCGCTTCTTCGCCTGCGGGAGAATCGGCGAGCGGCAGCTTCCCAAAGGCGAAGATGCAAGCTGCAGCACACAGGCACAGTGTGGGCAGCCTTCAGACTTCGAGAAAACAGTACTTTACCACTCTCCTGCCTTTTCCATGGTTATTCTATTGGAAAAGAACGAGTTTTGGACAACTACCTTTCATTCTTGCCAAACTCTTTGCAGACCCCCGTGCAAGCTTTAGAACAAGATTTTGGATGTTTTCTTTCCTGGCAGAGTTTCTCCTTGCAAGATATGGTGGAAAAGCTTTTTGCTGAGTGTAGAGCGGCAAGACACGCAGAAGACGCAGATACGCAGCTCTCCGAAGCTAAGTGCCGGTCCCGGGCTTCTTTCGGCACAAACCGCTCTCAGGAGCTCCCTGCGCTCGCCACAATGCTCTGTGTGCGAAGAAGCCGCTTCTTCGCCTCCGGGAGAATCGGCGAGCGGCAGCTTCCCAAAGGCGAAGATGCAAGCTGCAGCACGCAGGCACAGTGTGGGCAGCCTTCAGACTTAGAGAAAACAGTACTTTACCACTCTCCTGCCTTTTCCATGGTTATTCTATTGGAAAAGAACGAGTTTTGGACAACTACCTTTCATTCTTGCCAAACTCTTTGCAGACCCCCGTGCAAGCTTTAGAACAAGATTTTGGATGTTTTCTTTCCTGGCAGAGTTTCTCCTTGCAAGATATGGTGGAAAAGCTTTTTGCTGAGTGTAGAGCGGCAAGACACGCAGAAGACGCAGATACGCAGCTCTCCGAAGCTAAGTGCCGGTCCCGGGCTTCTTTCGGCACAAACCGCTCTCAGGAGCTCCCTGCGCTCGCCACAATGCTCTGTGTGCGAAGAAGCCGCTTCTTCGCCTCCGGGAGAATCGGCGAGCGGCAGCTTCCCAAAGGCGAAGATGCAAGCTGCAGCACGCAGGCACAGTGTGGGCAGCCTTCAGACTTAGAGAAAACAGTACTTTACCACTCTCCTGCCTTTTCCATGGTTATTCTATTGGAAAAGAACGAGTTTTGGACAACTACCTTTCATTCTTGCCAAACTCTTTGCAGACCCCCGTGCAAGCTTTAGAACAAGATTTTGGATGTTTTCTTTCCTGGCAGAGTTTCTCCTTGCAAGATATGGTGGAAAAGCTTTTTGCTGAGTGTAGAGCGGCAAGACACGCAGAAGACGCAGATACGCAGCTCTCCGAAGCTAAGTGCCGGTCCCGGGCTTCTTTCGGCACAAACCGCTCTCAGGAGCTCCCTGCGCTCGCCACAATGCTCTGTGTGCGAAGAAGCCGCTTCTTCGCCTCCGGGAGAATCGGCGAGCGGCAGCTTCCCAAAGGCGAAGATGCAAGCTGCAGCACACAGGCACAGTGTGGGCAGCCTTCAGACTTAGAGAAAACAGTACTTTACCACTCTCCTGCCTTTTCCATGGTTATTCTATTGGAAAAGAACGAGTTTTGGACAACTACCTTTCATTCTTGCCAAACTCTTTGCAGACCCCCGTGCAAGCTTTAGAACAAGATTTTGGATGTTTTCTTTCCTGGCAGAGTTTCTCCTTGCAAGATATGGTGGAAAAGCTTTTTGCTGAGTGTAGAGCGGCAAGACACGCAGAAGACGCAGATACGCAGCTCTCCGAAGCTAAGTGCCGGTCCCGGGCTTCTTTCGGCACAAACCGCTCTCAGGAGCTCCCTGCGCTCGCCACAATGCTCTGTGTGCGAAGAAGCCGCTTCTTCGCCTCCGGGAGAATCGGCGTGCGGCAGCTTCCCAAAGGCGAAGATGCAAGCTGCACCACACAGGCACAGTGTGGGCAGCCTTCAGACTTAGAGAAAACAGTACTTTACCACTCTCCTGCCTTTTCCATGGTTATTCTATTGGAAAAGAACGAGTTTTGGACAACTACCTTTCATTCTTGCCAAACTCTTTGCAGACCCCCGTGCAAGCTTTAGAACAAGATTTTGGATGTTTTCTTTCCTGGCAGAGTTTCTCCTTGCAAGATATGGTGGAAAAGCTTTTTGCTGAGTGTAGAGCGGCAAGACACGCAGAAGACGCAGATACGCAGCTCTCCGAAGCTAAGTGCCGGTCCCGGGCTTCTTTCGGCACAAACCGCTCTCAGGAGCTCCCTGCGCTCGCCACAATGCTCTGTGTGCGAAGAAGCCGCTTCTTCGCCTCCGGGAGAATCGGCGAGCGGCAGCTTCCCAAAGGCGAAGATGCAAGCTGCAGCACGCAGGCACAGTGTGGGCAGCCTTCAGACTTAGAGAAAACAGTACTTTACCACTCTCCTGCCTTTTCCATGGTTATTCTATTGGAAAAGAACGAGTTTTGGACAACTACCTTTCATTCTTGCCAAACTCTTTGCAGACCCCCGTGCAAGCTTTAGAAGAAGATTTTGGATGTTTTCTTTCCTGGCAGAGTTTCTCCTTGCAAGATATGGTGGAAAAGCTTTTTGCTGAGTGTAGAGCGGCAAGACACGCAGAAGACGCAGATACGCAGCTCTCCGAAGCTAAGTGCCGGTCCCGGGCTTCTTTCGGCACAAACCGCTCTCAGGAGCTCCCTGCGCTCGCCACAATGCTCTGTGTGCGAAGAAGCCGCTTCTTCGCCTCCGGGAGAATCGGCGAGCGGCAGCTTCCCAAAGGCGAAGATGCAAGCTGCAGCACGCAGGCACAGTGTGGGCAGCCTTCAGACTTAGAGAAAACAGTACTTTACCACTCTCCTGCCTTTTCCATGGTTATTCTATTGGAAAAGAACGAGTTTTGGACAACTACCTTTCATTCTTGCCAAACTCTTTGCAGACCCCCGTGCAAGCTTTAGAACAAGATTTTGGATGTTTTCTTTCCTGGCAGAGTTTCTCCTTGCAAGATATGGTGGAAAAGCTTTTTGCTGAGTGTAGAGCGGCAAGACACGCAGAAGACGCAGATACGCAGCTCTCCGAAGCTAAGTGCCGGTCCCGGGCTTCTTTCGGCACAAACCGCTCTCAGCAGCTCCCTGCGCTCGCCACAATGCTCTGTGTGCGAAGAAGCCGCTTCTTCGCCTCCGGGAGAATCGGCGAGCGGCAGCTTCCCAAAGGCGAAGATGCAAGCTGCAGCACGCAGGCACAGTGTGGGCAGCCTTCAGACTTCGAGAAAACAGTACTTTACCACTCTCCTGCCTTTTCCATGGTTATTCTATTGGAAAAGAACGAGTTTTGGACAACTACCTTTCATTCTTGCCAAACTCTTTGCAGACCCCCGTGCAAGCTTTAGAACAAGATTTTGGATGTTTTCTTTCCTGGCAGAGTTTCTCCTTGCAAGATATGGTGGAAAAGCTTTTTGCTGAGTGTAGAGCGGCAAGACACGCAGAAGACGCAGATACGCAGCTCTCCGAAGCTAAGTGCCGGTCCCGGGCTTCTTTCGGCACAAACCGCTCTCAGGAGCTCCCTGCGCTCGCCACAATGCTCTGTGTGCGAAGAAGCAGCTTCTTCGCCTGCGGGAGAATCGGCGAGCGGCAGCTTCCCAAAGGCGGAGATGCAAGCTGCAGCACACAGGCACAGTGTGGGCAGCCTTCAGACTTAGAGAAAACAGTACTTTACCACTCTCCTGCCTTTTCCATGGTTATTCTATTGGAAAAGAACGAGTTTTGGACAACTACCTTTCATTCTTGCCAAACTCTTTGCAGACCCCCGTGCAAGCTTTAGAAGAAGATTTTGATGTTTTCTTTCCTGGCAGAGTTTCTCCTTGCAAGATATGGTGGAAAAGCTTTTTGCTGAGTGTAGAGCGGCAAGACACGCAGAAGACGCAGATACGCAGCTCTCCGAAGCTAAGTGCCGGTCCCAGGCTTCTTTCGGCACAAACCGCTCTCAGGAGCTCCCTGCGCTCGCCACAATGCTCTGTGTGCGAAGAAGCAGCTTCTTCGCCTCCGGGAGAATCGGCGAGCGGCAGCTTCCCAAAGGCGAAGATGCAAGCTGCACCACACAGGCACAGTGTGGGCAGCCTTCAGACTTAGAGAAAACAGTACTTTACCACTCTCCTGCCTTTTCCATGGTTATTCTATTGGAAAAGAACGAGTTTTGGACAACTACCTTTCATTCTTGCCAAACTCTTTGCAGACCCCCGTGCAAGCTTTAGAAGAAGATTTTGGATGTTTTCTTTCCTGGCAGAGTTTCTCCTTGCAAGATATGGTGGAAAAGCTTTTTGCTGAGTGTAGAGCGGCAAGACACGCAGAAGACGCAGATACGCAGCTCTCCGAAGCTAAGTGCCGGTCCCGGGCTTCTTTCGGCACAAACCGCTCTCAGGAGCTCCCTGCGCTCGCCACAATGCTCTGTGTGCGAAGAAGCCGCTTCTTCGCCTGCGGGAGAATCGGCGAGCGGCAGCTTCCCAAAGGCGAAGATGCAAGCTGCAGCACACAGGCACAGTGTGGGCAGCCTTCAGACTTCGAGAAAACAGTACTTTACCACTCTCCTGCCTTTTCCATGGTTATTCTATTGGAAAAGAACGAGTTTTGGACAACTACCTTTCATTCTTGCCAAACTCTTTGCAGACCCCCGTGCAAGCTTTAGAACAAGATTTTGGATGTTTTCTTTCCTGGCAGAGTTTCTCCTTGCAAGATATGGTGGAAAAGCTTTTTGCTGAGTGTAGAGCGGCAAGACACGCAGAAGACGCAGATACGCAGCTCTCCGAAGCTAAGTGCCGGTCCCGGGCTTCTTTCGGCACAAACCGCTCTCAGGAGCTCCCTGCGCTCGCCACAATGCTCTGTGTGCGAAGAAGCCGCTTCTTCGCCTCCGGGAGAATCGGCGAGCGGCAGCTTCCCAAAGGCGAAGATGCAAGCTGCAGCACGCAGGCACAGTGTGGGCAGCCTTCAGACTTCGAGAAAACAGTACTTTACCACTCTCCTGCCTTTTCCATGGTTATTCTATTGGAAAAGAACGAGTTTTGGACAACTACCTTTCATTCTTGCCAAACTCTTTGCAGACCCCCGTGCAAGCTTTAGAACAAGATTTTGGATGTTTTCTTTCCTGGCAGAGTTTCTCCTTGCAAGATATGGTGGAAAAGCTTTTTGCTGAGTGTAGAGCGGCAAGACACGCAGAAGACGCAGATACGCAGCTCTCCGAAGCTAAGTGCCGGTCCCGGCTTCTTTCGGCACAAACCGCTCTCAGGAGCTCCCTGCGCTCGCCACAATGCTCTGTGTGCGAAGAAGCCGCTTCTTCGCCTCCGGGAGAATCGGCGAGCGGCAGCTTCCCAAAGGCGAAGATGCAAGCTGCAGCACGCAGGCACAGTGTGGGCAGCCTTCAGACTTAGAGAAAACAGTACTTTACCACTCTCCTGCCTTTTCCATGGTTATTCTATTGGAAAAGAACGAGTTTTGGACAACTACCTTTCATTCTTGCCAAACTCTTTGCAGACCCCCGTGCAAGCTTTAGAACAAGATTTTGGATGTTTTCTTTCCTGGCAGAGTTTCTCCTTGCAAGATATGGTGGAAAAGCTTTTTGCTGAGTGTAGAGCGGCAAGACACGCAGAAGACGCAGATACGCAGCTCTCCGAAGCTAAGTGCCGGTCCCGGGCTTCTTTCGGCACAAACCGCTCTCAGGAGCTCCCTGCGCTCGCCACAATGCTCTGTGTGCGAAGAAGCCGCTTCTTCGCCTCCGGGAGAATCGGCGAGCGGCAGCTTCCCAAAGGCGAAGATGCAAGCTGCAGCACGCAGGCACAGTGTGGGCAGCCTTCAGACTTAGAGAAAACAGTACTTTACCACTCTCCTGCCTTTTCCATGGTTATTCTATTGGAAAAGAACGAGTTTTGGACAACTACCTTTCATTCTTGCCAAACTCTTTGCAGACCCCCGTGCAAGCTTTAGAACAAGATTTTGGATGTTTTCTTTCCTGGCAGAGTTTCTCCTTGCAAGATATGGTGGAAAAGCTTTTTGCTGAGTGTAGAGCGGCAAGACACGCAGAAGACGCAGATACGCAGCTCTCCGAAGCTAAGTGCCGGTCCCGGGCTTCTTTCGGCACAAACCGCTCTCAGCAGCTCCCTGCGCTCGCCACAATGCTCTGTGTGCGAAGAAGCCGCTTCTTCGCCTCCGGGAGAATCGGCGAGCGGCAGCTTCCCAAAGGCGAAGATGCAAGCTGCAGCACGCAGGCACAGTGTGGGCAGCCTTCAGACTTCGAGAAAACAGTACTTTACCACTCTCCTGCCTTTTCCATGGTTATTCTATTGGAAAAGAACGAGTTTTGGACAACTACCTTTCATTCTTGCCAAACTCTTTGCAGACCCCCGTGCAAGCTTTAGAACAAGATTTTGGATGTTTTCTTTCCTGGCAGAGTTTCTCCTTGCAAGATATGGTGGAAAAGCTTTTTGCTGAGTGTAGAGCGGCAAGACACGCAGAAGACGCAGATACGCAGCTCTCCGAAGCTAAGTGCCGGTCCCGGGCTTCTTTCGGCACAAACCGCTCTCAGGAGCTCCTGCGCTCGCCACAATGCTCTGTGTGCGAAGAAGCCGCTTCTTCGCCTGCGGGAGAATCGGCGAGCGGCAGCTTCCCAAAGGCGGAGATGCAAGCTGCAGCACACAGGCACAGTGTGGGCAGCCTTCAGACTTAGAGAAAACAGTACTTTACCACTCTCCTGCCTTTTCCATGGTTATTCTATTGGAAAAGAACGAGTTTTGGACAACTACCTTTCATTCTTGCCAAACTCTTTGCAGACCCCCGTGCAAGCTTTAGAAGAAGATTTTGGATGTTTTCTTTCCTGGCAGAGTTTCTCCTTGCAAGATATGGTGGAAAAGCTTTTTGCTGAGTGTAGAGCGGCAAGACACGCAGAAGACGCAGATACGCAGCTCTCCGAAGCTAAGTGCCGGTCCCGGGCTTCTTTCGGCACAAACCGCTCTCAGGAGCTCCCTGCGCTCGCCACAATGCTCTGTGTGCGAAGAAGCCGCTTCTTCGCCTCCGGGAGAATCGGCGAGCGGCAGCTTCCCAAAGGCGAAGATGCAAGCTGCACCACACAGGCACAGTGTGGGCAGCCTTCAGACTTAGAGAAAACAGTACTTTACCACTCTCCTGCCTTTTCCATGGTTATTCTATTGGAAAAGAACGAGTTTTGGACAACTACCTTTCATTCTTGCCAAACTCTTTGCAGACCCCCGTGCAAGCTTTAGAACAAGATTTTGGATGTTTTCTTTCCTGGCAGAGTTTCTCCTTGCAAGATATGGTGGAAAAGCTTTTTGCTGAGTGTAGAGCGGCAAGACACGCAGAAGACGCAGATACGCAGCTCTCCGAAGCTAAGTGCCGGTCCCGGGCTTCTTTCGGCACAAACCGCTCTCAGGAGCTCCCTGCGCTCGCCACAATGCTCTGTGTGCGAAGAAGCCGCTTCTTCGCCTGCGGGAGAATCGGCGAGCGGCAGCTTCCCAAAGGCGAAGATGCAAGCTGCAGCACACAGGCACAGTGTGGGCAGCCTTCAGACTTCGAGAAAACAGTACTTTACCACTCTCCTGCCTTTTCCATGGTTATTCTATTGGAAAAGAACGAGTTTTGGACAACTACCTTTCATTCTTGCCAAACTCTTTGCAGACCCCCGTGCAAGCTTTAGAACAGATTTTGGATGTTTTCTTTCCTGGCAGAGTTTCTCCTTGCAAGATATGGTGGAAAAGCTTTTTGCTGAGTGTAGAGCGGCAAGACACGCAGAAGACGCAGATACGCAGCTCTCCGAAGCTAAGTGCCGGTCCCGGGCTTCTTTCGGCACAAACCGCTCTCAGGAGCTCCCTGCGCTCGCCACAATGCTCTGTGTGCGAAGAGCCGCTTCTTCGCCTC